>NC_091951.1:174826071-175454696 GCF_031021105.1 Erythrolamprus reginae | reverse complement strand
TTCACTTGGGTGAGGAAACTCTTGAAACTTTCAGATTTGGATTTTCCCAGATGTTTCAACATGACATCTCTAATAAATTGGAACTTTGAAGAACTTCTAGCCTTGGAGTTTTATTTAGTTGGGATGTGTTTCTTGGAATCCTGACACCATGACTCTGCTTATGAACTTGTTTCAGCTTTCCTTGCTTTGCAGGTCATAAATGGTCATGGCTGAAAAGGTCATAAATGTGAGGATTGGTCATAAAATTTTCATTGCTGTCCTAATTGAAAATAGCCTCTATACAAGGCAGTTGCTAAATAAGAACTACCCATATAATGGTGTAAACACACTAGTCTAACAATTCTTTTCTACAGAAATGTACATTGGGAAATTTGAATCTTTGTCTCAAACTATCAAATCTTAAAGACAAACTTATCACCACACTAATTAGTTGGTTTCCCAAGTTTCATGTAAATCTCTAGATAGTTATCTTCCTCCTTCCCTTCATATTAGGGAGGATGTGAGCCTTGGCAAGTTTTTAAAAGGACCACAAAGAAGTCATGATACTACTGGAATGAGTGAGATCAAAATTCTGTCCATTTTTCGGAAGGTTGAGATGTAAGTGAAAAAGGTGTCTTAAGACTGAACATATTTTATTTATTTATTTATTTATTATTTAGATTTGTATGCCGCCCCTCTCCGAAGACTCGGGGCGGCTCACAACAAGATATAACAAATCATAAATAATTCAAATAACTTTAAAATATTTAAAGATTTAAAAGAACCCCATATACTAACAGACACACACACAAGGATACCATGTATAAAATTGAACAAGCCCGGGGGAGGTGTTTCAATTCCCCCATGCCTGACAGCAAAGGTGGGTTTTAAGGAGTTTACGGAAGGCAGGAAGAGTAGGGGCAGTTCTAATCTCTGGGGGGAGTTGGTTCCAGAGAGCCGGTGCCGCCACAGAGAAGGCTCTTCCCCTGGGGCCCGCCAACCGACATTGTTTAGTTGATGGGACCCACAGAAGGCCCACTCTGTGGGACCTAATCGGTCGCTGGGATTCGTGCGGCAGGAGGCGGTCCCAGAGATATTCTGGTCCAGTGCCATGAAGGGCTTTAAAGGTCATAACCAACACTTTGAAATGTGACCGGAAATTGATCGGCAGCCAATGCAGACTGCGGAGTGATGGTGAAACATGGGCATACCTAGGTAAGCCCATGACTGCTCTCGCAGCTGCATTCTGCACGATCTGAAGTTTCCGAACACTTTTCAAAGGTAGCCCCATGTAGAGAGCATTACAGTAGTCGAACCTCGAGGTGATGAGGGCATGAGTGACTGTGAGCAATGAGTCCCGGTCCAGATAGGGCCGCAACTGGTGCACCAGGCGAACCTGGGCAAACGCCCCCCTCGCCACAGCTGAAAGATGGTTCTCTAATGTGAGCTGTGGATCGAGGAGGACGCCCAAGTTGCGGACCCTCTCTGAGGGGGTCAATAATTCCCCCACCAGGGTAATGGACGGACAGATGGGATTATCCTTGGGAGGCAAAACCCACAGCCACTCCGTCTTATCCGGGTTGAGTTTGAGTCTGTTGGCACCCATCCAGGCCCCAACAGCCTCCAGGCTCCAGCACATCACTTCCACTGCTCCGTTGACTTGCTTCAACTTGCTTCACTGTAAGAATGGGGGAAATTATCTAAATTAGTGAATTCTAGGCTTAGAGGGATAAAATGATTATCTCAAGACCTGCAAGGGATTGTTTCCCTACCTAGATGCATTCCTCAATTCTTTGGTTACCCTGGAAAATACAAGGGTGCGTGTTGTCTACTCCAGCTTAGGAGACAGACTGCCAAGAATCAACCTAGGTGTCAGATTTTTTGGATGTGGGTCCAAAAAAACTAGAGGACCAAACAAATATGGAAAATTAATCAGGAATACCTAAAAAATAATGAGAAGTACAATGAAGATAAGCTTAGGAGAAGCTAAATTAACCTGGGGTTTTAGAATTAGATTTTATGTTTGGGTTTTTCACATGTAGTATTTTGTATTTATTCTTGTTTTGTAAGCTATCCTGAGTCTATGGAGAAGGGCGGGATAGATAGATAGATAGATAGATAGATAGATAGATAGATAGATAGATAGATAGATAGATAGATAGATAGATCGAACGAACTAAGATGAAAATGATCTGGATCATTCTTGTGAAGAAAAATAGATTTTGTTCCTTAATTCCCTACTGCTTTGTTCCTTCTCAAATACCACTAGTAACTTATATGGTTTTTGAATGAAAAGGACTTTTTAGATTTATAAACCATATGTTACACACTCAGTTTCCTAAATAAACTCCAGAAATTCATGATAGATTTTGAGCTATTATATCCATGTACCCCAATTACTTTACTAACTATTGATGGCACCTTTATGGTAGGTAGGAAGATATACCCTCAGCCTTATTCTTCAGTGTACATAAAGTGGATGTGATGGTAGAAGATGTCTCATAACTGCCTCACATTCTTATTATTATTTTTATTATTATTATTTATTAGATTTGTATGCCGCCCCTCTCCATAGACTCGGGGCGGCTTACAGCAATGATAAAAACAATATATAATGACAAATCTAATACAGTAGTTACAATCTAAAATAACAATAATACATTAAAAAAGCCTAAAAAACAAGAAACCCCAATATATAAAAACATACAGTCTATACTCTTATAGACTTACAGAGATGAAAAGGGCTGTGTTGGTCATTAAGTACAAGAATCCAAATTAAAGTAACTCTGACAGATCTGTCTCCACTAGAAGACATCCAGTGAAGAGGGTCCAAGCACTTTTCCAGGTAATTGGTTCACTGCTGAGTTGCTAGTACTGTAAAGAACTTTTTTCTAACATTCAATTGAAATTTAACTTCCTATAATTTAAATTGGTTACTCCATGTCCCACATCCTGAAATGAGAAAGTGTAGCTCATGACTTTCTATGTGGCATTCCGTCAAGTATTTTGTGAGTGCAATCATATATCTCATCAATCTTCTCAAAAATAAATATAACTGGATTCTTCAGTTAGAACTGATTCTTAGTTGCTTGATCTCCCTTCTCAGAGCAGATGACAAATTTTTCTGATTATTTTTATTGGATTGCACTTCGGTATGGATTCAAAGCACAATATATCAGAAAGATTATTTTCTGCAATTTGGACCCTAAGTATCTGTTGAATCAGTCTAAAGCAGGGGTGTCAAACTCAAGCCCTGGGGACCGGATCTGGCCTGTGGGTGCTTAGATTTGGCCTACAGGACTACCTTGGAAACAGCAAAGGATAGGCCCGCGCTGCCTCTGCCAGTGAAAATGGACTCCCAAGGTCCATTTTTGACTGTGACAGCTTCCTGCAACTCTCTGCTGGTGAAAATGGAATCCAGGCCCTCCTGTTTTCACTGACAGAGGGTTGCAAGTGGCAGTCACAGCCAAAAATGGAGTTTGGGTGCCGGTTTCTGCCGGCAGAGCACTCGGGCTGCCGCAGGTGCCCAGACACGAGTGATGTCAAGTTGGCCACAGCCACCTCAGCCACGCACACACACACACTGAGGTGAAACACAGCCCTAATGTGGCCCTTAATGAAAATGAGTTTGACATCCCTGGTCTAAATATTCATTTGACCTTTTTTGCAGTCACATAACACAGCTGATTCCTGCTCAGTTGGTAATCACTGGTATTCTAAACTTTTTTCACAACTACTACTATCCAGCCAACTATTTTTCATCTATGAACCTACGGGTGTCTTAAATGAGGAACTGCACATTTGGGGCCCTTAAATTTCATTCAGTTACTTTCAGGCTATATCTGCAACTTTTCAGAATCTTGAATGTCATTTCTGTCTTCTAGGGCAGTGTTTCCCAACCTTTTTTGAGCCGCGGCACATTATTCATGTTTTCAAAATTCTGGGGAACACTGAGGGGGGGGGGGCGGGGGGGCTAAAGAAAAGTTTGGACAAAAAAAATATCTCTTCCTCCATTTCACTCTATTTCTCCCTCCCTCTTTCTCTCTCTTCCTTCCTTCCCTTCTTTCTCTCCATCCCTCTTTCTTTCTTCCTCTCTTTTTTGCTCCCTTTCTCTCTCCCTCCTTCCCTCCCTCTATGTCTTTCCCTCTCCCTCCTTCCCCCCTTTCTTTCTCTCTCTATCTTGCTTTCTTTCCCTCTCTTTCTCTTGCTTTCTTTCTCTCATTCTCTCTCCCCTCCTTTTTCTCTCTCTCTCTTTCTCTCTCGTTCACCACGCCAGCAACAGAGAGAAAAAGAAAGAGCGAGAGAGAGCCGGAGAGAGAGTGGAGTGTGCAGCAGCCATCAGCCTCCTCGCCCTCCCAGACGTCCCCAGTGCCCGGCCTCGCGCCGCCTCCCGTTAGCCCGGCCGAAAGCCACACAGTCCCGGACTCCTGGATCGCTCGCTTCTCCGGCCAGCGCGGCGCTTTCCTGGGCAGATGGCTTTGCTGACCGGAGAAGCGAGCGATCCGGGAGTCCGGGACTGTGTGGCTTTGCGCCATGAAGAGAAAACGGCAGCAGGGAAAAGTTGGCCGTTTTCTCTTCATGGCGCAAAGCCACACAGTCCCGGACTCCCGGATCGCTTGCTTCTCCGGCCAGCGCGGCGCTTTCCTGGGCAGATGGCTTTGCTGACCGGAGAAGCAAGCGATCCGGGAGTCCGGGACTGTGTGGCTTTGCACCATGAAGAGAAAACGGCAGCAGGGAAAAGTCGGCCGTTTTCTCTTCATGGCGCAAAGCCACACAGTCCCGGACTCCCGGATTGCTCGCCCCAAGGCAGGAGGCGGCGGCGGAGGAGAGTGGGCGGATCGGGCGGGCAATGGGGCAGGGCGGAGAAGCCAGGGGCGCGTTTGGCCGGAGGCACCGTGGGGAGGCAGGGGCAGGGAGGTGCGGCAGTAGGTGCCTCCGGCCAAATGCGCCCCTGGCTTCTCCGCCCTGCCCCATTGCCCGCCCAATCCACCCACTCTCCCCCGCTGCCTCTCGCCGCGGCACACCTGACGTTGTCTCGCGGCACACTAGTGTGCCGCGGCACACCGGTTGGGAAATGCTGTTCTAGGGCATTAACTCACACAGCTACTTACGTGTCACCAGTAAATTTGATAAATAATTCCTTCTATCTCTTCATCAAATTATTAATGAAAAACATTGAAGAACAGAGGTCACAGAACTGAACTTTATGACACCCTACTCAATACTTTTCTCCAGTTTGATGTTATTCACACTATTTAATGTTTAAGCAAGCAACAGATGCACTTAATTGTCATGCTACCCAGCATTTTCTCAGGGTTGTTTCCCCACCATCCCCTGCTAAGAAAGACATGAAGAAGATAAAAAACTACTTCAAAAATTAACTTTTCCACACTTTTGAATTGGAGCAAGAATTATTACCAATACTGTCAAAATTCCCTATTGCTGCAATTTAATTATGTTTAGGTGGAATTCCAAAACAGTACTTATTCCTTGATAGAAATATATAACCAAGCTGAGCTCCATAAAGTTGCCTTATGGAAGCCAAGTATATTTCCATTTATGGAGGAACATTATTTTTATGAAATGTGTTACTGTGTTGTTGGTAATATCTAATCAACTATTCTGTCTCTGCAATAACCAGGTTCCTCCTACCAGATATATAAATATTTACTTCTAAACCATGTTCTGTTCTCTGCTGGATCTGAGTTTTCAGTAAATTCTTTGTGTCATCTCTGCTCATCAATATTTGGCAAAATATGGTATTTCAAAACAATTATATTAAGTAATGGAATGAAATTAAGAAGGACCCGTTAAGATCAGAGAAACTGCAGTTCTCATGGTTGGTGAGAATCTCTGTTATTTTGTTTTGGGCAATATTTATTTTGCCAACTGATGTGTGGCAGGAAAAAAATTGTATGGCAAGAGAAAAAGGCAAGGATTAAATATAAAATCCTCAAAGCTATGAGGATTGGGATTCCCTAATGTAAAACTCTGTTTTGGAAGTATATGTTAAGTTTGAGTCAAATAATAGGTGCTTCTGAGAAAGAAATTCCGAGTTAGATAATAATCTGAGCTTTGGCTAGCACATTTTTCTATGGCATGATAAAAAAATAATAATAATGTATTCTTTTTTAAAAATACTATGTGAGACATGCCATATTCAGAATATGGAATAAATATAAGTCTGGACTATGTCCAATTGATCTCAGTATAAGAAGCATTTTATAGGAAAGAAACAGCAGGTAAAGAGACATGGTTAACCTATTGAGATTGTTGGAGCAAGACAAGAATATAAGAAATATAATATGAAATCAAAAGAACAATTGGTTGCAGAAGGATTTAATTTTCAATGATCTTCATATTCTTTTTTTGGGGGGAAGAACTTCTGATTTATGAGTTTCACAATTAGAATGGGTAGCATATGATGTAACCTTGGAGACAGAGGATAATATACTGTATATATGGTTTTATAACCAAGATCAAAAAGATTGGGAGCTTATTTTTATAAACATTTCCTCCTCCTCCTCCTCCTCCTCCTCCTCCTCCTCCTATTATTATTTATTTATTTATTTATTTATTATTTAGATTTGTATGCCGCCCCTCTCCGCGAACTCAGGGCGGCTCACAACAAAAATATAAACAATCGTACAAATCCAAATAGATTCAATACATTTAAGTATTTAAAATAGTTTAAAAAAGAACCCCACTATATTAACAAGCACACACACAAACTTACCATACATAAATTGTTCTTCTTTTTCTTCTTCTTCTTCTTCTTCTTTTTCTTCTTCTTCTTCTTCTTCTTCTTCTTCTTCTTCTTCTTCTTCTTCCAGTTTTTACTAATTTACTGGTCTATATTTTTTTAAAAAATTTTTTTTACTCTTGTTATCAAAATTCAATAACAATTATACTTTAAAAATGGGAATTCTGATCAGAAGGGGTTTTAGGGAGTACAGTAGATAAAGAAAGAAAGGAATCCTGAGGATTTAAGTGATTCTTGAGGATGATTTGTACGGTATATTTTAAAATGACTGTGTATTTTAGACTGCCAGTAATCACACTTCAACCTAATAGTTAGATGGACTTCTGGATTACAAAAAGTCCCAATTAGGATTGTATCCTCTGAAAAATCATTATCTAGATCAACTGATTTTTAGCAAAACCCAATGTATTCTTATTACGCTTCAAGTTCCTTTACTTAAATACTATAATAGAAAGTTAATTAAGAATAATATGCAGTATGTAACACTAGTATAAAAATTAAATGGCTAAGATAAATGGTGAAAGAAGTAGGAGATTCACACATTTTTATAAATTTAATGATTCTTACATGATGCCATATAGTAATGCATGAAAACAGCTGATGACTGGAGGACAGTAAGTTTTTATCAGGACTTAATTAATTAGATATTGGTTCTCTTATGTGTTATTCAAATTAGGTTAATTATGTGTATCAGATTTGTTTGTAAGACCTTTTTTTCTCTCAAATTGTGTTATAGTTAAATTATATATGAGCTGAGGTGGCGCAGCAGGTAGAGTGCAGTACTTCAGGCCAGTAAAGCTGACTGTAGGTCTGCAGGTCAGCGGTTCAAATCTCATCACCAGCTCAAGGTTGACTCAGCCTTCCATCCTTCTGAGGTGGGTAAAATGAGGACCCGGATTGTGGAGGCAATATGCTGGCTCTGTTAAAAAGTGCTATTGCTAACATGTTGTAAGCTGCCCTGAGTCTAAGTAGAAGGGCGGCATTAAACAAACAAACAAACAAACAAACAAACAAACAAACAAACAAATAAATAAATAATTTTGCAGTATTATTAGTTTATAGCCTCAGAATCTAAGCAACACTGAATTTTCTGGTAAAATTCTTCTGATTATGCTTAGTTTGATATGGTCTATGATAAAAGGACATTCTCCACTACATGATAGAAAGTCTTCTTATCAAAATGAAAGAGACACTTTGAAGGGTCAGGTATATCTGTAGAACTCTGGAGACTAAATTAGGTGGGATTCAGCTGGTTTGGACTGGTTTGGATGAACCAGATGTTAATTTTACATCTGGCCAAGCAAACTGGTAGTTCCAATGACCAGATCACTCGCCCCACCCACCTCTCTCTTCCCATGAGTCTACACACAACCTGTTTTGCATCCCAGGTAAGTGCAGGGGGCATGTGGAGCCTGGGGAAGTGTAAAATGGGCCACCCAGAGGCCCATGGAGTGTGAAAATGGGCCTATTTCCAGCCTCCAGAGCCTGGGGAGGTGGAAAACAGGCCTTCCACAAACCATTTATGTTTCTAGGAGGCTGCAGAGAGGCCTACTAGGCCCAAAACAGGGCACAGAGGGAAGGTGCCACCCTTGTGGCCTGTTTTTGCTCCCGGGGGTTGCAGAAGGCTGAGTACTACCTGTCACACCCCCTTGGTATGGCCACCATGGCCACACCCACCCAGCCAGTCATTAGGGCAGAGAACCAGTTGTTAATTTATTTGAATCCCACCATTGCAGATATCTCTGTGATGAAATAACATTAAGTTTTGAGGTTGAGGGCTTGTACATGAGAAGAAGAATCATAATACTTTTTAAAAATTGTCACATCATAAATTGCCAAAGAGAAAATGGATCATATATCATTTCATACCTGGGGCCAGCATAGCAGCATAGGTTTTGTAGTAGCAATATAAATACTATGAGGGACGCCCAGAAAGGAATGCACCATATTTTTTTTCTCAGCCTACTTTAGATATACATGATTTCAATTGTCAGGAGTGTGTATGTAAATTTTGCATTTCTTCAGACAGATAGCATAGCTGCATCAGTGTTTTGAAATGACGTCTGTAAATGATGTATGTTACAAGCAGTGTGTTGTCATTGAATTTCTCACTGCAGAGAAAGAAACTGTTAGGAACATTCACAAATGTTTGTGTACAGTTTATGGAGAATCTGCAGTTGGCAGAAGTATGGTTAGTCACTGGGCACAGAGGGTGAGGCCATTAGAAGATAGTTCAACAAAGCTCCAAGGCTTCATAACCAGAACAAGGAGACACATGCCCCTGTGTCTCACTAGAGGAAGGCCATAGAACGGGATGGAGATTAGGTGGAAAAATAGGGAGTGTAGAAGAAACATTATTATTTCTTATGTGTAAGTTTCATTGTGTTCAATAAATAATTGTTGAAGACAAAAAATGTGGCGCATTACTTTCTGGGCAACCCTCATATCAGATTAGCTTTGATTCCTGGTGATAACATGGACACCACCATGCAGTTTTCTTAGTAATAATACAAAAGGAGATTGCCAACATTTTGTTCCAGAGCTTCTTTTTTCTTTTACTTCCAGCCTAAGATTTAATAGGTGAACATTGCTTGTTCATCTAAGTGTAGAAACCAAAACGAATACATCCTGACAACTAAGACACGAGCAGTCAATTCATTGGAGGCATGAAATACATTGGCAATGTTGCTGGAACAAGTGGGATGAAATTTTGTCTATTATGAGCGTTGGCAGCAGAAATTCTACTCTTTCTATAAGCCCCAATTTAGTTTGCTGCCAGGAAGGTTGATTCATTACCTACTTCCCCACTGCACTCAGACTGATTCATCCTCCCTGCTTCCTGAAAAAGTAAGGATGTAGATGAAGCCATGAAATCTCTAGACAAGGACATTCTGCTTTTATTCTTTCACTGATGAGTTGATCTTGGTGGTGGAGATGCACACCTGGGATTAAGACAGTCAGGTTTTTGGACTGAATAAGTTATTATTCAGTATTATACAATAAAAACTTGTAGTGTTAGAGCAAGAAGAGGATTTGGCTGGGGGTGTTGAAATTATTTGATTCAGTTATTCTTTTAAATAAAGTGCTTCTGGGAAATGTAGGTACATAAATTGATTTATTATTGCAATATTTGCATATGAGCTCAGTCTCGATTATTTTAAAATTACAACATAAATACATAAATATTTGTATATCATATGTATTTACCTGCACATGTATATATGTACAATTTCCCTAATCTTAAAATGGAGTTGTTGAAGTCTTGCGAAATTTGGTGATATCATGACATTTCAAATTTTATTTTATTTTATTTTATTTTATTTTATTTTATTTTATTTTATTTTATTTTATTTTATTTTATTTTATTTTATTTTATTTTATTTTATTTTATTTTATTTTATTTTATTTTATTTTATTTTATCTTATCTTATCTTATCTTATCTTATCTTATCTTATCTTATCTTATCTTATCTTATCTTATCTTATCTTATCTTATCTTATCTTATCTTATCTTATCTTATCTTATCTTATTTTATTTTATTTTATCTTATCTTATCTTATCTTATCTTATCTTATTTTTTTGTATCCCACCTTATTTTTTTTTTTTTGCAAACAATTCAAGACAATGAATTTATCCAACACACCTTCCTTCTATACTCCCCACAATAACCACCCTTTGGGGTGGGCTGGGCTAAGAGCGCCCAAGTTCACCCAGCTGACTTTCATGGCTAAGGTGGGACTTGATCTCAAGTTCTTCTCCTTTCTAGCCTGGTGCCTTAATCACTAGACCAAACTGGCTGTCTTTTAATGTTCTTTTCAAATCTTGGGTATTTAAACTGTTCTTTTAATTCAATTGCATTGATTCTGGTTCCACTATTCAGCATTACACTGTGTGAACTTGAACCTGGAAAGATTGCTGGCCTCTGACTGATGAGGTCTGTTCCAGCTTTGATTTCAATCCTTTAGATACTTGTTGATTGAGAAAAGAGCTTCTGCCACAATAGTAATTTAAAAAACAAAACAAAACATCATCTATACAGATATGAGGACATTACAAATAATAAAACTCTGAAATCCTGGAAATTTTAAATTAAGTTTAAAAGATGAATTGCACTTCATTGTCAAGCTTACATTTTTAAGAAAATAGTATTTTACTCTTTTACATTAATATGATGTAAGAGCTATGGTGGCCCAGAAGTTAGAATGCAGTATTGGAAGATAACTCTGCCCACAGCCAGGCATTCAATCCTGACCAGCTCAAGGTTAACTCAGCCTTCCATCCTTTCGAGGTTGGTGCAATGAGGACCCATATTGTTGGGAGCAATATCCTGTCACTGTAAACTGCTTGGGCTGAAAAGCATTGTGAAGCAGTTTATATGTCTAAGCATTGTTGCTATTTTGATGAAAATGTGTTCATTAAGAAGAAACATATACTTTTTATGGTGAAACATACTACATCATAAATACAAAGCAGCTTTTTTCACTCAACAATAAAGAAAAGCGGGGGAGGGAGCAGAGGATCTTTTAGATTTACAGGCTTAATTGATATAGCTTTGAGACCAGCAGCATTTAATACATTTAATAATCTACAATTGTGAAGTATTTTGGTTATAGAAAACAAAGTATAGTTTGTTTTAAGTCAGTAATATAGAAAAAAGCAAATTGTTATTTTTTTAAAAATGAAGAGTTGTGGATATTTTGCTCTGTTATGTTTTATGTAATTAATCAAAGGATTAGTAACAATTTGAGAATCAATAGATATTTCTCATTCTGCCAATTTACATATTTTAGCTAGGAAACAAACACTTGTGGCTGGGATATTAAGACTGTAAATATTTGACTAAATCTCTAATCTGAATTGGCATTCTTAATCAGATAAAGTCACTTCAGATGGCTGAATTGATTCCTTTGAATCAATTTGGTGCTTCTATGCATACAAAGAAATGGTGATACAAACATTGGATTGGACTTGATTCAATTCAAACATCCAACCTGAATTTAATCAATTTTCCATATCAGTTTGAATTATTGAGCCAGATTCACTTTATGACATTATTTGAATTATCACACTGAATGTGATTTATTTTCCAGTTTTTTAGTTGTTCCTTCAGCAACTTTCAGTTGAGTTTGCACTGATTTGTACGGGTCTATGAAATGAGACATCATTGGAAAACTATGTTTCAGCTTAAACTCATGGATTCTCTCAATCAAAAGATAATTGAGAAAATGCCAGTCTCCTAGCCTCTATGTTTACAGTCAAATGACCAGACTCTCCCCCAACTCATATTAGCATCCATTGTCTTGATGATACTAATAGAATATCCAGAATGGCATGCTCTAGCCCTTCTTGGAAAGAAATCTCAGAAACAAAATCTCTGGCACAAAATTGAATGAACACTACGAAGAGGTTAAAAAAAACCAAAAAACCCCCAGATTTCTCCATACAACTTAGGTTGTGTATCAAGACAGGGCAAAACATCTGCAAACCTCCTCCAGACCATATTGGACTATAAATATGAAATGGAGAATAATACTAATCCCCAACCACCAGCCCAAGTAAATATCCAGTAATGCAGGGTTTCTCAACCGGAGCAAGTTTAAGATGGGTGGACTTCAACTCTCAGAATTCCCCAGTCAAATTGCTTTGAGTTTAAATTCACCCGTCTTAAACTTGCCCAGGTTGAGAACCACTGCATTGATACATCACCTGAATCTAAAATATAAGCAATCTTCTTTACCCAGTAGTTCCCAAACCAGGAAAAGAGAAAGAGGCTATATAAATAAAAAAAAAGAGAAGGATGTAAGAAAGAGGGAACTGAAATTATGGCAAGGGGCAATGTTCCCTCTAATTTTTTTCCGGGGTGGGCGGAAAAGTATAGTATCTGAGCGGCAGTCCCCTTGGGACTGGGCGGCATAGAAGTATAATAAATAGATAGATAGATAGATAGATAGATAGATAGATAGATAGATAGATAGATAGATAGATAGATAGACAGACAGACAGACAGACAGACAGACAGACAGACAGACAGACAAACAAACAAATAAACAAATCCCTTCTTTTTTATTAAAAGAAATTAATAATAAAACAAAACAAAACTATTACTATTAAAACTAAAACAACCAGCAAATCCAAAAACATAACTATTAATAAAAACAGGTGAGGGCTGGGGGTTTTTTCCCTCTATTATTTAAGTGCTTTTACCATATGCTTTAAATCAAGAGTCACTTCTCTCTCTGTTTCTCTCTCTTTCCTGTCATTCTCTGCCTCAATCATTTTCTCTAGGGAGGCAGGGGCAGATGGGGAGTGCACGGGCATGGAAAAGGGTGCGCGGGGGGTATTTTGGGACATGCGCGTGCTCACGCGCGCAACTTACGGGGAACACTGGCAAGGGGAATAATTTTTTTGGGTGGGGGTGGGTGGGAAACAACCAAGAGGAATTGGGGAAAGAATAGAAAAAGTGACTTTGTGAGAAAGGGCCAAACGTAGCCATGGACTGTTTGTGGGGAGAAGAAAAAAGCAGACCTCCACAGACTTTAGCTTTCCGTTTACTGCTTTGGGTTAGCATTATTCAAATCTATCCTGTTTCCCTTTCTACACTTTTTAGACAAAGAAATTCTTTGGTGGTGAAAAAGAGATATCATCTTACAAAATTTTGACTTCACATTAGGAGAAATGTGAGAGAATTCCTGTCATTTTATTAATCTTCCTACTGTATCTGCATATTTTACATCTGTAGAATAAACCCAGATGATTTTCCTTTCCTTTTGTGCTCTATTTTACACACAATCTTTCATACAACCACTCAAAAGTTCTTTCAATGGATTTCAGGTTTTCTGCATGTTATTTGGGATGTTCCCGACTTCCTGCTGACTCAAATTTCTGAAAAGTCACTCTTCATGCTTTTTCTCATTTTCTTCCCAAAGTTTTGCTTTGAATCTTTTCCTGCTTTCTGCTTTTGGTCTCAGAATAATGCACTTTTAATTTTGGAATGGATATTCGGAAGACCTCAAATGCAGACTGTAAAATACCCTTTCATTCATCTCCATTCATGGGAATAGCCCGGGAGAGTTACACAAGAGTTGAGATAATTAGAAGTTTGGATAAACGGAAGTGTTTTGTCCAAAGATTTACGCTGACAAGAGAGACACCCAGTGGATTTGGATAATGAGTGGCTTCAGATATTAGTATTTTTATAGCATTTTAAACATGCTAACTATTTCATGGCTCTCAGCCAAATTAATTCACGTTGTAGCAGAACAGAGCAAGGATGATGTGCTCCCAGTCTTTTACTGTTCCAATTCCTATAACCGCTGACCTGCTGCAGCACACTGTGCTGCAAAGCTAATAGCCAAATCTGCTCATCCCAAAAGCTTTACTGCTTCTTGTAATGTTGAGCTAACACATCCAGGACCAGGTTTTCCCTTCACGCCTGACTATTTTTACTGTTCGCTTCTACAGCTTCCTGTTTTTCTTTCCGAATGCAAAACACTAAGATAGTTTTTATAAAATCAGCCTGAAAATCAAGGCAGAGAGGCTTTGGGAAAAAGATTCACCTCTTCTGAACACCCCTTTCCAAAGTGTGAGAGTAGCTGCATTTCAGGGGAGGGGAGGCCATGCAGTTTCTTTGAAGATGCAACTGCTTGGGCATATCACAGCCATGAGTCATTGTTAAAGCAAACATAGTTGGTGCCTTCCCATCAAGGGTGGATTCCTCCTGGGTTGAACTGGATTGCCCAAACCGGTAGCGACCTGCTGGTGATGTTACAGTCGGTGCCAGTCCATGGCCGCCGCCAGTATCAGGTTCCTACACTGGCCACACTGCGCACTGGAAGTAAAATGTGCACTGCGCATGCAGCTTCAGCTCACCAGTGTGCACGCACATGTCCCAGCAAGATTTTGCTTCTGAGCATGCACAGGAAGCAAAATCTCATGAGGAGATGCATGCGTGAGATTTTAGCGATTTCTTTGCTTCTGTGCATGCGCGGAAGTGGAAAAATCACCGAAATATTGTGTATGTGCATCCTCTCACAAGGTTTTGCTTCCTGAGCATATGCAGGAAGCAAAATCTCATGAGGGGATCCGCACATGATATTTTGGCTATTTTTTGCTTCTCTACATGCCTGGAAGCAAAAAACCATAGCCAAAATCTCTCTTGCACGTGCATCCTCTAACTAGATTTTGCTTCCTACACATGCACAGAAGCAAAATCTCATTACAACACATATGGGTGCCAAAGCTACGTGTGCAGCACACCAGTAGCGGCATTAAGTAGCAACCCCTACCTAGGCATCACCATCTCTTTTCCCCTTGTTTGGATGGCTTCTCCTCTTCCACTGCTTGAAAGAGGGCCCTCCCACCCCCTTTATTTCTTCACCCAAAGCACAGCTGATCAGCTCCTTTGCTTTGCTTTGGACTGAGTTCTGTTACTGAGCATGCGCAGAAGCAAAATTGCACAAGGGACATGCGTGTGAAATGTCACAATGAGAACCAGTGATGACGGTAAATGGAACCCACGCCTGCTTCACGTGCACCTATAGACAGTCACCGAAAATACTTGAAGCAACTCGGCCAAAATTTTAGAAGTGCATGTCTGGTTTAACACTTCCAAAAGGGAATTTTCCTTCCTGCTAACAGACATTCTGAAACCCCATTTCTATGCTTTGCACAACCACAGTCTAAAAGTCAATACCCCTTGCAAAGACAGGAGAGAAATCATGGTGTGATCCCCTCCAATCCTCCTTATGTCTTTGTGTTCACACTTTTTACATGATTAAATTTGTGCACTTTTTAAAACTGGGGAATTGCATCAGGCTGTGAAAAAAACAGAAATCAACTGCATTCACATGTATATTAATGAACTAAGTTGTTTTGTATTAAAATGAGAACTTTATTATTTTTCCCCCTCATGCACCTGTCTGTTGTGCTACGCTACCCACTTCATCAGAGAATTACAAAGTCAGGTTTCAGTCTAGAAGTCATAGGTAAAAGGTGCTTGAGTAAATCAATAGTCAGGAATCACTAGTCTGTCAAACAATGGGAAGTACAGTATCTTAAAACAGCAATGCAATCAGTTAATCAGAAAGTAAGTCTAAGATCTAACTAAGAGTTTAAAAAAATAAAACAATAAGCAGGCATGTAATGCAAAGTCAGAATAATTATCTCCAAGAAGCTTATTAATGAACATTAAATCCTGGTTGACTAGACTAGAAGAATTAGGAAAAGAAATACTGCTGTGTTCTCTTTTCTAGAACTGAAAAGATTTCTGTCTTTCCATACAATGTTATCAGAGAGATAAGCATCCCTTAATCAAAAACTGCTCAGAGCTTTGGCTGGAGCAAGATATGTTTAATTCAGCACTATCAGACTTCTCTTCAGCAACAGGTTATACACCTGTTACACACCTTAACTTCAAAGAATCAGAAATCTATGCTATCTATCAAGATTGAGGTAGTAACACCAAGAGGAAAATTGCTTTGATTTTTTTCCTTCCCAGGAAGAAACACGACAGATCAAGCCCAATATGACTTAGGTGAATCAGATCCATTGCAAATGTCATTTTTTTTGTAGGATTGGCATTTCAAAAATGAAAATAGTGACACAAAGAAGATCTTCTTGATATGATATTCTTGTCGAAGATGACCAGGCTAAGTCCGAAGGGGTGGGGTGGGGTTCAAAAGTGTCATCGGTCAAGAGTCCCTTCATGCCTAAATTCAGCCTCCCTTGAGTTCCTTCCTTTTTGTTTTCAAAAAAGTTTATTTTTCTCTATACATACATATATGCCATATCATATACTTTTAATACATTACAGTATAATATAAGCATATTTCAATCACCAAATATAATCATTAATAGTTCATATCGATTTACTTTTGGAATTCATCACTACCTACTTTTCTAGTTTCGTCACTTGGATTACCAAAAATTATTATTTTGTCAATCCTAATTTAGACACTTTTGATTGTTAGATTCTCTATTGGCTGTTTTCTCTTGCCTAATAAATCTAAGCCATAGTGCTTCAATCATTACCGTAAATCCTTAATTATCCATTCATGTTTCTTAAGCCCTATTTTCCATAAGTAAATGCCCTTTTAAAAAACATTTTAAAAATGTTTTTTAATAAATCCATTTTTACTTATCTTCAAACAACAAATAACATTTCATATCAACTATTTTATACATTATGTCTAACTATAATAATACAGGGGTAAAGCAAAAAATTATTCAAATTCCAAAAACTTAAACTCATCAACTTATTTCATTACTTAGTCATTAAATTATATCTTCTCTTTTCATATTACAAATATGTTTATTCAGCAAGTCACGGATATCAAACTATAATATAACTAAATATTTATAGAGTTAAATTTTCCAAAGGTTTTCTCTTAATTAGTGTTGGGCGAACCCAATGAAGTTCAGGGTCGGGGTCGGCACCCGAATTTTTATTTTTTTTTCTGAGTTCGGCACTCGGAAAAGCACCAGGAAGCGCCGCCGCCCAGCTGTCACCTTCGGGAACAGCCGGGGCACTTCCCGGCGCTTTCCCGAACCCGAACTTTTGCCGAACATCTGGGTTTGGTGTTCAGGAGACCGCTGAGAAATGCCCCGGCTGTTTCTGAAGGTGACAGCTGAGCGGCTGCGCTTCCCAGAACAGCCAGGGAGCTGTCGGCCGGTCGGATGGTGCAAAAGGAGGTGGGGAATCCCACGAGGGGCGGAGCTTTGACATCACTGAGACGTCCTTCCTGGAGTCCTCGTTTCAGCTGGGCAGGAAGGATGTCTCAGTGACATCAAATTTCTGCCCTGGAATCTCCTCGTGGGATTCCCCACCTCCTTTTTCGCCTCCTGACTGGCCGACAACTCCCCAGCTGTTTCGAAAGGTAACAGCTGGGCAGCGGCGCTTCCTGGCGCTCTCCCGAACCCGAACCTGAACCCAAACATTTGTTGAACTTTTGCAAAAATTCGGGTTCGTGCTCAGTGAACCAAAACGCGCAAAGTTTGGTACGAACCCGAACTTTGCAGGTTCGGTTCGCCCAACACTACTCTTAATTTATATCATTAATATATAATGTTCAAATGGCAATCAAGCTCCTGAGCACATGTATCAAGAGATAATCAAATCAAATCTAATAATTTTATAACAATATGCCACTGGCATACATCCTCACCCATTTTTATTTATATTTCCCTCTATTAATCCCAGTATAATAATCATACCCTATTCTATTTGTTTTTACTACTGTAAAGCCCAGTGTAATAATCATGCCCTCTGTCATCATGCCATCCTTCCTTAACTCCTGCTATTAGTAGTTCAGCTTCTTGTAGAGACTTAAACACCCTGATTTCCCCATCACTTGCCAGTTTTCCTGAAAGCATTGTAAACATCTGTGGATGTGTAAGCCTTGGAGACCTCTTTGATATTATTTTGGAACTTCTAAAGTTTGCATTAGTTATAATGCAGTAGTACAATACACATTACAGGAAATACTGAGGAGACAACAAGTAGAAGGATTTAGGGAAGGAATGGAGATGGAGACAAAAGGAGAAGGGTGAGAATTTTATGTATAAAACTGTTACAAAACAAATGCAGTCTAAAATTCAAATTGCATCTTACTCTAGAATCTTTTTCAAGAAAAAAACTAACAAGTCAATATGTTTGCCATCTAATACTGAACAGGAAAAAAATCTGATGACATCTAATAGCAATTGACGGTTTTAATTGTTTTTACAATAATATATGTATTATTGTTTTTGATGTTAATGTTTTATTATTGAATATTTATTTTCGATTATTTTATTTTAGATATTATTCACTGTATGTCAGTGGAAATAACAACAACAACAACAACAACAGAGTTGGAAGGGACCTTGGAGGTCTTCTAGTCCAACACATCTGCTTAGGCAGATAAATGGTTATTCAAAATCTTCTTAAAAACTTCTAATATTAGAGTATTCACAAATTCTGGAGGCAAACTGTTCCAATGGTTTACTGTTTTAACTGTCAGGAAATTTTCCTTAATTCTAAGATATTTCTCTCCTTATTTAGTTTCCACCCATTGCTTCTTGTTCTACCCTCAGGTGCTTTGGAGAATAGTTTTACTTCCCCTTCTTTGTGGCAACCCCTGAGATATTGGAACACTGCTATCATGTCTCTCCTGGTCCTTTTTTTTCATTGAGCAAGACACACCCAGTTCCTGCAAATGCTCTTCATATGTTTTAGCCTCCAATCCCCTAACCATCTTTGTTGCTCTTCTCTGTACTCTTTCTAGAGTCTCAACATCCTTTTTGCACTGTGACGACCAAAACTGAATGCAGTATTCCAGCCGTGACCTAACCAAGGCATTATAAAGTGGTATTAACACCTTGTGTGATCTTGATTCTATTCCTTTGTTAATGCAGGCTAGAATTGTGTTGGCTTTTTTGGCAGCTGCTGCACACTGCTGATTCATATTTAAATGGTTGTTTACTAGGACTCCAAGATCCCTCTCACAGTTACTACTGTTGAGCAATGTACCACATATATTGCACCTGTGCATTTTGTTTTTCTTGACTAAATGAAGACCCTTACTTTTTTCACCATTGAATTAATCTTTTTTTAGATAGCGCCCAATGTTCACGTTTGTCAAGATCCTTCTGTATTTTGCACCTATCTTCTGGATGTTAGCTATTCCTGCCAGATTGTTGTCATCTGCAAATTTGGTGAGATCCCCATCTATCCTTTTGTCCAAGTCATTGATGAAGATGTTGAAGAGTACTGAGCCTAAAACAGAACCTTGGGGTATTCCACTGCATACATCCCTCCATCTAGATGCAGTTCCATTGAGCATTTAACGTTGAATGTGGTTGTTTAGCCAGTTTTGAATCCATCTCATGGTGTTGCTGTCCATCCCATATTTTTCTACTTTATTTAGTAGTAGGTTATGGTCTACTTTGACAAATGCCTTACTGAAGTCCAAGTAAACCGCATTGACGCATTCCTCTGGTCCACTAATTTTGTCACTTTGTCAAAGAATGCAATAAAATTAGTCTGACATGATCTGTTTTTGACAAACCCATTTTGGCTTTTGGTTATTACTTTGTTTGTTTCTAGGTGTTCGTTGATTTGTTGCTTGATTATCTGTTCCAAAATTTTCCCTAGTATTGAGGTCAGGCTGATAGGTCTGTAGTTTCCTGGATCTGTTTTTCTTTTTTCTTTTTTTGAAGATGGGAACTACATCAGCTCTTTACAGTCCTCTGGCAATTCCCCGGTGCTCCAAAATCTTTGAAAGATGTAGTTCAGTGGTTCTGAGATCTCATCTACCAGTTCCTTCAGAACCTTGCGGTATAATCCATCTGGCCCTGGTGATTTGAATTTGTCTAGAGTAGACAGGTGTTCCCTTACCATTTTCTTCCCTATTTTAATTTGTGTTCCTAATATGTGTTTTGTGATGCTGTTTTTCATAGGTTGGACTGTTTTTTTCCCTTATATAAAGACAGATGCAAAAAATGTGTTAAGCTCCTCTGCTTTCTCCATGTTGCTTGTCACATTCTTGCCACGTTCTCCCTGCAATGGACCAATTGTTTCCTTGACTTTTTTCTTGTTTTTAATGTTGGAAGAAACACTTTTTGTTACTGTTATGTATGTAAATAAATGTATATGTAAATAGAGTTATGTAAATAAGTTATGCAAATATTGCAAATATGCATACCGGCCACAGATTGGCTAAGCCACGACCGGGAAATTCAAGAGGTTGTCAAGCCACACCTCTACAGGAAAAAAGTTTAAAAGTGACAACCCAGCCACTAGCCGTCAATTCTCGTTACTTGCTACCATGTATTCTTTTAGTTATTTTGTTACACCCATTCAAGACGATTCCTAATAAAACGAATTGGATCACAACTTGTCTTTACTTTATTCTGATCTAACAGTTACTTTTTACTTTTGTTTTGGGTTTAAATTAGGAATTTATTCTAATTTTGGCAGTGTAGATATTTCACAAACAAACAGATTATTCAGGAAAAAATGATGTTGCAATATCATTTCTTTGTTTCTCTCACTTTAAATTTGCCTTGAAAGATTTTGCATTTCTGTACGTTTAAGCTGAATTTGAAAATTAAGGGAGACTAGGATAGATCTATTTTGGCCTCATACCCACTGGGACTTGAACCTGCAACCTTTGCCTTGTAAGGCAGAGAATTATCCTCTAGGCTACAGTATCCAATCCCTTCAGCTCTGTATATATATATTGGGGGGGGATAGTAGAGGCCATTGTTCTAAATATTGTGCTGCTAAACATACACTGTAATTTCAGGTTGATTTATTGTCTATTGTCCAGCAATGTTTCCAATGATCTCCTCCTATCAAAGATTTTGGTTTCTGAAACCTGAGGGGAAAAAAGCTTTTCACGTCAAACAATGTAGCTCAAATATTTGTGTATACTGGATCTTGAGGTAAATGTATTAATTGAAATTGTGCTCAATTTGCATAGGGGAAAAATCCAGTTCAAAATTCTCTGGAAAATCCACATCTCAGGGACTGAATGCAAAGCTGACATGCTCTCTCCCACACTGCACAGAGCAATGAAAATGACAGATACAGATTTTATAGATAATAATAAGTAAATAAGAAAACTGAGAGCAAGGTGATAGACTTCAGTTGCCATAGTGAAAAGTGAAATAAAAGCTAGGGGGAAAAACAAGCGACAAAACAAACATCTGGGACAATGAACATATCCTCTGGCAATTATGACCTTATAGCAGAACTGATCCTGCTGTTTACTGACCACTTCTGAGTATCAGGCATAGGCCATAATTGCAACTAACAATGAATGAAATGAATGAAATGACTATTTGGCCCATTTTCATTTCCAGAATAAGGTGTCTTGTTTCTCAGGAGAGTCCTTGATGCATTTCACACCAAACAAAAATCTCAGAAGTCGCTGTTAGTATGTTATCAGAAATGTTCCTCAGGGCTCTTTTCAGGAACATCTTTTATATTACCTCAAGATTATAGCAATAGCACTTAGATTTATATACCACTTCACAATGCTCAACAGCCCACTCTAAGCAGTTCACACTATCAGCATATTGACCCCAATAATCGGGCTCCTCATTTTACCAACCTTGATAAGAATGGAAGGCTGAGTCAACCTTGAGCCGGTCAGGATCAAACTGCTGGTACTGAGCAGAGTTGCAATGCTGCATTCTAACCATTGTGCCATTATGGCTCTTACGTAGTATTTGAGGTTCATTTTAGTAGTCCGGCCTTCACAAGAAGGGTACACAAGCAGAGGAACAACAACAACAACAAAAACAACAACAGCTAGCTTCATTTGTGTACTGCTTTTCCTCCAAGATTGGATCATGCTTTGATTTCTCAAGCAAAAAGTATTATCCTACCACTAAATTGGTTTTAATTGCTGGGTTACCTAGGAACACAGGCACATTCTTGCCCCAAGACAAAACTAACATGAACATTTGCCTCAGGCTTTTAGCCTAATATTCAGGAGTGGATTGCTCCTGGTTCAGATGTGTCTGTTGCTGGTCAGAGAGCCAGTAGTGACAGCAGCACGAGGATTCGTCCACCCTCCGGGAGACTACCATATGGGTTCTAAACCCTGCTGTTCTGTTCGGGTCATATGTGACCCGAAGCCAAGTTTGAGTCCCTGTAAAAAATTTTCCCTGCATATCTGAAACTTGAAATTTCATGTAGGTTCATCATTTCAGGGGTTCTCTCTATGAGAATTTTTTTTGGGGGGTGGGGGGCTTAGTTTTTGCTGGGCAAAAAAAGTTACAAATCTTATGTTCCTGGGTCACCCTGACCCGGACCGAAAACTCTTCATTTGCAGTGCTTATGTTTGGTCTTTTTGAAAGCTTTTTTCACTTGGAAAGTAGTCTGAACATTTCTGCACACAATGATATGAAAATTGAAATGAAAAAAGTAAATCTTATTGGTTTATTTTGCGGATATAATGCACACACCCCCGTTTTTGTGAAAAAAATTTCAATTTATGGATAGTTTTGCTTGCAAAATGCATTCTATTTTACTAAAGTTGGTGTGGGATTGGTAGCTTGAACATTTCTGAATATAAGAAAAATATAAAGGAACTGAAAAAAATGATTCTTATTGGTTTTTTAACATCAGAAATAAGCCCCCCCCCCCTTGGCTGCTTGCAACCATTTTCACTTTTTATTTTTTTATGCTCCAAATCCGAAATATTCTTTAAAATCTTAGGCATTCATTTACTCAATTTAACAATGCTGATCATCAAAAAATATTTTTGGGGTGGTGGCTAATTGTTTTCTGGGCAAAAAAAAATCATAACTTTGAATCTGTTTCTGTTCGTATGTGACCGGACCAAAAATATTTTTTTTAGGTACTTGAATTTGATCTTTTTGAAAACTTTTTCAACTGGAAAACTAGTTTGAACATTTATGAACATAATGATATGAAAATTGAACTGGAAAAATTGAGACTTATATTTTTATTTTGATCAAAAAGCCCCTCCCCCCATCCTTTTTTAATTTCGTGTCAATTTCTATTTTTTAAGGCTACAAATCCCTAAGGAATTTCCCCCCAAAAGGTTTGATATACT
This sequence comes from Erythrolamprus reginae, assembly GCF_031021105.1. NCBI lineage: Eukaryota > Metazoa > Chordata > Lepidosauria > Squamata > Dipsadidae > Erythrolamprus > Erythrolamprus reginae. Next base: position 175,431,385 of record NC_091951.1, on the reverse strand, counting down.
AAATTGAACATTTCTGAATATAAGAAAAATATAAATGAACTGAAAAAATGGTTCTTATTGGTTTATTTTTGCCACAAAAGGGCCACCCCCCCTCGGCCTTGCTGTGTGCCATTATTGTCACTGTTTATATATATTTGTCTAGAAATATTTGGAATATCCTTTTGAAAATCAGCCACATTGTAGCCAGAGAACTAATTTTATGAAACAAATCCATTTTACTAAAAAAAAGTATGTAAGTTTGAAATTAACAGCATAATTTTTATATAAATTGAAATAATTGAGGCATACTTTATGTGCAAAATAAACCAATATGCATCAATTTTTCCAGTTCAATTTTCATATCATTATGTTCAGAAATGTTCAAGCTACCAATCCCACACCAACTTTAGTAAAATAGAATGTATTTTGCTAGCAAAACTATCCATAAAGTGAAGACTATTTTAAAAAAACGGGGGGCGTGCATTTCATCAACAAAATAAACCAATATGCATCAATTTTTCCAGTTCAATTTTCATATCATTATGTTCAGAAATGTTCAAGCTACCAATCCCATACCAACTTTAGTAAAATAGAATGCATTTTGCAAGCAAAACTATCCATAAATTGAAAAAAAATTCACAAAAACAGGGGGGGGCGTGCATTATATCCGCAAAATAAACCAATAAGATTTACTTTTTTCATTTCAATTTTCATATCATTGTGTGCAGAAATGTTCAGACTACTTTCCAAGTGAAAAAAGCTTTCAAAAAGACCAAACATAAGCACTGCAAATGAAGAGTTTTCGGTCCGGGTCAGGGTGACCCGGGAACATAAGATTTGTTACTTTTCTTAAACAGAACAGCACTTAACTTCTGTGTATGCACAAGCATTCTGCACATGTGCAGAGGGTAAAAGAAACCATATAGCGTGTCTGGGAGTGTGGACAAAGCCTCGCACCTTTGTTGCTACCAGCTCTCTGGCAGGCACGCCTGAACTGGGAGCATTTCACTCTTGCTAATATTAAAGTCCTAAAGTAAAATGCCATGTTCTGCATGAACTTCAGCAAAAATGGTTTGTTATCCTTAACATAAACTTACAAATATCTCTGGTACTATGCTTTCCAACCCATTAACTGGTTAAAATAAGAATTTAATTTTCCAGCTCAGAACAGGGATAATAATTGGGGACTTACTTCTGATTCTTTTTTTTTTTTTAAAGGGCAGCATTAAGCTTTTTTTAAAGAGGTCCTTGTTAATTTGAAGTTTGAAAACAAACAGTGTGATTAGGAAAAAGACATAATGGACTCAAATGGCAACTGTTCTCATTAATAAGAATTCTTTACTGCTGGGTAATAATTGAGAATTCATCACTGCAGAAAGCTGCATTGTATTCATCTCCCTTTGGTTGTCAAATGATTGGTTTTAATGTGGTGACAATATTGGGACTGCAGAACTCATGTCTACTGACCATTAGATTGTGTTTCACATCAAAACTATCACAGACACAGTAATGACATAAAAATCAGGGAAAATATATATTTCACAGTTGATTTAGCAGCTGAAGTAGAAAAAATGCATGAAGCTATTTAGTTTCAAATTCCCATAGATTACTATACCGGTAGTCTTCTATTTACCACCACATTTCAGCCCAAAATTTATGTTGCTGAGAAATTTGTTAAGTGAATTTTGCCCCATTTTGCAGTTGTTAAGTGAATCACCCTCAGCTGGTAAATTAGTATTCATTCATTCATTCATTCATTCATTCATTCATTCATTCATTCATTCATTCAATTTTTATGCCGACCTTCTCCTTAGACTCAGGGCGGCTTACAACATGTTAGCAATAGCACTTTTTAACAGAGCCAGCATATTGCCCCCACAATCCGGGTCCTCATTTTACCCACCTCGGAAGGATGGAAGGCTGAGTCAACCTTGAGCCAGTGATGAGATTTGAACCGCTGACCTTCAGATTTACAGTCAGCTTCAGTGGCCTACAGTACAGCACTCTACCTGCTGCGCCACCCCGTCTCATATTAGTAACACAGTTGTTAAGAGAATCTTAACAAAATGAATTGACTTTGCTTGTCAGAAGATTGTAAAAGGGGATCACGTGACCCTGGGACACTCCAAACGTAATAAATGTGAGTCAGTTGTTAAGCATCAAAATGTAAATCACATGACTATGTGGATGCAGCAAAGGTCATAAGTGTGAAAAATGGTCATAAGTCACTTTTTTCGGTGCCGTTGCAACTTTGAATGGTCACTAAGTGAACTGTTGTAAATTGAGGACTATCTGTACTGTTGGTTTAGGAATTTGATCATACCAGAAGCTAATATCTTAGTGTCTTAACTTATAGCAAATAAAGTCAAAAAAGAATTATTTTAAAGTTCGTTCTCATGCTTCTTCAATCTCTGGACTGTGTTATCTCTTATCCAAACCTCTCCTTAACATCTCTTTCAGAGCTTTCTTACAGTTATTTTAAAATTCCTTTCCAGAGGCCAAATTGGCACGGATTACCAGATATTTTTTTAACTCCATTTCTTTCTGTTTGAAGTAGGAGGAATGAGGGAATTTTGGAAACCACAGTACAACAGTGATGATTGTGGGGCATAAATTGCCAGATTAAGCAATTATTTATTCATGGGATTAGTATGCTGCTGTTTTCTCCCATGCTCCCAGTAGCTCTCAAAAAGAGAATAAAAAATGAAGACATCCATCGTAAAAATCCTAATGAAGCCTCACATCCTGTAAAACAAAAATTAAATACAAAACCCAGCTTAAACATTATATAACTGTGATTAATACAATGGCGACAATCAGTTCAGAGGTCCTGTGAGAAAACTTGATTTTTACTAGTTTCCTGGCAACATTGCCAAACAAACCAATCTCATTTTTAGAACAGAGACATATTGAAACCTTACCAAAAAGTAACTCAATTCCCATTGTTTTACAAAGATGGGATACCACTTGATACTTCTTCTGGGAAATTATATCCAGGCAAGCAGTCTTGGAGTGATCTTGGTACCAAGACTTAAGGCATAATAAATCCAAACAAGCACTTGGACCTTCCATTTCCAGCAAAGTATCAGCAGCAAATTTCTGATGCACAAAATAGGCAAAATATGCTGAAGGCCACAGTACTAGCCAATAAGTGGACTTCTGCAATAGTAAATGTCAAGATTTCCTAGGGGATGGTGCTCATCTCCATTTTTTAGCCAAGGAAGCCAGTGTTGTCTGAAAACACTTCTGTGGTCATGTGGCCAGCTTAACTATACACTGAGGCAATAGAACATTGTTATATTCCCATCAAAGTGATACCTACTTATCTACACGCTTTCGAACTGTGAGATGGGCAGGAGCTAGGGCAAGGATGGGAGCTCACCCCATTGCACAGCGTTCGGATCTCAAACCCAGGCTGTCAAGAATTACAACTGACAAGCTGAGCATCTTTAACCACTCAGCATCTTTATCTACAATCTTCAAACAATAACAATTCATGCCTTTATTGCCACCCAGTTAGATTACATTTATGTAATAGAACAGTGATGGCGAACCTATGCCAAGGGTGCCACAGGTGGCATGCGGAGCCATATCTTCTGGCAAATGAACCATTGCCCTAGCTCAGCTCCAATGTGCATGTGTGTACCTGCCAGCTGATTTTTGGCTTCCAGAGTGCCTCTGGAGGGATGGGGGAGGGCATTTTTATCCTCCCCCAGCTCCAGGGGAGCGGTTGGAGCCTGGGGAGAGCAAAGCACAAGCCTACTGTGCCCACCAGAAGCTGGGAAACAGGCCATTTCCAGCTCCAGAGGGCCTCCGGAGGGTGGGTAAAGCTGTTTTTGCCCTTCCCAGGCATTGAATTATGGGTGTGGGCACTCACGCATGTGTGATAGCGTGCACACTCTTTCAGCACCCAAGGGAAAAAAGGTTTGCCATCACTGTAATAGAATGTATGAAAGACCTTGGAAGAGGGGAAGGGGAAGAAACACAGTCTAGGAACAATCAGAGAAGAGTGGGAGAAGCCCACAACTGAATAAGATCCCCCCACAACTAATCAAGCAGTAAAAAGAGACTGGAAGGAATTTGTACTTTTAGACTTGCATGGTTCTCTTAATGCAGCTGTACTGATCTCGTTTAATCTGGTGCAGCTGGGAAGATGATAACATGGGATTATCTTTAGAGATCATTGGGATATAGCAACCCCTATCTCATGTACATTTCATGGGAAACATATTACATCTGTATTTTGGGCCTTACAATGACTTTTTTTCAGTGCCATTGTAACTAACCTAGTGAGGTAGTCATGAAATGAACTATTCTAAGCTGAGGACTACATGTATAAGCTAAGACTGGGAGAACACTGGGCAAATTCTCAAGATTGATGTCAAGTCAACAGACAGGAAGCAGAACTTCCAGGAATGCTACTGAGGTAGAATAACAGATTCTTAGTTCTGAATGCAAGCATGGAAGAGCAGTTGCATTTACTTCAGCTCATTTTTCATGGAGGAGATGTAAGAATACTGTTGCTTCAAACAGCATTACATAGCATCTTAGCGAAAAAAAGGGTTTCGTGATACTGGATCACATAAATTTGAGCATTTTAACATTTCATAGCCCTTACAAACAGAATCACACAGAAGGCATATCAATTCAGTCCCCGTTGTCATCACCCAACTGCCTACTTGAATGAATAGCTCAGGCTGTCAGGCACTAAAATGTCTTCAGAAACATCCCAAGACATTTTGCTGTCACAGGCAAAAGATAAAATGATCTCTTACCTATTTTACTGTCCCAACTGAATCTGTCCCAACTGGTGCTGAATTTTATTTTTACTCTGGTGGGGTAGCATCCTTCATTAACTTTCAGGATAGTGGGATAGCTTAGGGCAATGATGGTGAACCTTTTTTTCCTCAGGTGCCGAAATAGTGTGGGCATGTGCTATTATGCATGTGCAAGTGCCCAAAACCCATAACTCAATGCCTGGGGAGGACAAAAACAGCTTCTCTTGCCCTCTGTAGGCCAGAAATGGCCTGTTTCCCAACTTCTGGTGGACCCAATAGGCTTGTGTTTCACCCTCCCCAGGTTCCAAAGACTTCTCTGGAGTCAGGGGAGGGTAAAAACAATCTCCCCCAACCCCCAGAGTCTCTCCAGAAGCCAAAAATGCTCTCCCAGAGCCTCTGTGCAAGCCAATAATCAGCTGACCAGCACACACATGCACATTGGAACTGAACTAGGGCAACAGCTCATGTGCCAGCACATATAGCTCCACATGCCACCTGTGGCACCCATGCCATAGGTTCGCCATCACTGGCTTAGGGCATGCAGGTCAGATTACAATGAAATCCAGTTTAAAAAAATTCTGCAGCCTCTCCTGATCTGCCATCTAAGGCAGTTGTCCAATTCTGCTTCTGAATCAGTCTTGGAGCTTCACGTCTCATCTGGTAGCTTAGGTCCCATTCAGAACTTGAGATGAAGTCATTGTTATCCCCCATGCACATTGCATCAAAATGCATGTTAATTATTCACTTTATAAAGGAAAGGGCAAGAAAGCTACCTAACTTTAAGAGTAAAGTTGTCTTTAAGAGTAAAGTTGGAAAAATATTGTATAAATCCATTCAAAATTGGCAGAGATACGAGTACTCTGTATCTTGTGGCTTTGGAGATAGAGGAACTGTAAAAAGAAAGAACAGAGCCTTGTGAAATTATGAAATGAAAGTAATTAGGAAAATTGGGAAATAAATTATGAAACAATAATGAAAAAATATGAAATAATAATTCACTAGCCAGAATTTTTCCCAGCCAACATGACACAGTCTCAGAAATATATTCTGATGAAGATAAAAATGCCTGTGTTTTCTTTATATTATAAAGCATATAATTTGGAAACTGAACTATGAAAGGATAGTCTTCCTATCTGATTTTATTTCCTTTATAATTTCCTTCTTTTTCTTTTATTTGCAACCTAGAATCTTTTTTGTCCTTTCATATGTATTTGCATGCTTCCCACTCAGCAATACAAGAGTATGTTGAGCTATTGTTCAAATTAAAGTATGTTTGAAGCTCAATACTTATTTAGGTTTGTTTTCTTTAATTCTGCTAATTAGCCATAAAGCAATGCCAAGGGTCCATTATTTAATTCTCCAGTTGAAACAAAACTGTAAATGGGTCATGATCAGCTATTGCAGTTGAATTTATCGGGCAAACTGTTATATTTTGAAGCAAGCGCAAAGAAATCAAACATTTTTTCTGATATATTTTCACAACACATAATTTGGGGAAAGTGATTTAGGATTAATGGCATTCTTTCTACCAAACAAAAAACAAAAAAAACAAAATAACCAAGAAACCTTCAGTGATTTCTGTTTATAATAGCTATTAGATTATTGCCTCTCTGTAACCATATAGGAGCAAAGTCTTGCACTCCCCCCCCCTTTTTTTCATTTAAATGTTGTTTCTCTACAATATTGTTTGTTTTGTTGACTTCCCAGAAACATATTAGTGCTACTACATATGAGATGCAAACTGCATTCAGTTTAGGCTTTGAAATACTGGAAATGTGTCAGTTAGGTTTCGAGTTTTGAAATCTCTTCAGTTTCAAAGTGTGTGTATGAGAGGGTGTTTTATGGCACTATATATATATAGATCTATCCTAGTCTCCCTTAATTTTCAAATTCAGCAAAAAAACATGTGACATTATATATGTGTGTGTGTGTGTGTGTGTGTGTGTGTGTGTGTGTAGCTGATGAGGCCAAAATAAGGCCGAAATAGATCTATCCTAATCTCCCTTAATTTTAAAATTCAGCCAAAAAACATGTGACACATACAGATAGAATTGTCCGCTATCAATAAAATTAACTGCCTTGGAAATGGCCCTGGGTTGGGCCGAGAGGCAAATAAGGAGCTGTGATGTTCCTTCAATACACCAGGGTGATTCGACACAAAAATATGTAGCCCTTCCCTGATGCAGAGCTGAAGGAATTGGATACTGTAGCCTAGAGGATAATTCTGTGCCTTACAAGGCAAAGGTTGCAGGTTCAAGTCCCAGTGGGTATGGCTAGCTGATGAGGCCAAAATAAGGCCGAAATAGATCTATCCTAGTCTCCCTTAATTTTCAAATTCAGCAAAAAAACATGTGACATATATATGTATGTATATACTTACGTACGTACGTACGTACGTACGTACATACATACATATATCATATATATATATATCCAAAATACATATATCTATCTATCCCAAATTATTATATATCTGTCACATTGCAGTGTCCTGCATAAGAAAAGCCAGCAACACAAGTTGATGTTCATTTGTTTATCTGCAAACATGGACACAGCATGAAGTGACCATCCAAAAGGAATCAAAGTTTATGCTACCGTGGTTGGTTCACCCGCCCCTTATATTGCACCCCACATCCCTTATGTGTATACTCCATCTCTCCCACTGACTGTCCAGCCATGCCTCTAGTTGCCCTTTCTGATTTCCTGCAGCCACCCATGCTCCAACAATCAGCTGTTTTCCTGATCCAACAGACAGCTGTTTTCACGGAGCTGGGTACAGCCAGTGTTCTGCTAGTCAGGCGGCAGATCCATGGATGCAGGAGCAGTCAGCCAGCCAAAGTCTGGGACCCCTAGGTGAGCAGCAGTCTGTGGAGGATGGAGAAAGCAATTCAGGTCTCTTGAGTGCATATGTGTCCAATCCTCCCCTGTCCAAATGGCAGCTCTAGTCCATCAAGTGGTCAGGGACAGATTGTCTGAATCCTGGCAGCCTGGCCAGAAGACTAAATCCCAGATATATAGAGACTGTGCTGATTGAGGATTCAGGAACTATGGGCACAGCATCTACAGAAGCCAGTTAGAGAACACTGTCCACTAATAACAAACTACAGAGTTAGATACCTGGGCAGACTCCTAATTTTTCTATTTACAGGATTCATAGCAGACTTTGTTTTTAACCCCATGCTGCAGCAGCAGCTTTCTGTCTGCAGACAAGCCACTTCCACACAATTGACAAGAGAGCTAAATCTTGTATGTTGGTGGAGATTTAGATTACCATCCAGTATCTTGTCTTAGTGGGGAATCTAAAGATCTAATTAAAGGTGCAGCCATGCAGTAAATTATATGACAGTAAATGCTGTTGAACTTAACAGCATGCATTTTAGAGCAGACATAGTTAATGTAATCCCAAGAAACCTGCCCATCTTCTGAAATCATCATGTCAAGTCAGTGCTCTATGTCTCTACTCCACAATTTAAGCAGATACTTTTCAAGAGAGATTCTTCCTTAAGGAAGTCTATCTACAGAGAAATTTCCTTGGTATTTATTCCCCTTGTTATTTAGACATAAGCCAAAAGATTATCCTCTCCTTGACGAACATTGATGTTTTTATTATTTATTTTTAAGATATGCAGCTTCATTGTGTATTATAGGGTTTCATTTGGTTGTCACAATATTTTAAGTTACTTTCAAAACTGTGTAGCTAACTCCTTTGAAGACTATAGAAGAGTGATGGAAACAGAGACGTCTGAAAGAAGGGTAGAGTATAATTAAAAAAATCAAAATGGCAGTCACAATTCAAAATAAAAGGATGCCCTTTCTGTAAGTGTGTCTACATCGTATGCAGGAACAAAAAGAGAGTTATGGCTCTTTTATTTATTTATTATTTATTATTTAGATTTGTATGCCGCCCCTCTCCGAAGACTTTTAGTCTACTCTGAGAACATTTCTTGATAAACAGATTCTAATTTTTCCTTCAATAAAGATTGAAATAGATTGATGATAGAGAGACAAAGAGTCAAAGAGACAGACAGACAAGCAGGTGGGTGAATGGCTGAATGGGTGGATGAGTGGATGGGTGGGTGACGAGACGCGATCCCCGCTGGACGGGGGTCTCGACAACCCTGTGATGGTTCACTTTACGAGGCCCAATCCTGAAACCATTACTAGTGCTTACCAATGAAACATGGAGTCAATGGTCTGGGTAAAGTGACAAAGCTTTATTGTTACAGGTATGCCTCTTTTATGCCCATCATATGCAAATGAGGGGTTTCAACTGGTAATTTTTTATTGGCTATATGCAAGTTTAATTTTTCCTAATATACGTTTCTTATAGGCTACAAATATAAGGTTTTCGAATATATAAGTTTCTATAGGCTAAAAATAAGGCTTTTGAATACACAAGTTTTTATAGGCTATTTCTATATGCAAAAATAAGGCTTCTGAATACACAAGTTTTCATAGGCTATTTCTTTTAAGCTTCTTGATTGGTTACAAAAAGTATAATCTAAGGCGTTTAATAGGTTACTAACTTTTCACTTAATGGACCTATCGGAGGCTGAGTTGCTAGCCAATCACACTGTTTGTGTCTTATCTCGTGCCATGAGCGTGCTAAGGAATTTTTCTTAGTCTGTCCAAAGTTCATGGCTATCCTATGAGTCACTGTCTCCAGGCAAATTTTCACTACGCTTGTCCAGATAACTGATTCTGTATATCTTAAGCATAGCTAATTTACTTTCTGTGGCTTACACAATCCCTACAGGTGGGTTGATAGGTAGGTAGGTAGGTAGGTAGACAGACAGACAGACAGACAGAGGTAGAGGTAGAGGTAGAGGTAGAGGTAGAGGTAGAGGTAGAGGTAGAGGTAGAGGTAGAGGTGCGTTCCTCCCATTTCAGAACTGGTTTGTCTGAATTGGTAGCAAGCCAATGGTGATGTCACAATGACATCACAGAACCTATTCTATCGGTGCCGGTCTGTGGACACCACCATCTTTTTTAAAAAATATTTATTTATTTAATTAATTATTTTCCCCGGGTTTTTTTTCCTTCTGCGCATGTGCAGAAACTGAGTTTCTGGCATTGCTCATGTGCCACCATCTTGGTTTTGTTTTTTTGTTTTTTTTGCTTCTATGCATGTGCAGAAGCCGGGTTTTTGGCAAAGAAGGGAATGTTGCCTGACTGCTCCCTCCCTAAGCAACCTTGGAGGTTTTCAAGCTCATCTGAAGAGATGGTTTTTAAAGAAAATCCTGAAAAAGTCGCAAGATCCAGAGCTGACAGTCTCCAGTATGATGCATACCTCATGGCCCGGCCCACCCCACCTAATCCACTGCCACACCTGCCACTCCCAAACTGCACACCACTGGGAGCGACTGAACCTGGCTTCCCAACTGGCAGAGTGAACAAGGCAGGAGTTGCTCCAAGGCTTTGAGGTTCTGAGGAGCAAATCTTCCACCCACTGAATCCCAGGCCCTCAGCCCCTCAACCCTGCCAGCCCACTAGCTTTTCACTGAGGAGAAGTAAAAGCAAAATCTCTTTGTACTTCAGAAGCAACTTCCAGGCAGGACAAAACAGCAATTGTAGAAATGTTGGGGGGGGGGGGTCTCCAGAGGAAGCCTGCAGTGCATGCACCCCAAGAGTGGAGTCTTCTTGCAATGCAGATTCAAACTCTGCCAGAGCTCTGCTTGAACATAGTGGGAGACTGAGCTGTTGACATGATCACTTCCTCCCAGCCTCATTCTGTCTGCCAGTTGGGAAGCCAGGTTCAGTTTGAACCTGTCACCAGTTACTTTGGCTGCCGCAGTGCCTGCTTCATTCTCTGCTCCCTCTCCTTCCCTCACTCAACTGCTACTGCCAGGGTGCTGCCAGAACAAGCATGGGGGGGTGTATGTAGGGAGGCAGAGAACATTTGGCACTGAGGTAGAAGCAACCATGATGGTGAGGAAAGAGAGGCTTCTTTGCCAGCCTTCCAGATGGCAAAACAGAATTTTTTGCTGTGGCTAGATGGGTGTTCTGTCTGGGTTTTCCCAGACCTCCACACCCACTGAAAAAACAGCCAGACACTCTGGTAAAATCCAAAAGTATTTTATAGCAGGAAAAAATAAGCACAAAGGAAAACCTGTCTTCACAGCAGACAGGTTACAATACGTTACAACAGGGTCCTGATGTCCAGTCAATTTCACAAGCTTCTTGCTGGCACCCCCCCCCCCCCCCAAGGTTTCAATAGTCCAAGGCACAAACCAGGATTGTAGCCACCAAAGTTCACAGACAGGTCTCACGAATCTCCAAGATAAAACTCCACAAGCCAGGAAGGGTGGGGCCGCCTTTTATCCTTTCCCAAGCACCACACCCAAACCCAGCTGTGACCTCTAATGCTGGAAATACCTAGCCAATTGAGTTCGTCTCTGATTAGCTCTCCTTTGTCGCATATCTATGATGTCATGAGCATCTTCCCCCAGGGAATCCAGGCTGCTTGCTGGGGAGAGCTCCCCCTGGTGGAACTCTGGCTGTCCTTCTTCTTCAGCCTGGGATTCCGCTTCCTCGTCAGTCTGCACCTCCTGGTCCTCAGCCTCTCCCTCTGAGCTGGAAGCCGACAGCAAATCAGCCATTCCCGGAGGGGTCCCAGGCTGAACCACAACAGATGGGTGGGCATGTGCCTGAGGCGGGGAGTGGGAAGCAGCTTGTCCAAGTGGCTGCTGCAACAGCTGCAGCAGGAACAACCTTTCTTGTCTCTGAAAGGCCTTCCTCACTGTTGCAGCCACAGGACCTTGCTTCTTCTGGCACTGAGATAGAAGCAGGTATGGTGGCAGAGAAAGCTAGGCTTCTTTGCCAGCCTCTCAGCTGGAAAAACAATTTTTGCCAGTTCTGTGGGCATGGCTATGTGGAGGGCATGCAGGGGTGGAAAATTGCTCCAGTAGCAGAAATGGAGTTTCACATGCAGCTCCATTACCACTGGACGTGCATGAGCTGTGCACATGCAGACAATGCGATTCCGGTAAAAATCACCATTTGTTTGCTTCTGCACATGCAGGGAAGCAAAGAAATAAGCATTTTTTTTCCCAAAATCTCTCTGCCAGAAATACATTTGCATGAGATTTCTGCTGTTGCACATATGCAGCAGCTGCATCACCTAGTGTGGCAGCTGGGGCCAGCAGCAACAGCGGCAGGCTCGAGCTTCAGCCACATGGCCTGCTCTCTGCTCTCCCGCATTTCTTGGCACACATGGCAATGGCGCCCTGAATGAGTAATAGAGGTAGAGGTACAAGTAGACATAGGCATAGAAATAGGCATAGGCATAGTCAGCTAAAGCCAGAACTGGGATTAGATTTATTGGCCCCTTAAATAAAGGAACAATATAAAAATAGAAGCAGTTTTTCCCATAGGAATCAATGTAAAAGCAAATAATGCATGCAAACCCATTAGGAAAGAAATAAAAGCTCAGAATTTGGGTGGGAGAAGGAGGAAGAGGACAATCGCCGCCAAAGGAACAAGGTGAGATGAGGGTAATCAAAAAAATCCAAAACTTTAAGGCTTAAAAAAAAGAGGGACTCTGAGGTGGCGAGGAGAAGCACATGCCTCCCATACACCCAGCGTGAGGCTGCCTCTCATACATTGTGCCAGTGAGAGAAACCTAGGGGGAATGGCAGGAAACTGGCCGGGCCTTTCGTGCCGCTCTCAAATTTCCTGGGAATTTTTTCCATGTTTGGGTTCTTAAGTAGAAAAAGGTTCTTAAGAAGAAGCAAAAAAATCTCGAACACCCGGTTCTTATCTAGAAACATTCTTAAGTAGAGGCGTTCTTAAGTAGGGGCACCACTGTATTATTATATATTAAACAATTTATGCTAGTTGGAAAGGGATGGGAGAAATTTGTTGAAATGATTGTGAGGTCAATTTTTTAAAGCTGTAACTCATGGGGATGTATGAAAGAAAAGTAAACACAATCTGGAAGGATAAAATAACATTATAATTCAAAACAAGAGTTAGGAAAACAAATAGTTATTGGGGTAGAAACATTCAGTTATTATCTCAAGTGGTGGTTTTCTCTAAGATCTTGCAGTTTCCTCAACCATTATGAATTATGCAATGTTATACATGCCTCCCCTTTTAAAAAAATATGATGCAAAACATTGGATGCCAACTGAAATATATGGGGAGATAGTCTTTATGGTAACCCAGTAACCTAATAGAAAGATTTACATGAGTCACAATAGGTATTTATCAGGTTTTTAAAATGTTAGTGCTTTTGCTTCAAGGTTGCCATCCAGAAGTGGTATTCAGCTGGTTTGGACCCATAGGAATCAATGTAAAAGTGAACTGGTAGTAGCAGCCTGCAGGTCTGCCCACCTGCCTTGGCACTGTGCCGTCCTATTTAGGCACAATTTGAAGATGTGCATATGCGTGCAAGCTGTGTGCATGCATGAGCAAAGTGCATGTGCGGAAGACCACATACATGCATGAAAGGGGTGGGTGCAAGCTAAGTGAGTGCACTTGCACTTGCATTTGTGAACGGGTAAGGAAAGTAAGTGAATACCACCTCTGTTGCCGTCATCAACAGGGTAGGCATGGCGACAGTGAGGCAAATGTGGTTGATAGATTCTTCAGCGGGGCTCAGGAATGTAGGAAGTCATACAAAATTGCCAGAGAATAGCTGCCTAAGCAGATAGCTGAAATCCTACAAATTGAGCAGTGGAGGAACAAATGGAATGAGGAGATAAGCCCTGCTGAAAGAAGCAAATCAGCAAGTAAAATACCATGCTCTCTTGGCCTTTTTTTGTTTTTCAAATGCCTTATTTCAGAATAATATTATCAACAAGAAGGAATATTTTAGTAACTCACATGTAATTTGAGGCCTGCATAAAGCATTTATTGCCGAAAGTTAGATGGCATTGTGATTTGAAAATTTATGGAGTTTATGTAGGTAACAGGAAACTTATCCTTTGTGTCTTGAAACAAAACTGATAACAGAATGTGAAAATTGTAACTCGAAGTATCTTTTAATGCTTGGGTATGTATTAGGGTGCTAATAAGAATACTACTATCCTATTCAGAGGTGATATTAACTTATTTTCCCTACCAGTTCACAAATGTGAGCATGTGCTTTATTTGGTCAAAAGAGGATACCAAACTTCGAGCCGATGTAGACCTTTGTCTTTAAGCTGTAGAGCCATGATGGCGAACCTATGACATATGTGCCACAGGTGGCACATGGAGCCATATCTGCGGGCACACGAGGCATTGCCCTATGTCAGCTCCAGCTGATTTGAAGCTTCCAGAGAGTGGGGAGAGTGCGAAAGTAGCCCAACAGGCAGACTGGAAGTTTGTTTCCGAAGTTCCGGTAGGCCTGTCCGACCTGTTTTTGGCCATCCACAGGCTCCAAATGCTTTCCTGAAGCCTAGGAAAGGCAAAAAATACAACCCAGCGCAACAGGCCTGTTGGAAGTCTGGAGGCTTCATTGAAGCCTGCACACATGCACGGGGGGAGGGAGTGCAGGGGGATTGTGCACGCATGTGCAAGGAGAGGGCATTGTGTTATGGGTGTGGGTGGACTGCATGCACTATTACACACATGCCCAACCTTTTAGCACCCAAGCAAAAAAAAAAAAGATTTGCCATCACTGCTCTAGAGGATCCTACCTGGAGAGAATGCAATTTTGTTCTGATTTAAATGTGCCTTCAGGATGCTTAATCAAACACAGAGACTTTGCTCATATATTCAACCTTTTCCTGCTTTCCTTGGCCTGTTTGTGTCCTTGAAAAAGAAAGTAGGTGGACATTACATAGATTTCTGGGCAATTCCAATGGCATAAGGGCAATTTTTTCTCTTGGAAAACAGAAGGTTGAAATAATGGATTGTCAGGACTGGTGCTTTTTGTCTCCAAAAGTTCTTCTAATTTCTAATGCTGAAAGTGCTCAAAATCACATACATGCAAGAACTTGGAAATAAATAAGAAGCCCCTTGATTCATGCCATTCGGTTGAAAACCAAAGTCAATCCATCTTGCCAACCACAAGTCATATTTATTCACATTAAAGTATTATATAAGCAGTAAACTAAACAGCCAAAGGTGAGGGATGGGTCCTGTCAATGTGTAACTCATTTTCCAAGCCAAATTTAAGGCAGTGCTTAATTCTTCCAATTTTTTTGGTCCTTCTCAGCTAAGATAGCATTAAATCTCCACTCACAGGAAATACAGGTCCAAAGTCAGGATTAATGTTTTGGCAGAAAAGCTGAGCAATGCCATTGGGAGCCAGTGGTGTTGCTGAAGTGACAGAAACAATTATTGAAATGCAAGAGAGCTTTGTGTATATCTTGACTTCCAAATCACAACACCACCTACAGTTTCAACTCAAATAAAACTTGAGGCTAAATTGGAGACCCCATCTGAGGGATTTCTAGGAAAGTCTCTCAAGTCACTTCCAGATAATCAGGATTCTGTTACCCAATTTTCTGCTTTTAGGAATGATATTAAAAGGAAACAGAATTTTAAGTCAGCTGATCTGAATTTATCTATCTGGAATCCACTTTCTGCGCTTCAGTGAGATACTATTCCTTCACTATCTTCATAACATCATCTACCTGTGTTTTCCCCAAAATAAGACCATGTCTTATTTTTATTTATTTATTTGAACCCTGAAACAAACACTTGGCCTTATTGTCGTGCACTCAAAAGCCTGCTTGGACTTATTATTATCCATGGATGTCTTATTTTGGGGAAAATCCAGAAAGCCACTAGGTGGAGGAAAAAGCTTCAGAAAGCACTTCTAATGTTTATCTCACTCTCTCTCTCTTTTTCAGACAGAAAACTGTTATGATCTAAACATTCCTGGCTAAAAGTATTGCAGGGATAATTTTGAAGGGGAAAAGAGAAGAATGTGCTGCAACTAAAAACAAGACATAGACAATATGATTTATTATAGGACTAAATATTCTGAAATGTTTTCGGGGTAAAAAAAAATTATTTATTTTTTTCTCCTCCAGCACAAAACATACAATACAAAATACCGTCTCTTCTTAGTACAATAAAATGTAATTTGATTAGTACATCATATATAATCTTCTCTAAGGAGAAGGGCGGCATAAAAATCGAATGAATAAATAAATAAATAAATAAATCACAAAAAATCATTAACTATATTTACTGTCAGTATCAATAACTTTTTTGTGTGCCCCATCTACTTTTGTCATCCGGATTAACCAATTGTCTTCTAATTTTTGCTGGAGAGACGGAGTAACGACACGGACACCAGAGCTGGATTTGAAATTGGGTCATTTTTATTAACATAAATTTGCATAATTTATTCAAATACTTTGCATAAATTAGCATAAACAACTATGACCCGGAAATGGACCTGCAGGGTCAAACAAATACTTCCGGGGCGGAAATGACGTTATGCCAGCAAACATTCCTGGGCAACTCATGGGCGTATCTCGATGCAAGGTCCAGGTGAGGGCCAGGCCGTCACCTGTGACCTTTTTCTGCCATGCTGTGCATGAGGGGGGTCCCACCGGCTAACCCGAATCGGGGAATTAAAGGTGCAGGACCCAAAGACAGGTTCCCCCCAGCTGCTCAGGCAGAAACTCCCTCCATGAGCTTGCGGAGAACCTGTCAATCATCCCCAAAGATGCCCAAGGGAGAACGCGCGGTTGCTAAACCACCCAGTTTTCCGCCCCTAACCTGCCTACCCAAATGACCAAAGGTAAGCCAATTAACCTAATTAATGCAAGCACCCCCTAACCGCACATCCGTCACCCCAGTGTGGAATGGGTGAAAAAACAGCTCAGCTAAGAGGCAGAACTGCAAAAAATTCCCATTCGGCCCCCTAAGGGCGACCCCGAAGCACACTGCAAAATAGTGGAGGGCGGGCGGGTGTCTGCTCTTGAGCTCAGTCCGGGCGAAAAGGGGGAGCCCCGGGCCTGCTCGCCCTTATATAGGGCAAGCAGGCCCCGCCCGGACCAATCAAGGACCTGACCAATCAGGTCCCGCTCCCCCGAGCGAAGTCTCGCGTTGCGAGACTTCGCCCGGGATCCAAGATGGCGGCTGCCATGAGGGACCGTGTCTCCCGGTCCCTCCAGCAAAGCCTGCCAGCCGGGTAAGTCCGGCGCTGCCCATTTCACCATTGGGCCCATTATCTTATAATTAAATTTCATTTTTAATATTTATTCAAATATTTAATACAAATCAAAATCTTTCTAGCTTATTAAACATTAAGCCATAGTGCTTTCTTCCTCTCTTTATACATTTTAATAAAGCTAAACACCCTTATTTAACCTATGAATACTAAAAACTAAGAAAAAATAAAATAACAGTAAAAAAAAAGACAAATTAAAAAAAACAAGCAAATTTCAAACTTTTCTCATCTCCCTCTTAATATTGTCTGTTTGGTTACTTCCAAATCTTTGATCAGAACTTATCACCTTTTTTATGAACAGCTGATCTCCTTCCTTACTATAAATCATATCAATTAACCCCACTTAATACACTAAACCAGAATAGTAAAGCCTTAAACCAGTGTTTCCCAACCTTTTTTGAGCCGTGGCACATTATTCACATTTAGAAAATCCTGGGGAACATTGAGGGGGGGGGGCCCTAAAAAAAGTTTGGACAAAAAAAATATCTCTCTTCCTCCCTTTCGCTCTATTTCTCTCTCTCTCCCTCTTTCTCTCTCTCCCTCTTTCTCTCTCTCCCTTCCTTCTTCTTTCTTTCCCCCTCTCTCCATCTCTTCCTCTCTTTTTTGCCCTCCTTCTCTCTCCCTCCTTCCCTCCATCTATGTCTTTCCCTCACCCTCCTTCCCCCCTTTCTCCCTCTCTCTTTCTCTCCCCCCTCTCTCCCTCTCTTTCTCTCTTTTGCTATCTCTTTCTCTCCCCCCTCTCTCCCTCTCTTGCTATCTCTTGCTATCTCTTGCTATCTCTTGCTATCTCTTTCTCTCTCCCCCTCTTCCTCTCTCTTTCTCCCTCTCCCTCTCTTGCTATCTCTTTCTCTCTCTTTCTCTTCCCCCCTCTCTCCCTCTCTCTTTCTCTGTCTCCCTCTCTTGCTATCTCTTTCTCTCTCTTTCTCTTCCCCCCTCTCTCCCTCTCTCTTTCTCTCCCCCCTCTTTCCCTCTCTCTTTCTCCCTCTCCCTCTCTTGCTATCTCTTTCTCTCCCCCCTCTCTCCCTCTCTCTTTCTCTCAGCAGCCGCAGCAGGTAGTAGCCGTGGGGCGGCGGCAAGGTCATCAGCTGTGAGGCGGAGCTTCGGAACGGAGGCACCGATGGCGGCAGGCAAGTGCCAGCCACGCAATTCTAGCATGTCCAGCCGCCGCCGTCTGTCCCTCTGTTCTGGAGCTCCGCCTCACAGCTGACCACTCTGCCGCTGCCCCACAGCTACTACCTGCTGCGGCTGCTGCTGCCATCACCCTCCCGCTGCGCGCCGCCCTTCCGCTGCCGCTACCCTCCCACCAGGCACCAAAGCTCACCTGCTGCAGCCGCCAGGGAAGCTCCAGCCGGGTGGGGTGCTGCAGTTGCCGGAAAACTTGGAAGGCGCTAAGAAGGAAGCTCAGCTTCCGTTCTCACAACTTTTTGCTCTTCGCAAAAAGTTTCGAGACCAGAAGCTGAGCTGCTTTCTTCGCGGCACACCTGACCATGTCTCGCGGCACACCAGTGTGCCGCGGCACACCGGTTGGGAAACACTGCCTTAAACCATCAAATTACTTAGTCAAACCTACACAAATCACCTTAATATATTTCATTTATTTTAACATATAAAGCAACTCTACTACTCCTACTGAATAAAAATCCATAAATAACATTCATTAAAAAAAGAAAATTATTATAAAATGTTTCAGATTTAATCAAACTTTTTCAAAGCTTTCTTTTTCTTGTCTACACTCAATATCTTTCTTTCCTGTTTTTGTGCCTTTTTAAAAAAAATTTACCTTCTTTTCCTTTATCTTCCCCCTCCTTCTTCTCTTAACATATCCCTTCTTTGCAAATCTCCATCCTTTAATTTCTTTTCTTTTTAAGGTCAACCAAATCCAATATCTTTGCTCACATCCTTTCCCTCTTTTAATAGTGCTTATCTTAATATCATCATATGGGACATGGGCTTACATAGTATTTCTAACTTTCTACATTTAGTCTGTATTTAAATGTCATTCAATTACCTAATAAATTCACATATATATTTTAACCATCTATAATACATATCAAATTCATCTTATTTTCCATTAACATTTAATTAATTTTACTGAAACATTTTCAAACTCCTTCTTGATAATAACTTATGACTTTACTAATAAATTTAACCTTAATGTTAAGAACAAATTTAAAACTATTTCTAAAAAAAATTATCAAGAAATAATAAAAGCTAGTCACTCCTATTAATGCTAATCTCCTTTTTAAAAGCTTTCTATCTACTGTTAATACATTTCTTTCTTGTCTTTTTAAACCATCTTTTTATTCCCTCTCTCTTTTTCTTTCTCCTTTTTAAATATCCAGTCTTTACAGATCTCCACCTTCTATTTCTCTTAACCTTTTAAACTCCAATTCTAGCAAAGTCTGTGAAATCCCGTAATCTCTATAGGAATCCAAGTAGAGTTGGTTTTTCTTCAAATGGCAAACTCAAATTGAATAAGTCTCTTCAAATCATTGATTTGCATCAAATAATTACTTATTTGAACAGGCCTAAAATGGCAATAGCAACAGCTCTTAGACTTATATACTGCTTCATGGTACTTTAAAGACCTCTCTAAGCAATCTACAGAGTCAGCATATTGCCTCCAACAATCTGGATCCTCCTTTTCTCATCCTCAGAAGGGTAGAAGGCTGAGTTGAACCTTGAGCCAGTGAGAATTGAACTGCCGGCAGTCAGCAGAGTTAGCTGGTAATACTACATTCTAATCACTGTGCTACCATGGCTCAGTAATAAATCTAAAATCTCTAAAATTTGGCAAAATAGAATATCTTCCTGATGGTTATGTTCTGCGTGAAGATCAGACTATATCAGCTAACAATCTGGTGCTAACAAACCTATTTGTTTATATGTAGAATATTTCTGAACAGTGAAAGCTGCTAGCCTATGAGAACTTGCCCAGCTAGTTCCTAGGAATTATTCATTCATTGCTTTTATATTATATAATTTTACTTTAATTGAACACAAGGCCCTGTCATTCCAATGTAAGGCCTGCTTAACTGTGGACTAATTGTCTGGGGAAAAATGTAATCAATCAAGTATCAAAGTTCTACACTTCGTTACATATCAGTGTCATTCTGGTAGGAAACTGCGCTTGCATTTAATTGACATTTAACAAAATGATTGTTAATGCTTCAGGATAATTGGAGTGTATACTGTATCAGCAAAGTGCTTAAAATACTTATTGACCTTTTGTTAAGTGTGTTAATCAATAGCAAACATAAAATTGCTATTATGTCAATTAGAAAGTTGATATGTTGCTTCCAGGTACATAACAAAGGGAGATAAATGATTGTCAGATAAATGACTGTTGGATAAGACACTGCTCGCTTGGATCTCAAATACTGATAAAGATAATGCCCAAAGGATAATATCTGAGTTACTACGTTCTCCAGCTAAAGGAAAGAGCAAAATTTTTAACAATGCATAACAAAACCTTCCCGCTGACAAATGTTCTAAGTTCGGAAAGCTTTTGTATCATTATTTTATTATTATATATTAAGTTTATTTGCCACCAATCTCACCACAAGTGACTTTCATATTCTTCATCAAGGTCAGCTGTCCTATTTTGCATATTTCAAAGTGATGCTTACTTTGAATTTTGAAAGAAAGAAAAAAAGGAATTTTGCTTCCTTATTCTTTTTAAATTTTTCTTAATTTTTTTTCAGAATGTTTCACTCCAGGAGAAAACTCCTTAATTCATTTTTTAAAAAAAATCCCTGTAAGAAGTAGGAAAATCATAAACAGAGCTTAATAAAAGAATCTCACTATTGTTTTATTCCTGCTTATTGATAATGTGTATCAATTGATGCTATGTGATAAATTCCTTCAAGCCTCATGATTAGGTGCTAGGTTTGTTATTCCCCAAAATATTATGTTTTTTAAAAGCTACCTTTTTATCATTTACAATTAAAGACTACATTAGTGAAATCTGATCACAATTGCTTAAAACATTTAACTCTATTCTTTATGGAAATATAGGACAAATATGAAAGGAGTTTACAAATCTAATGACAGTATGCTCTCTTGATCTCACTAACCTGATCTCCCTGTATGCACACACCCACACTTTTGGGAAAGAAGAATACCAACCCAGATCATTAGTGGGTTCTAAAACCCTTTACTATCTGCTCACAGGTACATTCATGTGTGCAAGCAATGCTTCTGCATTTCCACAGAAGGGCCCCAGGCAGGTGGGTGGAGCCTCCTGCCACTGGTGTTACTGGTTCTTAGAACTGAGCCAAACTGGGAGCCACTCACCGCTGACCTAGATGCCCTGAAAACTCCCAAAGACAACAGCACTGCATTTTGGTTTTTATCTTCACAACAGTCTTCTGAAGAAAATAATAGCTATCCACTGAAAGAGAAACCAAATCACAACTATCCACTGAAAGAGGGACCAACTTATGTGTTACTAAGATGCAATTTGCCCTTGTCTGGCTTTCCCTAGAAAAAAAGATAAAGCCAGCTGATAGAATGACTGCTACTCTGTGTAATATCTATAAGAGCTTTGCTCACCCATAAACATTGTTTTCTTCTAACAGATTTCCCTCCAAGCCTACTCGGTACACATCAAGATTGTTGTGGAGAAAAGAAAAGGAGAAATTAGGAAATTTAGGTATTTTTTCCGATAGACAGACAGACAGACAGACAGACAAGCAAGCTCACTTTATCCACAAGTTTCTTGGATATTTGCTGACAAAATATTTCAAAATACAGCCATTTTGGACCATTTATAAAGATATGTCACCTCTATTGTTTTCTTTGAAGAAAAAAAATCTATGTCTTTTCTTATATACTGTTGAAATTCTTTTTCTTTCTGATTCAACATCCATCTAGTTCTTTTTCTCTTCCCTTTCCAGATTACCATTATTGGGTTATGGTCAACCCATATGCCTGTTTCAGTGTTCATGTGTTGTACATTGGTTGACATTTTTAAGGACCTCCAAATCATATCAATCCCTGACCAAAACATGTGTGTAGCAGAATAGAAGGTATATTGTTTTTCAGTTGGGTTCTTCTGTTTCCATGAGTCAACTATGCTCAGTTCATCCATCAAAGTGAAAAAAGATTTTGGTAATTTTTTTTCCTTTGGGGTTTGTTCTTTTTTGATGTTTTATAGACCATGTCTACCTGTACAATAGCATTAAATTCTTCCAACATACATGTGTTTTCATATTCTAATTCTATTGATATCTCCGGTTTTAAAGTGATTAGGGCTCCAGTCTCACTTTTCCAGCATCAGATCACACTAAAGCAGCCTTTAGCCTCGCCCGCACTACAGAAGGAGATACTTTTCAATTTCCTGTTACCTCCCCAATTTTATTTCTTTTCATTTCTGCAAGGAGAGAGAGAGAGAGAGAAAAGAAAGAGACAGAGAAAGGAAGGAAGGAAGTAAAGAAAGAAAGAAAGAAAGAAAGAAAGAAAGAAAGAAAGAAAGAAAGAAAGAAAAAGAGGAAGTGTGTGTGTGTGAGAGAGAGAGAGAGAGAATGTGTGTGAGAGAGAGAGCTGTGTGAGAGTGTGTGGGTGAGAGAGAGAGAGAGAGAGAAGAGAAAGAAAATAGAGAGACAGAAAAAGAAAAAAAAAAGAAAGAAGAGATAAAAACGATGTGCTATTATTTTTAACTATTCCATCATTTATCATGTGTTAATATTTTGCACTGTGATTTTTATTTTCTTTCTTTTGCCCAGGGCTACCACATATTTTTCAGGGATTTTCAGGCATTCAATGTTTATTGTCCAGAGCATAAATGTGTGTGTTTATTTTGTACGTCAGGTTGCATAAATCCAGTTGAATATGCTATTCCTGGAATGTGATGTTTTGTATACATACAGAGAAAGAAGCACTTTTGTGATCTTTGACTTTTATGCTTGTTGTCAAACATCAGCCATAATACTAATTACTGTTTTGAACAATATATAGGTTATATTATATGAATGGCTATTTTATAAGTGAAATTATGACTGAAATATTTCTGCACCTATATTAGTTCTCATTGTCAGGAAGTTTCTGCTTAGTTTTAGATTCCTTCTCTCTTTGTTCAGTTTCCATCCATTGCTTCTTGTTTTGCCTTCTGATGCTTTGGAAAATATACTGCCTCCACTTCTTTCTGACAGCCCCTTAAAAGCCTGTTGCCTATCACACTCTTGGGCAAAGCATGTCAGCCATTTCCTCCTTTCAGTGGTTCATGAAAGTACATCTATAATATGTAGATAATAATGTTGAAAAAAGGTGAACAACATTTTTACAGAATTGTAGATATGTTGCAGCTGGGTGTGACAAAGATTGGCTGGGAGGGGAAGGGCCAGGCGAGGCACCCCTTGTCGCGAGTGACATTGAGTTGACCACACCCAGCCAGGCACATGACCATGAATCCACACCCATCCATGCCTGTCACATGACCATCAAACCACACCCACAAAATAAGCCACGCCCACAGAACTGGTAGTGAAAAAAATAGAACCCACCCCTGTCTAAAGAGGTTTAATTTATCTAGTCCCTAATTTCTTTACATGCAAGCCTAGTGTATATGTGGAGATATGTGTATTTCTAGAAATGTCCCCCTTCCCATATTCTCGTTCAGGCTGAGGGAAACAGGCAGCTGGCTATCGCAGGTGCCCAAAGAAGGCTAGGGCAAGGAGCCCTGTTTATTTCCACTTTTCTGTATATAATAAGATATCCACCTCTGTCGTCAGGCATGGGGGAATTGAAATTTCCATTCCCCCTAGGCTTAGAGAATTTATACATGGTATGCTTGTATGTATGAGTGGTTCTTTAAATTGGGGGTTTTTTAGATTGCTTTTAATATTAGATTTGTTTACATTGTCTTTTTATATTATGTTAGCTGCCCCGAGTCTTCGGAGAGGGGCGGCATATAAATAGATAGATAGATAGATAGATAGATAGATAGATAGATAGATAGATAGATAGATAGATAAATAAATAAATACAGTGGTACCTCGAGATACGAGTTTAATTCGTTCCGGACCTGGGCTCTTAAGTCGAGCAGCTCTTATCTCGAACGACTTTTCCCCATAGGAATTAATGTAAATAATTTTAATTGGTTCCAGCCCTCAAAAAACTCACAAAGTTAGTCTAAATTATGCAGAAAGACATGTTTTTAATGAAGAAATGTACATGTACATATAAATGAATAATGAAGTTTCTTTCACTTAACTTGTAAACTTTCTTAAACTTTTAAATTTACATATGTTCAACTTCTCTGCCACCCAATCCTGTAGGACAGAGGTCCCCAACCCTTTTTGCACCAGGGACCGGCTTTAAGCGATCAAGAGAGGAATGGGTGAATGAATGGACGGAGGGTGGGAAGGAAGGAAGGAAAGAGGGAAGGGACAGGAACAGAGGAAGGAAGCAAGGAAACTTATGAAAGGGGAGAGTAAGAGAGGAATGAGTGAAGGGAGGGAGGGAGGGAAGAAGGTGGGAAGGAGAAAGAAAAGAAGAAATAGAGGAAGGGAAGGTAAAAGAGAGAAAGAAAAAGAGCAAGAAAGAAAGAAAGAAAGAAAGAAAGGGGGAAGGGACAGGAACAGAGGAAGGAAGGAAGGAAACTTATGAAAGGGGAGAGTAAGAGAGGAATGAGTGAAGGGAGGGAGGGAAGAAGGTGGGAAGGAGAAAGAAAAGAAGAAATAGAGGAAGGGAAGGTAAAAGAGAGAAAGAAAAAGAGCAAGAAAGAAAGCTGCAAGCACCCCCCCGAGCCCCCCAGGCCGGCTGCAACCTTTTAAAACACGCGCGCCGCTTCGCAGCTGTCTCCTGAAGCCGAACGCGGAAGTTAGCATTTGGCTTCAGGAGACAGCTCCTTGGCGCTTGTATCTCGAATTTGGGCTTGTAAGTAGAACAAAAATATCTCTCCCCTCCCAGCTCTTATCTCGAGTTGCTCTTAAGTAGAGCAGCTCTTATGTCGGGGTTCCACTGTAAATAAATAAATAAATACTAATTATATATAAGTAATTGATGATAAATAAAGTTAGGTTTATGCATATTAGATTATTTTGAATCTTAGTCTGCATTAATAAAATTTAGGAAAGGCAACAGCACCATTTATAGAGTGCTGGGGGTATGTGACAGACAGACTGTAGATTACTGGCCAATTTGCTAAAGGTTTTTTTTTGTTCTCTTGCCATCAAAATCACTTTGTTTCATTTGTCATTTAATTCTCAGAAGATATTTTTTCATGGCAAGAAACAGCTGAGTGTAACCCTTGCTTATCAAGCCAAGAATTCAGACTTTTCTTTATATTTCCAGTAGGATTCACACTGTCCTACCCAACTATCAGTAAAATTAATTTGCGCTTCTATTCATTAGTGTATAATCTGTTTAATTACAGACCCAGTAATCTGCAATGACCATTTAGTTCCCAGTTACAGAACCTATTTGATACAATTGAGCTAAGAACAAAAAATTATTAGTTTTCACTAGATGGAGCGTCAAGACCCATCCTTGCATCCATTGTTTATCTTTATTTCTCAGTCTTCGGTGTAACTAGGTAAAGAGAGATTGTGGCAGGGGTGAAACGCTCTCGATTTGTTCATGTCTGTCAGTCATCAGAGAACCTGTCACGAAGGTAGCACGAGGCTTCGCTCACCTGTCCAGATGCTGCCATTTGGGTTCTTTGATCCTCTGTGCATGCAGAATGCTTTGTGCATGCACAGAGGGTTAAAAAAAAACCCAAATGGCAGTATCTGGGTGGGTGGCCGGAGCCTTGTGCTACCTTCATAATAGGTTCTCTGATGACTGACAGGCATGAGCAAACCAGGAGTATTTCACCGCTGCAATTAAATGAGGTGGGACCAGAGCAGAGCACTAACACATGGGATGGAAACAGACAAAAGCACTAGCATTGCACTATAAGCCCACCCTGTTTTATCTGCATTATGACATCATTTCCCCTTCCCCCAAATGGGCGGGGCTTGCTCATCATGACAAATGCACCAGCATCTATGGGGAGGCATGGATTACAAAATTCTGTTCTTCACAAGGCCAGCTTCCAATGTGTATTTCTTAACTGTCATTTGACAGAAATGGCGTTGGGCACGGGTGTCAAACAGAATCATGTGACATGATATATTGTGACTATTTTGCCTTTGCAGAGTTGGGGCGTGGCATGCACATGACACATCCGGCCCGCAGGCTGCCAGTTTGTCTCCTGCTCGGGCAAGGAGTTGGACTAGGTGATCTACAAGGTCCTTTTCAACTCTGTTATTCTGTTATTTCTGCCCCTCAAGGCAAAGCTCTTCAATATGTAATAAAGCATTGTGTGAAAAAACGTTTTTCCTTTGTCCAGAATCATTACACATTAATTTTTAATGACTCACCTTAAATTCCAGTCAGATTTTCCATCCAATGCATAATTGTATAACAGTAATAATTATATAATGCCTCTCCTTTAGTCCAAACTAAAAGGCTCCTTATTCTGTATTGTTTCCTCACAGTGAAGCTTTTTAACTTTTTATTCCTGCTCTTGTTTCTTTTCCAGCTTCGCAATATTCCTTTTGGAAATTTAAGATAAATTTCTAAATATGGTCAATTTATATCAGGAAATTATTACAGTGGTGGTTTTATTCTCGGTTCCTTTTCCCATCATCATCTTCTTTACAATGAATGTACCTGTACATATGGAATAACGATGGATTGTGGGATTTTTGTTGCTCTCTGGGCTTGATAGTTTTCTTAAAGATGTTTCATTACCACTCCCTTTGATAACCAATGACATATACCTATATACCATATATATATATACCATATATTTATTTATTTATTTATTTATTTATTTATTTATTTATTTATTTATTTATTTATTTATTTATTTATTTATTTATTTATTTATTTATTTATTTATTTATTTATTTATTTATTTATTTATTTATTTATTTATTTATTTATTTATTTATTTATTTATTTATTTATTTATTTATTTATTTATTTATTTATTTATTTATTTATTTATTTATTTATTTATTTATTTATTTATTTAATATATATATATATTTGTATGCTGCCCCTCTCCACAGACTCGGGGCGGCTCACAGCAAAACAAAACAATTTGTGACAAATCTAAATTATAATTTAAAATATTTAAAAAACCCCATTTACTAAACAAACATACCTACAAACATACCATGCATAAATTGTATATGCCCGGGGGAGATGTCTCAGTTCCCTCATGCCTGACGACAAAGGTGGGTTTTAAGGAGCTTACGA
Organism: Erythrolamprus reginae; assembly: GCF_031021105.1. Lineage (NCBI taxonomy): Eukaryota > Metazoa > Chordata > Lepidosauria > Squamata > Dipsadidae > Erythrolamprus > Erythrolamprus reginae. The sequence continues at coordinate 175,404,259 of NC_091951.1, read as the reverse complement.
AAGGCAAGGAGAGTAGGGGCAGTTCTAATCTCTGGGGGAAGCTGGTTCCAGAGAGTTGGAGCCGCCACAGAGAAGGCTCTTCCCCTGGGGCCCGCCAACCGACATTGTTTAGTTGACGGGACCCGGAGAAGGCCCACTCTGTGGGACCTAATCGGTCGCTGGGATTCGTGCGGCAGAAGGCGCACCTATAATAGTTCGATAGTGAAATATCTGCAAGGGGGGGAAAGCTCAGAGAGCAACCCCATGTTAGGTTAATGTATTCACTGAATTTTACCCAAGAGCCACAAATCTCTTTCCTGATTAGACCCCATTATTTTATATATGACCAAAATATGTGACTCTTTTAAAAAAATGTTCTCTGTTTTAAAACACATTCAACCACTTTGGAGAACTTGAATCCACAATAATATCATTTCCATTATAAAACAAGATTCCATTTCACTAGTATGCCCCAGGATATTGCTTAAAATTAGAAAAATCATCATAAGAGAAATATAACTTTAACAGAGATCCCAAATAGCTATTTCTTCCTTAAAAAGATAACAATTAATTTATTAATCTATTAAAAAATATTTTAGTCAAACCAGCACAGATATTGCTCTCAAAACACATAAGTCTTGATACAAAAATCTTTTTTATCATAATATTTTCCCATAAGTTGAAGGGTATGCTCTCTACATGGGGCTACCTTTGAAAAGTGTTCGGAAACTTCAGATTGTGCAGAATGCAGCTGCGAGAGCAGTCATGGGCTTACCTAGGTATGCCCATGTTTCACCATCACTCCGCAGTCTGCATTAGCTGCCGATCAATTTCCGGTCACAATTCAAAGTGTTGGTTATGACCTTTAAAGCCCTTCATGGCACTGGACCAGAATATCTCTGAGACCGCCTCCTGCCACACGAATCCCAGTGACCGATTAGGTCCCACAGAGTGGGCCTTCTCCGGGTCCCGTCAACGTAACAATGTCGGTTGGCAGGCCCCAGGGGAAGAGCCTTCTCTGTGGCAGCACCGACTCTCTGGAACCAACTCCCACCAGAGATTAGAACTGCCCCTACTCTTCCTGCCTTCCGCAAACTCCTTAAAACCCACCTTTGCCGTCAGGCATGGGGGAATTGAAACACCTTCCCCGGGCATGTTCAATTTATACATGGTATGCTTGTGTGTGTGTCTGTTAGTATATGGGGTTCTTTTAAATCTTTAAATATTTTAAAGTTATTTGGATTATTTATGATTTGTTCTATCTTGTTGTGAGCCGCCCCGAGTCTTCGGAGAGGGGCGGCATACAAATCTAAATAATAAATAAATAAAATAAATATTTTTACTTACCTCTTAATATCCATTTTCATTGTGTGACACACATACAGATACCATTTTTCACTAAGCAAGGTCTTTTCCTAGGGATAATTATCCTCAGATTTTTATTCAATTCTGGGTAATTTAAAAAAGGCACTTTGTTTACCCCTATTCACTGAAACTATGCTAATTGGCATAATTTTGACTTACTCCACTGAATGCATACCTACCATTTCTACAAAATTGGGTAGAGATTTTTTGTCTAATGAGTGAAAAAGATCCCTAACATTATTAACATATAACAGCAATTTTTTTTCCAACTTAGCTAACCAGTTTTCCTGTTAGACAATAAGAAAAATATACTAGGCAAGCCAATGATTGTAATACACATTAAACATTAGAGGAGATAAAGGAAATCCTTGATGATTTATATGTATAATTGTATTTGTTGCTGAAATGGTTAATAAAAATTCCAGCAGTAGTAATATGTAATATTACTGTAATATGTAATATTACTGTAATATTACATATGTAATATTACTGTACATATTACTGTAATATTACATATTACATATTACATATTACAGTAGTAATTACAGTAATATTTGAGAGGAAAAATAAGTAATCTAAATTTTTTCAATATTTCAACCACATTAAATGCTTTGGAGGAGGGGATCCCATAAATTAGTCTATCACTAATTTATTAATATTAGCATTCAAATCCCTATCACTGATTTATGAATATTAGCATTCAAGGCTATTATAGCAACCAAAAGCCTTATTTTATCTGAGGATTTCAATGTTACATCAAAGTAGATTGTGTGGGGTGAATTATGGTGGATAATACCTTCTGTAATCTTACTCTGCTGTTTCAGGATACCTATGGCCATGTGATTCCAATCTGGGCACTTGGTGACCAGATCGTAATTATGACAGTCATGGCATCCCATCGTCAGAAGATCGACATTTGTGAACTTCCCTGAGAGCTTCCAACAGCCAGCATCAATGGGAGAACTTACAGGAGGTCACAAATGATGATAATGTGATATTGTGTCTATTGACGACATAGGATTCACTTAATGACTACAACTGGAACTGCCAGAACTGTTATTTTTACATTGGTGCAATCACCTGTTGTCATTTGCGACACTTAATGACAGAATTCCCAATCCCAATTATGTTCCTTAACTAAGAACTACTTTGTCAAGTGTGAATGGAGAAGACAAAAGATGGAAGAGAAATTGCTAACATTAATTTTTTGGGGGGCGGGGGTTAGCCCATGTTTCCAAACAGTCCCCAATCACACCTCCTCATCATAGCCATAATGGGTTACCTAATCTCTGAAGTAATGTCCTGCAAAGCATTAGAGATGTTACAATATATTCCTTGATGCTGTTCCTTGATATTGGCATTGCAGCAAAGGAGAAATGCTACCATATGCAGCTTTATTATCTACCATTTTGCTTTCCCCTAAACCCATTTTTATTTATTATTATTTATTAATTGGATTTGTATGCCGCCCCTCTCTGGGAACAGGGGGCAGCTCACAGCAAACAGAAAACCAATAATAAGCAATCCCATTAATGATACATTTAAAACAATTCTTTAAAAAATTCTAATTTAAAAAGCTATACTAACCATTAATTTGACAATCATACCAAAAACATTCATTGGTCAGGGGGAAAGATCTAAAAATCCCAGGCCTGGGATTTTTAAACTCTTTCGGAAGGCAAGGAGGGTGGGGCAGTGCAAATCTCCAGAAGGGAGCTGATTCCAAAGGGCCAGGCCCCCCCACAGAGAAGGCTCTTCCCCTAGGTCCCGCCAGCCAGTATTGTTTGGTTGACGGGACCCTAAAGAGACCAACTCTGTGGGACCTCACCGGATGCTGGGATTCGTGCAGCAGAAGGCGGTCTTGGAGATAGTGTGGTTCTATGCCATGTAGGGCTTTATAGATCATAACCAACACTTTGAATTGTGTCCGGAAACAGATCGGCAGCCAATGCAGTCTGTGGAGTGCTGATGAGATATGGGCATAATAATAATAATTATTAATAATAATGTATTAGATTTGTATGCCGCCCCTCTCTGAGCACTCGGGGTGGCTCACAACAATAATAACAATGTACAAATCCAATATTTTAAAAAACAATTTAAAAACCCTTATTAATAAAATAATCACACAACCCAATCAAACCATTCATAAAGCAGTAGTTAGGGAAAGTGTCCATTTCCCCATGCCTGGCAGCAAAGGTGAGTTTTCAACAATTTACAAAAGGCAAGGAGGGTGGGGGCAGTTCCGATCTCTCGAGAGAGTTGGTTCCGGATGGCCGGGTCCGCCACAGAGAAGGCTCTTCCCCTAGGCCCTGCCAGATGACATTGCTTAGTCAACGGGACCTGGAGAAGGCCCACTCTGTGGGACCTTATCGGTTGCTGGGATTTGTGCGGCAGAAGATAGTCCCAGAGGTATTCTGTTGGGCATGTCTTGGCAGGCCCAAAACCACTTGCGTGGCTGCCTTTTGGACGATCTGAAGTTTCCAAACATTCTTCAAAGGTAGCCCCATGTAGAGAGCATTGCAGTAGTCGAACTTCGTGGTGATAAGGGCATGAGTGACCGTGAGCAAAGACTCCCTGTCCAAGTAGGGCCGCAACTGGTGCACCAGGCAAATCCGGGCAAACGCCCCCTTCACCACAGCTGAAAGATGGTGCTCTAAAATTAGCTGTAGATCGAGGAGGAAGCTCAAGTTGCGAACCCTCTCTGAGGGGGGGGTCAATAATTCCCCCCCCCACGGTAATGGACAGATAGATGGACGTGTCCTAGGGAGGTAGTACCCACAGCCACTCCATCTTGTCTGGATTGAGTCTGAGTCTGTTGGCACCCATCCAGGCCCTGACAGCCTCCAGACACCGGCATATCATTTCCACTTCTTCGCTGAGTGGATATTTTGGCTACTCTGTGATCTGCTTTTGGTCCATGACCCTCTGCCGCCTAACCTTCACTGATCAACTTAAGAACCAGCATTCTGAGGTACATGCTGATTAGGAATATATGACAGTCAAAGGAAATGAACAAGAAATTTCGGCTTGAACTGTAGGTGCCAGGTGCGAGCAAAAGTCAAATGGAAGGATATCCCACAATGTTTCTGGCAATCTCTCCAGCACACTGATGACCTGTCACTCAAACTATTTCTGCACATGATATTAGCAATTTTATGAAAGATTTCTAAGGCCAGGTCCCAAAATTCACCATCTGGCAGGCTAGTGGAATTGGATAGGCTCTTCGTTGGCTATGAGTTTAGTAGTCTTACAGAAGAACACTAGACCGATGTCCAGATATAACCTGCAGGACAAGGCACCGGGGACCCATCACTTGGGCAACTTAAAAGGCAGACTAAGCTGTAACAGTCACATGTTAAGATCAGCCTTTAGTGATTCTGCCAGCAACTGATGTTTAGTGACAGAAGTAACACAACGAGGGAAATTCACCAATTGGTGTCTTTAACTAGGCTTGTTTGCAACCTACAAGGAGAGCATCAGTTGTTATCCTTAACACTGAAATAGAGCAGAGTTTGATTGCTAGGGTAATATATGTTATGCTGACAGGCTTTTTCACCAAGTCAGGAATTGTATGAATACAACTTCACATAGCCACAAGGTAATAGCACATAAATTTGTTTATTCATGAAATAAGGAGGGGAAGGAATGAAATAAGAACATTGTAGGTATAAGAAGAGAAATTACTATTGTCAAGGCATGTTTATCCCATATGAAGTGCAAGAGGAGACAGGTCCGTGGTTATGTCCATCAGGCTTTTGCCAAAGCAACAGCTTTCTTTAGATTTACTGAAATTATTTCTACAGGTGATATTCTTTTATTTTGCTATTCTGTAAGCTGCTTTAAAATATTTTGACTTTGTATTTCATTGATATTTTCAGTATCTGAGAAAATAAGAGAAAAATTAGACTATTCTATCTGTTCTTTTCTACCTTGTTTGAATACCCATTGATTTTCTCCAGGTTCATCATATTGTTTAGCGATTCTTTTCTTCTGCTTTACATGATGTTGCGCACGTTACTGTATTGATTTTTCAACATGGTATATTACTTTGAGACTCTACGTGAAAGGCATGGTACTTAGAGAAATAATAATACTGTAATTTGACATGTGAGTGCTCAGAATGAGATTCGGGTACAATCATAACAGCAGAAATAGTAATAACACTAGTCAAAGTAATAATAGCTACAATAATAACATGATTATAGAATAGAATAGAATAGAATAGAATTTTTATTGGCCAAGTGTGATTGGACACACAAGGAATTTGTCTTGGTGCATATGCTCACAATGTACATAAAATAAAATATACATTTGTCAAGAATCATGTGGTATAACACGTATCCCATGATTATTCCAAGAGTGCATGTTTAATCTAGGAGTATATATTTTCGAGACAACCAATGTAAATTAGGTTTGTAATACTAAGAGTATCTAGTGAGTTTGGGGCAAGGTTGGGGTATGGATGCTGATTTAATGCTACCAACAAAGGCCTATGAATACAATGGAAAGATAAATCACTTTATTCCATTTTTTAAAAAATAAATCAATAGAATATTTTACTAGATGGTTCTTAGAGAGCATATTTTAGATGGTGCTTGTAAATATGTTTTGGGCCTACAGAGTCTGTAAATGTACCTCAGACAAGCAATCCCCATCCACAAAAAAGGTAAAAAGACTGACCTAGGTAACTACAGACCAATCACTCTGACTAGTCTACCTGGAAAAATACTGGAGAAAATAATCAAAAAACAACTTTGCCACTACCTAGAAACAAACAAGATAATATCCAACAGCCAACATGGGTTTGTCAGAAACAAATCATGTCAAAACGATCATATCATTTTTCAACACGATAACCAAATCAGTAGACCAACACAGCTTAGTTGATCTCATATACTTGGACTTCAGCAAAGCTTTTGATAAAGTAGATCACAATCTCCTAATCCACAAATTAGAAAAAACAGGGTAGACTATAACACATGCAGATGGGTAAACAGTTGGCTGACCAACCGCACCCAATGAGTTGTCCTCAACGGCTCCAAATCCACAAGGAAGAAGGTAGGCAGTGGGATACCACAGGGTTCTGTCCTAGGCCCTGTGCTCTTCAACATTTTCATCAATGATCTAGATGAGGGAATAGAGGGGGAATTAATCAAATTTGCAGACGACACCAAGCTGGTGGGGATAGCGAACACCCTAGAGGATAGGCTCAAAATACAGAAAGACCTAGATAGTTTAACCCTTATTTATTTTATTTATTGGATTTATATGCCGCCCCTCTCTGAAGATTCAGGCCCAAACTAACTGTGGGCCCAAACTAACAAAATGATATTCAACGTTGAGAAAAGTCCTTCACCTAGGTAAAAAAAACCCTAGACACGCATACAATCTGGGAGGAACTCTACTTAGCAGTAGTGACTGTGAAAGGGATCTCAGAGTCTTGGTGGATAATCAACTAAATATGAGGCAGCAATGTGCAGCAGCGGCTAAAAAGGCCAATACAATCCTAAACTGTATCAACAGGGAGATATACTCCAAGACCAGAGAGGTATTAATACCACTCTATAACACCCTGGTGAGACCACATCTGGAGTACTGCATTCAGTTCTGGTCACCACACTTCAAAAGAGACATAGAAACTCTGGAGAAGGTGCAGAAAAGAGCAACGAAATTGATTAGGGGACTAGAAACCAAGACTTATGAAGAGAAATTGCTGGAACTGGGCATGGATAACCTAGAGAAAAGAAGGGCCAGTGGGGACATGATAGCAGTCTACAGGTACTTGAGAGGTTGTCACAGAGAAGAGGGGGTCATGCTGTTTTCCAGGGCACCAGAGGGCCAGACGAGGAACAACGGTTGGAAGCTGACCAAGGAGAGATTCAACCTAGAAATAAGGAAGAACTTCCTGAAGGTCAGAGCGATCAACCAGTGGAATGGCCTGCCAGTGGAGGTTGTGAACTCCCCAACTTTGGACATTTTCAAGAGGAGATTGGACTGTCTTTTGGCTGGGGTGCTGTAGGATATCCTTCTTAAGTAGGGAGTTGGACTTGATGACCTGCAAGATCCCTTTCAACTCTAATAAATAAATAAATAAATAAATATAAATAAATAAATAAATCCAAATAATCAAATGCTCCATTACCAAAGTAAAAATCCAAAGTAAAAAATCCAGCCTCTCAAAAAAGGAGCTGTGTAAAAACACACAAACAATCAAACAGAAAACAATATCTTAATCAAGGAGCTACACCCCAAATCATCACTGACAGGGCCAAGTTAATGTATATAAACAGGAAACATGCCCCACAGTGTCAGAGTCACTGGCAATGATGAAGTTACCCAGTCGGTTAATAAAATGTTTCCAAGTAAATAACTAAGCTCAGAGAACACCAAAGATTTCACACAAAAAAAGAATATCTTTTTAAATTAAAAATTCTAAAATATCTTTTAAAGTCTCCCTCACTGGAGGCTTTCAAAAAGAGACTGGACAAACATTTGTCTGAAGTGGAATAGAGTATCCTGCTTGAGCAAGGACTAAAAGACCTACAGTTCTATTATTCTATAATCTATGTTCTAAATATGGAATTTCAAGGAAAAAAGATAGGGGAATTTGCACGACCAAGTGACAAAATGTTGTACTTGTGAATAGGCAATTGAAGTCCGGTTGCTCTTAAAATTTCCTTCCTTCCTTCCTTCGTTCGTTCCTTCCTGCCTGCCTGCCTGCCTGCCTGCCTGCCTGCCTCTCAAGTGACATTGTCTAGTTGAGGGGACCTGGGGTAGGCTGACTCTGTGGGACCTCACCAGTTGCATATTTTTAATTTTATTTCACAGGTATTAAAAGGAATAGAGCCCCCTTGATTGCCTGGTTACCAGTGATGGATTGCTCCTTGTTTGGACCGGTTCTTAGAACTGATAGTGCTGGTGGCAGGAGGCTCCACCCACCGCCCTGGACACTCCTGCCCATTCCAATACTGCTGGTTACACTCACTATTTTCATATATCTAACTGCCCCTGGACACACTTCTGATTACCGAACCTGAAAGTCCATTGTCTTATAGGGAAATTGGGCTGAAGGGATGTTTTAGTTATAACATTGCAGGCACGGTTTGAAATCCATGTTGAACTTTTCTACCAATTACAGTGAACGCTAACATCTGGATTAATATTTGTGCTAAGAGAGCATATGGTTTCTTTGAGCTAGCTTATTTGATATTGTACATTATAAACAGCATTTATAGGTGAAATGGGCAATGTAGAAATTTAATGTATAAATAAATGTAATTTAATACGAAGGGGCTAAGTGAAGATGGTTTATTCAACAAGCTCTGGTTAATGCAGATGGCAACTTGTGAGAACCCAGTCACTTAATTCCACAGGACATATTCTGTATAAATTACTTGGGTATATAAAGAAAGACCAAGCAGGTCTTCTTTTTTTGGCTGATACTCCGAATTTTAATTGGAATTTTCCAACATCATTTCATCATTGAGTTTTCTTCCTAAGGAAGGGAAATGTTTTACCAAAAAATATGTGTTACCTGGAATGATATTTTCCCAGTGTTGAATATTTCATAAAAGTTTTAAACAGATGATTGTACTGTGGTTTTTATTCTGTTTTCTCTTTCATTGTTTAAAAATAATCATCTTTGTGTTCAGTAAAATATATAGGAGGTTATGTTCTGTTCCCATCTGTTCCACATTGCCAGACTCCATTCCATATGATTCAGAAATGTTTGAAAGAAGAGTTCACATTTAAAGATGGAGATGTTCAGAATATGGAAGAATAGCTTCCAAGTTGAAATGGCATTAAGATCTTTGCTGGCAAAACTTAGAAAAAAGTGACTTTCTGAATCACGTATTTCCAAAAAAGCTTGCTATATCAAACTGAAACAAGGATGGTTCAATTTTTATCCCAAATATTTTGCCTGATAATTACATGATTTATTTATTTTTATTTATTCATTTGTCCAATACACAAATACACAGGAAGAAAAATAGACATGTGATAATATAAAAGAGGGTGAAAGTGAACTTAGAGGAGAGGATATATGAAAGGAAGAGAATATATATGATAAGTGAGAGAAAGGAAAGACAATTGGACAGGGGACGAAAGGCACACCAGTGCACTTCTGTACGCCCCTTACTGGCCTCTTAGGAACCTGGAGAGGTCAATTGTGGAGAGTCTAAGGGAGAAATGTTGGAGGTTAGGGGTTGACACAATTGAGTCCGGTAATGAGTTCCACGCTTCGATAACTCGATTGTTGAAATCATATTTTTTACAGTCAACTTTGGAGCGGTTCGTATTAAGTTTGTATCTGTTGCGTGCTCTTGTGTTATTGCGGTTGAGGCTGAAGTAGTCATTGACCAGTAGGACGTTGCAGCATATGATCCTGTGGGCAATGCTCAAATCGTGTTTTAGGCACCGTAGTTCTAGGCTTTCTAGGCCCAGGATTGTTAGTCTATTTTCGTAGGATATTCTGTTTTGAATGGAGGAGTGAAGGGCTCTTCTGGTGAAATATCTTTGGACATTTTCAAGGGTGTTGATGTCTGAGATGTGGTATGGGTTCCAGACGTAAGTAAGTATCTACAATTTGGTGCTTATGTAACTTCCCTATTCTTATATAACAAAGGTCTAGTAAGGGATACATCACTGGGACCACAGCAGAATACTATTATTTCTCCTTAACCTAAGGTCCTTTTTCTTCATAAATGATTACTTGGGTGCCCAACAGTTGCTTAGCAAAGGAAAAAGAATATTCCTTTATTAAATGCCTTGCCATCAACTGCATCTTTGGAGATGAGAGCAGAGGTGGGTTCCTCCCAATTCGGAACGGTTCACTCAAACCAGTAGCGACCCACTGGTGACATCATGATAATGTCATGTGGGTCTGTGGTGCCCCCATCTTTTTTTAAAAAAATATTTATTTTGATTTTTTCATCTTCTGAGCATACTCAGAAGCCAAGTTTCCAGCACTGTGCATGCATTTGCCATGTTGTTTTTGGCCTTTTTTTTTTTTTTTGGCTTTTAAAAATAATTTGGCACTGTGCATGCGTACGCACAGCCATGTGGCGTGGGAGAAAGTGACAAGCAGTGAGGTAAGTTAGAACCCACCCGTGGATGAGAGGATCTTATTTTTTCATCAGCTGCAACTTTGGTCATGATAAAGAAATCTAGAAAACAATGACAAAGATGTGTTCTTTCTTTTCTTCTGGTAGACCTTCGTTTGCTTGATTCTCCTCCCCTCCCCAGCATGAATCCAGTACTCTGGTGTCTGATTCCATTATTGTTTTCATCTAATAAAGCAAATCTAAGTGTATTTATTAATTATTCTGAAGAACTATGTTTATCTTTCTTCCACTACCCTTGAAAGCTCTACACAAATGTTTTAGAAAGTATTTCTGCTGTTTTCACTGTTTCCTTTTTAACAGAGGTGAGAAGTGCCCTTCAATTTGCATCAACAGCTTCATTATTGAAATAATGTGTGCATAATGAGGAAATGTTTCTTTTTATGGTTCATTATTTAACCGGGTATCCCACCTTTTCATACAATGAGGCTGACTTCAGTGTACTGTATATGCTTGGGTGTTTCTATACTAAGAGCAGGAGTGAGCTTCCTATGGCTCCAGGCTGTGTGGCATCTCTGAATGTGATTTGCAACACAATTGTTTGCCATTTGGAGATAGGAGACAGGTAGAAACTGTAGGAGACTGAAAAACATGTAAGAGGGCAGCAATAGAGAATTCCGTGTAACTCTTTCCTCCCTGAATTTTCTTGTCAGTTTTCTGTTTGAAGTAAAACAGAATCATGTTGCTTCTTATGTGCTTAGAATGGAAGCAAGAGGAGTTAACATCTGGCTATTTCCAAACATTAAAACTACTGTTTCAACATTATATCGAATTATATATTTCTTACAGTTAAAAAGAATCCATCTTGGGCCTGATTTTATGAATCAATAAATATATGTGTTAGCTGCATCTGAGAAAGATATGAACACAATTGGGCAAAGCTACAAGAAAATGCTAAGTTATAAATAAAGCTGATTTTAATAATGACATATCGCCAGGGAGTTTGGGGTAGTGGTTAAGGTATTGGGTTAAAAAAATGGGAGACCAGGACTTTTAGTTCTAAAACTGGGTGACCTTGGGACATTTATTTTCTCTCAGCTCTGGGAAGGGAGCAGTGATAAACCATTTCCAAACAAGTTTGCCAGGAAAACTGCAGGGACTAATCAAAAAGCTTAACTGAAGGGACAAATAATCACACCAACAACCCATCAGTGAATCTTTGTCATTGCCCCTTGATAATTGCATTCACTCAACACCACTTCCTTGGGCAGTAATAATTTCTAATTTCTAGGTTCTCTCATATCTCAAGACCTAAAATGGTCACCTAACATCAAAAACATCATCAAAAAAGCACAACAAAGAATGTTCTTTCTGCGCCAGCTCAGGAAGCTCAAACTGCCCAAGGAGCTGCTGATACAGTTCTACAGAGGAATCATTGAGTCTTTCATCTGCACCTCTATAACTGTCTGGTTTGGTGCTGCAACCCAACAGGACCGACACAGATTTCAGAGGATAATCAGAAATGCAGAAAAAACAATTGCTGCCAACCTGCCTTCCACTGAGGACCTGTATACTGCACGAGTCAAAAAGAGGGTGGGGAAAATATTTACTGACTCCTCACATAATTAATAATAATAATAATAATTTATTAGATTTGTATGCCACCCCTCTCCGAAGACTCGGACATAAGGCATCCTGGATATAAACTGTTTCAACTCCTACCCTTAAAATGTCGCTACAGAGCACTGCACACCAAGACAACTAGACACAATAACAGTTTTTTTTCCTGCATGCCATCACTCTACTAAACAAATAATTCCCTCAACACTGTCAGACTTTTTACTAAATCTGCACTTCTATTCTACTAGTTTTTCTCATCATTCCTATCATCCTCTTCCTCCCACTTAGGACTGCATGACTGTAACTTGTTGCTTGTATCCTAAGATTGATTGTTTCTTCATTGCTTATTTGACCCCTATGAAAATCATTAAGTGTTGTACCACATGATTCTTGACAAATGTATCTTTTTCTTTTATGTACGCTGAGAGCATATGCACCAAGACAAATTCCTTGTGTGTCCAATCACACTTGGCCAATAAAATTCTATTCTATTCTAATTTGATCTTTTCTCTAGACTCCAAACTCAAAAACCTTTGTGTAACCTTTGAACCTCAACAGTTTTGACTACCACCCTCAGTCACATACTTTTCCAGGACATTTTAAGTTTAGTATGAGAGAAAGAGAAAATTATTAATGCAATTAATAGCATTCAAAAGAGTATTATTTAATTATATTGTCATGTTTGTTTTATCCAGTCTATTTTCGAAGGGTGCAACACCTGGCTCACCAACCAAAAACCAAGCTGAGTTGTCATTGGGAGAAAAGTTGTTCTAGAGCATGGTGGCTTTTGAGTGGACAAGCAATTGATCAATGCAATGCAAATAAGGTAAAAGAATAATGGCCTATTAAAAGGTAATGTTTGCCATCAAGCTTCCACAGGTGTATTGGAAATAAGATTCAGTTCTCAGTGTCTGGCAGACCACCATATTTCAATTTATTGCTGCTGTTTTGCTGTGACTGTTTCCTGTTGGTAGATGGTGGCTGATTCTGAACTATGTGGCTGAGATTGCACTGTGATTTATTCAGCTCACCTAATAAACTTGATATATTAGCCATTTGTCCTTAACACCAGGCAAGATGCTACACTGAAGAGTTGAAGGCTGTTTGCATAGCCCTGGCTCCTGGTCTCTAAATAATGTGGGCTTGAAAAACTGTACCAGCTCTGTCATTCCACACAGCATGTAATCAGTTCTGGACATGAGAAATGGAAGTTCTGTGTGCATACAAAAAGAAATCCCTGAAAACGGGGAGCAGTGGAATTGGGTGGAAAAGAGGTTAGAAGAAGTTTCAATGAAGATAAATCGATTAATAAAGCAGTGAAGGGAGGGGGTGTTGGTTTACAGGCAGCCTGTAGTGAGAGAGCCCTTGCAAGCAGACAGTTAGAAATATGATCCAGGTTGAGCTAAATTATTCCTTTTTTTATAGGAGGATATCCTTAGTACTTAAATTCATGGGTAGAAATAAAAAGACACAAGGAAGCCAGTGCTACAAAGGCTTGTTACCTACCCACCTGCTGGTAAAATTCATAATCTTCTTCTCTTCCTCCCTTAAGAAAATGGAAACATTTCATAGAATGAACTATACTTTGACTGGTCCCCAGATTTCTTTCCAACATTGGGGCCACCACCATCGTAATGGCAAGGGCAACAATTCAGTCTTTTTGTTTTCCAACACCAAGCTCTCCCTCCTGATTCTATAAATCAATCTTTACCTCCAGGCTCTAAATATGAAATAAGTAAATTGCTTCTTAATATAGAAGGCTCCTTGTGGAATCTAGAGATATCTTCAGAAAGCAGAGGGACAATATATCTCCAACTCTCCAGTTTTGTTTGATAAACAGATCAACCATTCATTGGTGGGATGTGTTTGAAGGGCCTGATCCTTTGAGTTACCACCAGCTCAGGAGCCAGTAGATCATCAATAACCTGAGTCTGCCAGGCAGTTAGCCCACATAAGCAGGTGAGGGCAAACTCTGATGAAGGCCCAGTTCCCAATTGTGTCAGCAACTTTGGAAAGCAGGGTCAGAGACTGTTTCTTCTCCATGGCAAAAATCCTCTGCAATGTTACATTGTTATGTTGCATCAGCGGTGGATTGCTACTGGTACCATCCAGTTCTATGAACAGGTACTAGCAGTGGTGGGAGGACCCGTCCACCTGCCTCAGACACTTCTGTTCATGTGCAAGTATGCGCACAAACCAGTAGTGACGGGATTTGCAACCCATTACTGTGTTGCACGTCCCAGTCTATTTTGCAGCCATGCTTCTTGTTCTTGACTTGCAAACTGACTTAAGTCATTTTCTAACGTTTGACTCCAGGACTGTCCCAGATCAATCTTGCCTTTCTATTCCTGCCTTGCCGCATTTCCCAAAATCTGAGTTACATTTTGTTTCTATAACTACAACTCTCATCTGGACTTTGTATTACCTATATTGTACTTGGTTGTCAAACAACATTACCCATATTCATTCATATTCTCCTTCTCTTCTCCTTCTCCTTCTCTCCCTCCCTCCCCTTCATCAGCTGTCTACTTGCCTTTGTGTTCGTCTGAAATGCAACTCATCATTAAACCAATTGCTGTGGTGTGTGTGAGCAGTCTAAAACAAGACATAAAATAGAGATAATTTAAAGCATAGCACTACTTCCCAAAGCAGTAACTATATTGATTTTCTCCATATAGGGAAATATTTCTTTGAGCTGTCATGGTCCTCTTCCTCCTCAAAAAAAAGGGAAACAGCAATGTTTATGTTAATAAACTGTTATCCTTTGGCTACAGATCTCTTAGGCCTTTACTAAATATATGGTGATGTTGCAGGAAATCCTCTTCCTTGGCACAAAAATAAGAATCTCAGGAGACTTACTGTTGCCTTCATTTATACTCAATAATTGGGCTTAGAACACAATAATTAGTCTTTGGAGAAGAATTCAGCTCCCTTGCTCTCATTCCAGGGCCCTCTCCATACTGCAGCAATAACAATAGAACCTAGACTTATATAGCGCTTTACAGCCCTCTCTAAGTGGTTTACAGAGGCAGCCTATTGCCCCCAACAATCTGGGTCCTCATTCTACTCACCATGGAAAGATGGAAGGCTGAGTCAACCTTGAGCATGGTGAGATTCGAACTGTCAAATTTCAAAATGCCTCTCTGCCTCTCTCAGGCAGCTGGCAGGCAGCAGAAGTAGCCTGCAGTACTGTACTCTACCACTGTGCCACTGTGACTCATAAGTGTCTGACAGAAAAATACTTGTTCTTTTTCCTTGATTTGAGGTGAATACTGATGTGCATGATCCACATTTCACTTCAACAGTGCCCACAATAAATGCTACAATTACATACATGAGTCAAAATGTTTTACAGAAGGACATATGATGTGGCATTTGCATAAAGACACTACCATACACCTGCGATTATTTCACTCTCTCTTGGTCTACTCTCTCTCTCTCTCTCACAAACACACACAAGATATCCGGCAAGTGATGGACAAGGGAAAGCCTTAAAGGATATGTACAATTTAAGTCACAAAAAAGATGCATCAGGTAACTATTTTTTCTGGCAGTAAAACCTCTAATTTGATATCCATACTTCCCTTGGATTTTTCCCCCCTTTCTTAATTGATACAATTTTCTTCTTTTGAGCAAAAAATCCTTCCTCCTGAATATCCCAACTGGATGTTTGTTTATGAAGGTGATAGACAATTTTCTAGAGTTTATCTAGAATTTATCTAACCAGTTATTAAAGTATCCGCATATTCTAATCCAGTAAAAAGTGTTTGAATAAGGGTGGATTCCTGGCAGCAACTTAGATAAGCTCCTGCAGTTTTCTTTGCAATATTTACAGAAGTTGCTCTCACTTGCCTTCCTACTAGGCTGAGAATGAGTATCAGGTCCAAAGTACCAAGTTTAGAGTAGAACCTGCAGTGTCCCAGTTTTTAATCCTAGTATCCCATGACACCAAACTGGCTTTCAAATTAGAGGTTTTACTGCCAGAAAATGCAGTTACATGGTGCATCTTTTTTGCAACTTAAATTGTACATATCCTTTCAGGCTTTCCCTCATCCATCACTTGCCGGGTATTTGTTCCATCTCAAGTAAAGCCTGAACAGTCTCTTCTTCCCTTTAGGACAATCCAACAATTTAAAGACTCTTGCAGCAACATACAGGGACTGACCCTTGTCTTCATCTATCATTTTCTTATGATGCCACCTGAAATTGCATCATCATTCACATGTCATTATTTCAGTAAGAGGCAAACTCTTTAACAAGGAAATCTGAAGTCTCTTTCCCCAGTGCTGCTCATAGTTCCAAACCTAGTTTTCTGTTTTTAAAAAGAAAAAGTAAGAGGAAAATGTGCTTGCAGATATGAAATTCTTAGGCCTATCCATAAAATGGCACCTGACATGCCAAAAATCTGAATCTAGCTTCCCTATTAACTTTGCTTGTCAGGAGATTGCAAAGGGTGATCATATATGACCCTGGGACATTGCAACCATCATAAATATAGGCCAGTTGCCAATTTTGATCATGTGTCCATGGGGATGTTGCAATGGTTGTAAGTGTGAAAAACAGTCACAAGCCACTTATTTTCAGTGTTGTTGTAACTTACAATGAACTGTTGTAAGTCAAGCACTACCTGTAGTGTATATGTGTGAGGTAGAGACAGGATATATATTGTGCACATACCTTCTGAATATCATGATGTTTAGCTAGAACAGTCTTGTCCAACTGCAAGGTTTTCCAGATACACAGGCTTCAACTTTCAGAATTTACATCCACTCCTGGGAGCTGAACTGTTTTGAGAGTTTGTTTGTTTGTTTGTTTGTTTGTTTGTTTGTTTGTTTGTTCGTCCATCCGTCCGTCCGTCCGTCCGTCCGTCCGTCCATCCATCCATCCATCCATCTATTTATTTATTTATTTATTTATTTATTTATTTATTTATTTATTTATTGAATTTGTATGCCACCCCTCTCCAGGGACTCAGGGCGGCTCACAACATATCAGAAAACATAGCAATTACATCTAAAAATCTGATTAATATGACTAAAAAGACTTTAAAAGATCCAGTATAGTTTAAAAACATTGTCAAACAAGTATAGGATTGTAGTTTGTATAAGCATAAGCTACGGTAAGTAGTAAATAATGATAAACGAAGACAATAGAACAGGGATGGTATGCACAATGGTGCACATATCCACACCCCTTACAAACCTTTTAGAAAGGGGGAGAGGTCAACTGTAGACAATCTGAGATTAAAGATTGTCTAGAGAGTCGCCATCTGTATGACTGGAGAATACTCAGTTTGGCTAACTCAGCCTAGATCCTTTGTGAGTCGGTCATCCTTTAACTCTTGAGATGCAGCCTGACTTAAAATGAAGAGCATAGAGCAGGAGTAATAGTTCTACCTGTACAGCTGTTATTCAATGAATACAAGTCTTAACTTGTATCCAAGCATCTAGAACAGCATTTCCTGAGTGCTATTGTGCTGTAAAGTCTCCTCTGAGCCATGTCTGAGTTTTGGAAATATCACAGACACATTCACAGTTTTCTTGGAAATAACATGGTCATTCCTTCTTCTGGCAATCCTTTCTCCCTCCTTTCCAATTTCTGGCAATCTCTGTAGACTGTAAGTGTACCATCTAAAATGAAAAACTAGCCTGTAGTTGCCCCTAAGCAAAATCATTGGTGTGAAGAAACTCCACAGATAATAGCCATCTCTAATTTTGTGCCCCAATAGTCATGTTGGCTTGAGGATTGTGACGACTGAATTCCCAAATATTTGGAAAGCGCCAGTTGTGGAGGAAAGGAAGCCAGGTACTCTCTTGAGCTGGTTTGGGAAACAAAGTAGGAATATAATACCAGAATAATACAGAATTTGATCCAAAGTTTTTATTTCTGCCAGCAGGATATTCACTAAGTAGAATGGTACTCAGAACAGAACAGACATTGGCTCATTTCTCCTTGCAGTGTGATGAAAAGAATGAAAAGGGGAGTAATCTTAGCAGATTTCTTTTCTTTCTGTGCTATTACAGTGTTGTAGTTTGCCATTATGCTGTGCTGCAGAAACCTTTTTTTTGGCCCGGGGAGGGGGGACACAGAGGAGGGCAAAATTTCTTTCCCTGCTTTGCTGATGCAAAAACCTAGCTTCTCAAGGAGAAACAGACTGTTCTGTTTACAAAAAGCTTTTACTGAATTTTGTCCATTGTAAACATTCTTATTGTTGGAAAGGGCAACCTGAAGAATCAAGCTCTAATTAAATATTGTTTGGTTGAGCACCAAATTTTAGATGTTGTGTGTTCGTTTGTGTGTGTGTGTGTGTGTGTGTGTGTGTGTGTGTATCTCTGTGTGTATTTTAACATATGATATAGAAACATAGAAACATAGAAGTCTGACGGCAGAAAAAGACCTCATGGTCCATCTAGTCTGCCCTTATACTATTTTCTGTATTTTATCTTAGGAAGGATATATGTTTATCCCAGGCATGTTTAAATTCAGTTACTGTGGATTTATCTACCACGTCTGCTGGAAGTTTGTTCCAAGGATCTACTACTCTTTCAGTGAAATAATATTTTCTCATGTTGCTTTTGATCTTACCCCCAACTAACTTCAGATTGTGTCCCCTTGTTCTTGTGTCCACTTTCCTATTAAAAACACTTCCCTCCTGGACCTTATTTAACCCTTTAATATATTTAAATGTTTCGATCATGTCCCCCCTTTTCCTTCTGTCCTCCAGACTATACAGATTGAGTTCATTAAGTCTTTCCTGATACATTTTATGCTTAAGACCTTCCACCATTCTTGTAGCCCATCTTTGGACCCGTTCAATTTTGTCAATATCTTTTTGTAGGTGAGGTCTCCAGAACTGAACACAGTATTCCAAATGTGGTCTCACCAGCATTCTATATAGCGGGATCATAATCTTCCTTTTCCTGCTTGTTATACCTCTAGCTATGCAGCCAAGCATCCTACCTGCTTTCCCTACCACCTGTTCACCCATTTTGAGACTCTCAGAAATCACTACCCCTAAATCCTTTTCTTTTGAAGTATTTGCTAACACAGAACTGCCAATACAATACTCAGATTGAGGATTCCTTTTCCCCAAGTGCATTATTTTACATTTGGAAACATTAAACTGCAGTTTCCATTGCTTTGACCATTTATCTAGTAAAGCTAAATCATTTACCATATTACAGACGCCTCCAGGAATATCAACCCTATTGCACACTTTAGAGTCATCGGCAAATAGGCAAACCTTCCCTACCAAACCTTCCCCTATGTCACTCACAAACATATTAAAAAGAATAGGACCCAGAACAGACCCTTGTGGCACACCGCTTGTAACCTGACTCTGTTCAGAATACTCGCCATTAACAATAATTCTCTGATGTCTACGCTTCAGCCAGCTGCAAATCCATTGAACTATCCAGGGATTAAGTCCAATCTTCACTAATTTATCTATCAGCTCTTTATGTGGAACCGTATCAAAGGCTTTGCTGAAGTCTAGGTAGGCAATATCCACGGCACCACCTTCATCCAACACCTTTGTGACATAGTCAAAGAAATCAATGAGATTAGTCTGACATGATTTGCCTTCAGTAAAGCCATGCTGATTTGTGTCCAATAAGTTATTGTTTTTTAGGTGCTGATTTATCCTCTTTTTGAGTAGAGTCTCCATCATTTTAACTACAACTGATATCAAGCTAACTGGCCTGTAGTTACCAGCTTCTTCTCTACTGCCCTTCTTGTGGATAGGCACAACACTGGCCATTCTCCAATCCTCAGGAACATCTCCTGTTAACAAGGATTGGTTAAACAAATCAGTCAGGGGGGTAGCAATGACAGATCTGAGTTCTTTAAGAACTCTGGGGTGGATGCCATCTGGACCCATTGCCTTATTTATCTTTAATCGTTCAAGTTCTTCTAAGACATTGGCTTCTAAGATCACTGGAGCTGAATCCGTACAGCTGGAAGCAATGCTATATCCCTCTATAGTATTATTTTGTAAGGTGTCTTTTGAGAAAACTGAACAGAAGTAGCTATTGAAATGGTCAGCGATCTCCTTATTCCCATTAATGCATGTATTATTCCTGATACTAAGCTTCGTGATGCCACAGTTTTTCTTCTTCTTATCACTAATATATCTGAAGAAGGTTTTATCCCCCTTCTTTAGAGATTTGGCAATTTCTTCCTCTTTTGAGGCTTTAGCAGCATATATTATCTGTTTCGCCTCCTTCTGTCTCATTTTATACACCTCCCTATCAGCTATACTTCCAGACTCTTTATACCTCCTATAGGCAGCCTTTTTTTCATTGACTATAGCCCTTACATCATTGCTAAACCATAGCGGTTTCTTCTTCCTTTTACCTTTAGTTATTTCTCTTACATACAGTCCAGTGGCTTTTAAGATGGCCTTTTTTAATACAGTCCACTGGGTGCTCGCTCCTGCCATTTTATTCCTCCCCTTTAATTCATTATCTAAATATTCCCCCATTGCATTAAAATTTGTTTTTCTGAAATCCAATACTTTGGTTGCATTATAGGATTGCTCACAATGCGTTTTTACATCAAACCACAAACATAGATGGTCGCTGCAACCTAAATTTTCTCCCACCTTGACATCTGAAACCCAATTCCCATTCTTAAAAACTAAATCTAGAATATTCTCCCCTCTAGTTGGTGTCTTAACCAGCTGTGCCAGAGCTGCTCCTGTAAAGGCCTCTACTATATTCTTACTTTTGCATGTAAGGGCACTGGGGATATTCCAGTCAACATCAGGCATGTTGAAATCACCCATAACCACAATATCTCCCTTTACTGCCATTTGGGTAATTTCATCCACCATCTTGTTGTCATATTCCTCGGATTGCCCTGGAGGCCTATAGATCACCCCAATTCTAATGACAGAACCTTCTTTATTTTGCATGCAAATCCAGAGAGTCTCTAGATCTTGACATGTATTTTGAATTAGTGTTGTTTTTAGACTTTCTTTAATATAAATGGCTACTCCACCTCCCCTTTTCTCTATTCTATCCTTCCTATACAGTGTATATCCTGGTATGGATATTTCCCATTCATTAGAATCCTTAAACCATGTCTCAGTTATGGCAACCAGGTCCAAATTATCTCTAGATATTATGGCCATTAATTCACAGAGCTTGTTGCTCAAGCTTCGAGCATTCGTGCACATTACCCGAAGAACATTATTTTCATTATTAGTTTGCCCCTTATCATCAACAACTACATCTATTTTATTTGCAGCTCCCTTTTCATAAGCTTCCAAAAACTGCTTTATCCTCATTGGTCGGGGACAGAAATCACCCACATCAGTTACATCTCTGTCCCCTTTACCTAGTTTAAATGCCTGTCCAAAAAAGTTCTGAATTCCTCACCGAGCACCTGGGTACCTCTGTATGATGGATGCAAGCCATCCCTCTTAAACAACTCCCTATTAGACCACCTACTGACATCATGACTTACATAGCCAAAACCTTCAGCTTTACACCACTGCCTTAACCACACATTAAACTCTCTGATACACGTTGTTTTATCCTCTTGACCACAAACCGGTAACACCTCTGAGAAAGTCACTGAATTTGTTATTTTACCCAGCTCCACACTTAGACATTGAAAATCTCTTTTTACTACATTGACATTTCTCTGGGACAAATCATTTGTGCCAAGATGCACCACCACATCAATGTTATTATCTTTACTCACAGCCTTGACAATGTTTGTAATCCGCCTCCTGTCCCTGCTGGCAGTGGCCCCTGGGAGACACCTCAGCACCTTCACCACGTCCTTACTCTGTCCCAAATCAACACCTCTAACAGTCGAATCACCCACAAGAAAATGTGTCCTCTTTTTATTTCTACTAACTGCACTTGATGGTTTGGTGACATTTACGACAACTTCCCCTTTGAACATCCCCTCATTCTCTGCCTGAGGGGCCTTGCTAATATCTCCAACATCCTTACTATTTAAATCCGCAAGAACATTATAGGAATTCGATACAGAGAGACCAAAATTGCTATGTTTTTTCTCAACTTCTGTTATTCTGCTAACTTATATAATAAAGATATTATATATGGTAGAGGCTTTTATAGTTAAGGAAGCTTTTAATCAAGACACATTTGTTGTTCAATTAATAGTTGTGGTAATGCCTGGCGGGTGCTTCACTCTCCGGCCCGTTTTGCTGCAGGGCCAGGGAGACACAGCCCTCCGGCGTAGCCGCCATCTTGGGGGCCGAGATCTCGCGAGATTTTGCGAGATCTTGGCCATTTCCTGATGCATCGGCCATGCCCGATGACATCATCGGGGGCAGAGCCTGTCAGCCCTATAAAAAGGGCTGTGCAGGCTTGGGCCTCCTTTTTGCCCCACGACGACAGAGCGAACACACACCCGCCCTCCCTATCTTTCAGTGTGCCACTGTGGGTTGCCCTTAGGGGGCCGAATAGGAATTTTTGGCAGTCTCGGTATTTTCTGCGACCGTTTTTTTGCCTATTCCACACTGTGATGGACATGCGATTAGGGGGTGCTTCGCACCCTGCTTAAGCTGATTGGCTTACCTTTGGTCATTTGGGTAGGCAGGTTAGGGGCAGAAAACTGGGTGGTGTTTAGCAACTGCGTGTTCTCCATTGGGCATCTTTGGGGATGATTGACAGGTTCTCTCCAAAGGCTCATGGTGGCTAGCCGACCTGAGCAATTGGGGGGAACCTGTCTTTGGGTCCTGCCCATTTCTTTCCCTTTGTAGGGGTTAGATGGCGAGACCTCCCGCAGGTGCATGGCAGAGATCCAGGTGATGGCGGGGCCCTTCACCTGGGTCAGCATGGAGCTACGCCCATAAGTTGCCCCGGAAGTTTTTCTGACGTCATTTTCCGCCCCGGAAGCAATTGTTTGACCCTGCGGGTCCTTGTTTAGGGTTATAGTTAAATTTATGCTAATTTAATGAATAAATTATGCAAATTTAATGAATAAAAATGACCCATTTTAAATCCAGCTCTTTGTGTCCGTGTTGTTACTCCACCTCTGCTACAAAGTTATATCAGGGAATTGTGCAGCAGGTGTCCAAATAAAGTCAGAATCGCTGACACAAATTTGTGTATGTATGTATAGTATGTATATGTATATCTATATGTATACGTATACATATAGGCAGTAATGGGCAGCCAAAAGTTTTACTGCCACACTGTGGGTGTGGCTTATTTTATGGATGTGGCTTAATGGCCATGTGACTGGGTAGGAGTGGCTTGATGATGAACGATCATCATCATACAAGTGAACTGTTAAGACCTCAACATACAACCTTACCAGTGTCGCTCTCTGGGGTGACAATTTGCTTTGTGTTTCCCATGCTTTCCTTCCTGGGTCGCCCTCCCGCCTCCGGCTGGGTAGCTAGGTGAACGAGTGGTGCCAGAAGCATAAATGTTGCCAACGCCGCTTTCACCCACACCTTCTGCTTGCACCTCAGGCAGGAGGTGGCCCCGTGAGGTTGGATGAGAGCCCGGAAGGAGAGAGGGAAGCTCATCTGAGGCCAGGAAGGAGGAAAGAGGAAAAAGGAAAGGAGCACAGACGCAACAGCAGCAGCAGCAGCAGCAGGGGGGAAAAGGAGAGCTGAGCCGAGACCAGTAATCCAGGAAGTGACAGCCGACGATCAGCTGAAGCTGTGCACACATCTTCATTTCCGCCAATGGAACTGCGTTCTACCCCGAACTGCTTTCTGCCCACCCCTGCATATACATATACATACACATACACATACACATACACATACACATACACATACACATACACATACACATATACATCAAGAATTGTCCTAAAATGCAAGATCCATGTGTATTTATAAATGAAGAGGCAACAGCCATTGTGATCTCCAGAACATTTAAAATTTATTTAAAACTAAAATACATATACATGTATTTTAGTTTTAAATAAATTTTAAATGTTCTGGAGATCATATACGTATATGAATATACACATACATACATACACACACACACACTCACACACACACATACATTTACATACATACATACATACATACATACATACATACATACATACATACATACATACACACACATACGCACCAAACAAGAGGCTAATGGGAGCAGAGCACAAAGGGCACACAGGAGAAAAAGGTGGGGAAAGGGGAAACTCCCCCTCTATGCATCCAGGGCAACCAATCACAGTGCAGGCTGCCTCATGCAGGAGCCAGCACTACAGTGTATTCTGGCTCAAGCAGGAGCCCATACTTGCCAACCAATCAGTCACAACTGTGTATTCTGGCTTGCTGCACTATCCCACTGCTCCAGCTACTAAATTCAAATATTATACCATGTCAGGATTTTAGTATTAGTCCATTATGCCCATCTTCATTGTTTTCACCAAGTTGTAGGAATAATAAAAAGGCTTGTGTCACTTTATAGACAAATAATTGTTCTATCGTCTATTATCTGTATTTTAATGGATTAGAATTCAATTCCGCCAAAACATTCTATTGACAGACAGATAGATACACAGAGACATTCTTATTCTGCTAGAAAGAGAGAAGAAAAATATTCGAGCTAGACTTTGTTGAATTGAAATGCCAACTAAAGAGAAGGTGTGCTTCACCATACATGATGAAGTGAAGTCTGATCCACCAATAAATGGATATTGGTCCATTCCTATAAATCTGATAAGTGGTTCAGCCCTATAAATCTGATAAGTGTTATGGTACCACAAAAGCTTTTGTTGCTTCTTTCTAATATTCACTCCGTTGACATTGGCTCATTTCTCCTTGTAGTCTGATTGAGCTCCGAAGTCCACCTCCCCCACCTAAGCCATGCATCCCGCCTCTTCCAACAATTTTTCATTTTCATTCACTTTTGAGTGTCTCGGGAGTGAACAGCCCTGAGGAAAGGCAGAGCAGAACTAGAGTCAGTGGAGATTCAGGGGCTTATCTCTGTGTGCATAATATGTAAAATTAGCATTTGTGCTTCTGACATTGCTATGAAGTAAGTTTCTGGGACAGGCTTTGGAGCGAGACAGATACCACCACCCCTCACACACCCCTCAAGTGCTCTTTTCTTTAATCAAAGATTCATTCCATTCATTTTTAAAATAAATAAAATAAAGATGGGATGGTGGAAAATAAAACACCATCAATCTGGTCTCAGATTTATTTCCTCAAATGCTTCTTGGATCTTACAGAATGCACAAACACTCATATCAAATTTAGTAGAGAGGAGAGTACAGGCCCAAGTTTCATTTAGAAATGAGCCTCATGGCAAGGAAGAAGTCAAACATAAACAGTACAATAGAACATGATGTGTATAGGTTAAACTACCATTTTGTGAATGGGCAAGTTTCCTTATAGCCATATTGTGACATCTCTTGCTTGCCTCTCTGATAGGTTTATTCAACTCTTTTTTAAAAAAATATACTTTATTTATAAATATACTGAAAGGGGAGGGGAGGGGTAGGAAGGAATGTACAGAAAGGAAGAAAAAAAAGGAAGGTGTGGGAGGGGATAATGAATCAAGGTACAAATTTGAACAATTCAAGTTTATTCAACTTTTAACTGCTGCTGAGTTTCAATCCTATTGATCTTATTGAAAAAGGGCAACTTTATTTTGAATATTACTAAGACAGAATTCTTTAGATTGTTTCCTTACTTGTACCATTAATTCGTCCAAAGCAACCTTTCTTCATCTCTACTAATTTTGTTCAATACCCAAGGAAGAATACTTTTTTCATGGAGAAAAATTGCTATTGTGCATATTTACTGTACTTAATACTTTATTGCACATAATGCTTTATTGCAGCACATACCTTCCCAAATAAAACATTATTGAGTCAACTCTCAACTCGTCTCAAGTTGATAAGTTGCTGTTACCATGTAAATACATTGTTAACACACAGTCCTTTATATTCAATCTTTTAATATTCAGTTCAAACAGAAGTCTCAAAGTGGTATCTTTGCCTTTATTCCAAAATTCTTGCACTAGTTGGGATATTTCTGTGGAATTGCCCTTTTTCTAGTTGCTGTCAAATTCCAGGCAAAGCTCCAAGAAAGATTCCCTATAGAAGAAGTCTCAAACTCGCGTCACAGTTGTGTCATGTTATATATTATAACCCTCCCCCCCTGCTAACTGAGTGTAGGTGTGGCCAGCACATGATGCATCTGGCCCTTGGGCTGCAGGTTTGACAGCCCTGAGCTATAGGATATGCTGCTCCTCACAGTTTGTGGTCCTGGCAGATGTACAATTGTCATCTCTCCTGCTGACAATAGCTGCCAGTCTTCAGATGTGGCCTCCATTCCTGTCTGAATGCCAATTGCCAATCACCTTTCCTCCTTCTAGATCCCATTATCCTTGCAAGGATAATGGGATCTAGAAGGTGTTGTGGTTGGCTCTGGCCCAGCTCCTGCCCCAGGGAATGGGGAGGTGGATGCAGGGGAAAATTCAACATGTCACAGGCCTGTGTTATTGCCGACAGAATCAGATCAGAGTTTAGTTTCCTCGGACGAAGAAGAAGGTGGGAGTGACTTGGCAGAGGAGGGCTTGGCACACAGCCAAGGCAGTCAATCTTCCTTATCTTCTATAGCTTCAGATGATGACATTTTGGACCCATGCAAGCACAGAATTATGCGTGGAAGAGACCAAGTAAGAACATATTACAGGAAATAAGGGAGGCCACATGTGTTTGGGTGGGGCTCCAGTAATTAGGGCTGCTGCTATAAATAGCAGCATGTGGGTTTGGCCATTGTGGAAGAATATCTGTTGCAGTTTCATCAGGAATCTTGTGTGCTGGACTTTGTTGCTTTTTCATGCCTTTGAAACCAAAGTAGAGCAGCATGTGTGTGTGTCTCCCTTCGTTGGAAGAAGAAGGGGTGTTTAAGTTTCTCCACAGCTGCTGGCTAAGTACTTAATGACTGCTTAAGGGAAATTGTACAGACTACCTGGTTGTTTGGGGAAGAGTGCTCTTTGCAATACAAAAAGAGTGCTTAGTTTATTTTGACTTTTGTGATAAAGAACATGGTTTTGAATTTTCAAACGTGTGTGTGTTTGAAATTTGTATCCTTGAATTTTCGGGAGGCTCCTATCAGAGAGCCCGGCAAAACAGAAGGTAAACTCTTTGGAGTTCTTTGTTCAAAATTACAAATTTTGTTAGAGTGTATGATAAGACACTCTCACAAAATGCATTATTTTGAACAAGGAACTCCAAAGAGTTTACCTTCTAGATCCCATTATTCTGGCAAATTATTTCACTTCCTTAGCAAAGAGTGTGCAGGAGACTAGGAGGAAAGGTGATTTTATCACAATCCTGATCCAGTCTGCGCCATAGTCAGGGATTGGCAACTATAGTGCAACATCTGGAGACTACAGATTGGAAACCATTGATTTGACTCAAGCAACTTTAGAATGGTAGTAAGATAGAAGATACTATCAATAAGCAGATGAGAAAGAAATAGGATGCCTGCTGTTCAGTCAGATTAAGTCAGACTTATCCTAGTTAAAACATGGATTGGAAAATCCCATGCAATCATCAGATTTATTGCAGGTACTTATTAAATTAAATTGTAAATCATATTGTGGCATTTATTAGCAGCATGGTATCTGTTTTATGCCTTTATTTTGGGAGTGGATATACTCGACTTCTTTTTTATGAGATCGTAATAGTCATTTGGCAAAAAGCCCACAATCAAACTTAATCTCTTAATATTTATGTCAAGCCCTTTAATTACTCAATTAATTAATTAATTTCAGGAACACAGGATACACCCTTCACTGTAACCTTCAAAGATAAAAGTAGAAAATCAGTCATCATTCCATGTTATTTAGTGGAAAAAAATAAAAAGACCAAACAGTGACACACACCCAGCCCACTCCCCAAGACCATTGCACTACAGGAGGTATCACTACACTCTCTACAAAATATTTTTTTCTGCTCCTTTTTCAGTATATAATGCAGCTAGGCCACTTTGCACAGCTGCCTTTTCCTGCCCCTTTGCCAAAGCTTGTCATTCTACCTTATGACTCTATGTTTTGACAGGAGAGAGGAAAAATTCTGGGATATTAAAACTGCATTGCTGGCAAGGAGGCAATCATATTTCATCCTTCTTTTAACATTTGAGATGAACACAATCATCCATATTTATGGCTTTCACTATGTCAGCAGAGTAGCTTCTGAGTAAATTACATCAAGGATGTCATAAAGAAGGGAACTATATGAACTGCCGTAACTGGTATTTTTGCTCATATATTCCAGCTTCTGGAAGAATCATTGAGACATGAATCAAATTAAGGGCTTAAGAATATAGAGTGGTTGTCGTTAATTCAAAAGCAGCCCCATTTAGAGGCCTTTCATCTTGACTTTTGGCCCAAGGCTTCCCAAAATTATGTTGACCTTGATTCTGTGTTATAACCTAGCCTAGATCTAAAATGATTCTTCCCCAAGTCTGTGTGAGATTATTAGAGTTGGTTATCTGGAAATATAGAACCATCTTACTTTAATATTTTTAAAGAAGTATCCTTTCTTATACCAAGGAAATTTCAACATTTGATACTGCCTAGCATTCGGTATGAAATGAAGGTATGAATATCTTCAGGTCCAAAATTATGATGTCCAGCCCATAGATCACTGTGAAGTCACAATCCTTCATGTAAATCAGAGGTATCAAACTCAATTTCATTGAGGGCTGCATCATTGTGTTTGACCTGGGGGAGCAGGGTGTGTGTGGTCAGCATGAGCATGGCCAGCCCAATGTCACTTGTGTTGGGGGCGCCTGTGGTGGCCCCAGCACTCTTACAGTGAAAATTGGCTCTCGAGTTCCATTTTCACCTGCAACAGATTCCTGCAACCCTCTGCCAGTGAAAATGGAACTTGGAAGGGTCACTCTATTTTAACTGGCAGAGGTACTATGGGCCTGTTTCCAGGGTGACCCCACAGGCCAAATATAAGCACCCTGTGGGCCAAATCTGGCCCCTGGGCTTTGAATTTGACATCTCAATGCAGATCCTCAGGGAAACACTCAAGAACAAAGTACCTCATCAGTGCAAATTTCTTAATTTTTGCTAATTTTACAGCCTATTTCTTAGCTGCACATTCCTTAGTCTGATGAGTTCCTGATGCATTGTGCACAACTGTACAAAATGTCCACTAATAGAGCTAACAAGCAGTATATATCTAATGGATTGTATCATCTAACATGAAACATCCATTTCATTCTCTTTTCTTCTGAAGATCCAAGAGGACTCTTCCACGTTTGTTCTGAAAGTGGAGTGATTGGAAAGAGCTCTGTGGGACTCTTGCCCCAAGCCTCTTCTGTTCTTCAATTGCTGGGTTTCTGTGGTTACACTCAGAGACAATGGAGGGTACCTGCTAGCTCTTGATTTGCCATCCCAGGAGGAAGAGAAAAAAACACCCAAAATCATCTTACTTTGGGATCCTGCAAATATTCATGACAAAATCCAACAGTTTTCATCTTATGCAAAATAAATAAATAAGACATATGGTAGCATAATATGCTGGGGGGGGGCATTAATTCAGAAATGCCGTATAATGAAATTAACTAACTACTGTAATAATTCCATGGGTGACATGGCATAGCTTTGGAGCTGGATTTCTATATTTTTGAGTTTGGTAGCCATAGCAATAGCTCTTAGACTTTACAGCCCTCTGTAACTGGTTTACAGATTCAGCATATTGCCCCCAACAATCTGGGTCCTCATTTTGCCAGCCTCAGAAAGGGAAGCTAGATTCACTTAACAATCATGTTACTAATTTAACAACTATCATACTTCACTTATCAACTGTGGCAGGAAAGGCAAGACTCACTTAACAACTGTGTTGCTTAGCAACAGAAATCTTGGGCTCAGTTGTGGTCATAAGTCGAGAGTTGTCTGTATTTCTCTTCCCCTCCTCTGGGTCAGTTCAAAAATTAGTTTGGTCTGGTCTTGGATCTAACAGAAATATCAGAGGATTTATTCATATCTTTAGCATGTCATGCCATTTTACAGATGGGCTTAAGAATTTCATAGCTGCAAACACATTTTCCTCTTTTTTCTTTTTAGATAGTTAAGTTTGGATTTTTTTCAGAATCAAACTCCTGGAGTGAGCAGTGAGTTAGACCTGCAGTACTGCAGTATCTGCAGCACCGCATTCTAACCACTGCGCCACCATGGCTCTTCTATGTTGCAGAATATCAGGTTCTATTTCCAGTCCACATTCTTTTCCGCAAAGTCCTGTGCCAGTGGATAGGTTCTATGAAATTTTTGGTCATTTTAAATGACTCCAGATAGTGTTGTAGTGAAGCATGATCATTGTCAATAACAACATCATCATCCCCAAAACAAATGCGTGTCAGTCTAACTTTTTTGCTGACTGTAAGAAAATATAGAATAAATTTCTAGAATGATTGCTATTTTTATAGGCATGGACAGACACTCAGCATCTCTTACAGAGGTCCCTATAGAGGCATTTTTCACCATGCACTTTTTAATGTTGTGTGTATATTAAACCTGTTAAAAATCAATAAAAAATTTTTTTTTTTAAAAAAGAGGTCCCTCAAAGTTCCCAATGTATGTATTAAAATGCGCATGGATGATTGCATTGGTGTATTGGATGGATTTATTCTGAATCCATTACATTACTTCTTGATGAGATAACTTTCAAAATCTCTCCTCTCACCCAAATGTTGTCTCACAGAGAATCCACAATAGACAAAATATCTTTCCCGGGATACCTTTCAGCCTCCAGTACCACTCTGGGAAGATGTACATGGATGTTAATGTCCTGAATAAGCAGCCATATAGGACAGAACGCTTCCAGTAGCATCAAACTTGTCATGGATTAAGATAAACAATTGTTATCTACTAGGACTCTAACATTTGCACTACAGATATCATGTGATCTGTATGTTATTAGATATTCTTTGATAAACTGTTGTGGCCACCCAGAACCCTAGAATATCGCCGGCTGACTTACCGGCCCCACGGCGCTTTTGCGGAAGGGCCGGGCAGACTCGGACCCTTCCTATGGCGGCCGCCATCTTGTTTTCGGCCGAAATCTCGCGAGGCGAGATTTCGGCCGAGAATGCTTTGCCCACGTGGCTGGGCATGACGTTGGGTCCGGGCGGGGCCTGCTGGCCCTATTTAAGGGCAGCAGGCCGGGAAGCAAGCCTTTTCGCCCCGGACCCAGCTGAAGAGCAGACACTCGGCTGAGTGCTGCTCCGACGCCATTTTGGGTTGCCCTCGTGTCGCGGCCGCCATTTTGTGGCCGATCGAGGGAGCGAAAAGTTTTCTTACTACTCTTCACCGGATCTGCCGATTGAGGCTCCAATCCTTAGGACTCGTGGAGCTTTCTTCCAGAGGATCCCCCTCGGGCCCGAGGGGGACTGGTAACCTCCTCCCGGCCGGGAGGAGGGCGCGGTGGGGCGGTTTGGCTTCTGGGGTCCCTGGTCTTGGGCTGGTTGGAGGCCGGATTTCAGGCCTTTAAGGCCTACCTGTGAGGGGAGGCTTTCTCTTTTGCGCCTAAGGATAGGGGCCTAGGGGTTGGCAAGGGCTTCTCCCCTTCCAGTAATTGGCTCTAGGAGGGCACAGTGGTGGGGGACCTTTGCTTGCCACTCAGACGGTGGGGAGTTCAATCCTAGGTAGTAGTTTAGGTTGCTCCCTGCATACTAGAATTAAGAAGTTGGGATGGCTCCGAAAAAGAGGCCTGCCACTGCCCCTACGGCTCCGCCGGCTGCGCGTCCCAGGAGGGCCCTTAGGCCTTCTGCCCGGGCTCGGGCCAGTAGGGAGGGGCCTACGGGGGTGGTCCCCGAGCAAGGGGGGGTGGTTTCGTTGCCTCCTGCCCCTCAACCTGTTCTTTCTCCTGCCATGTCTTGGGCCAGGGTGTTGGAGAGGCTCGACGAGCTCGAGCAGTGGAGAAGCGGTGCGGGCTCCGGAGGGTCCCTTGATCAAGTTCCTGCAGCGTTGGGGAGAGATCCTGCGGCGGCCCAGGCTGGGCAGATGGCTCCGGTTGGACGACAGGCCCCGGCAGGGCCGATGGCGGCTTTCCCGGGCCCCGCAACAATGGGCCCCCCGTGGATGTCATCAACCCCGTACGGGGCAGGTGAGGCTGCACCACACACTACACCGCTGTCCTTTCTTCCTTCCCCCACCCCGGGTTTTCCCCCGGCGGGGGTTGGGAGCGGGTCCAGTTTTTTGGGGTCTTCCACGGGCACCTGCGGGCAGGTCTGGGCACAGCCGGTTCCTCCTTCGAGGCCGCCGGCGGCCGGCCCTGCTCCGCTGCCCGGGCCAGGTCCTACGGGGATACCTGCGGTGCCCGGGGCAGGGGGGTGGGTTCCTCCAGCCCCTGCTGTCATGCCCCCGCTCCCCGTCTTGCCCTACCCCCACGGTGCGGGAGTTTTTGGTGTGGCGGCCAACTCGGTATGGGACCCGTTCGCTTGCATTAAAGCAGGGGCTATCCCGTGCGGGTTGCCGTCCACCCCTTTAGGATGCCACCTTCACCCTTCGGTGAAGGAGGCTATATGGCGGGGAGAATACGTGGATCTTTTTTCGCTTTTGAACCGAGAGGTTCCTAAGCAGGAGAAAGAGATTGTCCCGGGGGAGAAAACGAAGAAGACCAAAGTAACGAAATGCTTCAGCCCCTGGCTGTATGCTTTTCTTACTTATGGGTCTGTGGTGATTCAAAGGCAGCCGGCTATGGCCTCTGCCATGTTTAAATATATAGATTTGATTGCTAGGGCCCACTTCGAATATAAGGGCACCATATGGCGCCATTATGATAAGGGCTTTCATATGAGGATGGCGGTAGAGCCTAACTTGCCATGGGATATGGTGGTTCCGGACCTTTGGTTCCGGGCCACGCATATGTCTGGAAAGGAAGGGTGTGAGCATACTGATAGTGGGCACTTCATGGAGGAGGAGCCTGGCGCGGCTTCACCGGCCAAGGCGACTCCTGGTGTGGCTGGCAAGGGGGCCTCGCCCGCTTGTCATGAGTTTGCGGCAAAGGGGGCGTGTTTTCGTCCCTTTTGTAAGTACAAGCATGCCTGCGGGAATTGTGGGGGGTCCCATGCAGCTTCAGTCTGTCCCCGCCCCAAAAAAGGGGCGGAGAAGAAGGGCGGGGGTCCAGGAAAACCTCCCCCACCAGCTGGGGGAAAAGGGGCCCAGCCCAATTAATGTGTCTGTGCTCGAGGGTTGGTTGGTCGACTACCACCCTCGCCCGAGAGCCGAGCTGCTCTTGAGGGGCTTCTCCGAGGGATTTAGGATCCCTTATGTGGGTGTTAGGAAGGCTTTCATGTCAGACAACCTCAGGTCGGTTGTCGGACATGAGGACATTGTTCGGGCTAAGATTCGAAAGGAGGTTGCTGAGGGCAGGGTCCTTGGGCCTTTCCCGGAGCCGCCCTTTTCGAATCTTAGAGTGTCCCCCCTGGGGGTGGTCCCCAAAAAGGCGAGTGGTGAATTTCGGTTGATTCACCATTTGTCTTTTCCAAAAGGGGAGTCAGTGAATGACTTCATTCCTGACGAGCTTTGTTCAGTCCGGTACGCATCCTTTGATGCGGCCGTGGCCATGGTTAGGGAGTGTGGGGTGGGAGCCCTTATGGGTAAATGCGACATTAAGTCGGCATTCCGGCTCCTCCCCATTCACCCAGGCGACTTCGAGCTTCTGGGCTTCCATTTCGAGGGTGGGTTTTATGTGGACAGGGCATTGCCTATGGGCTGTTCTGTTTCCTGCTCCCTTTTTGAGAGCTTTAGTACCTTCCTGGAGTGGGTGCTCAGGAGGCGTAGTGGCCTGGGTTCGGTCGTTCATTACCTTGATGATTTCTTGATGGCCGGGCCTGCGCGATCGGAGCAATGCTTTGCTTTGATGCGGGACTTCGAAGCCCTTTGTGCTCAATTGGGGGTGCCTTTAGCCCCCAAGAAGACCGAAGGCCCTGCCACCAGGATTACCTTCCTCGGTATTGAATTGGATTCAGAGGAGCAATCTTCCAGATTGCCCCTGGACAAGTTGATAAAAATTAGGACCAAGCTTGAGGCGGTCTTGGGCTGCAGGAAGGTTACTCTTCGGCAGCTCCAGGAGTTGGCCGGGATCCTTAATTTCGCCTGTCGGGTAGTGGTGCCTGGTAGGGCTTTTTCTCGCCGGTTGTATGATGCGATGAAGGGGCTACGTTTGCCCCACCATCGTACCCGCTTATGCGCTGGGGTCAGGGCTGACCTCTGCGTGTGGCGGGAGTTTTTGGAACATTTTAACGGGTTGTCTTTTTGGCGGCAGGAGCTTCTTTTGGAAGCGGAGCTGCAGCTGTGTTCCGACGCCGCAGGGACTTGCGGTTTCGGGGTAGTGTTAGGTGACCAGTGGTGCTGGTCGGCATGGCCTCCGGAATGGAGTGCCTGTTCCTTGGTTAAGGACTTGACCTTTTTGGAGCTTTTCCCCTTGGTAGTGGCCTTAGAGCTCTGGGGAGAGCAGTTTAGGGACAAGACTGTGCATTTTTGGTGTGACAATCTAGCGGTTGTCCATGTTGTGAACGCCCTGTCCTCAAGGAGTGACAGGGTAATGCGGCTTGTCCGCCATTTTGTGCACAGGTCCTTGTCTCTGAACGCCTTGTTTTTGGCTAGGCACGTCCCGGGGCTAGATAACGGGGTGGCTGACGCCTTGTCCCGTGGTCAGTTGTCCAGGTTTCGGACCCTGGCCCCGTGGGCCCGAGAGTCGCCAGAGGTGTTTCCAGCCCACCTGTGGAGCCTGGGCGGGCTCCCGCGAGCTGGAGGGACGAGGCCTCCAGGGCGATCGCCTTATCTGTAGCTCCTGGCACCCTGCGAGCTTACCAGCGTGCAGGTAAGGAGTTTGGGGATTTCAGGCAGGGTAGGGGTTACCCCCATAGCTGGCCTGTCCCGGTTGAGCACCTAGCTGAATTCTGTGTCCTGCTGAAGGGGCATGGCCTTTCAGTCAGGACTATCAGGTCTAGGTTAGCCGGCCTCGCCTTTCTGTCCAAGGCGGGGGGGTTTAGTGATTTTTCAGGTGATTTTCGCATCCGGAGGATGCTGGAAGGCTGGGTGCGGGAGCGACAGGGGTTCCCTTCTGACACTCGTCAGGCCCTGACGGTTCAGCAGCTGTCTTTGATTAATCAAACATTTGACAGTCTGTGTGCCTCTCTGTACGAGGCCCGTCTTTTTAGGGCAGCGACTTGTGTTATGTTTTTTGGGGCCCTTAGGGTCAGCGAGGCAATGGCCTCCTCGCAGTCTGACTTGTCGCTCTGCGCTTTCCAGCTCACTGATCTGACCTTTAGACAGGGGGGTGTCTCCCTTTTGGTGAGACACTCCAAGACAGATCAGTTACACAGAGGGGTTAGACTTGAACTTAGCGCAGCCACCGATCAGTCTGTTTGCCCGGTGGCTGCTTTGCAGCGTTTTTGTGGCTTGCGAGGGTCAGGGCGTGGGTACCTTTTTGTACACCAGGATGGCACCCCCCTGACCCGGTATCAATTCTGGGCGATAGTGTCTAAGGCAATGTCTCAGGTAGGCATGGATCCCGCCGGCTACGGAACGCATTCGTTCCGTATCGGCGCCGCCACTAGCGCGGCACTTTCTGGTTTCCCGGCCCAACGGATTCAGGAGATCGGCCGCTGGCGGTCAGCGGCATATTTGGGTTATGTTAGGCCCGCTGAGGATTCTGGGCAGGGTTTAGGCTAGGTAACCTCTCTGTGTGTGTCCTCTTCCAGGTTCCCAGTCCAGGCAGAAACCGACGGCGCTGCTGTGGGGCCACAGCATGGTCTTCTGGGCCGGCCGCTCAGCAGCCAGAAGCGCCATTGGGACCCAGCTGTCGTTGGGACGGTGGGTCAATGTTGTTTGGATGGGACGGAGGGGTATGCGGTGGGAGGGGCTCCTACCGACGTTGCTGGGTACTCAGCATCTCAGGGCGGTACCCGGCGCTGCTGGGCGGGCGGCTACCCAGGGTCGCGCCCAGATGGGACTGGGTGGTCGGCAACCCATAGCCGCACCCAGATGGCTGGTCTTGCACCTCGGTGGCAATGGCCTGTGCCTGCTTGGTGGTCTCCCACTGATCATCCAGGCGCGCGAAGACCTGCGGTGGCTTCGCACGGTATGGCCCACCACGCAAGTGGTGTGGTCAGAGATCCTTCCAAGGATCGTTTGGAGGGACGCCATTTCCCTTAGGGCCATACACCGGGTTAGGCGTAGGGTGAATAAGGCCGTGGGAAAAACAGTAAGGGAATTAGGTGGGGTTGTAGTGGCCCACCCCCTCATCACCGTAGATCGGCCGTGGCTTTACCGGGCCGATGGCGTTCACCTGTCAGAACAGGGGAACGCCATTTTCTTACAGGACCTGCAGCGGTCTCTGCGTGAGCTGGCGCAGATAGAGGGGGGAGTCGGGGGGCCAAGATAGAGATCTGACCCCCGCTCCGTGGCAGGTTAGGGGCGGAAATCTGGGTGGTGGTTCAGCAACTGCGCGTTCTCCCTTGGGCATCTTTGGGGATGATTGACAGGTTCTCTCCAAGCCCATGGTGGGTGCTACCTGCGCACTTGGGGGGAACCTGTCTTTGGGTCCCGCTATTGAAGTCCCAGGGTAGGGGTGAGCCGGCGGGACCCCCCTCATGCGAGTGCATGGCAGGGTCTCAGGTGAGGGAGAGGTCCCTCACCTGGACCAGCATCGACTACGCCCTTAGTTGCCCAGGAATGTTGACCTTTTACGTCATTTCCGCCCCGGAAGTGTTTGTTTGACCCTGCAGGTCCACTGTTTCCGGGTCATAGTTGAATATGTTGATTTATGCAAATTTATGCTAATTCATGCTAATTTAATTAATAAATTATGCAAATTTATTATAATAAAAATGACCCAAGTTTAAATCCAGCTCTGGTGTCCGAGTCGTTACTCCGTCTCTTCTGCAATATCGCCGGCTGACTTACCGGCCCCACGGCGCTTTTGCGGAAGGGCCGGGTAGACTCGGACCCTTCCTATGGCGGCCGCCATCTTGTTTTCGGCCGAAATCTCGCGAGGCAAGATTTCGGCCGAGAATGCTTTGCCCACGTGGCTGGGCATGACGTTGGGTCCGGGCAGGGCCTGCTGGCCCTATTTAAGGGCAGCAGGCCGGGAAGCAAGCCTTTTCGCCCCGGACCCAGCTGAAGAGCAGACACCCACCCGCCCTTCCCTATTTTGCAGTGTGCCTGGTGGGTCGCCTTCGGGGGCCGAATGGGAATTTTTTGCAGCCTCGCCCATTAGGCCGGGCTGTTTTTTCGCCCATTCCACACTGGGGAGATGGACGTGCGGTTAGGGGGTGCTTGCATTTAATTAGGTTAATTGGCTTACCTCTGGTCATTGGGTAGGCAGGTTAGGGGCGGAAATTTGGGTGGTGGTTCAGCAACTGCGCGTTCTCCCTTGGGCATCTTTGGGGATGATGGACAGGTTCTCTCCAAGCCCATGGTGGGTGCTACCTGCGCACTTGAGGGGAACCTGTCTTTGGGTCCCGCTATTGAAGTCCCAGGGTAGGGGTGAGCCGGCGGGACCCCCCTCATGCGAGTGCATGGCAGGGTCTCAGGTGAGGGAGAGGTCCCTCACCTGGACCAGCATCGACTACGCCCTTAGTTGCCCAGGAATGTTGACCTTTTACGTCATTTCCGCCCCGGAAGTGTTTGTTTGACCCTGCAGGTCCACTGTTTCCGGGTCATAGTTGAATATGTTGATTTATGCAAATTTATGCTAATTCATGCTAATTTAATTAATAAATTATGCAAATTTATTATAATAAAAATGACCCAAGTTTAAATCCAGCTCTGGTGTCCGAGTCGTTACTCCGTCTCTTCTGCAAAATCATTTTATCTTTGTTGGAAAGGGAGGCAGATATGGAAGCCAGAGAAGCATTTAATTGTTTAAAGTTTGCATTATATTAGCAGATTCTGGAATTTTTTATTCACCTCCAGTTCAAACAACAAAATTCTTTCTCAATTTTATTTTGTAAAACTCAACAAACCTTAACAGATTAAATGTCATCATTGACAATCTCTAAAAATAAAGTTTTCATAACATTTTAAAAAAATACTTAAATAAACAGAACAATCTGTTAGTATGTCTTGGTGCAGCTCTGTGCGAAACTTTCGACATACAATCAGCAGAGTTGTTGCAGTGGTGTAGATAATGTGTGCAAGCCAGGTAAAGTCTCAGACTTAGTATTAACAATATTATTATTTACAAATATACAACAATATTAACAATAGATTACAAACCGCACACAGCTAGAATAATACAACTCACAAGCAAAGATATCTCAAAGTAACCCTCCCCCCCCAAGAGGGAACAGTGCTGGTTCCCTTTTATGGCCAACCAATCAAAGTTCTTAAAGATACAGTCTTTGCTTTCATAGGCCAACATTGTTAGTTTACTATATGGCAATCCCAAAGTAGGTTATGTACAATGTACTAACAATCTCCCCCCTTGGGTTGACAACACAGTTTCCATCCAATACAGTTTCACATTCACTGTCTCATATTGTACCTAGTACAACTCTCAGTATGTAGTTTAGCTCCTTGTGCCTTGGTAAAATTGTCAGCTATGTTATCCGTACTTTCACGGTATTCAAGTTTAATTAACCCATCTTTTACACACTATCTTACATTCAAATACTTTAAGTCTGTGTGTTTGGACCTTGTCTTGACAGCTTTATTCTTTGCCATATTTATAGCTGACTGGTTATCTTCATATACTGTAATAGGCTTATTACACTCTATACCCAAGTCCACCAGCAACTGTCAATACACCAGTAAATCTGTACATAACTGCGACAGACTAGCAAATTCGGCCTCCATTGTAGACAAACTAATGTGTTGTTGTCTCATTGACTTCCAGTCTACCAAGGCTCTACCAAACAAAATAGTTAAACCAGCCGTAGACTTTCTGGTCACATTATCAGAGGCAAAACTGGCATCCTCATATGCCGTCAATTCCAATCTATCACCTGGTTCCAAAAATAAACCATGATGCACAGTACTCTTCAAATACCGCAATACCATATCATTGACTATATAATTCCTAATGAACTACTCTGATGAATCATGCAATTGCAAGGGCTCTTTAGTAGAGTTAGCAGTAACAGGTGGACCCAGAAGCTTACAATTTGTTCAAGACCTCCATACTTCCTTGTGGGCAACAATGCCAAATATTCCACTGCTAATCAATAAATCAATAAATTGAGATATTAACTCACAAATTAATGGATTTTAATTAATGTATCCAAGTTTTAATTGTTGGAGTTAATACCAATGAATGACATGTTTAACAAAAAAAAAACCCAAAAAGAAATAAAATGGACTTTAGTAAATTTAAAAAAAACTATATTTAAGTTTTTAAAAATATAAATACAGTACCTGAATTTATCCAGCTAAAGCATGGGCATTACATTAAAATGGAATCTCAGTTGAAAGCACACATCTAAATTTAGTTGTGCATAAATTAGATTATAACTCTGTGCATGTCTATCTTGGAATGTGTTATTACTGTATAATGTGTAGCTAAATTCACTACCACAATAAGCCAAGCTTTTTGTTTTACTATCGTTCGTGGAACAAACAGATACAGTATGTTCATTTAACATTAAGCCATATTACTAGCTCATATGCCCTCTGAAAGTGGACACCAACTCCTAGAATTTCATCAACTGTCATGATAGTTAGAAGAAAACCAAAATTAAAAGAACACCCAAGATTTGGAGAAGCAACTCTCAGCCTGAGGTGTATTGCATTTTTGACTCTTGATAATTTAACAGTTCACAAACTGAGCTTTGATGACTGCAACTCCCAAAATTCCCAATACAAAACAAATTGTGTACAGATAAAAGGGAAGATGTTTTCAGGACTCTCAATCTCCCATTGAATTTATAAATAATTTCTGAATGGGACAACTCACCATGGCCAATTCAACAATTCAATTTAATTATTGAATTTAATTATGTCATCCACATTTCATTTTGTCTCTCCTTTGTCATCCTTTCTTTAATGATTCTAGTCCACTATTTATTTGATATTAGTATAACTTTTGTCCTATGGCAACTTGGCCAAGGCAAGTTGTCCTGTGGCGAGTTGATTATGGTGATTTGGCTGCCACAAATTGTCCTAGATCCAAAAGGTTTGTCTTTTATTGGGAATTATGGAGGTTGAAGTCATCAGTACTCGGCTTGGGAGATTTAAAGCTAGAGTGTGCATGGAAAAGGAAGGAAGGAAGGAAGGAGGGAAGGAAGGAAGGAAGGAAGGAAGGAAGGAAGGAAGGAAGAGAGGATATTTCACTGAAATTGTTTAAAACATAGGAAACAGCAGAAAAAGCATATTGCATGTGGAGCAATGTATTTTAAAAATCCAAACTGAAAATAACACTAGGGTAGGGTAGGCAGCTTGATGGTCCTCAGGTGGAAATATGGCCCAAGTCAAGGGACTGTGGGAGTTAGAGTTCAAAACAACTAGAGGAGGCCAATTTATAAATTCTTGAACTAAAGAATAAATTAGTATTAAAATATTCTACACAAAAGCATGATCAAGTAATAGAGAAAGTTCAGTAAAATTGAACAATCCTCTCTCATAGCATATTAACTACTGTGTGTTGCATTGCTCTGATTAGCATAAATTCATATATTTGATAAATGTACATTTTTAACAATGTGATTATTTTTGCTATAAATATATGAAATATATGAAATGAATTACATAACAGTTTAAGAGCAGGAGTCATTAAAGTGTTTTGGTAATATGTTTTAAGTTTAAAATATTGTAAACAGAATTATTACTCTCAACCTCATGTAAAAATGTTAATATACATGATTTTGTGCAGCAGATATTACAGCAACAGTGATTATATTTATTTCTGCATGCATTAGTTGGAATATTATCTATTTTACAGCCATTATATCTTCGTTCTTTGAATGAGACTCAGCTGTTTTTGATGAAGGAGAGAAAATGAAACAGATAAAATAAGCTTTGGATTAGCATTAATTTGTTCAACTTTAGTACCACACAAGAATCATCAATGACATCCTATTATTAAAATCATTACTCTTGAATGAGATTAACGTTCCTTTTCACATAGAGCAACTGAGTTCACATGCATTTATGTTACATTATTATACAATTGGTTTCCTTTTGGTTTAGCATAAGATGAGCAAAACACAGTCGGGGGGATTGCATGCAGTTCCTCCAATACCACTTGAAACAGCTCAAGGTTATGCTGTCAAAATTAAATGTACAACACAAGTAGTCCTCAATTTATAAATATAATTGACCCTGAAATTATAGTTGTAAGTCTTTGTAGTTGTAAATCAAAGTACCTATATGACCAGAAGTTATTTTCTGGCCTTCTTTGCAGCAATTGTTAAGGAAATACTACAGTCAGTGAACTCATTTATTTGAACTGGGCTACTTTAAGTAATCCTTGGATAGCAAAGATATACCAACAAGCAAATACTGGAGTGCAGAACACAAGTCCTGTCACTAGAAGGAAAAAACACAAAACTGCATTTCATTGATTTGGTCATGCCATTGGAAATTCATTGGAAAGAGCAATTATGTTGGGAAGAGTTAATGATAAAAGGTAACCAGGCTACCAAAGAGCGCAATAACAATAGCATTTAGATCAAAGGTATCAACACACACATTGCCACAGTGGCATCATGTGACATATTGGGACTTTTTTTCCCTTTCACTAAACTGGGTATGGGGGTGGCCAGCATGCGATGCATCCGGCCCGTGGGCCAAGAGTTTGAGAGACGTAACTTAGACTTATATACTGCTTCACTTTGGTTTACAGTTCTCTCTAAGCAGTTTACAGAGTCAGCATATTGCCTCCAACGATCTGGGTCCTTATTTTACCACTCTCAGAAGGATGGAAGGCTGAGTCAACTCACTGAGTCCAGCGCGATTTGAACAGCCAAATTGCAGGCAACAAGTACTCAGGAGAAGTAGCTTGCAATACTACATTCTAACCACTGCATCACTGTGGCTCTTAATGGCTGGACACCATCAAAGCTGACACAAGCCAGAAAATACAAAAAGAAGCAATGCAAGATTAGAAGATATGGATAGAGCTGGCCAACAGAATCGCCAAGAGTTGGACAAAACTGAATGGATAACATCATCTCCACTTGATGTGAGGTCTTAATGAGGTTAATTAGGAAGTTGGAGTCAGTTTTAAGGATGTTAATAAAATCCAGGTTTTCCATTCTTGCTCTTAATCCAATCTCCCCAAATCAAATGAGAAACAGCAGAAAATATTCAATTTCACCTGTTCCAAAATTTATTTTACAGCTGACAGTTAGAGGCTAAATGGCAACCTCTAAAAATAAGAAAATGCCACTCTGGTGCACATGGCTTTAAGTTTAGCGCATTTACCCACTGTAGTTAACTTATCATGTCTTAAGGATTTATATTATATATACACAAAATACAAGCTAGCAGATCCAACCCAAACAGGGTTCAGTAAAATGCATGCTCAAATATAGAAAGAAAAATGGATTTCCTTTACCCCCTGGATATTTGAAGAAGGATAACTTTCCAGTATTCTTTTATTTTAAAATGATATAAAGTTTGCTACGTTCATTCACAATCTGTGAACCAGGTCCTGTCCAAAAAGGAGCCAACACAATAGCAGACCACAAGGTGAATGCCGTTATGTGGCTTAACCTGATTTCCCTTATGCTCTGTGCACATTTGTCTAGAAATAAAAGCCACTACACCTAATGTTAGCTTGAAATTAAGCACATCTATTTTTTATCCACTTGCTGCCTCGTTGCAAGTCTCATTAATACAACATGAGCCTGGGCTTAGCATGAGTAGTCCCAATGATGTAATTCCCATCCACGAGGTGTTCTTTAGAAACTTCTTGTTAGAAGCATCCTCAGGCATCTGAGCTGTTATTCTTGGCTTCAACCTTGGCTTCAATTCCTGGATGCTCACATGACAAAGTGCAGAGCAGGCTTTGAAAGTGTTGATGAAATTCAGCCTTTTCATTTGCTCCTCTTTAAATGTTGAGTAGTCATGAACTGGCATACTACTAGCCATGGTTACCCAAAGGAAAAATAGCTGTTAGATGTGCTTATACTGGTGATGGGAGCCATCTAAGCAGACTTACTAATGTCCCTGAGTCTGAGATTGATGGGATTAATCATTAAAGCTCAGACACAGTCATTATATGCCCTCATTGTGCTTTGTATTATTAATGTTTCCAGTGCCATAAGGAAGCAGAGGTACACCAAACTTCTACATATTCTTCAGCGACCAATCATATGTTTTGTAAAAGAGAGATGCTGCCTAGAAACCATCTCCTAAACCACAGCAGACCTTCTTTCAAAGTACCTCTTCCACATTAGAAACCTATTAGACTGCCTCTCTGAATGGAAATGTTATTAAGCCAGTTAGATTTTTGTGAATCTAACTGGCTACACTACAAAAAAAAAATATGGCTTTCAAAATGATAAAGTTAAAAAAAAAGTACATTTTTTTTCAAAAGGAAAAGTGAAGGAAAAGTGAAGTTTTGATAAAAAAAAGTTGAGCCCAGATGTTAAAAGTACTGAAGATAAGATTTCTAACACCTGCCAAAGCACATGGCTTCTCTTTACCTTCTCATGTGGGAATGGAGAATAAACTCAATGGTCATTGTACAATGATAATTCTTCCTGGGGAAACATAGCAACTAAGGGACTGAACAACAAACTCAGGGATCCTAACTTCAGATTTCAACTTTGTTCTGAGAAATAACTCATGTGCTATTTTTCAGCTGCAGCATCCCAGTTACTGAGATGGGAATGAGCAATGTTGAACTACTTTAGAGGAGTCACAAATGGGAAGAATTTTGAACATTTCATAATATTATGCAAAGGCTACGTTTTATTATCCTCTGTTTATTGTCTACCCTCAAAACAACAATATAGAGCACTGCACACCAAGATGACTAGACACAAGAACAGTTTGTTCCCCCAAGCACCATTACTCTGCTAAACAAATAATTGTTTCACCACTGTCAAACTATTCACCAAGGCTGCATTACTATGACTATTAGTCTTCTCACTGTTCCTATCACCTATCTCCTCCCACTTATGACTGTATGGCTGTAACTTGTTGCTTGTATCCTTACTATTTATATTATTATTGTTTCCTGATTGCTTATTTGTACCCTATAGCAATCATTGTTGTACTTGGCTCTTGACAAATGCATCATTTCCTTTATGTACACTGAGAGCACATGCACAAAGACAAATTCCTTGTGTGTACAATCACGCTTGGCCAATAAAGAATTCTCTTCTCTTCTCTTCTCTTCTCTTCCGTTCCGTTCCATCCCATCCCATCCCATCCCATCCCATTCCATTCCATTCCATTCCATTCTATTCTGAATATATGAGTGCGTGCAGCAACACTTTAAAGGACACAATAGAAATTATGACGTCACAGCATTTGTATTGTGTGTATTTAATTCTCTAAGAAGGAGCACAGAGGGGTGGGCTACTGCCTGGATTGGGGGGAAGGCAGTGGGGTAGCGAAAATGAAGCACCACCCCAGAGCACCCAATTTACACTGAAAGATGTTGAAAGAAAATGCAGGGCATCCTACATAAGCCACGCCCACTGTGTGGTAGTAAAAAAAAATTGTAGCCCTTCACTGGGAGCACATGGTGGCTTTTCTCTCCATCCAGAATTGCACATCCTCTTGGCATTAGGCTAGTATTTCGGACACATCACTTGATCAGCCAGGTTTATGATACCAGATCCCAAACTGAGGGAATGACCTCATCCAGTGGCTTCATCTGGATGTTAAACAGAAATGGAAAGAACTGTGAGTCCTGCAGCACCTGACAAATGAGGGGGCTTGGGCATGCCTTCTCTTCATCACTGATTGAAGTCATGCTTTTTTTATAGCACAACTATACGGAAAAGAAACAAGGTATATTCCTCTGTAAATATATGGTGAATTATACCAAACAGATCTCAATGGACTCATA
The DNA here is from genome assembly GCF_031021105.1 of Erythrolamprus reginae. Lineage (NCBI taxonomy): Eukaryota > Metazoa > Chordata > Lepidosauria > Squamata > Dipsadidae > Erythrolamprus > Erythrolamprus reginae. Next base: position 175,359,275 of record NC_091951.1, on the reverse strand, counting down.
TATTGCATCACGGCCAATTAAACGGCCGGGGGAAGGTTGTGTCAGGGCCTGAAGTGCATGGCCTGGCGTTTCCACATCTTCCGGGATGGCAATCTCACGAGAAATGTGAGACCGCCGTACCTGGCTTTGCACGTCATCACGCAAGTGCTTCCACTTCCAGGGGGCGTGGTCGAGCAAGCCCTATTTATAGGGCTGCACCAAGTGGCCTCTTCCTTTCCCCCCAGGCATTTCCAGCGCAATCATATCTTTCAGTGTGCCTGCCGGGGTCACCCTATGGGGCTGAATAGGAATTTTTTGCGGTCTCTGCATCTTAGCAGCGGCCGTTTTTTCGCCTATTCTACACTGCGAAGGAGGATGGACTGGCTAGGGAGTGTCTCGCATTTAGTTCTAATTTTGTCAATTGGCTTTCCCTTTGATCACTGGGGTAGACAGGTTAGGGGTGGAAATGGGCAGTGATAGCAACTCAGTGTTCTCCTTCAGGCATCTTTCAAAGGTGATGGGCAGCCTCTTACCAGAAACTCAAGGTACCTTGCGGCTGGGAGAATTGGAGGGGGGATGCCCTTAGGACTCACCTAACCCAATAACTGGATGGGAATTGGATGGTGAGCCCTCCCACATATTAAGGTATGGCCAGGTACCTGGTGAAGGCATTAGTACCTTTGCCTGGTTCAGCAAGGAGCTACGCACATAGTTGCCCAAGAATGCTATGGAGTAGTAATTCTGCCCCAAAGTTATTAGTGGCCTCTGCAGGTCCTGGTTATTTGTTAATAATCATTAAAGTTTGGTTTAACTCAATAAAGTGACCCTATTTAATTCCAGCTATTGTTTGTCTGTGTTCTTTTTCCGCATTCGGCGCAACTGCAAACGGCTGATGCTTTCTTTTCTCTCTTCCTGTATTATTTGGCAAGCCATCATTGTAATTTCCTGTCAAGCCCCTCAAAAACCCAACTGGATTACTTCCAAAGTAATCCAGTAAGTAAGTAAGCATAAGATTCCCAACCTTTCTGACCTGTAGCTTCATAGGGAATCATTAAAAGAGAAAAAGCAAATAGGGATGCCAAGATAACAAGGAGTTCCATGTTTCATTTGCCTTCTTCCAACCCCTGCCTGGAAGCAGCCCATAGTCAAATAATTGCTTTGGTTAGCTTTCATCAATGCACCACTAATGGAAAGATAATGAGCCTGCCAGAGGAAGGGCTTGCACAGTTATCAGCTTCTATTGACTAAGACGATAACTATAGAATTGTCTGGTCTACCATGACTCCAAAAACTTCAGCAGGTAGTAAACATTCCTCTTTGGCATAATGTATTGAAGAAAATTTGTATGCATCTCTGTTAGCAGACTGTGTAAATTCTTGGCTAAATTATGCACCTCAATTAGTAAAGAATAATGGAGCGGTAAGTAAAGTGTGTGCAATTTTATCAACTCTGCTGCTCAGTGAAGTGAAGCCTATGGTTGTCTTTGGTAGGCAATATTGAGACGTGTTCAGGATAGCTGTGGCTTTATTTACTTCTTACATACATTTGATAAGTAGCGGTGTGCAAGCAAGCTAGAAAATGAGGGAAACACCAAGCACAACATACCGCTCAATCACAGCATACTTAATCAGCAAAATGTGTCATTTGGTTAATTAAGCGGATCAAAACCTGGCATCTGAAGTGTGCTGTTAGACAACTCAAAGATACATCTTGATCAATGTTGCACAGGAGGTATATGACAATTTGAGCTGCTTTGTTGGAAATGATGGTTCATTGATACATTTTAAATTGTGTGGCCAGTTCCCATACAAACAAAAGCCAGCCTTGCATTTGTTAAAAATCCCCAGATTTAGATAGGGTCCCCTAGCAATTACATTTAGAGGAAACTATTTATATTAATTAAGCTGAAGAAAGCAGTTTTTTCTAAGAACTGTATTGGTGTGTCCCAATGTATTATTATTTATTTGTATCCCAAAATTATTACGTTTATAAATAACTTAATCTCCACCCCAGCCGCCATCATATACCAATGTTGCAAGTCTTTGTGGGCCCCTCAAAAACAACATCCTTGGTAGACGTCCTCATTGAGGCCGTCCTTATAGCATCAGGACCTCAGCTGACCACCCAGGCATATAGATCACCAGCTGGCAAAATTCCTGAGTGTATTCCCCCACTGATCTCTTCCTTTGGGTCAGGATTTTCATCCTGGCTCTAGCTTTACGTTCAGCCAGAGGGTCATCAAAATACACTTGGAGAGTGGCCATAAATACACCATAATTCATCATCACTGGGGAATCCTCAATATGGAGGCCCACCATCCACTCAGCTGTGGTCCCTTCCAGGGCCATGGTAATGCAGCTGTCTCTGTGTGGAAAACTTTCCCATATTCTTGCATATGATTCCACACTTGGGTCAAGAAAAACCCCAAAGCCTTGTGATCCCCACCATATTTTACTCCCAGAAGCGGAATCTTTGGAATACAATGCATCTGGGGGACCAACATCCTCACGGGATGTTGGTCCCCCAGATGCATTGTATTGTAATTTTAGTATTGGATTATTACTGTACACTGTCCTATTATTGCTGTTAGCTGCCCCGAGTCTCCGGAGAGGGGCGGCATACAAATCCAATAAATAGATAGACAGACAGACAGACAGACAGACAGACAGACAGACAGACAGACAGACAGACAGACAAACAAACAAATGATGAGAAGTCTCCTCCCCAAAGTCCTAATCAGACTTATGAAGAGACATCTCCAGCACAACTCCCCCCCCCAGTCCCAAATACCTAACCTTCCCTCCTCCCCCTGTTTCTATGGCAGCCAAAGCAAGCAAGCAACAGGGAGGCTGACACATTCCTTCAGGGGAAATGTATCAAGAATAGCATATCAATTATAGGAATGTAGAGAAATTGCCACATATTTCTTTCTAACGTTTCCAAGAATGACATGAAATAATAATGGAACAACCTATGGAATACTTATAGTCTGAGTGGTACATCCCAATCTGGCACTGGATGCACTTGTTGTATCAAGGATGAGCTATTGGAATAAAATCTCCCTGTGCAGAAATTATATGAATTTAATCACCCTAGCTTCACTGCTCACTGCCACCACATGGCATTCTTTTCCAAACCTTAGCACATGAAGCAGAGATGACACTCCTCCCAAGCTCCTTGCTGTGCATAAATAAAAGGGAAAAATATAAAAAATATAAAATGATGAAATAAAATATAAAAATGATGAAAAATTCATTATATAGAGCATTGTGTCTTGATTTCAGCATGTTTGTGTGATATCAACCTCTCTCCTTTAGTAGATAGATCAGCGTCTCAAAGAATAAATTAAACAGGAGAGCTGGGGGAAAACATGTAAAAATATTCATTTTTAACATAAGTAGTCCTATGTAACATTCACTGGTAAAGTTGTATTGTGACCAAACTCTGGTTCATCTAAAGCAAGCGCAATATAAATTTATTAAATATATAGACCACAATTATGTACACCAAGTTCCAAGCAAACATGATAACTTGCTGAGCACCCCTAAGCAAAGGCAGAACTACAGCTTAGATACCTTTGAGCAGTATCAAAGACAAGACAAAGGTGTTGTGGTTTACTCACGTTTTGCACAAATAATCAGGGACTCTGAGGACGCAGAGACTTTGGAGATGTGGCCCAGGAATCCTGTGTTCCTGGTACCTGAGATTCACAGTGAAGAAGATGAGGGGTCAGGGTCAGAATAACAAGGAACACTTCCTGGGATGAGTGAATCAGTACTTCCTGTGAGGAATGACTTTGCATTTCCTGTGCTGAATGACTCAGGAAAAGAAAAGGAGCCTCTTCTGGATGCCAGGGTATGTAGGGCATCTAGGAGACATGAGTGATTGGCTAGGAGGAGATTTACCCATGAGTGGTAGTGCTGGCTATTGGGTCACACCCTCACACTATTTAAGGATGAGGTGTGCCTGCCTTTTTGCAGAGAAAGTGTTTCATTCTGGCTTCTAGCTTTGTGGTAATTCAGCTTGTGTTTAAATGGACATTTTTACCTTTCAGAAGAGCTCTGGACCTCAAGATTATTTTGTACATCTCTGCTTCTGAACATTATTACAGCTGGGATAATTATTATTGTGTTTATCTCTCTCTCTGGGACTCTAACCAACTGATAAGATTCTCTCTGCTCATTCTGTCAAAGACATTTGGAATCTTTGATTATATTTGAAACAACTTCACTTGTAAATATTCCTTGTACAAAGTAAACCTTTTATTATCTACACCTGGTGTAGGATTGGATTCCTGGGGGTGGTGGTATGATGTTAGAACAAGTCTTCGGAGAGGGGCGGCATACAAATCTAAGTAATAAATAAACATTAAAAAAGGAGTATGTAGACCTGGTATAAATTACAGCGTGATATTGTACTATTTTAGATAAACCCATCTGGATGGCCTTCTCATCATTTCTATTTCTCCTAGGTCAGCAGGACAACTGTACAATCATTGAGATAGGACCAGCGAATATGAAAAACATGCAGTAATTTACTGGGCCACTAGTTCCTGTCTCTAGTTGTCACTCAAGGTCAATTCAGCTTGCTTTGAATGTTTTCTTACAAAACAATCACACAAAACACTTTAAACTGTTTAAATTTAAACAGTTCACATGAATAAGGACATATCACAGGATTGGCAGAGATGAAGATCCCAAATGCTATAAGTAGAGAGGACAAACTACAGATCACAACTTAAAAAGATCTCCAGTAGAAAACTGAGGAAGGCAACAGAAGGCTCTGGACACATGGCAAGATAGTATTGGTCGGTCCATAAATCAAAGAAGCTTCTCCTTCTTTTCAAGTTGTTACAAAGTTGTTGTAAGCTTTTGCAAGTTGTATAAAAATGTATAATTTATTGAGAGGCACAAAGTACATAAATAGCACAGGCATAAAGCAGTGGTGAGCATACACAGGAAATACATGAAATGTAGTTTTCTATCATCGTCACAGTCATCATCCTAGCATTTTTTCCTTTAGAGAATAGACCAGCCTTGGGGCAAATGATACCTCTCTGCCAAATTTTTACCTGAGGAATCCTGGTTCCTGCAAGGCCCAAATCACCTGAAACTGAGTAGGAACTGTGAGACTCAGTGGGTTCCATTCTTTCTGCTTTTTTTTAAAAAAAGGAGGAAAGCCTTTTCCTCTATTGAAGAGGGAAAAGCTGGATAATTTGCATGTTGTATCCATGCCAAAATACATGAGCTTCTGCTAGAGATGTTCTGAGTGGATTGGAATACAAAGGAAAAGACCAAAGCTATATGCGCTGGATGGCAGCATATCTCTTCTCCCTTTGGATCACCCAATTTTCTCCCCTATTCTCCTTCATACTCTCCCACCCAAGAGGTAGGTGGGAGAAAGAAAATATTTTTATTCACAGAGATGGGCCCTGGTTGCTTATGTAGCACTTTTGACTAGACCAATGGCTGCAGATTATCTATTTCAGGCATAGGCACCACGGAAGGAGGGAATACAGTTTCTGTATTTATAACAAGTCAGACAGTAGATCTTCATTTTTCATATGCAGTTATGACTTGGCTGATTCCTTCTCTTTTTTGAGAAGCAAAATCCAAGCCCTGTGTGATTGATCCTATAGATTCTACAGCGTACTTTGGCTGTAGGAAGCCCATAGATTAGAACATTTGAATGTCAAGAGGGCAAAGTTAATTTCCTTTCCATGTATTATGGGAAAAAAAACCTCCTTCACTGGTCACATTAAGCATGTGAGTTGTTAGGATATGATAAATAAGGAGATCACTAAGATTTGTCTGTGTAATTACTCCTCCTACTCCTGTCTTGTAATAATTAAATTATGCAGCACGCCAGCTTGAAGCCAAGAGATTTGCAGAGACATGACAGTATTAAAAAGAATGTTTTAAAAGCCAAAACCATGAGCTCTTTGAAGATATTTCTTGAAGACTTTGAGGACAAAAACAGTCTGAATGCAAAGCAATGTGCTTTTATTTTGAACTTGACACTTTAAAGTTACCCTCTATCCAAAGGCTTACAAAGACAAAGCATTCTCCAATTGAATTTTGACCTCTGTAGATCAGCCTGCAAAGAGTAATGCAATGTATTACCTAATCCAAATCTCAAAGGCCCTCCACAAAGCTAGAACTGTCAGGAGTAACCTCTTGCTAAGATGATGGAAGCAGCTATCTTCCAAGAAGCAATATATGTACTTCATTCCACAACACAGGAAACAGATAATATCATAACACTCTAATTTCTCTCACTATATAAGGATGTCCTCTTCAGGACTTGGTGAGCAAACTTTCCAAGCATTAAGAGTTCCTTGCAATGTTATCCTGGGTTTAGGCAGCAACCATGACTGAAATGTTATCCTGGGGTTGTGTGGCATTCATGCACGTTGTTTAGAGTCATTTCAAACCTTCCCCCCTAAAGTAAAATAATTGAATAACTATCACACTGACATCATTGACATCCTGTTTGTATGGGTATGATAAACACACAGGCATTCAACAACTGAGATAGACAAGAGGCTCTAATATTGCTAACCCATTCAGGATTGGTTTTTTTCCTGCTAGCCACAGGGAGACAACCTTCCATTTTGTTCTCCCAATTCATCCATGTCTTTCATTTTTTTAAATTTTGTTTTATATGCTGTTGTGTCTGGAGGGATGTACTCTAAATTTACATGCCAGTTGTCCTCTCTAACATATACTTTTCAAATTTATATAGCCATCTTACAAAAACATGAATGCTGTTATCAAAAGATAGCCTCTGGTAGACCTTCTTCAAGGCTTGAAAGTGTTTGGGGCCATTCTTAAATTGCTCTGTGACCTACTAAGAATCTCCTGTCAACTCAACTCACTTAGGATAGTGAGATGGATGGCATGGGCAGTTTAGCTTCAGTTGGTTATCCCTGTAGTGAGTAGTCATTAGGTTCAGAGCATTGGTCCCTTTTTCCCCTTTCCTTAAAAGTTATATTCTGTGTTGCTATTGCCAGATTGTTGGCATAAGCAAGGCTCCTAGTAGCTTCTGGCAGTGGTTGGTCATTGGTATATATGTTAAACAGCCCACATGCTGCCCTGTGGAAGTCTGTTTCTTTGAGTTCTCCATTGATTAGCAATAAGAATAGCACTTAGACTTACATACTGCTTCACAGTGCTTTTACAGCCCTCTCTAAGCAGTTTACAGAGTCAGCATATTGCCCCCAACAATCTGGGTCTTCATTTTACCAACCTCAGAAGGATGGAAGGCTGAGTCAACCTTGAGCCTGGTAGGATTCAAACTATCAAATTTCAGGAAGCTGGCAGTTGGCAGAAATACTTTGCAATACTGCACTCTAACCATTATACCAACATTTCACTCCATTATACCAGTATTTCACTCCTGCCCAATTGTGTTGTCCCCTAAATATTTCTTTTTTTTTTTTTAATTTTTATTATTAAAATATAGACATATACATCGTTATATACAACATATGATACAAGATACAATGCGGGGCATATCACATATAAAGGAAAAAGACAACAAAAACAAAAACAAAACAATAAACAAACAAACAAACAAAAACAAAACTAATAACAATATCGGCGAATAAGCAGGGGAGTTGTATTGAAAACGAAAATTAGATCTAGATATTTTTGCTCAGTTAACATATTTCAAATAGGTTATCAAGAGTGTTAGAAGCCAGCGTTGCGTTTACATATATTATTAGAAAGTTCGCAAAAAATAATGATAGGTTTAGGTAGTTAAATACATATACAGTCTCGTGTAATAATATTAGATAATGAAATACTTTATACCGGATTTGTGACAGTTCATGGTTTGTTTGTTTTTTCTCTACTGCTTTCTAGCCATTTATAGAGAGGGTCCCAACAACTGTTAAACGTATCTGACGGTTCGTTCCTGACTAATAGGGTCAGTTTCGACATTTCTGCGCAGTACATTATTTTCCTAAGTATTGCTTCTTTTGGGGGAAGATCTTCATTTTTCCACCACTGCGCATATGTAAGTCTTGCTGCGGTAGTTAAGTGGATGATAAGGTGAGTTTGGGGTTTTGACAGTTTTTGCCTAATTATACCTAGTAAAAAACATTCAGGGGTTTTGTCGAACGTCAAATTTAATATTTCTTCAATCCAATTTCCAATCATCTCCCAATAGGATTTGGCTTTACTGCATTCCCACCATAGATGAAAGTAGGTACCCAATTCTTGTTGACATTTCCAGCAGATTGGTGAAAGTTTGTTGTTCACTTTGGTTAATTTAATTGGGGTAATATGCCAACGGTAAAACATTTTGACCAGGTTTTCTTTATAAGAGGTGGCAATAGTCAGTTTATAGTTCTTTGTCCAAAGTGTTTGCCATTCCTCCTCTTTTATCTCTTTTTTAAGGTCAAGGTGCCATTTCTTAACATTGGATTTTTGGTTAAAGGAGTCCAAGTCATTGTAATTTAAGTAGCCATAGAAGTTTTTAATTATCTTGTCTTGTGGGCCTATACATAGCTTATCTAACAAAGCATTTTTGGTAATCCCGGAATTTTTGGTGTCTTTGTTAAATTTAGTCTGGATCTGAAGGTATTCCCACCATTCCACTTTTTGGCCCAAATTTTCAAGTTCTAATCTTGTTTTAATTGTCCCATTTGGGTTTAAAATGTCTTTATATCTTAATATATTATTTCTCTTATGTAAGTTAGGATGTACATAGGCTTCTAAAGGAGCATACCACATGGGAGTTCCTTTGTATAATTTAGTTTTAGTTTTTTTCCAGGTGCCAATTAACGATTTTCTAATCAGGTGGTTGGAGAAGTATTTGTGGGTTGACGGCTTTTCGTCCCAGAGATAGTAATGCCACCCTGCATGGAGGTCATGGCCTTCTAATTTAAGAAGTCTAGTGTTTAATAAACTCATCCAATCTCTTGTCCAGTCTAGCGATGCAGCAGTATAGTAGTTCTTCCAATTTGGAAGAGCCAGACCGCCCTCTTCTTTTTTCCCCTGTAAGTATTTTAGTCGAATTCGGGGCCGTTTGTTTTGCCAGATAAAATTGTTGGTTATTTTAGTCAAATTGGTAAAAAAATCCTGTTTTACTTGTATAGGGATAGTTTGAAATAAGAACAATATTTTAGGCAGAGTGTTCATTTTTATGGCTGCAATTCTCCCAAGGAGAGATAGTTGTAAATTCCTCCATTTTGACAAGTCTTTATTTATCTTGTCCAGTAATATATCGTAATTATTTGATTTCAAGCTTGACACTCTATTTGTCAAATTGATGCCAAGGTATTTGATTTTTGTGACAATTTGAATATCCAATTTAGCAGATAAGATATCTTTTTGTGCTTGTCGCATGTTTTTTGTTAAAATTTGGGTTTTAGTTTTGTTTATTTTGAGGCCTGCCACTGTACCATATTCTTCCAGAACTTCTAATAATTTAGGACCTGATTTTAAAGGATCTTCTAAGATAAATACCAAATCGTCTGCGAAAGCTTGGAGCTTATAAATTTCTTTCTTACAGTTTAGACCCCGTATGTCTTCCTTATCTCTAATTATTCTTGTTAGTACTTCAAGAGTTAAGATGAATAATAGAGGGGACAATGGACAACCTTGTCTTGTGCCTTTGTGTAAAGAGATTTTGGATGATGTATCTCCGTTGAGGATTATATAGGCCGATTGGACAGAGTAAATAGCTTTTATTGCGTTAATAAATTTGGGGCCGAATTCCATATACTCAAGCTGTTTTATCATAAATTTCCAAGACACATTGTCGAAGGCCTTCTGGGCGTCGAGAAATATTAACGCCACTTGTTTCTCATTATGGGCTTCATAGTATTCGAGCGTGTCTAGTACAATTCTAATATTATTCTTTAACTGTCTCCCTGGGAGAAAACCGTTCTGATCTGGATGTATAAAATAATTTAAAAAGCTTTTAATTCTATTCGCTAAGATAGAGGTGAATATCTTGTAATCGGCATTTAAGAGAGAGATCGGGCGATAATTAGCTATATCTGTATGGTCTGTATCTTTTTTTGGAATTAAAGCTAGGTTTGCTTCTGTCCATGAATTTGGGATTTTGCCTCTATCTAGAGCTTCATTTAACGTCTCTAAAAAGGCTTTTTCCATTTCTTTAGGAAGGTCTTTATAAAGTTCTGTGGGGAGTCCATCCGGACCTGGTGCTTTATTGATTTTTTGATTTTTTATTACTTCCTTTAATTCTGTTTCAGTAATCGGTTTATTGATTATATTGACCATTTCTTGTGGTACTTTAGGGAGTTTAGCCTGTTCTAGGGTTTCTTGAATTTTTGCGTCTTGGGTATTATTTTGTATAGTTTCAGAATATTCATAAAGTTTACTATAGAAGTCGCTAGCAATCGATTTTTTCCTTTCCAAGTCATGACATGGTTCCCCATTTTTGTTTTTTAGACAGTTTATCAGTTTCTTTTCCTTTTGCTTCCTGAGCTTATTAGCTAGCCATTTGCTAGGTTTGTTGGCATTCTCAAAATTGTATTGGTTAGTTCTTTTTATTTGTTGTGCCCAGTTTTGTTGGTCGATTAAGTTTAGTTGGTGTTTAATATGTAGCATACTTTGTTTGATTTCTTTTTTAGTGGGGAAGTTCTGAAGTTCTTCCTCTAAAGCCCTATATTCTTCTTCTAAATTAGCTAACTTCTGTTTTTTTTGTTTAAATTCTCTAGCCCCTAAATATTTCTTTGGGTACTGATAGTCTACCCTTTTCAAGAAGACTTATCATTTCATTCTGTCTTACAGCTCCCCTAAGGTAACTTTCCAATACCTTTCCAACTTGGAACTCCATTTGTGTATGGCAATACGGAGAATCCATGTAAGTGGAGAGCTCTTTGCTCATGATCCCTAGAAGCCTCTTAAGAAATCCACACTGAAGCAAAGATGGCCCTGACCCATAGAAATCTGTACCAGATTTCTCCCAGGAATGTGTCACTGCTGTGTGTTCACATATACCTTTCCTGTATGTTTGTTTTCATGTATAGATACTGCTTCTTAATAAAATTATGGCTCCTGGTTTGAAAAGTTGTTTCAAGTGTCTTTAGCAGAATGCGTACATCATCTTATTTTTTAAATAAATATATAGCCATCCATATTCTGTGAACTGCCTTGGGCAATGCTCAAAACTATAAAGCATCACACACACCCAACCATAAAAGACAAATAAATATCGATGAGAATAAGATTAAAACTGTGTGTGTGTGTGTGTGTGTGTTAGGAAATTCTGTCTTCATTGGAAAAAATATATTCCCCCCCCCCCCTTTTTTTAGAAGTAGAAAACATAGGCAGTGTATGCAGTTCATCCATATTCTCTCTGGGCTGCATTACCTCTTCCATTCATCTGATGTCTCAACAAGATAATGGTAGGTGAAAAAGTTGCTACAGTATCATGCCAGTTAATCTTCAGTAGTGCAAGATAACATTAAAAGATTTGCACCTAAAATCCAATACCTGTTATGAACTCACCTGATGAAAAATAGTGGTGTTTCCTCCTTTTAAATCATAGTTCTGGCTCACAGATATAATAATGTCTATTACCTGAAGGTAAGGCAGAGAACAACTTTGTACAAGATAGATATATAGACCCAATAGCAGGGGTGAAGTGCTCTCAGATTGCTCGTGTCGTTTGCTCATCAGAGAGCCAGTCGTCAAGGGAGTGTGAGGCTCCACCCACCTGCCCGGATGCCACCATTTAGATTTTTTTGCCCTGTATATATACACAAAATGTTCTGTGCATGTGCAAAAGGTAAAATAACCCAAATGGTGATGTCCAGGAGATGGGCGGAGCCTCATGCTCCCTCCATGACCAGCTCTCTGAAGACCAACAGGCACATGTGAACTGGGAATATTCCACTCCTGCCCAATAGAATTATTCTTTTTTTTTTTTAAAAAAAAGCAGGCTTTCTTATTGAGTTCTGACACAATGTCAGCTGAAAAGTGAGTCTAATTCAACTCCATTCTTTATTAAGGGGATTAGTAATGAGGAACAGATATTTGTGTTCCAGCTCTGAGAACTGATTATGGAGATTGTTCCTTTTGCTGCTGTGAATCTAATTAATGATACACAATAGAATCTGGGGTGTGAAATAAAAGATACACAACCCAAATACTGTACTGTACAAGAAACTATTTAAGGAGAGAACAATTCTCCTTTTCTTTATTGAAGCATGTCACCCAGATGTAGTACTCCTCAGCAACCATTTTGAAATATTTTTATTCCTATTTTAATTTGCTGTTATTGCAACTATTTATTTATTTATATTTATTTATTTATTTACTTACTTACTTACTTACGTACGTGCTTGCTTATTTATTTATTTATTCATTCATTCATTCATTCATTCATTCATTCATTCATTCATTCATTTATTTATTTATTTATTGGATTTGTATGCCGCCCCTCTCCGTAGACTCGGGGCGGCTAACAACAATGATAAAAACAGCATGTAACAAATCCAAATATAATTTAAAATATTTAAAAGAACCCCATTTTGCTAACAAACACACACTCAAACATACCATACATAAAATGTACATGCCCGGGGGAGGTGTTTCAGTTCCCCCATGCCTGATGACAAAGGTGGGTTTTAAGGAGTTTACGGAAGGCAGGGAGAGTAGGGGCAGTTCTAATCTCTGGGGGGAGTTGGTTCCAGAGGGTCGAGGCCGCCACAGAGAAGGCTCTTCCCCTGGGGCCCGCCAACCGACATTGTTTAGTTGACGGGACCCGGAGAAGGCCCACTCTGTGGGACCTAATCGGTCGCTGGGATTCGTGCGGCAGAAGGCGGTCTCGGAGATATTCTGGTCCAGTGCCATGAAGGGCTTTAAAGGTCATAACCAACACTTTGAATTGTGACCGGAAATTGATCGGCAGCCAATGCAGGCTGCGGAGTGATGGTGAAACATGGGCATACCTAGGTAAGCCCATGACCGCTCTCGCAGCTGCATTCTGCACAATCTGAAGTTTCCGAACACTTTTCAAAGGTAGCCCCATGTAGAGAGCATTACAGTAGTCGAACCTCGAGGTGATGAGGGCATGAGTGACTGTGAGCAATGAGTCCCGGTCCAGATAGGGCCGCAACTGGTGCACCAGGCGAACCTGGGCAAACGCCCCCCTCGCCACAGCTGAAAGATGGTTCTCTAATGTGAGCTGTGGATCGAGGAGGATGCCCAAGTTGCGGACCCTCTCCGAGGGGGTCAATGATTCCCCCCCCCAGGGTAATGGACGGACAGATGGGATTGTCCTTGGGAGGCAAAACCCACAGCCACTCCGTCTTATCCGGGTTGAGTTTAAGTCTGTTGACACCCATCCAGGCCCCAACAGCCTCCAGACACCGGCACATCACTTCCACTGCTTCATTGACTGGACATGGGGTGGAGATGTAAAGCTGGGTATCATTGGCGTACTGATGATACCTCACCCCATGCCCTTGGATGATCTCACCCAGCGGTTTCATGTAGATATTAAATAGCAGGGGGGAGAGGACCGAGCCCTGAGGCACCCCACAAGGGAGAGACCTCGGAGTCGACCTCTGACCCCCCACTAACACCGACTGCGACCGACCGGAGAGGTAGGAGGAGAACCACTGGAGAACAGTGCCTCCCACCCCCAACCCCTCCAGCCGGTGCAGAAGGATACCATGGTCGATGGTATTGAAAGCCGCTGAGAGGTCAAGAAGCACCAGGACAGAGGATAAACCCCTGTCCCGGGCCCGCCAGAGATCATCCATCAACGCGACCAAAGCAGTTTCCGTGCTGTAACCAGGCCTGAAACCCGACTGCTGGGGACCTAGATAATCGGCTTCTTCCAAGGACAGTTGGAGCTGGAGTGCCACCACCTTCTCAACAACCTTTCCCATAAAGGGAAGGTTGGAGACTGGGCGATAGTTGTTAAGTGTGGCTGGGTCCAGGGACGGCTTCTTGAGGAGGGGGCGCACGAGCACTTCTTTATAGAGTGTTGGAAAAACTCCCCTCCCCAAGGAAGCATTGGTAATCTCCTGGACCCAGCTCGGTGTCACCTCCCTGCTGGCCAAGACCAGCCAGAAGGGACACGGATCCAGTAAACAGGTGGCAGAACTCACAGCTCCAATGGCCTTGTCCATTTCATCAGGTGTCACCAGATCAAACTCTTCCCAGACAGGTGGACAAGTACATGCCCCAGTCACCTCGACTGACTCGTTGTCAGTCAACTCTGTTTTCCAATTGGAGTCAAGGTCGGCCCGGATCTGGGCGATTTTATCAGCGAAAAACGTGTTAAAATCCTCGGCACTGCTCTGCAAGGGCTCCCCAACTCCCCCCTGGTTGAGAAGGGAGCGGGTCACCCTAAACAGAGCGGCCAGGCGGGATTCCGCTGATGCAATCAAGGCGGCATGGTACGCGCATCTTGCCGCCTTGAGCGCCACTTTGTAAGTCTTAATAAAAGCTCTTACAAGTGTTCGATCAGATTCAGACCTACTCTTCCTCCATCGCTTCTCTAGACGTCTCTTCTGGCATTTCAACTCCCGGAGCTCCCCCTAATCCCTGTGGGGAGCTGGTTCCAGAGGGCCGGGGCCACCAAAGAGAAGGCTCTTCCCCTGGGTCCTGCCAAATGACATTGTTTAGTTGAAGGGACCCGGAGAATGACCACTCTGTGGGACCTAACTGGTCGCTGGGATTCGTGCTGCAGAAGGTGGTCCCGGAAATAATCTGGTCCAGTGCCATGAAGGGCTTTATAGGTCATAACCAACACTTTGAATTGTGACCGGAAACTATTTGGCAACCAATGCAGACTGCGGAGTGTTGGTGTAACTTGGGCATATTTGGGGAAGCCCATGATTGCTCTCACAGCTGCATTCTGCACGATCTGAAGTTTCCGAACACTTTTCAAAGGTAGCCCCATGTAGAGAGCATTACTGTAGTCGAGCCTCGAGGTGATGAGGGCATGAGTGACTGTGAGCAGTGACTCCCGGTCCAGAGAGGGCCGCAACTGGTGCACCAGGCGAACCTGGGCAAACACCCCCCTCGCCACAGCTGAAAGATGTTTCTCTAATGTGAGCTGTGGATCAAGGAGGACGCCCACGTTGCGGACCCTCTCCGAGGGGGTCAATGATCCCCCCCGGATGATGGACGGACAGATAGAATTGTCCCTGGGAGGCAAAACCCACAGCCACTTCGTCTTATCAGGGTTGAGTTTGAGTCTGCTGACACCCATCCAGACCCCAACAGCCTCCAGGCACCGGCACATCACTTCCACTGCTTCATTGACTGGACATGGGGTGGAGATGTACAACTGGGTATCATCCACATACTGATGATACCTCACCCCATGCCCTTGGATGATCTTGCCCAGCGGTTTCATGTAGATGGTTTCATCGTAGAACTTTCACTGCCTGTTCACATGTTCACTGAATTCCTATTTACTTTGCATGTCCCTTCTTCACTGACCAAATTTATTAATGAAAGAATAGTGGGGTCTGCAAGCTGGAATAATTAAACTAACAAACAAATAAAAAACCAAGCCCAAATGCATGTTTGAAGCATTTCTTTTTTTAAAAAAAAATAAGTGTGGAATGCTGTACAATGAAAGGAGATGGGACTTTGATCTTGTTTGTTTGTTTGTTTGTTTGTTTGTTTGTTTGTTTGTTTGTTTGTTTGTTGATTGATTTGATTTGATTTGATTTGATTTGATTTGATTTGATTTGTATGCCGCCCCTCTCCGTAGACTTGGGGCGGTTGCAACAGCTACTGTATCTTGATGGGTTTTTTAAAATCAAAACTTTACCATGTTTCTGCTTGAGAATCCTTCTTTTAAACCAGACCTCAGTTATGATTTCCTGGTTCTGGTTCTATCTCAGTCTTAAACCTTATCTCTTTAATCTGGAGAATAATAATGACCATAGTGTATATTACTAATGTGATGGTAATTTGCAAGTGGTGCAGATGTTACAATATTTACATTATAAATATTGTAATAATCATTGATTTGAAAATATAAGCAAAACAAAAATGTTTTATATTTATGATATAATATGTTTTATATTTAGAAATGAAGGATTCACACTCTGGTTAGATCTGGACACAGCATAGGTAGTCCTTGAATTATGAGCAAAAGTGGGCCTGGCAACTTCACTATTTAGTGGAGTGATCATTAAGTAATCCCTCTGAAAGTGAGATGGGCAGGTTCTTCATTAGATAGATACATAATAGATAGATAGATGAGAGAGAGAGAGAGAGAGAGAGAGAGAGAGAGAAATGATAAGCAAGCAAGAAAAACCAATAAACAATAGCAAAAGGTTTAAGCTTCCTATAGCTCCTTGTTTCTATCTAATGGTTATCTAGTGTTACCAACCCTTTTCTGGTAATTGTAATTATAACATAAAATTAAAAGGATCTGGAAAAAGGCAATCCACGTTCCCAGATTATACAAGCCTAAAATGTGAATCCACCTGTTTCTTGACCTGTTACTCACCTCTTTGTAACTTCATCAGCTATAGGCAGATTGAAAAATTTATTTTTAAATAAAATTGCTTAAATTTCTTCTTCTGTTTAGTTGGAAACAATTAATTTCATAACTATGGACAAAGCAGACTTTTGTTGGACAGATTCAGGCTACGCTTATGCTGTGAGAAAAAATTCTCATCAGAAAACTGTTTAATTTTTTTAAACAATTCACAAAAAATGGGGATTTGGGTGTTTACATGGGTACCCTGCTTCTTTACTTCACTTCTTGATGGAAAAACCTCTCCAAGATTTGTTTTATATGATCAAAACTAGTGTAATCTGCCAGGATCTTAAATCTCTGTATTTCATTACATTCTTGAGCCTCTCATACTTTGTAGATTCAGCTTATTTGATTTGATTCAAAAGACCAAGAGAAAATATTCATTAGAAGAAAAAGTTAATAGCATTTTTCTCAAATTTGGCTTATTGTCTTTTTGGAATATTGGAAACGACTCTGCATGGAATTAATTCAATTCAATTCAATTCAATTTATTAGATTTGTATGCCGCCCTTCTCTGAAAACTTGGGGCGGCTCACAGAATAAATATAAAAACAAAGCATACAAGACAAATCTAATATATTTTAAAAGTACAAGTAAAAATCCAATATAATACACAGTCAGACAATCCAATCACACTATGCATCACATTTATTGGTCAGAGGGGCAGGGTCTAATTGCCTCAGGCTTGGTGACATAGGTGAGTCTTAAGACTCTTGCGGAGGGTGAGGAGGGTGGGGCAATACGAATCTCTGGGGGGAGCTGATTCCAGAGGGCCGGGGCCCCCAAAGAGAAGGCTCTTCCCCTAGGCCCCGACAAATGACATTGTCTGGTTGACTGGACCTGAATAAGGCCAACTCTGTGGGACCTAACAGCAACTGGGATTTATGCGGATTTAAAAGTAGAAAAGAGGAAAAGGAGAATAAATAGACACAGCAAAACCTGGAATATGTTAAAATATTTTCTTTACATTCTTTGCCTTTGGCAAAACCCTTACTTGACAGTCATTAGATTGGAAATATATATTATTTGCTTACAGATTTATATTATTTGATTTTTTAGAGTCTGGTGCAGGATTAATGCTTATTCAGAACTTATTCCAAGTGCTTTAGATCTAGAAATTGAGCTGTAAATCTCAAAGGAAATGTCAAATATTTCCTCAAGCTGAAATGGATCATAAATACCGCACAAAGGAGTCTATTTTTCAGGAATTTTGCTTAAGGCTGGTATGGTCCATAATGATATGGAAATCAGCTTCTCTTTCGTGCCATGGCATTTGATGATCTGATAATGCACATATGCTCACTGACTGAGATATGGGCTATAGTCTCTGGGTGGAGTTCATGAATACAACTAGAATGTCAAAGTTTTCATTTCTTCCTTATTCATGCTATCTGCTTATAGTAAACTTTGTCAGAGGTAACATTTCCAAAGCAATGCTTGCAGATTTTTGAAACTGCCATCATTGTTAACAAAAGATAGCTACCGTATATCTCCCAGAATATGCTATAAAAAAGGATTCTGTGAATTCTCAACCCGATGCAGTAAACTATATCAGGCAGGCTGGCCATGAAGGTATGCTCAGAACTAGTGCCAATCCACTAATATACCTTTCTCTCATGTCTTAAAGAATTCTTTAAGAATTCTCATGGGTGCATTTCAATGTGAAAATTGAGAAATAGGAAGATTCTATATTCACCCTTTTTAACATTAATAACTTAAATTCCTCTCCTTCTATGAAAGAAATACCTGCTGGTGACTTCATCCCCGGCCCGTTTTGCAGCAGGGCCAGGGAGACACGGCCCTCGGCACCGCCGCCATCTTGGAAGGCCAAGATCTCGCGAGATTTTGCGAGATCTTGGCCAATTTCGTGTGGCTTCAGTCTACCCGATGATGCTGTCCTGGGTGGAGCCTGCCAGCCCTATAAAAGGGCTGAGCAGGCTCCAGGGCCTCCTTTTTGCCCTGGACGGCTTGCAAAGCGAACACCCACCCGCCCTCCCTATCTTTCAGTGTGCTGATGGGGGTCGCCCTTATGGGGGCCGAATAGGAATTTTTGGCGGTCTCTGCATTTTCTGCAACCGTTTTTTCGCCTATTCCACACTGCGGCAACGGCTAGGTGGTTAGGGGGTGCTTCGCCCCTGTTAGGCTAATTGGCTTACCTTTGGTCATTTGGGTAGGCAGGTTAGGGGCAGAAAACTGGGTGGTGGTTTAGCAACTGCGTGTTCTCCGTTGGGCATCTTTGGGGATGATTGACAGGTTCTCTCCAAAGGCTTGTGGTTTGAGCGACCTGAGCAATTGGGGGGAACCTGTCTTTGGGTCCTGCCCATTTCCTTCCCCTTGTAGGGGTTAGAAGGTGGGACCTCCCACATGCAGGTGCATGGCAGTGACTCAGGTGAGGGCAAGGCCCCTCACCTGGATCAGCATGGAGCTACGCCCATAAGTTGCCTCGGAAGTTTTTCTGACATCATTTTCCGCCCCGGAAGCAATTGTTTGACCCTGCAGGTCCTTGTTAGGGTTATAGTTAATTTATGCTAATTTATGCTAATTTGTTTGAATAAATTATGCAAATTTAATTAATAAAAATGACCCAGTTTAAATCCAGCTCTTGTGTCCGTGTCGTTACTCCGCCTCTGCTGCAATAACCTAGTCTTTCCAGAAAGATTCACATAATATCCTAGCAGCTGTTAGCATGCATGAAACCAGGTAGCATACTTGGGCAAAATATAAGTTTTAATAATATTTAGCAAAAAGAAAAAAGAAAAAGGCTGAAAAAAAAGCCCTACATTTAAAATCTGTTCATGCTATCGTAGAACGTTTGCCAGAATTGTTGTTCCTTACAACACGGCCCCCAAATATGGCAGCATAAATCCAGTCTGGTTATGATGCACTCAACAGGTTTTGGATACCGTATTTTTCAGTGTATAAGATGCACCCTTTTCCTCCCTAAAAGAGGAAAATTAGGGTGCATCTTATACTTTGAATGTAGCTTCCTCCCTCCCCAGGCCCTAACTATCTACTTACAATCTTCCCAGCTCTTACCTTGCAGGCTCTTTCATTTTTTTTCTCTGTGAATTATGTTTTCCAAGCCCTAAGTCTTTGCAGGTGGTTTTTTTTTCATTGCTCTAACTTGCTCCGAGTAAGTTTCTTTCCATCCCTAACCAGGTACTAAAAGTTTTCTCAGCTTTTACTGGCTTGCAAGCTCTTTCATTGTTACTCTCTGCAAGAATGTTCTCCAAACCCTGTCTCTGTAGGGGTTTTTTTCATTGCTTTACTTCTCCAGATGTTTCTTTCCAGCCCTAACCAGGTGCTATTAAAGTTCCCAAGTTCTTTCATTGTTACTCTCTGCGAAGAATGTTTTCCAAGCCCTAAGTCTTTGCAGGTTTTTTTCCCCATTGGTCTAACTTGCTCCAAATATCTCTTTCCAGCCCCAACCAGGTGCTAACAATGTCCCCAGCTTTTCCAGCTTGCAAGCTCTTTCATTGTTAACTCTCTGCAAAGAAGAATGTTTTCCAAGCCCTAAGTCTTTGCAGGGTTTTTTCCCCATTGCTCTACTTGCTCTGACTGTTTCTTTCTAGGTATTAATGATGTTCCCAGCTCTTACTGACTTTCAAGCTCTTTCATTGTTACTATCTCAGAATAAAGGTTTTTTTAAGCCCTTAACCAGGGGGATAAAATTATGTGCTGAAACTGACCAGACTAAGGGCGCTAGCCAGGTGAATATGTGATAAGCAGATTCTTTTCCCTACTTCCTCCCCAAAAAAGGTGTATCTTATATTCCAGTGCATTTATACTCTGAAAAATACAGCAATTGTCTATATTTGGCAATCAGTATTAGAGTAATACAGTAATACTATCAAAAATATATATTCTATGATGTTCATTTATAAAAAAGATGCTTTCTCCCTCTGATATTCCCATTGTTACATATTATTACAGGTAGTCCTAACCTTACGACACAATTGAGCCCAAAATTTCTGTTGCTAAGCAAAACAGTTGTTTTGGCCCATTGTTTTTATCGTTGTTGTGAGCCGCCCCGACTCTTCGGAGAGGGGCGGCATACAAATCTAATAAATTGAATTGAATTGAATTTTACATCCTTTCTTGCCTCAGTTGTTAAGTGAATCAGCACAGTTGTGAAGTTAGTCGCCCAGTGCTTCCTCCTTGACTTTGCTTGTCAGAAGGTCACAAAAGGTGATCACGTGATCTTGGGGATTCTGCAACAGTTGTAAATGTGAAAAATGGTCATAAGTTATTTTTTCATTGCTGTTGTAACTTTGAATAGTCACTAAATGAACTGTTGTAAATTGAGGACTACCTATAGTTTTCTTTATATGCAGCATCCATTTCATCATACAATCCTTACTTTGCTTTCTGAATTGTACTTCACCAGCAATGTATGATTCTCTATAAATGTAGCAGAATTTTGTGTGGTAAATAATTCAGATTTCTATGTTTTTCATCTTGTTTTGTAATTCCAGTGTAACACTAGATTGCCTATTTTTACGTGCTGAAACTAGAGAACTGGTTCTGGCCATTTCAAATACGGAATTTCAAAGGACTTCATCTTTGTTTTGTTAATAAGCAATAATTGCAATCTGTATAAATTATCCCTCCACTGGTCAAATTTCTTCCTAGGTTCTCTTTCATAAAGATCAATATTTAATATTAAAACAAGAGGTGATAAATCTGGATTAATTCTTTTTTCTGTATTGATCCCTCACTTTATAGTACAGCTTATTATTGATTGGGTTATTAAGTGTATATTTTTATACAAACCAAAGATATTTTTGTGGACAGTCTGAGAATCCTGTTCCTTCAACAGAAGCAAGCCATAAAGCACGATAATCCAATCTGCTATTCATTATAGGTTTAAAATTTGCTATTTCCAGTTTATCTCAAACTTTCAAGTGTTGTAGGGTCTTAAAGTTAACCCTTGACCTTTTAAACAGACTGTATAAAATATTTGGGGTTTTTTTCTTACTAGCCATTTAATATATATTTTCACTTTTATTGGGACCTTTGAAAAAATATTTTGGTAAAAATCTTCATGTCTACTGTTGTGATCCTAATTAACCATGACATTTTCTACTTTTTTCATCTTCAGATATCTACTGTTATGCTTTTCCAATTTGGGGAATAATTATACTTGAACAGGTTCTTATTTTTGTTAAATACATTTCCAAACACCAAATCCTTTTGACAGCAAGGTTAAAATACATTATATTCTGTTTTTCATCTTCAGATAAGTTCAATAACATCATCTGAGACTTGCTTTTACTAATCTGATAATGAATTATGCTGCTGTATATATTCCTTTATCAGTTTTAAATAGTGTTGGACGAACCGAACCCACACAATTCGGGTCTGTACTGAATTTTGTGGTGTTTGGCATGCCAGACCCAACCTGAATTTTTTAAAAAATCGTGCTCCGGTTCGGCGCTGGTGCCGAACACCACGAAAGCCACCGCCCAGCTGTCATCTGTTGAGAAGAGGAGGAGGAGCCGGGCGCTGGTGGCGGTGGAGGAAGGCGAACACTGGGGAGCAGTCAGCCAGTTGGGAGGATGGGAGGGAGGCACAAAAGGAGCTGGGGAATTCCTCCCACGGAGAGATTCCTGGGGCGGAGCTTTGATGTCATGTATACCAGCAGGTTGCTAAGGATGCCAAAGTGATCACTTCCTAGATTTCATGGAATCCCGGAAGTGATCACCTTGGTGTTCTTAGCAACCTGCCGGTATACGTGATGTCAAAGCTCCGCCCCCGGAATCTCTTTGTGGGAGGGATTCCCCAGCTCCTTCAAAGGGAGGTCTTTGGACGTAAAAATATTTAAAAAAAAATTTACGAAAAAGGACGCCGCAGCAACACTGCAAGCAAAGGGCGGTCCTTTCAGATAAAAATTAAAAAATATATTTTTACATGAAAGGACCGTACTTTGCTTGCAGCGCCGCTGCAGCGTCCTTTTTTGTAAAAATAAAAATAAATAAATAAATATAAAAAATCTGTAAAAATAAAAAATGATGGGATTCCTGGGGCGGAGCTTTGACGCCACTGACTGTTCGGGTTCAGGTTTGGCCAAACTTTGCGTGAAGTTTGTCCGAACTTGCCGAACCCAAACACCACTGGGTTCACCCATCACTAGTTTTAAAGAATTCTTGAATATTCTGAACTACATGCCAATTCAAAGAAGCTAGTTGCTGATTGCATACATAGCATTGTTCATTTTGATTTTTTCTAACGTACTCATAGTCTGCAGGTAAGAAAGAAGGTGAATTACCTGAAAGTAAGAATTTAGTTCCTTCTGCACAAATACTACATTCATCCAAATAGATCTAGAAAGCATTTTGGGTGCCCATAATCCATTCTATATATTGAACTGAACACACATTCTGTTTTGCTGCATTCCCATTTGAACACTAGATGATGGGAATACAGGATATGGAAGTGTCTGATTAAAATGGTCTTTTCAAGTTCAATTATTTTGGTATTTGGTACCACATTAGATCTTTTTGTGATGTTATTTAACTTGGTCTGATTTCAGAAAACATACATGTTTGCTTGGGTTAAAAAATATTACTTTACCAATATTATTTACCAATGCCATGAAAAATGCAAAGCCAGACCTATTGAACATTATTTCACTCTAAGTCATAATCTACATGAAGTTACTACATGAATGTTAGAATCTTCCATCTAATAAAGTATGATCTTGCTGGCTTCCAGGTGGATATTCTTGCTGAAACTAAATAACTTGTAACATCACACTCATAACTGGCATGTGTCAATGCATCATCCAAGATCAAACATATGAATATATGATCACTGAATTCATGTTATGCAGTCTTACCAAAATGGATACTAAACATAGCATAATCAATAATATGATTATGTTTTTAATTTATTTTTTTAATAATTGTTTCATTCATTTTGTGTAAAAAAAATATACAGTGGGTGATTACTCATAATGCAAAGTAATTAAAACTATGACAGTTAAAAATGATTCCACATTTACAGTAATCAAAAGAGAAACTCCACCATATTTTCCTTCTGAAACCACTTTGAAATAGCAGAGAATTTAACATAATTTTAGCATCTTCTTTCTTTCCTTGTGTTTATCTAGAAATATCCAAGTACATATCTCTCTCTCCCCTTTCCTCTTCCTCTCTCTCTCTCTCTCTCTCTCTCCTTTCCTCTCTCTTTCACCCTCCTTCCCTCCCTCCTTCCCCCCTCTCTTTTTCAGAATGGTTATTCAGCACTTTCCATGCAACCTTTCTTAAGACATGATCAACAAGAGCCCAGCAAAAACAACATGTCTTGTGACTCAGAACAAATGTTTAGTCTTAACTGTGAACATGACCAAATTGTTGACATATGTTATCTCCCTAAATATACATTGCAACTTAAAGGAAGACAACATTGCATGCTTAATATTTTGTTTCTTTTGCACATATGTTTCTGACAAATTAATGTGTGAAAATGTGTTTGCATTCATCATCTGTTTCCTTGATGTTTAAAAATAATTCCTAACCCCATCAGTTTTGTATGCAGAACTGAAATAATACAAAGTTCAGCATCCATTCCAAATTCTGACAACAAACTATATATTTTCTACTATTGTTGTTAATCTATGCAGATTAAAATCACCAAGTGGGTGAACAATACATCTGCTATAGTGTTCAACCAAAGGGAAAATGCATTTGCCTAATGAAGAGTCATTTAACTGGTTCTACTCTAAAAGAGGTAAACATATATCCTGTTCCTCCCCCCCACCACACACACTCCTCCATAATTATCCTCCAGCTTAATGGAATATGTCAGGATCCCTCCACAGCTGGATTACTGCATTCCTGTCTAACATGAAACAAGTGGTCAAAATAGGAAGCTCCATATCCATACCCGTCCCTGTTAAAAGCGGTGTCCCCCAGGGTAGCGTACTGGGACCTACGCTCTTCATTCTCTACATCAACGACCTTTGCGATCTCATCACAAGCAACTGTGTTCTTTTTGCAGATGATGTAAAACTCTTCAACACCACTGATAACACAACTACTCTACAAAAAGACCTAGACTTGGTTTCTGACTGGTCCAACACATGGCAACTCCAAATCTCAACCAGCAAATGCTCTGTCCTACACATCGGCAAAAAGAATGGACTTCTGAGGATTACCATGCTTCTAATC
Source organism: Erythrolamprus reginae (assembly GCF_031021105.1). Taxonomy (NCBI): domain Eukaryota; kingdom Metazoa; phylum Chordata; class Lepidosauria; order Squamata; family Dipsadidae; genus Erythrolamprus; species Erythrolamprus reginae. Next base: position 175,334,628 of record NC_091951.1, on the reverse strand, counting down.
AAAATTAAGTTCAAGATCTTAGAATCTTGATTCATAAAATTCCTGCTGCATGCTAGGATTCTGAATCCAGATTTGCCTTGAATTCATTCCTTGTGCCTACAAGCCACAAATATAGAATTTCAATATCACCATTTTAGCAATTCAAAAGTTCAGAATGTTGATGTATGAAATCTAGAATATCAATATGACTGAAATATTGAAAACCAGAATTTACCCCCCACAACAATGTTCCAAATGTTTTGAATTGTTTTTGATTTGCAATAAAGTTGGAGAAGATTCCCAATCACAAATGTCAGAATTCACCATTACCTTAAATTTGACTGCTCATCAAAATTGTAATTATTTGTTAACTACTTCTAACTTCCCTATGCTATTCATGTGAATTTGGAGCATTTCTAGACTTCACAGTCTGTTTGGCAAAACCAATGCTATCTAGGTTCCGTAGAGTTTAGCCTATGCTTAATATGGGTTTGTGGAATTTTCTTCCAGTCCCAAATAAAGACACAGCTAAAGAAAACTGCTACAGCCTCCTTTTATTTGACCCCAAGCTTAGTCAATTTCACACATCTTGGATACTGAAAGACAAAAACTCAAGAGACAGGATTCTTTATTTATATTGATTTAGTGTTCCCATCCTAATTATATCATCTGACATTTGCATAGACTATGTATACATGTACAGATTATTTGTTTGTTTAATTTATAATGCCATCCATTTTGATAGTGACTCTGGGGGCATGCTTTAAAATCATTTCTAAAATACATTTTTTTTTAAAGAAACCAATATAAGAAAGAAAGAAAGAAAGAAAGAAAGAAAGAAAGAAAGAAAGAAAGAAAGTTCAATATAAGAAAGAAAGAAATATATGGGACTGCCACTCAGTTTGACCAAAAACCCTGGGGGAAGAGTCAGGTTTTTATGATTCTCTTAGAAATGACCAGGGTGAAGACCAGACAAATCTCTGTGGGGATGATGTTTCAGAGGGAAGGACTATGAAAAAGATGCCACAATTTTCCTAGATCGATGATAGAAACATAGAAACATAGAAGACTGACGGCAGAAAAAGACCTCATGGTCCATCTAGTCTGCCCTTATACTATTTTCTGTATTTTATCTTAGGATGGATATATGTTTATCCCAGGCATGTTTAAATTCAGTTACTGTGGATTTACCAACCACGTCTGCTGGAAGTTTGTTCCAAGGATCTACTACTCTATGATGGCAAACCTTTTTCCCCTCAGGTGCCAAAAGAGTGTGGGTGTGCGCTATCACACATGCATGAATGGCCACACCCATAATTCAATGCTTGGGGAGGGGAAAAACAGCTTCTCTCATCTCCCAGAGGCCAGAAATGGACTATTACTCAACTTCTGGTGGGCCCAATAGGCTTGTGTTTCACCCTCCCCATTCTCCAAAGACTTTCCTGGAACTGGGAGAGGATAAAAATGCTCTCCCCATCCCCCCAGAGGCTCTCTGGAAGCCAAATCCCACTCCCAGAGCCTCTGTGTGTGCTGAAAATTAGCTCACCAGCACACACATGCATGTAGGAGCTGAGCTAGGGCAACAGCTCATGTGCCAGCAGATATGGCTCCACATGCCACCTGTGGCACCCATGCCATAGGTTCATCATCACTGTCCTAGATTCTGTCCCATGACATGGCTTAATGAAGGGATATGGAGTATGTTAACTCTGTTCAATCATATAGGTTAGATAGAGATTATAGAAAACAATCTTTCAGGAAACCAGGCCCTATGCCATGAAAGACTTTGTAGGTGATAACCAATATTAAATGGTACCAGGAAGCCTTCTGATAACCAGTGCAACTCATAGAATGAAGGTAATGCATAGGAATGGCTAGCATAATGCCAGCCTTCTGAAGCAGGACCAGTTAAGAAGCAGATGCTGTAGATCGAAGTGGAACTAAACTTTATTTATATAACCTATATCAGTGATGGTGAACCTTTTTTCCCTCAGGTGCCAAAAGTGTGTATGTGCACGCTATCATGGATGCACAAGTGCCCACATCCATAATTCAATGACTTGGGAGGGCAAAAACAGGTTCCCCCACCCCCCAGAGGCCCTCTGGAAGCTGGAAATGGCCTGTTTTCCAACTTCTGGTGGGCCCAGTAACCTCACATTTTGTCCTCCCCAGGCTCCAAAAATTCCCCAAATCAGATAGCTGGCACACACATGCACGTTGGAGTTGAGATTGGCAAAGGCTCGCATGCCAGCAGATATAGCTCTGCGTGCCACCTGGGGTACCCATGCCATAGGTTTGCCATCACTGACCTATAGCAACAGAGTCTTGAAAGTCTGAATCCTCTCCTTCCTCCCTTTTATAGTCTGGTGAATTGGGGAGGAGTTGGTCTGAGTTTTTTTCTCAGGCTTTCTGTTTCCTGGACTTAATGCATATTTTCCCAAATACTGTCTCAATTTAGTTTCTCTAAAGTAATATTGGTGACACTCTACCTGTGTCTCATTTTTCTGGTCCAATTGCAAACTGTTCTTACCAAAACAATATTTTGCCTACTTGTGCCCTTGGAAACAATATCCAGTTATTCATATTTCAAGGGCAGTGCTTTAAGGCAGCTGCTTGTCCAATAATGCCTATTTTTTCATAGCTTTTAGTGTCTTATAAACAAAAGCACTAAATTAACACAAAACAGCATAGCATAATATTCTATCAAAGATTTCTTCCCCCTGAACAATATCAAAACTAGTTATCTTTGAATTTCTTTTAATATGATATCCCCTTTAGAGAATAATGTTTCTTATTCTCTTTGACTTTTGATGTAATATCTTAAGTCTCTGGAGTGCCATTTCCCACTGAGGATGGGTGCACATAATACGAATATGTTCATTCAATATCCCTTGCTTCAAAGATTTATTATCCTCAAAGGAGAACAACAGCTAGTAGACAACAGCTTTATGAGTCTCAAGTAAATAAATTCTACCAAATGCACAACAAGTAGCTAAAAGTCTTATATGAATGAGCTAATTCAGGTTTAACAAAGCACCTGATCACACCAATGTATTGCCGGAAAATGATTAGTTACTCCCGACCTCTTCTTCTAGCACAGATTTAACTTACTCTCATATTTTTATATTACATATTAGATTCTGCCCAGGTAATTTCACATTGTGTAATTCATTTTCATCGTGAAATAGAGTGTCCACTCTAGAATTGTGACAGAGTTATATATATAGTGCAAACAAACTCTCTTGTAGACTATTTGTCAGCTTGAAACACACTAAATATCCAAGAGTCATTGAAAATAAGGAATTAATGCTTTAGCATTCTTGACAAGACATAGCATACAAAGGAAGAAGGACATAAGTGGCCAATTGATCTATTCAACCATCTAGAATAACACATTTTGCTGAGCTTCAAAGTGGTACTGCACTTTAAACTGGTTAACATAATTCCAACTGCAATGAGCTAGTCTTGTTTAAAAAACAAACAATAAAAGAACTTAATTCTTGTATCCAAGCCAAATACTCTGCCTATTCTAGAGCAACCAATGGAATAAAACATCATTTCTCAACCTTGGCAATTTTAAGATTTCTGAACTATAACTCCCAGTATTATACTGGCTGTGGAATTTGAGGAGTTTATGTGCAGACATCTTCTTGTTTAGATGGAATAAAGGAATAGAGCAAAGAAGTATTGGAAAATTATAATCAACTTCTTCAAAAGTTTTAAACTTGCCCATCTTTAAGATAGGTGCAGGAGTGAGTGGGATTGAAAACTTTTAGCAGCTTATTCGCTACCCAGTTGCTGAGTGGGATGGTCATGGGGGTGTAGCCTATCTGACCTCCTGCACCATAGGGGGAAAGGGGTGGGGTATTTTTGCCCTCCCCAGGCTCTAGAGGCTTTTCTTGAGCCTCGGGTGTGTGTGTAAGGAGGCCCTCCAGAGCCTGGAAATGGGCCCATTTCTGGACATCCGGTACTTTCAGTAGGCTGTTTTTCACCCTCCCCAGGTTCTGGAAGCTTTCTTCAAGCCTCCGAGAGAGTGAAAGCAGCCTCCCTTGGGCTCTGGGGGGCTTCCAGAGGCCAGTAATGGTCCAGTCTCTGAACTTCCAATAATTCTGGTGGACCCATTGTTTGTTCTCCCCAGGCTCCTCAGACTTTCCTTGAGCCTCTGGGAGGACGAAAATGGCCTCCCACGGGCTCTGGAGGCTCTCTAACGCTGGAAACAGGCTCATTTCCAAACTTCCGGTACTTCCAATAGGCCTGCTTTTCGCCCTCCCTGCATGCCCTGCATTTATCTGGCATCCAAAACAGGCTATGTGGAGACTCCTGGGAGGGGTGGGGCAGGGTGGGCGGGGTCAGCCAGTCCTTGGAACAACCAGTTCAGTGAACCAGATTAAAATTAACATCCTGCTTGCCCGAACCAGTCTGAACCAGCTGAATCCCACCCCTGGATAGGTGTCAGCTTGACCTCTCTCCCTTTATCCTGTTTGCAAGCCTATCCAATTTGCTTCATTGAATTTCCATGTTTAGAAAAGTTTGCATGAACTTGCATATGTATTTTTGGTGCACTTTTCTACAAACTATGCACTTTATAGTTTGCCGTTTTGCTTGGTATTTACAATTTCTGTAGATAATTTTCCCAATATAATGTATTCTGGTAGATTAGTATAATGAATGTTTGCATTTCTAATTGGTCTTAATATGCTACTTTTAAAAATAATTGTGCAAACTGCATTACATTTCTTTTAAACTGTGATTTTCAAATGCTATCTATTTTGGCTTGTGTATTAATTTAAAATGCAGAAGTAGAAAAGTATGCATTCCAATTTGTGATTCAACTACATTAATTGCTCCTCATCATTAATCACTCCCTTTTAAATGCAATTTAAAATAAAAATCAAAAATTATAATAATTAACAGTTGAAAAATTAGTAACAAAGATGGGTTTTAACCATCATCCTAAATTCTAGGAGAATGGAAATAAATATATCCTGCATGTCCATCCAATAACTGAGCTTCTAGTGGTTAAAACATTTTAAAGAGCTTTTGGCTGATCAAAATAACTCAGTAGATTCATAAAACAAAATAAGTGATTCTATAGGTAATCAGACTCTAAGCTCCTTAGGGCATAAATATCAATATGGACATTTTAGGTCCATTAGAGAACTGGTAATCTGTGAAGATCTTAAAGTATATATTTCATATGTTCCCTGTATCTTCCACTGGCCAGTACCATTTATAATTCCATAATATTTTTCAGTAGTAATATATTGGTCATATTAAAATATTCAAGATAGTTTGGGATCAAAATGCTGGTAACTATAAATCTGGCTTGCTCAGAAAGGATTGTATTTGGTATCTTGTTTGTAATTGCGCAAATGTGATTCTCATCAGTCATCACTTCCAAATCCAGCCACTGTTGGAGGTGAGAGAACATTTCTAAATTGTGATTCTCCTCTAAAATGCCTCCACCTCCCTGCTGCTTCAGAAGGTGCTGGCTGGCAGGGCGGGGGGGATAGGCTAGCACTAATGCTTGCTTACCTGTGTGTAGGCAGGACTCAAGAGGCAGTTCAATATGCCTGGTGAAGTTGATGCAGGGTGAGCATCTCAGCGGGGAAGCTATTCAGGGGTATAGCCAGCCATAGGTCACTACTGGTTCAGGGAACTATGACAAATTTCTGCTAATGATTCTATAGAACCAGACCAAACCAGCAGCAAACCATCTTTGATGTAATAGTCATATGGTTGATATAAATTTGCTGTAGTCATTTCACTCTAGGGGTGTAAATGATGTCACACAGCAGTTTTGAGTCAACCTTAAATATCAGAGCTATGTACTATAGATAACCTTGGAGAAATTATGCATCACAGTTACAAAAGCATCAAGAAATGAGGAAAGTATTTAAAAAAGAAACTCAACTATCCAGGTATAGAAGAGACTGGGAAGTGAATAAGCTTATCCCTATAAAATTCTGTTATTCTAGTATGCATCAATAAAGAATAATTGCAATCAATCTTATGGGGTCAATTTCTTGACCTGGTCTATTTGAACATCTGACAATAGAATCCTATGGCATACCTTGGGTGTTGTACTTAACCCCCATAATAGCCTTCTGAACACATCTTAACTAGATAACCTGCATGCCACAAAGGCCCAATCTTCTCAAATGGCTCAATGTGATCCAAAGGCAACCAAAACAGTCTGGGTACCATATCCCGGGTGAAATATCATCTAGATCAGTGGTTCTCAACCTTTCTAATGCCGCAACCCCCTAATACAGTTTCTCATATTGTGGTGACCACAGGGGTGGGCTACTGCCCAGATGGGGTGGGAACACAGTGGGATAGCGAAAATGGAGCTCCACCCCAGAGCACCCAATTTGCACTGAAAGATATTGAAAGAAAATGCAGGGTATCCTTCATAAGCCATGCCCACAGTGTAGTAATAAAAATTTCAGTATCCCTTCACTGGGTGACCCCCAACCATAAGTCTAGTGCCAATTCTCTCAACATAGTTTTAATCTGATGAGCAGGAAGGTCAGAGGGACACACCCACTTTAAACGCCTGGTTGGTCAGATTGTAAAAATAAGTTCCAAGGAGCCAGAATAGAAGCTTTAGTTCTTAACACCATTGGAAATTTGTCTTTTCCCATGGTCTTTGGCGACCCCTGTGAAACAGTCATTCAGCCCACAAAGGGGTCCTGACCCCCAGGTTGAGAACCACTGATCTAGATGCATCTGGACATGCAAATCCATGAGTATCTCCAGTTGTCTTACTCAAGCATGAAGTATTTGATGTTATAATTAGAAAGACTTTCAAACTCAAAAGGGTGCCTTTTCAAGTAAAATTCTGATAACCTTTATACATATTTTACAGCAATTTATAATTGCCCCTTTTAAGCCGGCAGAAGGCACAACCCATTTTCAAGGAGACATTCATCACCTCAGTTAAGCAGAGGGTCAATCCCAGTCAGGAAGGACAAGAAAATAGTGATTCTCATCTCTCTCTGCATACCCTAACTATTCCCTTATGACTGGTTGAAAAGAATTCATGTGAATTTGACAAGCATGTACCAAGGTTATTTCACTGTCTCATTAACCCCAACATTCGGAGTCTGAACTGAGATAAATTCAATCAACATAGAAGGCTGTTTGACAGGCCTTCAACAGTTTTGCCAATGAGCAAAGTCAGAAATTCTCCAAGTGCATTCTGGATTCATCAAGCCCTTTTGTTGGACTATTTAACCAATCTTCCATCCTGTCATGGCATATTGCAGCAGCCACTGTAAAAATAGGGAATGGGTCATCTGTGACAGTGGCATTATTAAAGAGAGCTTTTCCATGTTCATATCACTGCTGCCATCCAAATAGAATAGCAAATCCAGAGTAATCGCCTGCTACATGCATCGGGCAGATATCAATGGGGCAAATACCAGGTTGTGATGACATGAAATCCTAAGCCACTCTATAGTAGAAAATATAAGGAAAATTAAAAATACAAGAATCAGGGAAATGAGAAGGAAAATATTGCATATTTTACTCCCGTTCAACTCGCACACTTTCAGCAGAATGTCAGGGGGAATTGTTGGCATAGGTGTCAAGATAAAGGAGTGTTTATGCATATGTTTTGGGAATGCCTGATAGTGCAGGAATTTTGGCAAAAAGTGAAAGAGGCTATCAATAGAATGCTAAATATACAATGAACAATCACTAAGGAAATGGCAGTACTAGTTAAAAGCAATGCGATGGGAGAAAAGCAATGCGATGGGAAAAAAGCAATGCGATGGGAAAAAAAGCAGCAATAGAAAGCGCTCAGGCAGTAATAGTTTTGGGTTGGAAGGATGCGACAAAATGGACAATGCAAAATTGGTATAGGTACATGGTGGATCATATTCAATTTGAAATTGTGGATAAAAGGATAAATTCGGATAATGAAACTGAGTTGGGACAACTGATGGGACGGTGGGACAAGGCAAGACGATATATGATGAGCAGAATCCGAGACCAAGCTACAAGAAATAAATTGGAATCACTCTATAATATGTAAATAGATATATTGCTCTTGGGTCAAGTGGACTATACAAGAAACACCCCCGGTTTGATGGTGGGGAATGTGTGTGTGTCTGGGTTGTTGGGCACATTTCACTATGCACTGTTTTATGTTGTGTGTATATAATTTTTTTTAAAAAAATCCTAAGCCACTCTCTAACCATAGTGTCAGACACAAGGTAAGTATAAGTCTCAGTGGTTTTTAAAAGGGAGGTGATGGCTTAGCAGTTCAAGATGCTGAGCTGGTCAGCTGGAAAGCTAACAGTCCGGGTTCAAGGCTCAAGCACCGTGCAAGAGGGTGAGTTTCCATTCCTTGATTCAGCTTCTGCCCTCCTAGTAGTGTGCAAGCATGCAAATGCAAGTAGATTAACATCAGAGAAGGGCTACCAAAAATTTTACTACCACACTGTGGGCGTGGTTTATGCATTTTCTTTCAACATCTTTCAGCGTAAATTGGGTGCTCTGGGACGGAGCTCCATTTTCACTACTGCACTGCATTCCTCCCACCATCCGGGCAGTAGCCCACTCCTGATTAACAGATACCACTTCAGTGGAAAGATAAGAGTGTTCAGTGCACCTTTGGCACATAGCCATACTGGCCACAAGATCACAGAAATGTCTTCAGACAATACTGGCTCCTTCGGCCAAGAAATGGAGATGAGCATTTCACCCCAAAGGCAGACATGACTGGACAGGAAAATCTTTATCTTTTTATTCCAATGGTATCGTCTCAACTAATTCAGAATGAATAAATATTATGCACTGTAATAGACGCGAGTACAAAGATTCAATGAATTTCTCTTTATTCTCAATAGGAAGAAACAGGCGGCTGTAACACTTTCTCTCAGCCGCTTTCACTAACAAGAGACGCGTAAGACAGGGAGCCGCGCTATTTATATAGCTCGCCCAGCAACAGCGGCGGCTGACAGCTCCTTGATATTGGCGCCTAAAGTCAACAGCCAATCAGCGAACGGTAAGCATTTAACAGTACTTCTGCTTAACAACAAAAGGCGAACTTTGCCTAGAAACAATCCCTAATACATATATTTCTAATACATAACACCCCTCCCCCTTTTAGTTAGCTAATAGACCCAATAGAGGCTTGTGGTCTGTAACCAATTGGAAGGGGCGGCCTAATAAATAATGGTGAAATTTTTTCACCCCAGCCACCAGAGATAGTGCCTCTCTATCTATCTGGGCATAGTTCCTTTCAGCTGATGATAAAGTTCTTGAAAAATAAGCCACAGGGGCTTCTTGCCCATTAGGTAATATGTGGGCCAAAACACTGCCCACGCCGTAAGGTGAAGCATCGCAGGTGAGCCTAAGTGGAAGGGTAGAGCTGTACTGGATGACAACACTGTTGGAAGACAGGAGATTTTTTATAGCTTGGAAAGCTTGTTGTTCCCTATCTCCCCATGTCCACACTGCCCCCTTGTGGAGAAGGCGATGAAGCGGCTCAGCTGCAGAAGCCTTCTGACGTAAAAATACGGAATAAAAATTTAAAAGTCCCAAAAAGGCTTGTAGCTCAGCCTTAGAAGTGGGTGTAGGTGCCTCCTTGATGGCCCTGACCTTATCTTCAGTGGGGTGAATACCCTTGGCATCTATTCGGAATCCTAAAAACTCAATTGAAGTTGTTTCCCATACACATTTCTCAGGTTTCAAACGTAAACCCTTATCTTCCAAACGGGATAGTACTTGCCTTATGCGGCTATGCAGTTGGCGAGGGGTGTCCCCACAAATTAATATGTCGTCAAAATACGGGACCACCCCCGTGAGGCCCATGAGAAGTCGTTCCATCAAACGCTGGAAAATACCTGGGGCCACACTAACCCCAAACTGCAAACGAGTACATTTGAATGCCCCTCGATGGGTGACAATAGTCTGGGCCATGGCTGTGGCATCATCTACGGTGAGTTGCTGATATGCCTGCGCCAAATCCAAGCGGCCAAATAGGGACCCCGATCCTAAGGTGTGTAGCAGCTGTTGCACCACGGGTATGGGGTAGGAATTATGCTGCAGCGCTTTGTTCAAAGTGGATTTATAGTCTGCACACACTCTGAGGGTGCCATCTGGTTTCAAAGGTGTTACTATAGGAGTCTCCCAGGGTGCGTGTTCAACGGCCACTAGAATGCCTTGATGTTGCAGCTTTTGTAATTGGGCGTCTAATTTCTCAAGTAAGGGGAGAGGCACTCGTCGTGGTTTAAGTCTAAGGGGGGGAACATTAGGATCCAATGAAAACGAAATAGGGGGACCTTTGTATGTGCCCAACCCGTCTTTAAACACCTCAGGAAACTCACGGACAAAATCAGGCACTCCATTTTGCCCTAGTGTAGTAATCTTGTGGAGGCCAGTGACAGCTAAGCCTAACGGAGCCATCCACTCTAAACCCAGCAATGAATGGTTTGCCCCTTCAACAACAAGTAATGGCAGAATAAGATGTACATTCTTAAAAGTAACTGGCACATTAACTCTACCCAATACCCTGATAGGGTGTCCTTGAAAGTCATTTATAGAAATGTCCAGCGGTTGCAAGGAGTCCCGAGAGAGGGATGGCACATAAAGGTGCAACTTTTGCCAAGGCATTAAAGTGTATTTGGAGCCAGTGTCAAGCTCCATGGGGCATGGCTGGTGGTTAAGTAGGATTGGGACAATAATTTTATTCAGGGGGGGGGGAAAAGGAGAGCTAGTTTTGGGCCAACAAGAGTTACCTCGGGGGATCCACGGACGTCGATTCCCTCTGTTAAACTGCCCTGGGGAGCGAGGAAAACGCTGGGCAGGAAAGGGAGGCAGGAGATGAGGAGAAGCAGAGAAGTCATCTGAAATGATGGCCCGGCAGGCAGGGGCGATGTGTCCTCGCTTTTCACAACGTCGGCATATGGCATCCTTGAAAGGGCATCGGGATCGTGGATGTTGTCCTCGGCATCCGGCACAGGGCTGGTAAGGTGGACGGAGCTGTCTCGACGCTGGTCCCCGAATTTGACAACAATATTCATCAAACTGGTCTTGCTCTTGCAGCTGGTAATCGTAGGGCCGAGTCACCAGTGAACGGTGGCTGTCCGAGATTTTAGACACAGTGGGAAGTTTGTCATTAGATTTAAGATCGGCTGCAGCAGCTTCAGCCACCTCAGCCGTTTGTGCTGCCTTAATAACGTCTTGAAGGGTTGACTCTTCAGCAGCTAGTAACTTATTGCGAATGGTGACATTTCGCATGCCAAAGATTATGGCATCTGTCAACCTCGCCTCAGGATTTTCAAACTGGCATTTTGCTAAAATCGTCCTGAGGCGAGTTGCAAATTGGTTTATAGACTCGCCTTCAGTCTGAGCTGTGCGCGAGAATTGATGCCGGTACACCCGAGCAGGCTTCGTTGGCTTGAAATGGGAAGCCAGTTTCTCCTTTAAAGTGTCCCACGGAACCGAATTGGCAGGCGCCGGATCAGTCAGCGTGCCGGCTAATTCAAAAATTTGGGACCCGCAATAATTCAAAAAGAGAGCCCTCTTTCTGCTGTCTTCAGCATCATGCATGCCTGCAGCCTCCAGAAAAATGTCAAATTTCGACATATAAGCTGTCCAAGTAGACCTCTCAGGGTCAAACAATTCAGGAGGCTGGATGATCGACGGGGTCGACATTCTGTATTTTTACAAATTTTTCTGATAAAAATAATTGACCTCGAGACCCTCGTCGCCAATGTAATAGACGCGAGTACAAAGATTCAATGAATTTCTCTTTATTCTCAATAGGAAGAAACAGGCGGCTGTAACACTTTCTCTCAGCCGCTTTCACTAACAAGAGACGCGTAAGACAGGGAGCCGCGCTATTTATATAGCTCGCCCAGCAACAGCGGCGGCTGACAGCTCCTTGATATTGGCGCCTAAAGTCAACAGCCAATCAGCAAACGGTAAGCATTTAACAGTACTTCTGCTTAACAACAAAAGGCGAACTTTGCCTAGAAACAATCCCTAATACATATATTTCTAATACATAACATGCACAGTTTAGGCATTCCCAGTGAGCCACAGTGATGTCAAAACGACATGTCCATCATGATGCCAGAATGCAAGATGTTGCAATGTTGTACGCAAGTACACAAGAGGCAGAATTTAAATCATGAATGTAACACACGTTTAATCAGTTGCACTCTCTGTATTCATCTTCTGTGGGAATTTACGTGCAATAGGATGTACAAGACAGTAAGACAATCTCTACACTGCCCTGATCACTTAAATACAACAACAAAATTCTCAAAATTAACAGAAAATTACTTCTGGCCGCCACAGTACCTTTCTAAATCTAGGAAAACTTGTTAAAATGCAGGTAAAGTTAAATAGGGGCAGGGGCAGGAATCAAAAAAGGAAAAGATCTTTCAAATCTTCCAAAAACTGTGCAGTAGCAGAAATAATAAGAGGCTTTAACCCTGGTATTCTCCCATTTACTATACACTTGTTACCCTCCGGGTCCTTTTAGACCCGGAGTATAAAAAGGTTGGTTCTAGCTACTGGCATGGTATTTTTGAATACTTTTTTTCACTAGTATACTAATTTCTGAACACAATGAAATGAAAATTGAAATGAAAAAATAATGCTTATTTGTTTATTTTGCTCATCAAACCCCACCCGCCCCATTTTTGTGACATTTTGTTCATTTTCATCTAGATTGGGCTGCAAAATCTGATATTTTTTTTTACCATCTTTGGTATTAGGAAACTAATTTGAACATTTCTGAACAAAATGATATGAAAATTGAAATAAAAAAATGATGCATATTTGTTTATTTTGGTCATAAATGCTTGCCCTCCATTTTTGTGCAATTTTGTTCATTTTTATCTTGATTAGCCTGCAAAATCAGAACCTTTTGACCATCTTTGGCATTAGCATACTAATTTGAACATTCTGAACATAATGAAATGAAAATTGAAATGTGAAAAAATGATGTTCGCAAAGATTATACATTTGTGCGCCTCTGGGTCCTTTTAGACCCGAAGTATAAAAAGGTTGGTTCTAGCTACTGGAATGGGTTTTTTGAATACTTTTTTCACTAGTACACTAATTTGAACATCCCTGATCACAAACAAATGAAAAATGAAATGGAAAAAAAAGGATTTTGCAAGCTAATCTATCTATAAATTGAAATAATTGCACACAGTTAAGGGGGGCAGGCTTTTCTCAGCAAAATAAACAAATAAGCACTATTTTTTTCATTTCAATGTTCATTTCATTGTGTTCAGAAATGTTCAAATTAGTATACTAGGGAAAAAAAGTATTCAAAAAAACCATTCCAGTAGCAAGAACCAACCTTTTTTTTACTCCGGGTCAATATGACCCGGAGGACTACAAGTGTTATAAACCTTTTTTTCCATTTCATTATGTTCAGAAATGTTCAAACTAGTATGCCAATGCCAAAGATGGTCAAAAAATTCTGATTTGGCAGGCTATTCTATCTATAAATTGAAAAAAGTGCACACAGCTGTGCGGGGGAAGGCCCTTTTCTGAGCAAAATAAACAAATAAGCATCAATTCTTTCATTTAAATTTTCATATCATTGTGTTCAGAAATGTTCAAATTAGTATAATAGTGAAAAAAGTATTCAAAAAGACCATTCCAGTAGTTAGAACCAACCCTTTTATAGTTTGGGTTTAAAAGGACCCAGAGGGCAACATTAGTAACTTTTTTTGCCTAGCAAAAACTATACAACCCCCCCAAGCCCCCCCCCACACCCTTAGAAAGAACCCCTCAAATGAGAAAAAACCATGGAATTTCAAGTTTCAGATATGCGGGAAATTTTTTTTACAGGGTCTCAAACTTCATTTCGGGTCCTTTTAGACCCGAGGGGAATACCAGGGTTAAATTTCCTTCCTTCCTTCCTTCCTTCCTTTCTTCCTTCCTTCCTTCCTTCCTACCTACCTACCTACCTACAATTTCAAAGAAGAAAATCTGTGGACTACATCAACAACATACTGATCATAATATCTTCCTTCCATTCTCTCCCTTCCTAGGGGAAGAGGTGGGTCTGAATAGCTTTTAGTTGAATAGCTTGGTGCTATTTTATTTTTCTTTGCTTCAAATCTCCCTTTTTTCCTTTTTTTTTTGTTTTCTTTATGAAATCACTGAGTAGAGTTGCCTTTTATCATTTAAGGTATTACATGGATCCTTGAGGATTTGCAAGATTTTTGTTATGGAAGAAATCTCTATATTTTTGTTGCTTTAAATGTTTTACTAAAATGCGGCATGTTTTGCTGCACATTTTCTATTATACACAAGTTTCCCTCCTTCTAAACAAGGCATTCTAAGCATGGTAGAAAGATACAGATATAAACTACTGATTTTTTTCATAGGTCAGAATTACCAAATTATTGAACTGGAAGGAACATTAGAGCTCAAATGTAGTGTCAGAGTTCCAGGAAAACTCCAACTCCAATTCAAAACTCTGAGACAGACAACTTCTCAAAGTTCCCCTTTATTAGAGTAAGCATACTGGCATATCTGGAAAAACCTGAATCTGGGAATTCTGGGTTTCCCATCAGTAAATCAAAACCCCAAATCCACCCCCTGCACCCATCCATCTATCACGTGGTCCAATCACCATCCGTCCCAACCGCAGCCATCCTCCTCCAGGTGCAGAAATACCATGACCTTAGCCAAAAAGAAGAATGTGATTATGTCTAACTACATTCCCTCTACTAAGTCCCCCCTCCTAATTTCCCAAGCACAAGACTGTGGCAGCATGGAAGCTTCTGATGCTAATACGGCTTCCAACGCTGAGATCCAGCACTGTTCAGTGCAGACCGCATTGAAGCATCTCTGACTGATGATTCTCTAGTCTCTTTTTGAGCAATCTGCATTAAAGGGAACTCACCATGTTGTTTGTACCACTAGCTAGACAAAATTAAAAGAGAAAATAGAAGAAAAGTAGGAAAATAAAAAAGAAAAGGAAACTTAAAAGTTGAAGCAGGGGTCAAATATGTCTTCAGTCATGAGTCCGTGTGCATCCACAACAGATCTAAGTTCAGTCCATCTTGAATGCCTTCTTAATTCACGCTCGTTTGCCTTGACCTTTAGTAGCTCAGATTCTTGTAGAGAGCTTAAGCATGCAATAAATATTTATATATATTTGAACTACCCAAATCTGCTGATTTCCACTTGACAAGGATATAGAAAAAAAAATGTAACGAAGTGGTTTCTACTCTTCTTTGCAACTGTTATAAAAACAATTCTATATTAACCTCATTTGCTTAGATTACACTGTGATCCTCTTTTTCTAATCTATCCTAATTATCAAAGCCTAAACTATAAATCCATATCCATGTGACCCAAATATCAAATCATGCCCTTCTAACTTCTAAGACCTTCTATTTCTCAGTAGCACCCACTCTTTCACCCAAGCAAAATAGAAAGTTGAAAAATTCCATTTCAAATCAGGTAAAGAAAATGCTCCTTTTTTCTTTGCATTCTTATTTTTAATTTGTGGTTTTCCCCCTTTCTGTATAAACTTAGATATATCATTTTGCCATTGTTTAAGTGCTGCATCAGTTGTCAAAACAAGTATTGTCTGAGACAGAATCATCATTCTCCACAGAACATTTATCTTTTATCACCTGATTCAGATTTTTGTAAAGCAACATTTATCTTAAATCCAAAAGAGCTGAGAAATCCCGGAGCAAGGCACACAAAATAATTAGCTTGGACTACTTTTAAATGCTAACTGGGATCTTTGGGTGGACTGCTATTTGGCTAAACTGCAGAATTATATTTTCAGCTATATTTTCAGCTGAAAAACATAACAGCTGTTCTGTTTTTCAGAATTAAATTTTCAGCTAATACATAAAAATATTGTACTAGGGAGAAGTGTAATTTTGACATGCTATTGTCAACTGCTGCACATTATATGGTGATTACCCTTGCCTTACAAAGAAGCTCACTCAACACTTTTCATAGTGCGTCCCCGCCCCCCATTTCAATATATTTTTCTGGATGAAATGAAACATTATGGGGGGAAATATTCCGCTATAAAGCTCAGTGCAAAAATAAAGCATTCACATATTTTGATTTGAACATAATGACAATTATAAAGATATGCTCATAGGAGGAAAATGAAATATCTATTTGCCGCCTTTTTTATTGCTTGCAAAAAATTCTACAGGGAGATGGTGGGCACCAGAGATGCAGCAAACTAGGGTGAACATTTTAGCCCTTGTCTCTTTAATGTATGTATGTTTACTCATATTCTTCATAAATTTTCATCCATTCATAAATCTTTTCCACCCTGCTTCCATATTGTGCTACATTATATAGATATTTTGACACAATGTTTTGTGCTAAGAATTCTGTTACATAACCAGAAGTTGAATCCCAGTTATAATTGTTTTTTGATAGACATATAGGTCTAAACCAGTGTTTCTTAATCTTGGCATGTTTAAGAAGTGTGGACTTCAGTTCCCAGAAGCATTCTGGCTTGGGAATTGCATTGGACATGGAAAGAACCACACAGACAAAAGAGCTGGGCATTAAAGGGTCATTTTATTATTACACAAATTAAATAAACCTGCAGAGGTAAAAACCTAAATGGGGCGAAAATGCCTAACACATAACATTTCTAAGCAGCTATGAACGAAAACTCCTTGCTAAGCAAGGGGAGGATACCATAGCCCTTTCCTTGCTCTCCACCACACCACATGGTATATGGGCAGGCTCATCCCCCAGATCCCCATCAGAAGACCTGAGTAAATGAACCCCAAGGGCACCCCTTCTCCATCACTCAGGCCCTACATGCCTGGCCCTTCTAGGGAGTGGCACCATCCAAAAGGGCCCTAAAGGAGAATACGCAGCTGCTGCTAACATCCCTTTCTGCCCCTACCTGCCACCCCAGTGACCAAACAAATTTTACACCAGATTACAGCCAAATCAAGCTAAGATAGCTGTCCTCCAACCTCAATGTGGAGTAGGCAAAAAAACAGCAGCTCCATAAAGTGCTGCAGCTGCAGAAAATTCCTACTCAGCCCCAAATGGTGATCAGTAGTCACACTGACACAAGGGGAGGGCAGGCGGGTGCCAGTGAAGAGAATCCAAAAGGACAGAGCTGGGAGAAAGCAGGCCCTTATATCCGGGCCTGAGCCCACCCCCTACAGCCTATTGGGCCTGTGCAGGCCCGTACGGCATGCTGGGCAATCCCATGATCCCCAGGGATCACCCAGCCATGTGGCCCATGGCCTCCGGCACTCTGAGCATGCCCAGGAGCTGTGCAGCATGCTGTGCGATCCCATCAGCCCCTGGAATCGCCAGCCACCAAAAGCAGCAAGAAGGAGCCACGGAGGAGCCGGGTAAGCCAGCCAGGTGATCTCTTTGATTTTTGGGATCGCCCGGCACAGAGAAAAAATGGGCTGCTCCTTCTGGCCCTAATGCAACAGCCAGCCGGCGTTTTAAGCTGTCAACCAGTATTTCTGGAAGTGGAAGTGACCTAGGTTAAGAAACACTGGATTCAAAACCCCCAAATCAACCTGACATTCTCCGGTTGTGTTAGCACTGCAGGGAGTTATGGATGTTGTACATTGGAAAGATGGCAGATTGGAAAAAGCTGAGCAGAGGATAAAAACCTGGTCCCAATTCAGAGTGAACAAAATTGCAAACTGAAGAACAATAAGTTTGCATTTCCTATTATTCCACTTTGGCCACGGTAATACATTTGGTAAGCTTTTACAGTTTAGTAAGTTCAGTACTATAAAAAGCATGCTCCAATAAAACTACACTAGTTATCTTATTGTTTATTACTAGATACAATCCTTTTGAACTCTTTCTTTTCTTTCTTCCACTGACATTAATTAAAGTAACTTCTGGATTAACAAGGGTCACAAACTCATTTTACAATAGACCCTTTCTTTTGTGGGGTTGAATGAATCTTTATAAGATGAAGCCATCTCCAGATAAACCTACCTCTGTAGGGGTAGCTTGCTGGTAGTTTGTAAATTATTATTGCAAGTAATTAGTTTTACCTAGATGTAAAGATGTAATTTCTGGACATCTGCAAAAAAAAAAGTTTAAAGCTAATCTTATAATTGTGTAAGTTGTGACAAAATGTCAGTGTTTTCACAATTTAAGCTTTAATCACTATCATACACTGTACTTTTATGCAATTTGCAGGCTTTTTATGGGGAGGAAGTGGGGAGGCCAGCAAGCACCCTGATACTCTTGGTTGCTGCATTGTTGACTCCTATCTTATAGATTTTCATATTTTTAAAGGTCCATTGATTCTTTAATGAAAGATTATCTACTTTCTGTATCCTTTATAGAAGTTCAAAGGACATCTTCTCTTCTGAGGAACATTCAGAGTTATTTACTGGCATCATGGTGATGGTGGGGGATGACAGCTCCATGTCCTCACTGAATGTTGTGACCCAACATTCACAACATTGTCTAGCTTGTAAAGTCCTAGCTTGTAAATGGCATACGCCCTGCCATTTTGGTGTTTAACAGAGTATTGAGCGAGCCCTGGATAGCTCAAGAATGCAAATTTTGAAGATATTTTGAAGAAAAGAAGCTTCCATTTTTTTCTGTGGGACCACCTCTTCGGGGTTTGTGTCAGTCCTGTTTTGGTTTTTGAAATTCCATCTGGGATAGACCTTCTATTTTTCTGAAAACTCATAGGCAAGGCTGGAATGTCAGTGATGAATGGCAACAGCACAAATATTGATGGACTCTGACACAAAGGAACGAGGAACAAAATGAAAAAGGAAGAGGACCCCCAGACTGGAGCTTTTACTTTGTTAGGTATGATGAGGCCATCAAAATCACATGCTGAGCAGAGAAGGTCTTGCAAATGTTTCGAGCCACAATGTCGGAGAAATATGAAAGAATGGCTAGTAAAAATAAAAATAATCTTGTTATGAATGCTCTGCAGTTGTTTTCTCTAAGGGAAAAAACTTGTTGCATCTTGAATTGTCAGATGTAAAAAAAATGGAATGCCTTTGGCTTCTCAACTACAAAGGCATTTAATAGATATGTCAGAGCATTTTGGCACCGTTGTTTGCAGGTGGGTGAGAAAGAAATCATTATAGTTTAGTATTCCCACCTGCTCTGATTCTCAGAAGGCTGATTCTCACTTCCCAACCATGTTTTACATTGAAGTTTGCAATCAGAGACATATGAAGTACGTATATAAAAAGGAGCATGCTAAGTGTATTCTTTGGGAAACACCTTCAAAAACCCTAAGCAGCCTTAGCCAGACCTCTATCAGATGTCTGAAATCATGTACTTTCACTGGATTAAAAGAAACCACAAGATTTCAGAGGCCGAGAATTCTATTAAACAGTTACGACTGCTATAGAATGAAGAGCAGGACATAAGAAATGTAAAAAATAAAACCAAGGTTCACTGGGTGCCTCCTTCTACGCTGAGTTGCAATATATGTACAGAACAATCGTGGCTTCTCATATGAAATGCAAATTAAGTCAGCTTGCCTATTATTGCCACATTAAAAAAAATGAAACTCAAAACAAACAAAAAAAAGTGTAAGGAGAAACCTTGGGGAAACAAAGAAACAAGCCTTCCCATGGGAATTTCAATAACAACAATAGGCTTCAAGTGAAATGGTGTGTGTGTGTGTGTGTGTTATGTAATGAGTCTCCTGACAGTGAGATAGACAGCAAACAAATTTAATTAAAAAAAATTCTTCAGTGGGCATTGCCTTGATAATAAAGATCTGATGCCTCACTCCAAGCATCATTTTACCCTCTGTGCCTTTTAATTTTCTAATATCATCCTGAGGTCTGCCATACTTATTTTCCCTCTTGATTTCAAAAGTCACAGTCTTAGATTATGATACCCATTTTTCAGTTTCATCACTCAACCTAATAGGGATTGATAGATTCAAGATTTGATAGAGCCAAGACCCGCTTGCTCATAATGTGTTCTTGATGATTTTTCCTTCTTTTATCTTGATAGTGTTACTCTTGGTCAATACTTGTCAACTTGGCTTGCACTTGTTGGTGACCTAGAGTGGAGGTAGGATGGACATGGTGCATCCATCATTGCACTCTTTGATCTTTCAGTAGCTTTAAATACCATTGTCCAAGATATCTTTCTAAACTAGTTCTATAGGTTGGAGAATGAGAGCAGTGTTTGATAGTGGTTGTCTTCCTTTTTTAATGTAGATTGGGGGGGTGGGTTTCTCCTTAGAGCCTTCTTGAATTGGAGGTGGGGAGTGATCGCTCCTTAGGGCCCTCCTGAAACCTGGGTGCAACCGGTTTTTATTCTCTTTCTCCCCTCTATTTCAACATCTATATATGAATCAATTGGTTAAGGTCATCCACCATAGTGAGGTTTGGTAACAGTATGCTGATGATACTCAATTATATGTTTTGACCCCAGACAAGCCAAATGAGGCTGTCAAGTGCTCGAAGTGGCTTACAAAATTAAATATCCCTAATATAAAAATCATAACCCCATCCTTCCCCATCCCATCGGCAGCAGTAATGCAACCAACCACTTGATAGGTTCCATTTTTTCAGGATCTTTTGGAAAAGCAACAAAGTAGCAGCCAATTATATATCTGGGAAATTATATTCTATAGAAAAGAGACAACCACTGAGAAAGCCTATTTTCATGGTCCCTCCAAATGCACAGCCCATCCCTAATAGGTGGGACCATGGAAATGAAAATTTAGACATCCAGGGCAAAAGTACCTTAAATGTTTAAATCATGGCAATATCCAAGTAACTTCTTTAGTTCAAATGAAACTAATGGTAGGCAAAAAATCAGATAGTTGTTTGAAAGAACCAACTCTTGCCATATAAATTGCAAGGGTTTTCTCCCCAAAATGAAAAGTAAATGAAGATTCAATCATCCAGGCCAAAAGTATCTTAAAAGATTAAATGGTGGCAACTGGGCCAAATTTGATTAAAACTAAGATATTTTGTTACTTGTCTAAGTAATAGGTGGGACCCACAATGTACCCAGGACTTCCCAATCTAGTGGGTAGATGTAATGGGGGACTTATCATCTCATTAATTTAATTTATTGGCTTATTATTTCCTACTCTGTTCTCCACTGCACATATTATTCAGCCCAAAAGCAGATCCCATGAAGCCATGCATCTGTTTGTTTGTTTGTTTGTTTGTTTGTTTGTTTGTTTCTTTCTTTCTTTCTTTCTTTCTTTCCCTTGCTTCCTTCCTTCTTTCCTGCCTTGCTGCCTGCCTGTTTCTTTTATGCCCATTATTTATTACATGAATGAAGTTTTTGAGTCTCCCGTTTACAGGCTTAAAGATGAGCTTTAATTTCCACATGGAATGAAAATATTGAAAATTGTCTACATGATGGCTTTAGTATCAATCATGCAACAATCGTGCATTTAAAATTGATACGTTTTCACCCTCCAGTGACATGATTTCCCCCCTTCTCCTTAAATGTCACAATATTTTTTGTCATGTATTCAGGAATCAGTCAGCATTCAAACACCAAATTTTGCTTCTAGGCTATTTAAAATTTATATTGATCCAAATAATTCAATATCAATATTCACCCACTAATTTTGAACAATGGGACGCCCACTGACACCTTAATCAGCACCTATATGATTTGATTCTTTTTTCACAAGGAAAGGTGAAGCGGCATATTCATCAAAATTTCAGGCCCTCATATTATCTTTCTTTTGCAGTAATTCCTGTAAGCCAAACGTTGGAGGCATTCCTGACAAATAAAAATGATAGGTGACTTTAGTCTTTTTCAAGAAGACTTTGGAAGTGAGCCAGCTTGCTCAGAAAAAAGATGAAGACAATATGCTGGCTAGCTTCACTAGTCACCTTCTGGTAGATATGGCTTTGTAAAGGGGCATGTTAAGAAAGAACAGCTCCCACTCATTTTTTGAGAGCATTAACATCATATTTTCAAAATTAAAGCGTATTTATAGCCCTGCAAAATCTAAAATGTTTATTCACTCATCCCCAAACCTATATATCTTATTACAGTAAAACACAAGTGCTAGAAAACAGGGAACTTTTGTTCTATATGGATTCCTTGCTTCCACCTAGTCTTTTGTAGTTACAAATCAGAGGTGAGCTTCACATATTTAACAACTGGTTTGCCCAGAATAGAAAATGTGAGCGTGGATCTTGCACACATGCACGCTGCATCAAAACCAAGCCAATTGTATAGACCAGGATAGCTTCGCTTGAATTTGTGCAGCGTCAAAAAACACAGCGATATAGGATGGGATTGCACCAAGGTCATGACTACCAGTTCACCATCACTGGTCCGAATCAGCTGAATCCCACATTTCCAATATAATAGCTTTACTACTGTCTGCTATTCCTTAAAGATAGTAAAATGGATAACAATGGTTTAAGCTGACCTATCTGGTCTGTGAAAATCCAGATGGACAGTTAAATGGCAGTCATAGCTTCTGCTATTTAAGCTATTTAGTGTTGTTCTTGTTTTTCTTGTTTTTTTTTGGGGGGGGGGGGGGGTTGTTACAGCCCAATGTTGTTTTGATTCATCCATTCATTACTGCCAGTTACTGTATAACTCATGGATTTCCCCATGCCCTCGTAACTTCTTTGCCTTTCAATCTCTCCTGAATCTGTCATCTCAATCAGACTTCATAGTTCTGCAACTTTGGTGAGTGTAATTAATAATTACTTAATTAATTCATCATATAAATGCCTTTATTATCAGCCTGCATCCATTTTAATTACACCAAAGAGTAAAATTTCGGTTCCACAGATACACAGGCTCCTCTCCTGATCAGATCCTTCTGTTCCCATGCATGATACCATGGCGTTGTGAATTATAATGATGATGACAATGATATTTAGTTTTTAAGAGCTGCTCTTAAAAACTGAGTGAAAATTTCCTTCCCATTCTCTTCCCTACTTTACTGATAAGGTCATTTTTCTGAATGTGGTTGACTATTGTGCAAGGACAGGAGAAGTAAGGAGGACATCTTTTTAAACTGGGAAGAGATTTATATGCATGTTCCCTCCCTCCCTACACACACGCACATGCGCGCGCACGCACGCACGCACACACACACACACACACTAGGATGTGTTGAAGATAATTTTCTTCCCTTGGGCTGTATCCCTTAGCTGTTGTTTTTTTACATGGAAAAAGAGTATTTATAAACAACAAAAAGCAAAAATTGCTGTGCATGGTCTAATTACTCAGCAATGCCCTATATAATCACTTTCAAGAGTTTATCTACTATTAAGCAAATTTATTTGAAAATTTGGGATAAATACAGGAAAAAAATACACCTAACTTCCATCTCTATCTTGCTTTATTAATGAATAGCTAATTTTCTGATGAAGAAAGCATGAAGAACTTTGCTCAATGAAGAGACAATAATCTGTTTAGATTACAATCTTTTAAAAATTATTAACATAATACAAGGTTTTTTTTGTCTTTTGTTACACTCTGTTCTTCCACACTGAGTTGGTTTTGACATTCCCAAATAAACAGCATAGTAACAAGAGAATTCTGGAAACAAGAGAAGAAAAAATTGACTATGGAAAGCTTATAATTCATAATAATTGAACTTTTTCTGATGCAATTTATAATGTATTAGTAAATATGATTCGGAACCTGCACAGATCAAAGGTTAGAAGACCAGGCTGACCCCCACAAGAGAGGTCAAATGCGTCATGAGTCCCAGCATGCCCACAAATAATCAAAGTCCAGCCCATCTTGAATGCCTCTTCTGTCTCCCATTCATTTCCCATGAACATTAGTTGGTCAGATTCATGTAGAGAGGTTAAGCTTGCAATAAATCTTTCTACGCATTTGAACTGTCTAGATCTCCTGATTGTTTGAGAAAACAGATTGTATGAGAAAACAGATACAAAAGTTGAATGTTATTGGATGGAATGGTGGAAATTTCAATAGAAAAAGAATATTGTTCACCTCATATACCATACTTAGAATTAATATTAGATGTTTTATTACTGGTGTATTACTCCAGTTTCTTAAGAGATTCATGAACTGGGAGAGCCAATGATAACAAGGTCAGCCAATGAATAGGCATAGCAACTAAGTCAGCCAATAGGAGCTAACCACTTCTGAGTCTATGCAGAGAATCAAAACTGGAACTTAAGCTTAAAGCTGTCCACTCTACTCTCTTGTCCACTCTGTGCTTGTCTCTGCTACTGAAATGAAACTAACTGTTATCTGCTACCTGTAACTGCTTGAAGAAGAATCTATATTGGTATTGTAAAATTTACTTCATCTATATTCTTGAATATAAAGAAGTTAATGAATCCAGCTGAATCAGTCATCTGTGTGTGCTTCTGAAAATTGTTTTTTTCTGTAACAAATTCTAATACAGTTGTTATGATTGTTTAAATCAGTAGTTCCTTTTTTTCATGAAATGAAAAGATTGCTTATCTTCAACCTTAAGACTGAAGCTGTCCTCCACTACTACTTCTAAAAAGCCAGGGAGATTGCCATGCATCATGGAGCAAGACAGGACGTTCACCCTACCCTTGGCTTCTTTGTAGCTCAACTAAGAAACAAAACACCATGTCCCATTCATGAGAAATTATCTGTTTTTTCACCTTTGAAATAAATTCTGAAACCATTTTTTTCTATTTAAACGCTAGTGGTAAAAGAAATATAGATGCAATGATTTTATCACAGTATTCTTTACATACCCTTGATCACTAAAATTAACACATGCAACCCACGGGTAGGTTCTAACCCACCTAGCTGCTGGTTCACTTCCTCCTGTGCCACGTAGCCATGCCTCATGGACACACACATGCGCAGTAGCAAAAAAATCAGAATTTCTTTTTTAAAAAGCCAAAAACAAGATGGTGATGCATGCACAGTGCCAGAAACTCAATTCCCCCCCCAAAAAATTGGAAAAAAAGATGGTGGCTTACAAGGACCCTCACCGACTGATCTTGTTCCATGATGTCATCATGATGTTGCCAGCAGGTTGCTACTAGTTCGGGCAAACTGGTCTGAACCAGGAAGAACCCACCTCTGATGCATCCCTATCCTTCTGTTTCTTGGATTGGAAGAAATGCAGCTTTCCACAACTTGACACTCTCGACATTTGACAAGAGGAATTTCAGCTTGACACTTGACAATTTCAATCCCACAAAATTTATTCAGGAAACCTTCTTGAGGTGAGGCATCCATTTTTTTTAAAAAAAAAATTGATTGGAATCACTAGTACTATAACACAATGTACTTCATTTTTTAAATTCTGGGTTTTGTGATTGATGTAATACTTTTATAGACTGCAGCTAAAGTTGTAAAAAGGAGAACTTAAAGAATGAATATCTTTCTAAAGCTGAAAAATCTGATCGTATGAAGATTTTGGAGTTTTAATTTCTCATTTTACATCGTTTATTTGACTATTGTTATAGGCCCGCCTGCCACCCTCAGCCACAGATGCTGAAGAAGAATATATTTCTTAAGATCTTTAAGAACTCTTTCATGAAAAAATAAATGTATCTGATATTCGAACAGCCTCTTCCCAATCACTTTTCATGTCGGCAAAAAGATTTCATTGCTGCATTATTTTTCATGACACTATATGAGCTTTTTTCAGCTGTGAATTTGATCTGCGGTTTTATGTGATGTGTGTACATTACATTCCTCAGAATGAAAACCTTTTTGTAGGATTAAAGAACTTGAAGTCAAAATTCAGATGTTTTCAGTGTTATGAAATTCATTTGGATGTGTGTGTGTCTTTTTAGACAAATGTTCTTCCCAGCCTAGCAGCCAACATCCTAGTAATTAGTGACAGTATCTATACTAAACTGAATTAATTACTGGTTTAACTACTAATGCTTGCATTTGCTCATAGGGATGCAGAGATGGAAGCACAGCTATTCTTTTCTTTGTATCCATGAAAATCAATTGCCAAAATGATGGATAGCTTAATAACATTCAAATCACTTGAGTGGAAGTCCACTTACTCTCCCTGCTGCAACAAAGACCAACAAAGTCTCCAGGTGTCTAACCATTTAATTAACAAGTGGTTTACAAGAATAATTTTGAGGAAGACACCAAGCATTTAGGGTTCAGAGGCCTGTATCACTTCCACACTGAAATTAAATGTTGGCAAATCAGGCATCCATCCACATTGCCTCCATTAACCTCCATCAACTTCTGCCTTGGCTGATAGCTGAAGAAACTGTTAGATTTTAAACCAGGTTCGGCTTTTTCTTATGCCCCAACTCACTTGCAGTAAAGGAGATGGGCTAGGATCCAGGTAAGTCACGAATGGTCTGCATTTCAATGTCACCTAAACCTGATTTGAGGTCATTGAAACCAACTGTTCTGTGAAGATAAGAAGCACCTGTGAGGAACTTTCATCTCCCTTCATTTTTACTGTGCAAACAATTTGTAGGCAATCCTCCCCATCTTTTCACAGACCACCAACCCAGAAAAACTACAAGGAAAAAACTGTTTCCCATGAGGATGTTCTTTGTCCTTTAGCAGTCCATTTCTCCTCTGCTGTCCTTGATAGAAATTAGTGCCCAAATTGTCTCTTTTTCTTCTTTTCCCTCCTCTATCTTTTTTCTTTTTGCATTGGGCTTAATTAGCCTATAAGCCTAACAGAGACATCTAGTTTTTATCATCATATCATAATAACACCTGTTATAACTTGCCTTTTCATCTGACAGGCCTACTCAGAAAGTCTAGCAGCAACAAAGAGTGAAATAAATTAAAAATGACACAATGCGAGAAAAAAATAGTCTCCTCATTATCGCAATAATATTGAAGGGTGCAAATTGAGGACTGAAAGAGTGAGGCAAAAATGCTGTTGCCAATATACCAATAGATGATAGGAACAACAATGACAGCAAAGAATATCCCTCATCCCTTATTCTGTTTTGAGTTAAATAGTGTTATACACAGGGCGGAAAAGGAGTAAGAAGACATTGCAATCAAATTGAGCTAAATTTATCATTACCTTCCATTTTCTTCATTGCAGGAAAAATACTTAGATTTCTTGATATCTCTACACTGACCATTCATAACTTTTGCTCCACAATTTTCTCTTCACTAAATACTATCTTTCTTTCTATTCATTGATGTATACAATGTCTCTTGTTTTTTAAACTTCTCACCTTTTGGGGGGGGGGAATCTCATTAAGTCTACCAACTTGGGCCATTATGGTTCCTATTTTCCTCCTCGCTTCCCCAGTGAAAATGATCTATCTATGAATAAATTATTGGGGAGATCTCCAAACTTGACTGTAGATTCCACTGCAATATGTATATTGTATGTATTATACAATTTAGTATATACTTTATTACAACAGGCCAGGGAATCACACCTAAATTGCCAGTGGTCCATCCAGATACATTCCTTAGTTCAACCTTGGCAAGAGTGCTACATTCCTTTCCTTCTAAATCCTGACAGATGATGTGGCGGAGGGAAAGGGGGCAGTATAGTTGCTAGGCAACGACAGAAAAATCTCAGGTACCTTCTTCTCATTTCAGGAAAAATAATTGATTTCTTCATCTCAGGTATTTCTTTGTAATAGATGTATTAGCAACAATATTCTCAATATCATATGCATTAAAAAGCAAAAACTCTTAGTATGGAGAATGTACATATAAAATCATTATTATTATTATTACTACTACTATTATTACTACTACTTTTACTAATCACCACCACCACCAGTTCAGAAAACCTAGCAAGGAGACAGCGTAGAAGAAAATCATTATCCCATCTTGACTTTTTGGGGGAGTGGGGGGTAGTAGTCAGGTATTCGCAGTGGTGGGCTACGAGCCGGAATGCTAAATTGCGCTTGCCACCGTGGCTCATAAGTTCTTGCGGGACCAGTGCAATTTTGCTGCTGCACCTGTGGAAGTAGCAAAATTTCACCCTTGTTTCGGCAAGGTTTTACCTGCGGTTCCGTACACGATTTTGCTACCTCCACAGGTGCAGTAGCAAAATTGCGCTGGTCCTGCAATAACGTACGAGCCATGGCGGCGAGCCCAATTTAGCATTCTGGCTCGTACCCCACCGCTGGGTATTCGTCAAACTACATCCATTCATTCAGTAACATTTCAAAGTTGCAATGGTGTTGAATAAATGGAGCTCCAGATATTTGGCATTCTGGCCATTGCCATATCCCAACAGTCACGTAACCACAATTTCCAACACTTCCTGTCAGTGTTCCCTCTAATTTTTTTCCAGTGTGGGCAGAAAAGTATAGTGTCTGAGCGGCATAAAACTCTAAATATTTTTTTTTTAAAAAAGTGTGGGTGCACGCTATTACGCATGCGTGAGTTCTGACATCCATAATTCGTTACCCCTCCTTTCTCTCTCTTTCTCTCTCCTCCTTCCTCTCTCATCTCTCTTTCCTTTCTCTCCCTCCCTCTTTCTATCCTTTCTATCACTCACTTTCTTTCCCTCCCTCCTTCATTTCCTCTTTCTCTCATTCCCTCTTTCTCTCTATCCTTTCTATCTCTCACTCTTTCTTTCTCTCCCTCCCTTTCTGTCTCTTCCCTTTCTCTCATTCCCTCTTTGTCTCCTGGGGCTGCCTGTGCCTGCCCTGCACCCCCCACCGTGGAGGGAAAGCATTCGGCATCGGCACCCCCAACGCCCCCTCCACGAGCAGCAAAAGCCTAATTGGCGGGGCGCGCTGTTTGCCTTTCAGCATTGGCGCCCCCCCTCCAGGAGCAGCAAAAGCCTCAGCGACGGAGCCGAAAGGCAAACGGTGCGCCCCGTCACTGAGGCTTTTGCTGCTCCTGGAGGGGGGGCGGATTTTCTCCTCCCCACCCCCCCAGCAGCCAAACATCGCTGAGGCTTTTGGCATCGGCGCCCCCCCCTCCAGGAGCAGCAAAAGCCTCAGCGACGGGGCACGCCATTTTGCCTTTCTCTCTCCTCCCTCTCTTTCAGCGAGGGGGCTGCGAGAGCACTTTATCCGAGTTCGTCCTGCCTCTACTGCAGCCCCCTTGCTGAAAGCTCAGGTGCGACTTCTCTCGCGGCGGCTGCAGTTGCGGCTTCAGCTCCTTGGGAGGAAAGCGCTTCCAGCGAAGGGGCTGCGAGAGGGGCGGGGCGGGCATTCCCGAAACGAACGGAGAAAGCCCTCTCTCGCAGCGAAAGCGCTCCCAGCCAGGGGGCTGCGAGAGAGGGATTTCTCTGTCCGTTTCGGGAAAGTCGCCCCGCCCCTCTTGCAACCCCTTCGCTGGGAGCGCTTTCCTCCCGAGGAGCTGAAGCCGCAGCCACAGCGAGAGAAGTCGTGCCCCAAGGTAGGGGGCAACAGAGGAGGAAAGGGGGCGGATTGGGCAGGGCCGAGAGGCCAGGAGCGCGAAGGGGCTGGAGGCACCATGGAGAGGCAGGGGCGGCCGCAGCTCCCTTCTACTGCCCGCGCCTCCCCGCCCGCCCCCCCCCACGGGCTGGCAGGGGGATGGGGAGCACGCGACCAAGGAAAAGGGTGCGCGCAGGGGTATTTTGGAGCACACGTACGCTCACGAGCGCAGCTTATGGGGAATGGTGCTTCCTGTCAGTTTTCCCACATGCAACATCAACGTGGAAGCTGGGAGTCATGATCACATGAGCATAGGGATTCTGAACTTTAAAATCTGGCTAAGAGAGAAAATTGAAGCCATTCTTTAAACAAGAGAACTGGACACATTTCCCCTATCCCCACCCCCCACCCCTTTGGCTTTTGTTGTTAGCTCTTTCCAAGGCGGGGGACGGGACTTTCCACTCCCATTATTCATTTTAATTGGATTGTAGATATTTAACTGTGATTATTTTATACTCCATAAGCCTATGAAAGTTCTCTTGATTATTTTATGGTGTCCCTTGTGGGAAGATATTCTGTACTTTAAAAAAAATCTATCTGTTCAAATGTCTACAGAACAGAAATTATTGGTGGGACTTCTGCATGCTACCCAGAGTGAAGAAGACATCAGTAAGATAGTTGAAAGCTAAGTGAGTTCAGCCAACTGTACTTAAATCCCTGCGAAAAGCACTGTTGGAACTAAGATTTCTTCCATCTCTACAAAGCCCCCTTCCTTATAAAGGTTAAGCTTGCAAAGGGCAACTCTTTGTTAATTTCATCTCTACATTGGAAGGGCCTTCTTTCATGTTACTCAGAAAAGGAAGGAGATCAAAGGCAATTTGCAAGGCTTTACCCAAAGCTTTCAAGATTTGCACTGTTCAAGAATTAAAAGATGGTGTCAGTTAGGCTAACTCTAGATAGAAGTTTTATAAATGTAAAAAAAATATATGAATTCATGACAGTTGGGGGAGCCTTGAAACATAAAAGGTCAGTAGTGAAAACAGTTATTTCTTGTGAAAACCTGATTTCACCATGGAAACGATGGCTGAGTTGGGTATTGTGTTCTTTTACAGAAGCATTTTGTGTTAATTTGTGTTAGGGGTCCTTCACTGAGACTATTTGTTGTGGAGGCACATTTAATCAAATATTTATGATTTGCAATTGTTAAATAAATACTGATCTTTCTGCTTAACTGTGACATCCCTGAGGCAATAAACAAATATTTGGAGAAGTATTATTCCTGTGACAGCTGGTAATTCCTTGGTTGTGCAAACTTTAATAGGACCAGCCTGCAGATCTCCTTTCTGCTGTCCATATACTGTATATCACCAATTCCTAATTCAATGTTTATCTTATGGTGAAGTAATGCAATCAATTTTTTTAATTTGGTCATTGACCAGCATAACAATACACAATCATAGCCAATGCAGATGTAAATAACTATTGGAATATAATTTATTTATTATTTATTTATTTGATGCCACTCTTCTCCTTAGACTCAGGGTGGCTTACAACATGTTAGCAATAGCACTTTTTAACAGAGCCAGCATATTG
This sequence comes from Erythrolamprus reginae, assembly GCF_031021105.1. Lineage (NCBI taxonomy): Eukaryota > Metazoa > Chordata > Lepidosauria > Squamata > Dipsadidae > Erythrolamprus > Erythrolamprus reginae. The sequence goes on along the minus strand of NC_091951.1, from coordinate 175,303,810 downwards.
CCCCCACAATCCGGGTCCTCATTTTACCCACCTCGGAAGGATGGAAGGCTGAGTCAACCTTGAGCCGGTGGTGAGATTTGAACCACTGACCTACAGATCTACAGTCAGCTTCAGTGGCCTGCAGTACAGCACTCTACCTGCTGCGCCACCCCGGCTCTTAGGATCAGCAAGCCAAATCCTTAATTGTAGATTTCATTTGTTTTTAGGTACAACCTTGGTAGTTGTACTATTTCCTTTTACTTTCCAGGTCCCGATATGTAGTCTTTCTCATTTTCCAAGCTCCTGCTGCCACTCTTCTGACCCATTTATTTTAACTGACATTTGGATTGTACAGTTGAATTCTTGTCAATTTAAGTTTTAAGTCCAGTTTACCATTTCAAAATATGTCCAGATGGGTATTAGGTGTGGCATCAGATGGGACGGAGAACAGGGATGATGGTGGGGTGATTGTCACCCAGGAAACCTTTACAGCTTTCAGGGGAACTGTGCGACAGGATGTGAGACTTTGTTCATTTGGTTGGGCTTTAGGAATCAGTTGGCATTGTTGCTCTTGTACCAGCCCCCTGCAGCATAATGATTTCCCTGCCCAAGTTTCTTGATTCGGTTAAAAGTAGGTTTCCCTCAGTGAAGGGCTACCAAATTTTTTACTACCACACTGTGGCCGTGGCTTATGCAGGACACTCTGCATTTTCTTCCAACATCTTCCAGTGCAAATTGGGTGCTCTGGAGTGGAGATTCATTTTCGCTACCCCACTGCATTTCCCCCACCACCATCTGAGCAGTAGCCCACCGCTGGTTTCCCTAGACTTATGGTTCTGTGGGACTTCAATCTGCTTTTCTTAGGAATGGGGCCTGAGATGTCTCAGTAGCTCATGACCACTGTGATAGCCTTGAGCCCATCCCAGATCATGCGAAACCCAACACAGCACATTGGTCCCACTCCAGATCTGTGTTAATGATAAAGTAGTGGCTATGTGATCTGAAATTGGGGAAACTTTTATTCTTTTGTCATGATCAGATCATGTCCATTTCCATGGGATTCTCTAATCTTATGCCGCTATCCATTGCAGGAAGGATAGGTTCATTAAATTGCTCTGCCCTCAGAGATTTATGGCTCTGGATGGATTTCAGGGGGAGCTGCACAGCCCATCTGAAGTTTTGGTTGTCACTTGGGACAATGAGACAGCTAAGGTGTTGGATCAGGTGATCCCCATGTGATCTCTCCCATCTCGGGGATCCCATTGCTTCCTATGATTTATGAAGAATTGAGAGAGATTAAATGAAAGGTCACCAGAAGCAATGTTGGCACTAAACCAAGGACAAACTCAACAGAATGCAGGTTAGAGCTTCTATTAAGACCTACCTGATTTTGTCTCCAGGTATGGGATCCAAGGGAACTCGAGATATGAGGTGGGGGAGTATTTAGTCAGACACCAATTGTGCAAATTCTCCCACTTAAAAAGATGAGAGAAGCCTGTAATTGACATCCTAGGTAGACCATACGGCCACCCATAAAAACCTTTAGTTTTCATTGAGGCATCTCTTTTGCTTTATCCTATTTTTTTAAAAAACTCATGCTAGATTCAAAAGCTCTCGCTCTTCAGAATCACCGCTGATGCAATTCATTTTGCAATGCGATTGTAATGTTAATAAGTTGCAAATTAATGTATTATGTTTATTAATCTCAAAAGAAATGTGTTTTAACATTGAAAGACCCCTTGGCTCATTTTCTGTCGTTTATTTTCATTTAAGGGAGAAGAGAAGCATTTGTATATAGGATTCTGCATGGCATCTAATTTCATCAGATGAGAAATGCAAAAAGGCAAAGGAAAGAAAGAAAATGAACATTACATTGTCCTATTCGAATTGTATTGCACCAATCTGCGTTATCTGAGATTTATACCTTGAATACACAGAAAAGGCTACAAGCGGATGGCAAAATAAGCCTTAAGTAAAATTTTCAATTCAATTTTTGAGTGGGTTTTTTTCCCCCAAGTAACACCTCACAAAATCCAATTTATCATTTAGGATTTTGGAGTATTTACAAAGCACAAAGAGAACTTGCTTGGATATTAAAAGGCAGCTTATCCATTTTGTGATAAACAAATAGTATAATGAGGAACAGCTTGCTATCTCCTCCCCCCAAAAAAATAAGGTTTAAAAAAGATTAGACACACGTGTGAGGTCATTTCTGAAGATCTTAGTAGTATTGTTATGTGAATTCCATTATTTTATTTTTCTCATCTTTCTTTCACCTATTAATTCAGATTGATTTGGGGTGCTGCAAGTTTGAACTATGTTTCAAGCCATACGTTATTTTCTAACGGGGGGCTAACCAAGTGGTGCAGCTAAAGAGCTCTAAAACATGTCCTACACATAGTCTCTTGCCTAGACTTCCAAACGTGGATAGCCACACTCGGTTCCTTAAACTGACTTCAACATAAATCACTCAAGGATGAAACGTTGGATACGTGTTAATTGAATGAGCTTCGTTCATGCTTGTCAGCGTGCTACCAATAATAAACCAGACCTCTAACGCAACCGCAATTGGATGTCCTGCTTTTTTATGCATCTCAATGTGTTCCGAAATTTCCTTGCATCGTTTCTCTCTTTTATTTTCTCTTTAGGGAATGCTAGCGGTTATATACAGGATTTTGTTGTCTTCTAATTACAGCAGAATGGAAACTGGGAAAGCTTACAAGGAAAACAGATCAAACAAAGGCTGCAATGCAGCTGTGGTTGGTAAAGTCTTTCATGGAATTAACAATGGTTGCCAGAAGACCAGATTAACATTCCCCTCTGAAAACATGCTTCACAATAAAACAACAAGCTGAAACTAATAGGGCACATTATATCACTTTTGTATTGTGACGGCTCTCCGAGTGTCTGCCTTCAGCATTTAGAAGCCATCATTTCTTCCATGTGAGTTTAGCATTTTCACATATTGTTTCCTGACAAAATTTTGTGTGCCTCTCACCACTTACACAATAGCAGGCAGTCTGATTGCTAGAATGGTTACGAAACTATGTGAACTAAAAGTACATAAAGTATTGTTAGGTTGCTTGTAATTGTTTTTAGTTTGTTAGCATACAAAATACGACTTTAGGATCCTAAGAATAGTTGTCTCCAATATGAGATATGGGTGTTTTTAACTGTTAATAGCTTTTAACTTACTGCTATCAATCCACTCCAGAAGATTAATTTGGACAGTGTACCCCCCAGACATGACATATGTGCCACCATTCTGTCTTAGTAATGTTAACCCTGCTGTTCTGTTCGAAAAAACTCCCTAATGTTATGTTCCCGGGTCTATTTGACCCGGACTGCAAATTGATCATTTTAGGTATTTATATTTGGTCTTTTTGAAAGCTTTTTTCACCTGGAAACAAGTTTGAACATTTCTGCACACAATGGAATGAAAATTGAACTGAAAAAATTAATCCTTATTGGTTTATTTTGCACATAAATGTGCCCCCCCCCCGTTTTTGTGAAAGTTTTTTCAATTTATGGATAGTTTTGCTTGCAAAATCCATTCTATTTTACTAAAGTTGGTGTGGGATTGGTAGCTTGTACCTTTCTGAACATAATGATATGAAAATTGAACTGAAAAAAAATGATCCTTATTGGTTTATTTTGCTCATAAATGGGCCTCCATGCTTATACTCAAATAGACTTATACTCGAGTAGGCTTATACTCGAGTATAAAATGATATGGTCTTATATTCAAAAATAAACCAATAAGAATCATTTTTTTTCAGTTCATTTCTATTTTTCTTATGTTTAGGATTGTTCAATTTAGTATATCAAAACTTTTGAGTTTATTGATAATTTTGCCTGCAAAATGCATTCTATTTTACTATTCTATTTTGGTGTGGGATTGGTAGCTTGAACCTTTCTGAACATAATGATATGAAAATTAAACTGAAAAAATGATCCTTATTGGTTTATTTTGCTCATAAATGGGCCCCCATGCTTATACTCAAATAGGCTTATACTCGAGTAGGCTTATACTCGAGTATAAAACAATAAACCAATAAGAGTCATTTTTTTCAGTTCATTTATATTTTTCTTATGTTCAGGATTGTTCAATTTAGTATATCAAACCTTTTGGGGGAAAATTCCTTAGGGATTTGTAGCCTTAAAAAATATAAATTGACACGAAATTCAAAAAGGATGGGGGGAGGGGCTTTTTGATCAAAATAAAAATATAAGTCTCAATTTTTCCAGTTCAATTTTCATATCATTATGTTCATAAATGTTCAAACTAGTTTTCCAGTGGAAAAAGTTTTCAAAAAGACCAAATTCAAGTACATAAAAAAAATCATTTTTATCCGGGTCTATATGACCCGAACAGAGTAAACGTGACTTTTTCCCCCACCCCCACAAATATTTTTTTGATGATCAGCATTGTTAAATTGAGTAAATGAATGCCTAAGATTTTAAAGAATATTTCGGATTTGGAGCATAAAAAAATAAAAAGTGAAAATGGTTGCAAGCAGCCAAGGGGGGTGGCTTATTTCTGATGTTAAAAAAACAGTAAGAATCATTTTTTTCAGTTCCTTTATATTTTTCTTATATTCAGAAATGTTCAAGCTACCAATCCCACACCAACTCCAGGAAAATAGAATGCATTTTGCAAGCAAAACTATCCATAAATTGAAAAAACTTTCACAAAAACAGGGGGAGGCACATTTATGTGCAAAATAAACCAATAAGGATTAATTTTTTCAGTTCAATTTTCATTCCATTGTGTGCAGAAATGTTCAAACTTGTTTCCAGATGAAAAAAGCTTTCAAAAAGACCAAATATAAGTATCTAAAATGATCAATTTGCAGTCCGGGTCAAATAGACCCGGGAACATAACATTAGGGAGTTTTTTTGCCCAGCAAAAACTAAGCCCCCCACCCCCCAAAAAAAATTATCATAGAGAGAACCCCTGAAATGATGAAAATTCATGAAATTTCAAGTTTCAGATATGCAGGGAAAATGTTTTACAGGGGACTCAAACTTGGTTTCGGGTCACATACGACCCGAACAGAACAGCAGGGTTAAATGAACATTTCCTGAGGATAAGAACACAACAGTTGGTCTCTGTGGAGATGCCATAATGTAGTCCTTCTAATTGAGGGGTGGGCAATCCAAAGCTCACAATTGTATTTGATCTTTTTGACTGAACTTTGCTCCCCAAGGTCATGTTCTCTCCAGAGACCTTCTTCACCATAAAATTTGGACAATTATCAAACAAAAATGAGGCTAAGCATTAAATAATAAATACTAGTGAATATTTACTGAGCACATTTAATAGGGTGGAGTTAAAGGGCCTTGGTTTCTGGGAAAGTACTTAACTAAGGAAACTCTTAACAAGATCTTTAGGCTTTATACTAAAAAATGAACAGCTTAAAAATAGAATTGATTATATTTAAACTAGTTTGTTTATTATTTTTAAATCCCTAACATAATCAAGAGAAGTTTGAAAATACCCATGTGCAAGTAATATGAATAGCTTGCAATCCTGTAGCTGTTACACAAATTATTATCTTCTTTGATCAAAACCATAATATAACCAGGAAAGTCTAAAATGTCATCCCACTTCTGCTATGCATATTACTACCAGGATCTTTTTAAAAACTTGAATGTCACAGAATTATAACTTTTGAACCAGTTGGAATTTTTTTTTTTTTACCGTCAAGATTTTTTGTGTGTGCTGTAGGAGGGAATTCATTCCCATGGTACATTAAATTCTGAGCCTAATAATCTTGTGCCTTGATTTTCTAGAAGTTTAGAGTCAAAATAAAACTTACAAGTTATGAGCTAAACAGCACTGTAGTATCTTCCTTATGGTAAAAGGAATTAATAGCATGTGAAATTTCTGAGGGCATGCCATATATCTCTGAAACAAACCTTCTTTTTAAACAGCCATGAGGCTTTGGATACCTCAAGGATCAGGGTAGGTAATTATATATATATATATTAAATTATATGTATCAGGTGGGAGGTATCTTCCATTTTAGCGATGTTCAAAGGTATGGTAATGGCCATTTGTGCCCCCTTGCAAAATGTCTTGATTTCTAATACATTTACTTCCCCTCTAGACTTTGCTAGACCTATTTTGATTTATTACATGCATTCCTTGTCTCTTGCTCATGAATTGTGCCTTATTCCACCAGCAGCTATCATTTATGGGTGTGACAGTAGTACAGGTCAAGTTGAAATCAAGGGAGACGGGAGAGCATGACCATAGAAGTTTGGTACAATCAAGCCTCGGGTCAAACAGAATGTCTCCAGACAGATAAGCTAATCAGGTTTTGAAACATTCCTGGAATACATCAAGTGTAACAGCTCGATAAAATCAAGCATTTTGTAAGAAGCAGGCATGCTTACTGTTGTAACTGGTCTCACGGCTGCTCTTGCCTGTGTTACATATGCATTTAGGGTCATTCATTTCTGCATATGCAACCTGTTGAGGGATGTGAATCTTGAAGCACTCCTCCCTCACTGGATTTTCTCTATAAGGAGCATTTGGAGATTGGACAACCATTTGCGCCAAGTACAGGTGAGGGTGGAGCACCTCGCTGATGAATTGAATGAAGACCATGAAGGCCCCTTACAGTCGAAAGGGCATCACACTGATTTGGAGGCTTCCCAATGGTCAGTTAAAGGTGGTCTTCCATTCATCCCTCTCCCTAATGCATATGCAATAGTATGCTTCTCTCAAATCCAGATTGGTGAATATCTTATCTTTGGATAAGTAGTTCAGCAAGTCTTTCCTGAGAGGGAGGGGTACATGTTTTGCACGCACACGGCATTGATCTCGCAGAAGTCATTGCACAGTCTGACCTCTCCCCCATCCTTCTTCTCTTTGAAAAGTACAGGGATGCAGCTGGCTGGATGAACCCTCATTCTAAATTGGCATCAATGTATCTCCTTAATTCCTCCAATTCTTTTGAAGCCATCGAGTACAGTTTTGGCTTTGGTAGTGTAGTCCCTCAACTGGTGAGGGTGGAGATAGTTGTAATATTCCTCACTAAACACCCTTCCAGGTTTCAGTATTCTACTGGCACCTGCTGGAAGCCTGAGTGTTTGGCTTCGATCAGCAGGGCTGCTAGCTGGGGACAATCTGGCCATAGGGACTTTGGCTCCTTTGTGCTGCCTTGCTTTTCTTTGGGGGGGATGGGAGGCTTGATGCTCATGATTAGCTTTCAGTAGCCATCCTTCCATTTAATGGTGGGGGTCCACTTGTCTAGCCACCCAAGCCCTCCAGATCTTGAGAGAGGTGAGAGGCTGGATTTAAACTTTGGCTAACATGGTGAAGGAAGAATCCATTGTGTATAAAATAATTTAAATTTAAATTTTAAGAATTTCAGTATTTGCTGTCTGTCTGTAGTTAACAAGATTAGGATTTCCTGTTTTTCCTTATCTTGTGACTGTCACTTTGGGATCTGTTTTTAACAAGATAAATGTTTGCTGTTTAACAAGATAAATGTTTGCTGTTTACCCAATAAACTATTCATCTCTGGGAGAGGGAGGCAGGATGTGGACCATATTTGGGCAAGGAATTCTGTGTACCCCTATGATAAGTTGAGGAATTCTATGTACCTTTGTGATTTGTAAAAACCTATATAACCTGCTCTTTAGCTTCTGTACAAGTGTCTCTTCCCTTGGGAAGAGTACCCGCTTTGCAAACCGTTTTTGGTATACCCAGAGAGAATAAACATTTCTGTTCTCTTTGTCCAAACGTCTCGTGTGAACTTTTTCATAAAATTTCAGCGCACAACTTGGGGGCTCGTCCGGGATTCCATCCTGTTGACTGTCCAGGGAGGAACGTCTTTAGGTGCACTCTGTCCCATTTGGACAGAAGACGAACCTCCATGGATAGGCAATTGGCTCTGGTAGACCCGTAAAATTGGCTAAACGAGATCACTAGGACAAGGAGACAGAAAGAGGAAGAGACAAAGAGACAAAGAGAAATAATAGAAGGCCCCTCGAGGACCGGGCAACCCTGTGCACAGGTCTGGTAAGTACCTGTAATTTGCTATGGCATTTTACAACTAAGGGACTACTTACTCAGACGGTTATTGGGCGGGTAGGCTAGGTTGTTTGGAGACTATTGAGTGTGTGTGGTGAGACGTCCTTTTGAGGGGTCCTATTAGAGGACCTGCAGGACGATGTGAGAGTTGACTCCTGATTTGCGGTTCCATCCTCCCGTGAGGGAATTGGCCAGAAAAGGAGGCACGAAAGTTGGTGAAGTGTGAATTGAAAGTCTCAATAGTGGGAAACTTCAACAGGGAAATCCTAGTGGGAAAACTATCATTAACGTCCAAGGGCAAGATAATTCTTGGAAAGGTGGGCCAGGTAGCTTGGAGACTAAAAGAGACTCCAATCGCCTCGTGGGAAAACTGCCTTAAAAATCCAAGATCAAGAAGTAAAGAAAATAATGGGAAATAAAGAGTCTGCAGACATAAAGAGAAAAAGAGAGAGAGAGAGAGAGAGAGAGAAAAGAGTCTGGTTCAGACTCTGAACCTGAAGAGAAAGAGTTGCTAAAACTTTTATTTAAGGAAGTAAAAGAGTTAAAGGGGCAGATAGCCCAGAGTTAAAGAGTTAAAGAGCTGTGTAGTAACAAAAGGAGGAAAGTTAGATTTTGAAAATGCCTGGAAATTGATTTAGACCCTCCAACTACTATGCAGATTTCAGGAGAATGGAAATTCCCCAAAACATGAAGTTTACTCCAAGTAAGAAAAGAGGCTGAGTGATTAATAGGGGATTTAACATAATAAGGATGTGTAGAATTGGATTAATTGTGATATGTTTTGGCTGGCCGGCAAATGAATGATGTGTGTGTTTGTGTGTAGAATGGAACTCATTAGCTTATGAAAAAGCTGCCTGGAATAATTGTAGATTTATTTGTATGAAATGGAATTTTGATATGAAAATGATGTATACAAGCAGTAAGAAAAAGTTGGTGTGAATGCATTTTTGATTCTTTAAAACAGTAAGCTGTAACGAAATGTACCGGTATGTTATTTTCTAAAGGTAGAAGGAGGAAAAAAAAAATTGTTGAGAGAATGATGAGTGGAGAAAAGTATTACATTTCTGTGTAAATATATATATATGTAACATTTTCCTTGTCAAGGATTCTTTTGCCTTGAAGGAGTAAGAGAGAGAAAGGATAGCCCCCCCTTTCAGTGTAGCTGCTCGCTTTTAACAGTTTTCCCCCCTCACTCCCCCTTCTCCTTGCTTGAGAAAGGAGGGGTCAATGGGCAGCTTATTCATAAAGCCTTTCACTGTTTGGATTTGATTCTTTTTTTAAAGATAATTTGAAGTTTTTAAAATAATTTTAATTAAACAAACACACACACATATATATGGGAAAGATTTTGAAAAGATTTTGATGAGAATTTGCTTCCATTTGAATGGAAGTTGAATCTGATTCATTTTACTAAAAGCAAACCATTGATTCTAAAGTTTGCCCCAAATATATTTCAGAGCATTAACTTAGAATACCTATTAAGATTGTTTTCTGAAAAGAAAAGAAAAGCAAGGGCTGTTCATTTTTTCCCCTTTTTATGTCTCTGTGTGGGACACATTGATTAAATAAATAAATAAATAAATAAATAAATTAGAAGATGGGTGCTCCACTTTATGGCTTATTTGTTAACAACACAAGTTGTTGCCCTTCAGAAATCGTTACAGAACTGGTTTAAATATTTTCAGTGTTAGTGAAAGAAAGCATAAAATTAATTGTTGGAGGAGCTGTGGTAGTTAGCACCTCCCTTTTTGGTCTTGATGGATTGAAAGAGTTTCAAATATGAGAGAATACTTATGGAGCAAATGATTAGTTTTAACTACTGATGTTAACTTGAATCCAGCTTAGTTTTTAAGAGGAGATTTAGAAGAAGAATCAAATAAAATTAATGAGATGAAGTAATTAAATTACAGACCAGAGTTGGATCTGACTTGATGGATGTGTCCTTGAGAAAAGGAAGAGAAGGAGTTTGGTTTAAGCCAATTAGAAAGATGTTGGAATGTAAGAGACTGGGCAGAGGATGATTGAGACAGTAAAGAAGGATTCTGAAGTTTAGTGGAAGAGAAAGGAGAGGTTTTGTTTCCCCAGGCAGAGGCAGGGACAGAGGCAGAGGCAGGGGCCAAGATAGAAGATGGGGATTTGGAAGTGGAGGTGGAGAAGGAGAAAGGATGCCAGAAATGTGATAGATGGATCTTCAAGATTAGTGGAAGGACATTGTTCCAATGGATATGCCATTATTAGGATAATAGGATAATATGAGAGAAGAACAGGGATGGTAGGCACAATAATGTGCTTTTGCATGACCCTTACAGACCTCTTAGAAAAGGGGAATGTCAACAGTAGATAATTTAAGGTTGAAGATTTTGGGGTTAGGGGAAGAAACAACAGAGTCAGGTAGTGAGCTCCAGGCATTGATCACTCTGTTGCTGAAGTCATACTTTCTGCAATCAAGTTTGGAGCTATTTACATTTTGTTTGTATCTATTATTGTATTGTTGTTGTTGTTGGAGGTGAAGTTGTCACTAATAGGAAGGACATTATGGTGTATGATCTTATGAACAACAGTTAAATCAGTTGTTTGGAGGAGACGTAGTTGTAGATTGTCTAAGCATAGTATTTGAAGTTTGGAGGAGTAAGGTAGTTTGTTTCAAAAGGAGGAGTGAAGGACTCTTCTTGTGAAGTACTGTATTTCTGGACTGTCTCAATTGTGTCAATATCAGTTATGCAATGTGGATTCCATACAGGTGAGCTATATTCGTGTATTGGTCTGATGAATGTTTTGTAAGCTCTGGTTAATAGTTCAGTGTTTCTGGAGAAGAAGCTATGTAAAGTTAGGTTTGTAACTCTTAATGCCTTTTTTTAAGCAATGTTGTTACAGTGAGCTCTGGCAGATAGGTCATTGGATATGAGTACTCCAAGGTCTTTGACAGGGTGAGGGTTAGCTATGAGTTCATTATTTCCAAGTATGTATTTAGTATTTTGATTCTGTAAGACAGAGCATTTGTTGGTTGAGATTTGAAGTTGCCAGTTGTTACACCATTCAGCTAAATGATCAAAGTCATTTATTAGAGGAAAACTTGGTCAGTGATTAAAAGAAGAAGAAGAAGAAGAAGAAGAAGAAGAAGAAGAAGAAGAAGAAGAAGAAGAAGTTACCCAATCACTGATCTGCACAAGTGACCGAATTATATGCTTTATTGAGAGCTCTAGAATTAAGTAGAGAAAGGATAGTAAATATATATACATTGATTCAAAATATGTTTTTGGAGTTGTACTCACCTTTGGAAAAATTTAGAAGGAAAGGGGATATGTGACAAGTCAAGAAAAAAAATTAATACATTTTGAGTTAATACATCAGGTTTTAGAAGCCTTAAAGGGCCACAAGAAATTGCTGTGATTCATATTCAAGCACATCAAAAGGGGGAAGAAGAAGATAAGAAAGGAAACAGATTAGCGCAGTGTTTTTCAACCAGTGTGCCGCGGCACACTAGTGTGCCGTGAGACATGGTCAGGTGTGCCGCGAAGCTCAGAGAGAGAAAGAAAACAAGAGAGAGAGAGAGAAAGAAAGAAAGAGAGAAAGCAAGAGAGAAAGAAAGCAAGAGAGAGAAAGAGTGAGAGAGAGAAAGAGAACAAGAGAGAGAGAGAAAGCAAGAGAGAGAGAAAGAGAAGAGAAAGAAAGCAAGAGAGAGAAAGAGAGAGAAAGAAAGCAAGAGAGAGAAAGAGAGGGAGGGAAGGAGAGAGAGAGAAAGACATAGAGGGAGGGAGGGAGGGAGGGAGAGAGAAAGAGAGCAAAAAAGAGAGGAAGGAAGGAAGAGAAAGAAAGAGGGATGGAGAGAGAAAGAAGGAAGGGAGAGAAAGAGGGAGGGAGAGAGAAATAGAGCAAAAGAGAGGAAGAGAGAGAATTTTTTTGTCCAAACTTTTTTTAGCCCCCCCCCCCTCAATGTGCCCCAGGGTTTCGTAAATGTAAAAAATGTGCCGCGGCTCAAAAAAGGTTGAAAATCACTGGATTAGCGGATAGAGAAGCTCAAGCAGTGAGCCAGAAGGAGGAGGAAGGAGTGTTTGTTCTGATTCCTCAAGTATTAGATCCTGAAGAAATTCTATTTAGTGAAGGTAAACAGGAAAAACTAAAGCAGATAGGAGGACAGGAGGGGAAGGATGAGAAATGATTCCTCCCAGATGGAAGACAAGTATTAAACCAACCTTATTTTAGGAGAATAATGGAAAGATTACATGAAGGGAGTCATTGGGGAACTCAAGGATTGATAGACACAGTATTGAAAACATTTACTGGGATAAAAATATATACTACAGCACAATAGGTGGTGAATAAATGTGTAAGCCAAAAGGTAAACAAGAACTATGTAAGACAATGACAATGAGAAGGAAGATCACTTGTATTATATCCCTTTCAGAATGTACAAATAGATTTTATAGAAATGTCACAAGTGGGAAGATTTAAATGTTTACTGGTAATAGTGGATCATTTGATAGGATGGGTGGAGGCTTTTCCGTGTGTAGATGAAACAGAACAAGATTACTGCTAGAACAAGTTATACCTAGGTATGGGTCAGCACAACAAATTGTTTCAGATTAAGGTAGACACTTTATTGGGAGAATTGTGCAGGGAATTATGAAACGGTTTGGGAATTTATTGGGACTTACACAGCCCTTGCAACTTTCTGGGAAGGCTGAAAATATGAATGGTAAAATAAAGCATTGTTTAACTAAGTTATACATGGAGACTGGGCTAATTTGGATCAAAGGATTATCTATAGCTCTGTTGAGAATTAGAATTCAGCCTCAAAGAGACACTGGGTTAACATTTTATGAAATGTTGTTTGGAATGGGGGGAGTGGATTAAAAACAGGAGATTTCCGTATAAAGATCTGATACAATATTTGCAATCATTGTCCTAGTCTTTTGAATATTCCAGATTAAGTAGCCTGTTGTTGCAAACATCTGTCCTGAGTTTTAAAGTAAAGAAATTGGTGATTGGATTCTGATAAAACGGTGGAAGCTCAAGAAACTCCAACCTATGTGGGAAGGCCCGTTCCAGGTGCTGCTGACTACAGATACTGCTGTTAGAACTGCAGAACGAGGCTGGACTCATTATACTCATATGAAGAAAAGCAGTGCTCCCAATACATGGACAAGTCAACCTGTCGGACCCTTGAAGCTGCGGATAACCAGAAAATAAAATGCTTATTTTTCCCTTTCAGCCTGGATGCCTGTACACCCACAAGAAGAGAAATGAAGGATGGGTAATGCTATTATGGCTAGGGTTGATAATGAGAAAAGCAGAGGGTTATCAGATTTGTATAAGTGCAAAAGGTGGACAGGGGAGAGAAATGGGATGGGAGCCCTGAGAGAAATGTACTTATGTGTTTAATGAAATGGTAACTGAATGGCCCAAAGATGAGACACATCCTTGCCATTGGGGTGGTCTCTGGGAGGAATTTCAGGAATTTCAGTGTTATGTTATAATTGGAGCTGAGGATCCATTATGTAAGGTGAATGCAGAATTACAAAAATGGGCAATGTGTGGATGGTGGAATAAGACTATCCCATTCACCTTTATTCACAAGATTCCAGTCAATATAAAATGTGGAAATCAGTTGTATTCAGATTTACCTATGGGATGGACAGGCCGGTGTGCCTTGGACACTAAAATAACAAAATCAACCAGAATATTAAAAACAGGGAGTTTTTGGATGACTGATGAAAAGAAGGTGCAAAATAATAATAAGAGGGAAAATAGACATAAGGGAGAAGGGAAATGATTGCTGGAAGTGCATAAAAGAGTACAAGCAGGGAGCAAGATAGGGCAAACTTTGGTTTACCAAAGCAAATATGAGTGTACAGGAAAAGCTTTGCAGTGTCAGTTTAGAGTTATAGCATATCATGTATGCAAGCAACAAGGCAAAATGACATGTTATGATCCAAAGGAAAACCCAGTTCAATATTGGTTAGAAGTAAAGGAGGGAAATGATCAGGGAAAGCTTCATTCTAAAGTGTGAATAAGAAATCCTACTAATAAAACTTTTAGAAGCTTGCCAGTTGGCCAAGGTACCCACTGGATATGGGAATATGGATTGGCAAAGAACATATATATATAATGACAAATATATCTGTCCTCAAAAATGGGAGGAGACTAAAGAACAGTGTTTTAATACTGATGAAAAATACTGTCCTTATTGGAATTGTGTAGGTTGGGCCACATGGAATACTAACCCTGGAGCCAGTGGATACCTTACCAAAGTAAATGTGCAAAGTAATTGTGAGAACAATAAGTGTAATTTTGTTAATTTTACCATAAATAATCCACAAGAGTTTATAAGTAAATGGGGAAGCCAACATGGAATAAGAATATATGGATCTGGGATTGACACTGGAGGCTTATTTTATTTAAAAATTAGTAAGTTAGTAGAAGAAGGAAACCCATTAAGTAAGACCTTCTTCTCAGACTTTTGGGAAGAGATTGAGAAACCTTTTGAAGTACCAGAGGTAGCCAGAAATTTGTTCTTAACATTTGCCGAAACTATTGCTCAGACATTAAATGTGTTCAATTGTTATGTGTGGGGGGGGAACAAATGTAGGGGACCAATGGCCCTTAGAAGCAGTGGAATGGAATATAAGCATAGCATATGAGCAGAAAGTTAATGGATGCTACAAAATCCGACTGTGATTAGATGGTGTGTAAATAGAATAAATCTCCATGCCCCTAATATTGGATATGTCCCTTGTGCAATAAGACTGTGCCTGAGAATATTACCATGCCTGAGAATAATCTATGGACTAATGATGTTACCCTGTCTTATTTCCTTAATTAGAAGTTTTGTCCAGAGTTCCATTGAAAGTATTGTATCCGGTCAATAATCAATTAAAACTATAATGGTAATGAAAAAGATTGGGGACGAGTTGAAATTACTGGAGAATGAACAGCAAACTATTCAGGAAGAGAAAATGAATAATGAAGAAAAAAGCAAGTTGTTAGAAATAAAACAAAATCTTAAACAGCTTTGTATTAAAACAAAGAAGAGAAATGAAGGAATTGAAGGAAGAATCCATTGTGTATAAAATAATTTAAGTTTTATTTTAAGAATATCAGTATTTGCTGTCTGTCTGTAGTTAACAAGATTAGGATTTCCTGTTTTTCCTTATCTTGTGACTGTCACTTTGGGATCTGTTTTTAACAAGATAAATGTTTGCTGTTTAACAAGATAAATGTTTGCTGTTTACCCAATAAACTATTTATCTCCGGGAGAGGGAGGCAGGATGTGGACCATATTTGGGCAAGGAATTCTGTGTACCCCTATGATAAGTTGAGGAATTCTATGTACCTTTGTGATTTGTAAAAACCTATATAACCTGCTCTTTAGCTTCTGTACAAGTGTCTCTTCCCTTGGGAAGAGTACCCACTTTGCAAACCGTTTTTGGTATACCCAGAGAGAATAAACATTTCTGTTCTCTTTGTCCAAACGTCTTGTGTGAACTTTTTCATAAAATTTCAGTGCACAATGGCTTTGGTGTAATCCCCACCATTGATGAGACAAGTATCTAATCTGCAGCATGCCTTCAGGCCTGCCTTTAATAGTAAAGTCAGTAAGTTCAAATTTTTTGGATGACCATAGTCCTAATAGCTGATATTACTTTAGTTAGTATAGGGACCATCAATGATAATTTCATGTTTGAAGAGGACCTTGATATCTAACAGATTGTTTGGGAATTGGGGGTTTGTGTCAAGACTTGTGTGCGAATTGGATTAAAGTGAGGGATGAGTGCATATAGTCAGCCTTATTCTCTCTTCCCAGATTCCATCTTGCTCCAATAGCAGGACAAGAGTCAAGATAGTTGGAGATGGTCTGGGTGCAGTGGTTGACCAGGGTGTCTTTCATGTCTTTTTTCCGTTTAAAGCCCGTCTCTTTTTTTAAATATATATATATATATAAGTTTTATTAGTTTTTTCAAAGTTATACAAACTGAAATATTAGGAAACTTTGCAGACATTATTTTTCATATTACAAATCATAGTTATATAAGAAACATAAAATAAGTCAAAGGAAAAAACATAAATAAAAAACATAAATAAAAGTTCCCCCCCATAACAGTTACACTAATCTCTTTCCCTCCCTCTCGCCCTACCCCCCCAACCTCCCCCCCTTCTCGAACTTCCCAGAGTGAAATCAGATTATCAATTCCCTTAATATCAAAATCATACATACTTAAATTCTATATTATCTGTTATCCTCCCCAACTCTACTACTACCTTCACACCCAAATCCATTTAGGCTCTTTATACTAATAAAAATCCTAAACTATTCATAAGCTATTTGAAATTTTTTAGAATGATATTTAATTTGAATATAATCAATCCATTTTTTCCAGTCCAATATGTATTTCTCATTCGAGTGATCCTTCATATAGGCCGATATCTTCGCCATCTCTGCTAGATTCGTGACCTTTATTGTCCATTCTTGAATTGTGGGTAACTCTTCCTTCTTCCAATATTGGGCAATCAAGAGTCTCACTGCTGTTATTAGATTCAATATCAATTTAGTCTCTATACTTGTACAGTCTGTGGTAATACCTAATAAAAACAACTGTGGTATAAACTTCAATTTTTTCTTAAGAACATTTTGCATAATCCACCATATTTTTATCCAAAATGCTTTTACTTTTACACATGACCACCACACATGAAAATAAGTAGCGTCCATACAATCACATCGCCAGCATTTAGGCTGTATATCAGGATACATACTAGCCAACTTCTTAGGATCCAAGTGCCATCTATAAAGCATTTTATAAAAGTTTTCTCTCAGATTTTGAGCTTGTGTGAATTTAACATTTCTTACCCAAATTACTTCCCATGTATCTAATGTAATCGTTTCCTCAAAATTCTGTGACCATTTTATCATACAGTCCTTGATTAATTCTGTTTCAGAGTCTTTTTCTATAAGTATATTATATATTCTTTTTATGTGCATTGGACCTTGGTCCTTAATTTGTTTTATTAATTGTCCTTCCTGTTGTTCCATACCAAGTCTTTGATCCTTTTGCCATCTATCCTTCAACTGAGCATATTGAAACCATGTTTGCACTAATCCTTCTTCTTTTAAATCATTCAAAGATTTTAATTGTAATACTCCATCAGTTAATTTAAATAATTCCTTATATGTTACCACATCTTGCCTTTGTTCTATACTAGTATTCTCTATTGCGTGTCTGGGCGCCACCCATATTGGTACTTTATAATCCATTATCCCTTGATATTTTCTCCAGACACGCAGCAGAGCATTCCTTAGTATATGGTTCTTGAAAGTCCTGTCCGCCTTTTGATTATAAACCAAATATGCACGCCATCCATATAACAATTCATACCCTTCTATATTCAATATCATTTCATTAGTTAAGTTTACCCAGTCACTTATAGATACCAAAACTGTTGCATCATAATACAATTTCAAATTAGGCAATTTTAGGCCACCTCTTTCTCTTATATCCTGCATTATTTTCATTTTAACTCTTGGTTTTTTCCCTTGCCATACATATTTATTAATTCCTCTCTGCCATTCCCACAATTTTGACTCATTTTTAAGTATTGGGATCATTTGAAACAAAAACAAAAATTTAGGAAAAACATTCATTTTGATTACCGCTATCCTCCCCAACAATGATAATTGCAATTTTTTCCATTTGTCCATCTCTATCTGTATCTTGGACCATAAAGTTTCATAGTTATACTTATATAATTTTCCATTCTCTGCTGAGATATAAACCCCCAGGTATTTTACTTTTTTCACAATCTCACACCCAGTTGCCTTTACCAAACCTTCTTTTCGAATCCCTGTCATATTTATTGTTATCATCTTGGTTTTCCCCACATTAATTTTGAAACCAGATACTTTTCCATATTCTTTGATAATTTCCATTAATACCTTGGTAGATTGTAGAGGCTGTGTTAGTGTTACCACCACATCATCTGCAAATGCACGCACTCTATAATCATGATGTTTAACTTTAACCCCCCTTATTTCCTCTAGTTTACGTATTTTATTTAACAACACTTCCAAAGTTAATATAAACAATAATGGTGATAATGGGCAACCCTGCCTTGTACCTTTACCAATTTGAAAAGATTCTGTTAAATTCCCATTAATTATTATCCGTGCAGTTTGTTCTTTATACATTGCTTTAATAGACTGAATAAAATGTTCTCCCATTTGCATCTTTTGAAGTATCTTTTCCAAAAATTGCCAATTCAATCTATCGAACGCTTTCTCAGCATCTAAAAACATTAGCACCGCCGGAGTCTGGCTATCTCTCCTAAGATATTCCAGTATATTCACAATTTGTCTAACATTCTCTCTCATCTGTCTACCTTGTATAAAACCTGTTTGATCTTTATGTATTATCTGTTGCATGATTGGCATCAGTCTGTTAGCTAAAATTTTTGTAAAGATTTTATAATCTATATTAAGCAGTGATATAGGTCTATAATTCTTGGGCTGAGTGTGATCTTGTTCTTTTGGAATTAATGAAATAAAAGTTGTTTTCCATGATGGAGGGATCTTATTTCCTTCTTGTATTTTATTGAATAATTCTTTAAGTGGTTCTACTATCTCTTCCTGAAGGCTCTTATAATACACTGCTGTCAAACCATCCGTGCCTGGAGCTTTACCTATTTTTAACTGTTTAATTGCCAGGGTGTCTTTCATGTCTTGACGTGCTCCTAGTATGCCACATTGCTTGCAGAGACTGCCTTCATGACCATTGTCCTATTCTAGATGATTCCATCTGCTCAGTCCACCAGAATCTGTCTTCACATGCTCAGGATAGACAAGTCCCTGTCTCACTGAAGGCCAATGACCTTACAGCTACTCTTAACCTGGTTTAGCCAGCCTGACAGAGCTGTTGCCCGGGGTGTGGCTGCTGTACATGCTACAGCTACTAGGAGCTACAGGTGAGAACAGAGTGACAAGTGAGGACCAAAGATTAATGAGCTGCCCTAAATGGACATGACATGCCCCTACACCAGAGGTGATCCCCCTCTCTGAATACCCCATACACCCCCCAAGGGACCCCCAATAAGGAAAGGATCAGACACATAATTTCTGATTTGGAAGAAAGCATTACAATGCATTCACAATCAGGTTAATGTGGCTGGCTTGCATGGCAGACAAGTTGTTCAGACAAGTTATATATATCTAATGGCATGGGAACAGGAATAAGTATAGGTTTCATACTTGCAAAACAAAAAGAAACCTTTAGGTAAAAATAAATATGAAGGCATAGGAAATATAAACCTTTTCATGGGTGAAAACATACAAGTTGGGGAGGGGGGATGAGTGTTTATGATTCCTAAGGTTAGTCAGATATATTTGGTATGCAAACATATACACTGGGTGCATTATTCATGTGGAAAGAAGGAAGGGAGGGAGGGAGGAAAGGAAAAGAAGAGGAAAGGAAAGGGAGGGGAAAGGGAGTGGAGGGGAGAAGAGTTAATTTCTGGTACTCCCTGCCAGCTTCCTAGAAGGAAAATTAATGTGGAAGCTGACAGGAAGTCAGACAAAGTTCCCACTGTTCCCCCACCAGATCTTTCTGTTCCCTGTTTAGGTTCCTTGGACCAATGGGGCAAGGATTGTCTAATTTCTGCTAAATTTGTAAGCCATGCTAGATCTCAATAGTTGCATGCAAATACATACCTACCTACATACCTTCCTCTGGATTTACAGTACATGCCAAGACACATTGGGGAACCCAACAGGATTTCATAGTAGCGATACCCTATAAGCTGGAGATAGAACTTCCAGCAACTGTACAATGGTTGGTAGAATGGAGGAGAGGCATGGGCTGAAGCAACTTGGTGCTTTTACTTTGAACACTTACTCAAAGCTTAATAATGTTAGTCACGTCAACGGCGGACTAGGGATGAGAGGAATACAACATCATAGTGAAGATATGGAATATAAAAACGTTGCTGGGATATGTTCATACTGTGATTAGGGGGTAAATGGATTGCAAGACCATCAGTCTCACATCAGTTCTGCTTGTCCCACAAGATAGAAGAGTTGGTGTGTGGCATGTCCCTGTTATCATGCAAGACGAAATCCAGAAAATCTGTGGAGTTGCACACCCTGTGGAAGATCTTAAACTCTCTAGCTACCCCACAAAATCCAGATAGTCCCAACCTCATTGGCTTTTCATATTACTCTTAAGATCTGGCATTGTGCTTTAGCATTCAGTAAACAAACCAATTTCCAGGAAACATAGAAATATTTTGGTTAATATCTTTGGTTGCCAATTCATTTTGGTATTTTGATAATTTTACTGATTATTTTGGATGTGTTTGCATGCTGTGTAGCATCAAATTAACTCATTTAATTCTCTGTAAGTTGAATTCATAAATCCTATGTCATTCTCTATCCCAGAGGCTCACCTAGTGCCTATAATTTTGTATATTAAAAAAATGCAATTAGTACAGATTACTTTTGCTATGGTATATGTATATACTGTATATATTTTACATTGTATTTTAGACTACATGTTTATCTATTTGTGCATCATTGAGGAAACTGAGACATTACAATAAAGTAAACAAAAACAACAACAACCCCAAACAGTAAAATTCATATTCAGATTTTAGAACAGAAATTGAATCTCAGTGCAATCGTGACTGGAACAGACAATTTAACAGTGAGTATCCAGAACAGCATGTGGAATACAAATATGCAATGGATGAAAATCCTGATCAGCCCAGTCTTGGATCCAGATCGAGTTCATTTATCCTGAAGGGATGAAATTCAAAAGGGAATTTATTGCTCATTTTTCATGTTCTCCTTAAGGTCATTTTTATGGCTTATTATATAAGCCAAGACAGACTGTGCAAGAAATGTCATTTTTCAAGTACCTACTAGTCCAGAATTATACTGATTTTTTTTTATTCTTTTTCTCTCTGTCTCTCTCTCTTTAAGGAGTCTAAGGGAAAAAATGCATTCACGTACATGCCAAAATACATTTAGACTATATTAAAACATCAATTTCCATTTGGAATAGAATTTTCCAGACAAATGATATCCATGCCAAGCTTGAATGAAAGCCAGTTTTCTATTCAAGCTGCACACAAACTGGCTGATTTTGTCACAACAATAGCAGACATATATTCATTTCCTCTGTTGTTGTTCTTTCATCTTCCTTCCTTTTGAAATAATTAGTTGATTAGCTCAATCAAGGGAGCAAGTGGGAGGGAGTGAAAAGTTGATTCCATTCATTTTCAACCCAACCGACCATTTAATTTCACGCTAATAACAGAAACAATTTTTTCCTATCATTTTTGTCTGCTGCCCACTCTCTATAGCTGTAGTCTTGATACAATGTGGCTACAGCCAAATAAGCATCTCCAGGAATAAGATTCTTTACTGAAACCCTGGGGAGAAACTGCCCATTCATGCCAATAACAACAATAACAACAATAATTAATTTGGTATAAAGCCGCTTCCAATGTTCCTTTAGTCCATCTACAAGGATTGTCACATTCCCACAAATGTTAAAAATCACATTTGCAAAAAGAAATGGTGCAACTCTTACCTCATGTACAGCCTTGAACTTCAAAATGTGATGATCAAAGTTTGCCACAATGGGATTATGGCATGCTGATACACTGCCTTTGTTCTCTTATCACCAAAGCCAAATGGTATACTAATTTCAAAGTAATGCCCAGCAATGGATATCTTCTGGTAATATTTAAAGCAGATGGGCTATTACCTTTTTTTCTTCAATATTTCTCTGTGCATACTTCACTAGCTGCAATTTATAAGAAGGATTATCATGAATACATGATTACCACATCACAGGTCTATGTAAATATTAGCAATAGATTAATGATGGGAAAAGACACTGGTAGTAGGTACATATTTAACCTAATATAAAGTTCATATTTTTCCCATTCTGTTGTTCTCTAGATCTGTTGCACTACAATTCCTTGAATTTCTAGCAAACAGACATTTTTTTTATTTATTTATTTATTATTTATTATTTGGATTTGTATTATTTGGATTTGTATGCCACCCCTCTCCGCAGACATGCTGGCTAGGAATCTTAGAATTCGTTCAATGACAATAATTTGGGGAAGGTTAATATAACCCAACCAATGAACTACTCTAAGCAACATTTTAACAGGCTTATCGAGAATGTCAGGATCCCTCCCATTGCCTACATAAAAATGAATTTCCTTTCTGATTAAGAAATCTCTTATTCAAAAGTCCTACATCAGAAGAACTTACATTTCTGTCTTTCCAGGCCTCTGTGATATTTGGGGAGAAAAGCCACCTAAGGGCTAAAATAAAAGCCTGGCACTATCATTTTGTCTTTAAAATATAGGAGAAAAATGAGATCATTAGATTATTTTACAGAACTGGAAACTCCAGCTAAGTTGATGTTAACTATCTCAGGTTGACTTTGCATAATTTTATCATAGTATCTAATTACACTGCCAGAGAGATAATCCTAACAAAATGAATTATACAACTCGTATTATTAGAACTGTAATTATAAGGAGGAGGAACGGTTAAAAAAAAAAACATGTAAAGAGATTCAATGAAATAATGAATTCAACAGCCTGTTTGAGCACAGCATTGTCTACATCAAAGGGATCTTCAGATTGGTTTGACAGCAAAGTACTGGTAGTCCCTGACTTATGACTACAATTCAGCCCAAAATTTCACTGTTTAAGTGAGACATTTGTTAAGTGAATTTAGCCCTATTTTGCAATCTTTTCATGCCTCAGTTATTAAGTAAATCATAGCAGTTGATAAGTTAGTAACCCAGTTGTTAAGTGAATAGGTCTTCCCTATCGGCTTTGCTTGTCAGAAGGTTGCAAAAGGCGATCACATGACCTTGGGACACAGCAACGGTCATAAATATGAACGAGATGCTGAGTATCTGAATTTTGATCCCATGATCATTGGAATGCTACAAAGGTCATAACTCTGAAAAACTCTTTTCACAGACAATTTTTTCAGTGCTGTTGTAACTTTGAATGGCCACTAAATGAATGGCTGTAAGTCAAGAACTACCTATAGAAAGATGATTTGAGCAGCACTCCAAAACATGATATCCTCCAGATATTTGAGGCCACAATGCCTACAATGCCAGCCATCGTGGTTAATGGTCATACATGATAAGAATCGTTATCTGAATATTTGATAAACTGCACATCAGCGTGTGCCATGTTGAAATGTTGATCAATCTCCATGTTGATTGATCACCCTGTTGGCCAAGTTCAATCAACATGGTGCATGCTTATCCACCAAGGCTGCCAGACATCTGAGGACAGAACAAGCATAGCACAAGAGAAGCAAACACTCCGCGAAGCCAGAGCTGAAAACTCTGCAACAATGGTGCCCACACCTCTACCCATGTGGCAAAACATTTTGTGCCCATATAGGCTTTACTAGCTACCTGCGGACTAATAATAATAATAATAATAATAATAATAATAATAATAATAATAGTAATAGTAACAGTAACAGTAACAGTAACAGTAACAGTAACAGTAACAGTAACAGTAACAGTAACAGTAACAGTAACAGTAACAGTAATAGTAATAGTAATAATAATTTATTAGATTTGTATGCCACCCCTCTCCGAAGACTCAGGCAGCCCTCAACCTGTTAGATGTCAATGTCTTCGAACATGATGAATGAACATCAAACTGAATATAGGAAAAGCAGCATATTGTGTATGCTATTTTCTTGCTTTATGACATAAGGTTCTTCCTACGAATGCATGGGGAAAGAGTGTAAACCTTCAATATTTGATTGCCAGAAAGTAGTTTTATTTCTGCCTAGCATAATAATAATAATACTGTTTAACATGTTTCCAGGTTTTGGACAAACTTCAAAGGCTATAGATTCTTCTTAATTTTTAATCCTGGCTACCATGAAGGTCTCCAATTTAACTGTTTGCCTCTTGCCTTAAGTTGCCACTTATATATGATTGAGAGTCCATAGTGTTCTTTGAAATATTCTTTCCTACCAGTGAATAGAGAGGGAGAGAGGGAGGAAAGGAGGGAGGAAAGGAAGGAAAGAAGGAAGGAAGGAAGAGAGGGAGGGAGAAATTGTAAAACAGAAAACAAAAACAAAAGATATATAGTATAAATGGAAAAAGAAATCAAAGGGAAAGCTTCAACTGCAAGCTTAAACCTTAAACAAAAGTTTAAACTGCAAAAGGTGGGGGGGGGGAGAAAAAGAAAGGAAAAAAGAAATGGCTTCTGATTTTCTTCAAAGCAGTTACGAATAGAATTATAAATTTATCTCTTGCTCTAAACTAATGTCGCTTTTCTTTCTGTAATCTATCCTGCCTAATCATTGAAACCATAAATCATAAATTCATCAGATTTTATGCAAAATTCCTGTATTCCAATTATCTATAAACATAGGCATTATGTTTTCTCTGATCAGAGAAGTGAATCTGGCAATCTCAGGGAGTTCTATCATTTTTATCAACTACTCCTCCATTGTATGTATTTACAATTTTTTCCATCTTTGTGACTACAATCACCTGCAGTTATCATCTACAAAAACAGACTCCCATTACTTTTTTCAAACTATTTCTCATCAGTCCCAAAAGAAAGACCTCTGGTTTCAAGTGTATATTAACTTTCAAAAGCTTGTGAATCAGTATGTCGGACCTGAGTCAGTTGAGAAGGGAAGCATAGAATTCTTATTAATAAAATAAATGTATTTGAATCCAACATTTTCTAGCTTTTTTACATGTTCAACCAAACATGATAAAATGTTCCTACTTATTTTTGACATTTCCAACGTGAATATGAAGTACATCAATACACTCTAGATCACTTCTGTGGTGACTAATAGCGATGGTACATCATTTTATTAATCTCTTTAAGACTCTGATCAGAGAAGTGAATCTGGCAATCTCAGTGAGTTCTATCATTTTTATCAACTCCTCCTCCATTGTATGTATTTACAATTTTTTCCATCTTTGTGACTACAATTACCTGCAGTTATCATCTATAAAAACAGACTCCCATTACTTTTTTCAAACTATTTCTCATCAGTCCCAAAAGAAAGACCTCTGGTTTCAAGTGTATATTAACTTTCAAAAGCTTATGAATCAGTATGTCGGACCTGAGTCAGTTGAGAAGGGAAGCATAGAATTCTAATTAATAAAATAAATGTATTTGAATCCAAAATTTTCTAGCTTTTTTACATGTTCAACCAAACATGATAAAATGTTCCTACTTATTTTTTGACATTTCCAATGTGAATATGAAGTACATCAATACACTCTAGATCACTTCTGTGGTGACTAATAGCGATGGTAAATCATTTTATTAATCTCTTTAAGACTATAAAATATAATCTTTGTCTTACAATACATTGCTTAATGACTATTCCAAGTTAGGACATACAGTACTTTTAAAAAGCTACTTACGACCCATCTTCAAAGTTATGACTGCCAAATGCTGCAAGGTCCCATGGTTGCATTTTAAATGCTTGGCAGTAAACTCATATTTACAATTGGCTGCAGTGCTTGATAGTAATGTGGTAATTTGTGACTTTTTTGTTATTTTCCAGCAGAAGTATGGATATGCTGGATTTATTAACCCACCACATGATCAGCTTAACAACCATTACAAAAATTGACATAACATCAAGCCAGGTCACATGACTTCAGTTGTGTACAAATGTTGAGGACTACCTGTAATTTTAATTCTTTCAATCACATATTTTTCCCATTGTTCAATATTTATATATCTAAAATTGTTAATCACATTATCAGACTTTCTATCACTTGTTTTTCTTTTCTTTCAAACTTTAATACAAGTTTATACATTTTAGCAATAACATGTGCAACATTTGCATGAAATTCTATCTCAAACTCAGTGTTACAATGTTCAAAACCATACACTATTTTTGTCTACTCTTAAACTTTTCTCATAACTATAAGAAAAACACTGGCAATTATGTTCCTTTGTCACTAAGTTCCCCTTGATAAAATTCTACTATCTCAGAATTAGACATTTGTGTTAGCATATTATTCCTCATCTTTAAAATGTTTCTATATAATAACATTTCAGTTATATTCCATCCAAAAAATCCTGGGTATGTTTTTATAAATCACACTTACAGGATCGTGATTCCAAAACGTCTTTAGTAATATATTTTTCCTTAACAGCCAATTTCTTCTAGACTCTTTGAAATATCTATTCTGGAAAAAGAATGTTGTCTTTCAGAAAAGTAGCTGTACTCTCTTCAATAGCCATTCTTCTGTCTCCATATGTCTAGCAGCCCCAAATTGTCCATTAATCAAATATATTTTTGGTAACTTTGTAATTTTATTTTTGCCTCAGAAGTTCTATCTAGTTATGGGAAGGAAGAAACACTTTTAAAATTTGAAAAACATCATTTAAAGTTCCCACAATGCCAATGAAGAATAAAGTCACTTTGTAGGAAGCCCCCCCCCCAGGAATGAAATATTTGGGAAATATTAAAAGAAACAGAATATTATGTTTCCACAAAAGGAGAAATGGAGAAACATGCTCTTAAGTAGATGTCTTCAAACTTGGCAACTTTAAGACTTGTGGACTTCAACTTCCAGAATTCTGGAAGTTGAAATCCACAAGTCTTAAAGTTGCCAGGTTTGAGGAGCCCTGTTCTTAAGGGAGGCAGAAACTAGCCTCAGTTTTCCTGCCCAAAGCAGAAACTGAGAAGGCCAGCTTTTAGAAATGCAGTTTTGGTAATCCATTCAGAAAGACAGAAACTCAGATAAGCAACAAACAAAAGGTTGACAAAATTAGCTAAGACAAAAACCTGGGATTTGCATTTCACCTTTTGCCTATAGAGCCAGCCATGATCCCATAGGTGTTACATATCAAGAATGCTTGGTTACAACCAGGTACTCTGCCTTAAGCAGGAAAATGGGAACTGCTGATTGATTGAGCTGTCTGACAGCTCCATATATAAGAGCTTGTCTCCAGTAACTTCACTTACCCTCTCTAACAACTGGAGACAAAGATGGGATTGTGAAGATGGACTAAGAAAAGAGCTGATATAATCCAAATAGATCCAGCCAGGCAAGAGAAAGGAACAGTGGACATTTTGCATGGCAAATTCAAATGGCAATAGCTGCACCATGCTGGCATTCCACTCACCTATGCCCTTCAACCCAGCAAAGGAGAAATGGGGGTCTTACATGATTTGATTTGAATGCTTTATGGAGGCAAACAATGTCTTCGGGCTTTGGACAGTTGCAAAAGGGCATATTCCTCAGCCATTGTGGGCATGAGGTATTTGACATGGCTGAGTCACTGTCAGAGCCAACACCAGTGCAGATGGTGCCTTGGCAAGTGCTTCAGAAAATACTGAAGATCCATTACCTCCCAGCACCATCCAAAATGGTAAAGCAAAACAAATTCTGTCAATGGATGCAACGAGACAGGGAGTCCATCAACCGGGTGGCCCTACGAAAAGCTGCTGCATATTGATTGATTGATTGATTGATTGATTGATTGATATTTATATGCCACCCAACTCCAACAGGACTCTGGGCAGCTTACAAGTGATCACAATAATAATAACAAAATAACACAAATTACAAAAAGTAATAAAAAATGTAGCCACAATAAAACAGCAAACATTAGACAATATTTTAATAGACCAACTAATATGTGGGATCCAAGACTTCTGCTTGCAATGGCAATTGCTTGCCAAGGCTTCAATAGTGCACCTGGATGACCCCTTGGATCACAGTGAGGAGGAAGTCTACTGGATTAAATGCTGATGGGGTGCAGAGGGCCCAGAGCAACAACCATACTCCAGCTGCAGGGGACAACATTCACATGCAACCTGTAAGTACAGGGACACCATCTGCTGATGTTGCGAATGGTCTGGGCACCTAGCAAGAGTTTGAGTTATAGCACATAAACCAACTGGCAGCCGCCAAGTAAATGCAGACAACCAAGAATGCCCGAACAATAATTTCCAATTTGATCACCCACAGCTGACTCAAAGCCAAGGGAGGCAGAACACTTACTTGGCAAGTTCCAGCAATGACATGACCATGAAACATTTCTGGTGGAAGCCAAACCTTCCCAAAAGCTTCTAGAAGCTTCCACAGGTGGAGCAACCCAACCTCCCTGGCCACTGCCACCACACCTACTGAGCTGTGCAGGTCCAAAAGAGTTTACAAATGCCCTGCCTAATTATGGGACTATGTATGCTAAGTACACTGTTCCATCCAAGATGGGAGGGGTGTTATATATCAAGAGTGCTTGGTTACAATCAGATCCCCTTTTTAAGCAGGAAAATTGGAACTGCTGATTGATCAAGCCATCTGACAGCTCCCTATATAAGGTCAAACTGTCAGAACAGCTCACTGCTAGATCTTGTACATAGTTGGAATAAAGAGCTGTTGAAAGGAGCCTGTCTCCAGTCTTACCCTATCTAACAATAGGAATCTGACAACAGCCAATAGAATATTAAATGACATGTTCTGGAACAGGAAGCTCAAATACAAAGCCCAAAGAAGGTATAAAACCCAGCTACCCTCAACTCCATTTTGTCAGTTACCTAGTTTCATGTTGGTTGGGGGGGTTCTGCCTCACCAATAAAGAAAATTTCTTTACACTCAGCCTCCAGCCTCCATTTTGTGTCCAGTGCCTTTCTCCTGGCTTGCAACTAAACCAAATGGATTTTCCTTCCAACAGGTTTATAAACCTTTTCCAGATGATTACATGGGAAATAACATTAAAACATTCAGTTAAGAAAATGTTAATAGCCCCCCAACAGTAATTCTCAAGTCTATCTTGTTGTTTGAAAAAGGATCCTAGGATTAGTAGTGTTCTGTCTGGGTCACTCCGGAAGCTATGACCAACCCAAAAAGATAAGCCAGACACACCGGTTGAATCCAAACACAGTTTTATAATGGTAAAGAGAAAAGAAGACAACAGAAAATGTCCTTATAGATCAGGAAAACACTGGAACTCCAAATAGATACACGAAGGCAATTGTTCATACAGAAACACAGGATCCTTAATGCCAGACGAGGCTGTTGAGCTAACAGACACACACCTCCCACCAGTCTTCAAGGCTGCTGGGCCACGAGCCAGGAACAAAAATGCTGAGAGAAAATGCAGATAACACCAACTCCCCTTTGATAACACTCCACGCTGCCAGAATGGTTCTCATGCCTTATAAACCCTTCCCTGCTAATGAGGACCACACCCAACCCCCTGGTGTTCCTCATTCAATGCTGGTAATATCTACGCAGTTGATTTCTCCTTTGAGCTATGCATCTCTGCCGCATACTAATGATAGCTTGTGTGTCGGCATCCAGGGACTCCAGGGAATCAAAGCTACTTGCTGGAGATAGCCCTTCCCCAGGGCTCCCAGGCCTTGCATCAGCGTCACTTTCGTGCCTGCTGTCTGCACTGTCCGACTGCAAACAACTCTCCGCTCCGCTCTCAGCATCCTCCGGGCATGGAGCCAGCAGAGACGCAGCTGGTCTTTGATCTGGCTCAGGCTGAACCACAACAAGTAGGAGACAAAGAGACCTTAAAAACTGCCTGAGATTTCACACACTGGTACTTGCTTTTGTCAGAAACTCTGCCTCAGTGTTGTGTTTATTTTTCTGTTCTGTTCACCTCTTCCTCATGCTTTTTGTTTCTAATTTTTCACTTGAATTGGTCTCTTTGACATCTGCTTTCAAGACTCAGGGCCATGTTTCATTATCCTAAATTAAAAGATGCATATCTGCTGCTGGATGTATTGCCTCATGGTAAATTGATTGCAGGCAACCTTTTAATGTGTAAGAAGCAGCTTCCTCTTATTTTCTCAATACCAATCAACCAGGGGAGCTGTAAGATCACCTCAACAAGTTGCGCTTTGTGAGATGGATTTTATACTGCAGTACCTGTGCGCTCCAGAACATGATGCAATGTTTAAATCATCCTATATATTAAGACAATACATCTAGGTATGGATTATTTGGTAGTAAAATATTAATAGGCCACTTCACTACTATCGATATTATCCCTCCACATTTCCTAGTAAACTGCCATGCCATCCCTGCTGGTGTCCGAGTTTCACTGCTTGCTTCTATAAACATCTTCATTGCAATGAATGAACTCTCTCTCCAGGCCAACAAAATTACAGCAATAGCAAATCTGTCCTGGGGTTATTATCTAGTTTATACTATGAGGATAGCTTCTCCCACTATATTTTTGAAAGCTGTCTTGGAAAGAAAAAAAGAAATCAATAAACAATCACCTTGATTTATATAGAAATTTGCAAGGGCCTTCCTGGACTCTACAAAAGGCAGTATTCTTTTTAAAAAATAAAGTCATTATTGTAATATGGAATTCTGGAGTACCATCTTTTTCTTGTCATGCTGTCTTTGATGCAGAGATGCATAAGCAGCACTTCTTTAATGTTCATCAACGAAATCCAGAAAATTAAAAATGCTATTATTTGGAATACAAGCAGCATTTAGAGATCAATATTAAATTAGCAATAAAATCTCAGCCTTCCAGGACAATGTCATTCCTCTTCATTTAAAATAGAAATAATTGTTTCCATTCTATTCCAAGCAAAAGTGAACAAAAGGCAAAAGGAGCTGGTCTCTGAAACAGCCCATCTGCAACTATAGTTTCCTTCAACTCTATTTTGCAAAACCATTCAGAATTCACTGTATGTCATTGAGGTGACTTTAAATTATGTTATCTCAGCCTTGCTAGAGTACATTTGAGGGTTGTAATCAAATAGGTATATTTCACTGTGCCTGGTGGTAATATCCAATTAGCTTCTTAGGGTTCTGTCCAACAGTCTGGATAAATTGGAAAAATGATGCAAGAACCTTTGGTAATTAATTATAAGATAACTTAAGTAACAAATGCTAGTATGGTTTTACTGTTCATTTCCCCAAAGGTATAAATGATACAACAGGAAAAGAAAGCATTAAATTTCTGGTGCTAGCTGCCCAATTTTTATTCTAACAAATTACTGGAAAACTAAACAAGTATCTTCTGGACCAAAAGCATTTAAAATGATGGAAAAATCAGCATTAGTTGAAAAATTAATAGCAAAGAATCTCTTTAATTTTGTTTTACTGGACATTTCATCCCAATTTCTTCATTACATTATCAAAGTGATTTGTAATGGATAATCTCTGTATCAATCCTTTTGTAAAGAAATATTACAACTTTATTGCTTTTAAGATGACAAATGGATTTTCATACATTTCAAATTACCTGTGTTTTGTTTGGCTCCTATGTATCTTTTGTGTTTTTATTTGTTTTTGTTAAAATGCTTCCATAAAGGTGGAAGATTTCTTGATCTAACCCACATTGAAGGAGCTGTAGCAGGTAAATGGAAATACATTAGATTCCACCTCCCTAATTATTAAGTTCAGCATTTCTGGAAAACTGTATTAATATTGTGCAGCAAGACAGAATGGCCCAAGAAGCTAGACTACATATCCCAATACAAATAGCCTTCCAAAAATTTGTCTGGGAAACATCCACCCCACCCCCCCACTTTCCTGTCCCTCCTAGCTTTCCTTGTCTGTCAATCACATCACAACTGCCTTGAA
Organism: Erythrolamprus reginae; assembly: GCF_031021105.1. NCBI lineage: Eukaryota > Metazoa > Chordata > Lepidosauria > Squamata > Dipsadidae > Erythrolamprus > Erythrolamprus reginae. Next base: position 175,272,178 of record NC_091951.1, on the reverse strand, counting down.
GATCTGCTGCTTGCTTTTCTTCATTTTGCATATTTCTCCCGTGTAGAGGCACATCAGCTATACTGCTGGATAAATGTTCTCCCTATCCACAACCATTCATACAGTGTGGATTCATCCCCCCCATTCAAACCACAGTTAATGCCAAGTTAATTTGTGAGGTATATGTTATCTTCTCCTAATATCTCACCATATTAGCATCTTTGCACTGATCTCCTCCCTCCATAAGCATTTTTATTTCTTTTTTAAACATCTCAGTTCATTATTTCCTCATTTCCACCCCAGTGGATTTTTTATTTCTTAGGAAATGGGTCTCTATAGCGGGTGTATGCTTTATTTGTAGACACCCACACATTCAAGTTAACCAACAAGAACTAAGTGTCCAATTTTTAAATGTTGGATTTTTAATGCATTTATAACTATATTTGCAAGCCTTTGTGAGGGAAAATAATTTTTAAAGCTCCTATTACTTTCTCAGTCAAGTATGTACTAAGGAAGAGGCTGTGAGGTTGCAAATGGGAAAACCTCTTTAGCTCCGATTCCATTCTAAAAATGGAATATTCTTTATCACAGATCATCCATTTAAGCATCAAGGCCTGCCACACAATCACTTTAGGTGGGTTAGTTTTCAAAGTGAGGATGCGCTTTGTGCAGACAACCTTATCAATGTACTGTCTAGGTGGCTCTCCCCAAAATAGGAGATAAATGGCTTCTCATTTGTATGCACGGTTTCTTTTATTGCAGAAGCGGTCCAGGATCCCATCCAAGTGCCAAAGCACTTCTTTTATAGCTACAGTTCATTTGATTTACTGCTATGCCTGCAAACTGTTGTACTCATTATCATTGTAAGCTGAAGGCACTTACATCCCTTTCGCTTTTCATAGCCCTTGTATTATTGCAACTTTAAGAGGCTCTAGTGATGGATCATTGACAACATCAAGCTCAGATTATATCCTTCAGAGAGCACAATCATTCCTCCTTGTGAGGAGGGGGAGATGTCGCAATAACAACGTCTGAGCAGTGATTCCAAATATTTACTGAATGATGAATAAACCCAGGTTCAAAAATATTGATTCCTCCCCCCCCCCCAACTAATTGGTCTCCTCTTTGATAAAATACATAAAAGTCATAGCCTTGCATTAGTCCCAAATCTATGGAGGATGGACAAAGAGCAATTGGGGTATTCCTGGCTGCACAGATGTGTAACTGTTGTGAGGAAACATCTATATTCACTAGGAAAATTGCTTTTTAAATTAGAAGATATGTGCGGCTTTGATTGGCTGACATGGTCAAGCCTGTGAGAAGCAATAAATCCTGGCCTGGGCTGCTTTTAGCAATAAATAATAAGGCTAGGTAGAGTGCATTCATAGCACCATATCATTTTTTCTGTTAATTAGTATGCTGACACGTCTTGCATGCATGCAGCAAACACCATGTGACTTCAATATATAATTTAGCCTAGATGTGAGTAAAATATAAACCTACCCCACTTAAACACAAAGGTATAATTATATTTAACCTTACCATTCTGGAAAGCTTTTCCTCTCTTTTAATAGCTGGGATAATTTCCCCCCACAAACCCACCCAAAACAATATACGTGAAATGCATGTAAATTTAAACCTGGCCAATTATTATTACCATTAGCCAAATACATCACAGAATAAAAAATGTGGTGATATATAAAAATCTACTTCTATGTAGTTTTCTTTCACCTCTATGTCCTTAGACATAAGATATGTATTTTTTTACTTTTTAATATATTTTTATTTTTAACTCTCAAGATAACAAACAAGAAATCAATGAAACCACAATTAATAATCCTAATAAAAATAATATCCCAGGTCCTTGAGAAGGACTGGTCAGGTGAATAAAAATGGCAAATCTAATCTAAACATCTGGCTGGATGTACAATTAATAATACTACAAAGACCTACAAATGCAAATTGTGGGCAATCGTACACAATGCGTTTAATGGGAAGCAATTGATGCCCATGTCCATAGCTTTCCTAATGGGAGACAATGACCAGATACAACCACATGGGCCTCTTAGGCCTCGCGGCCATGACAAATAGAAGTCTATAAAATCTCTTGTTAGTAAGGAGTGGAAACTGAATAATAATAATTATGTCAATACAACACAGCAAACGAGATCACTATGCTGGATTTCGTATTTCATCACCAGTTGGGCACTTCCCAAGCACCTAGGACTGTGTGATGTAGCGGCAAATTATGTTTGCCAATCACAGTAAAGCGGCCTTTTGCAATTGACAGATGGAGATTTTGTCAATTCCGATGGTTTTCAAATGTCCGCTGAGATCCTTTGGCACTGCGCCCAGCGTGCCAAATACCATTGGGATCACTTTCACTGGCTTATGCCAGAGTCATTGCAGCTCAATTTTTAGATCTTTGTATTTCACTAATTTCTCTAGCTGCTTCTCCTCAATTCTGCTGTCCCCTGGGATTGTAATGTTGATGATCCATACTTTCTTTTTCTCCACAATCAGGATGTCTGGTGTGTTATGCTGCAGAATTCGGTCAGTCTGAAGTCTGAAGTCCCACAGTAGTTTTGCTTGCTCATTTTTGACCACTTTTTCAGGCTTATGATCCCATCAGTTCTTTGCCACTGGTAAATGGTAGTTCCGGCACATGATCCAGTGGATCATCTGTGCCACAGCATCATGTCTATGCTTGTAGTCAGTCTGTGCGATCTTTTTGCAGCAGCTGAGTATGTGATAGATTGTTTCATCTGTTTCTTTACAGAGTCTGCACTTTGGATCGTCTGTTGGTTTTTTCAGTTCTGGCTTTGACAGCATTTGTTCTAATGGCCTGTTCTTGTGCCGCCAGTATTAGTCCTTCTGTCTCCTTTTTGAGTGTTCCATTTGTAAACCATGACCAGATCTTTTCTTTATCCACTTTGCCTTCAATCTTCTCCAAGAACTGGTCCTGCAATGCTTTGTTCCGCCAACTGTCCATATGACATTGAGTTACAGTTTTTCTGTACTGGTCCTTAGTTTGCTTCAGCTTGAGAAGCTTCCTATTGTTGACCTCCATCAACGCTGACTCTTTGCTCTCCTTCACATAGTCAGCTAATGCATGCTTCTCTTCTTCCACTGTCTGCTTCACTTGCAAAAGTCCTCTGCTGCCTATTTTCCTTGGTAAATACAGCCTGTCAACGTCAGGGGGTGTAGTTCATGATGGATCATCATTAATTTTCTGGTTTTCCTGTCCAGGTTGTCCAGCTCTGCTTGAGTCCAGTTCATTATGCCAGCTGTGTATCTAATGACAGGTATGGCCCATGAATTTATAGCCTTGATAGTGTTGCCACCATTCAGTTTGCTCTTCAAATTTTTTCTTGTCCTCTAGATATACTCTTTGCTGATCACAGTTTTCACATGGCCATGCTTGACAATCATCATCATCATCATCATTATTATTAATTAGATTTGTATGCCGCCCCTCTCCGGAGACTCAGATTGAACCCCTATGCACAAACATTTCAGAAAAGAACAACTGAAACATAGCATTAACTTGCTGTAGCGCTATGTTATTTAATTCAGCAGAGCTAAGATCAATGGAAATAAATTCAAGAATTAGATTGGGCTGCATGAAAAGCACAAATCATAAGTCCTTCTAACATATGTACACTAGTCCATTGCCTTAATATTTATTGGCTTGGAACTAAACTAGGTTGATTGAATTTTCATTCTATAAAAATCAGTTAGATAGGTTATTCACAATCTGTCAAATTAGTTTCAGTGCAACGAAAGTTTCACTTATATAGTTTGGATGAACCTAACACCAAGGTTTATTTATTTATATCCATTGCAATAATGTATAACAGTGGAATTAATTTGTAATATGGTGTAAACGTCAATATCATCTAGCATAAACAATGCTAATTTACAAACAAGTCAATATTTTTTTTAAAAAGTCTACCCAGAAATAGGTTTTACAATATAATCAATAAAAAACCTGTTTACAAATATAAGTGACATACAAAACATTAGCAGGGTGCATTTGTAGCACAATCTGAATAAGCAATTATAGGCAAATGAATTTGTTTTTATTAATAGTAAAAGAATACTATGGAATGGCTGTAACCTACATGTACCTATATCAGTGGTGAAATCGAAATATTTTCCCTGCCAGTTCTGTGGGCGTGGCTTAGTGGGCATGGTTTGGTGATCATGTGACCAGGTAGACGTGGGAAACTTGTAAAATGTGGCAAAGTTCACTTACCAACACTCTTGCTTAGCAACCAAAATTTTGGGTTCATTTGTACTCATACGTTTTCTTTTTTTCTTTCTTTCTTTCTTTCTTTCTTTCTTTCTTTCTTTCTTTCTTTTTTTCTTTTTCTTTTTCTCTTTCTCTTTTTCTCTTCCTCCCTCTCTCTTTACCTCCCCCTCATTCTCCCTTTTCTCTCCCTCCTACTTCTTGCAGGAGAGACAATTCTAATATCTGTCTGCACCCATGAAAATGGCTCCGCCTTTCTAACCCTCATCTAGCCAAAGTCCCATTTCCACCTCCTTATCCAAGAAAAGATTCCAAGGAACAAGTCTCCTCACCAGTTCCTTAATTGATTCCATGGAATCTAGGAAGTGATCACCTTGGCGTCCTTAGCAACCTTCCGGTGACATCAAAGCTCTGCCCCCGGAATCTCTTCATGGGAGGGATTCCCCAGCTCCTTCAAAGAGAGGTCTTCACATGAAAATAAACATTGTTATTTTTATGAAAAAGGACACCGCAGCGGTGCTGAAAGCAAAGGGCGGTCCTTTCACGTAAAAATAAACATGTTAATTTTTATGCGAAAGGACCGCCCTTTGCTTGCAGTGCCGCTGTGGTGTCCTTTTTTGTAAAAATAACAATGTTTATTTTTACATGAAGACCTCTCTTTGAAGGAGCTGGGGAATCCCTCCCAGGAAGAGATTCCGGGGGTGGAGCTTTCATATCACCGGCAGGATGCTAAGCACACCAAGGTGATCACTTCCTGGATTCCATGGAATCTAGGAAGTGATCACCTTGGCGTCCTTAGCAACCTTCCGGTGACATCAAAGCTCTGCCCCCGGAATCTCTTCATGGGAGGGATTCCCCGTTCGGGTTCGAGTTCGGGTTCGGTTCGGGTTCGGCTGAATTTTGCGTAAAATTCGGCCGAACTTACCAAACCCGAACACCGTTGTATTTGTCCATCACTAGTGAGAAGCAATCCATGTGTAGATCTAAACCGCACAAATATGATTACAAACAATGCATACATCCAGTGTCATTCGTTTTCCAGTACATTCAGAGCTTGACATCCATTGCGGAAAGTGGCATGTATAACGCTGTTGACAATTCTCAATTGCTGGAAAGATGTTGGACTGGGCACATATACCAACAGCATGCGAAGAATCAAGCATTCATCTTGATTGGGATGCACGGTATACAATCTGCCTATCATAGTTTCTTTGAACATGCCAAGTTGTCCATTGGCTCGCTCTTCTTGTTTGCGTAATTCATATGATTTTCTACTCGCATTCCATGTGTAATAAATAGGCACTTCCGAATACAGCAATGTTTTCACAAACATGTCATTTTCACATAATATGAAGAAAGCAGTTAACGCTGTAGCCAGTGGATTCAGGATTATTTGTTGCACATTTGCAGCTGTGAAATAAATGTGTTGTCTATTTTGTAGATGCACTGCTAAGTGAACAACAGCTGAACTTCGTTCATGTATGGGAAATGAAAAAAATTCACCATTGCTGCTATTTTTACCCGTCACAGGTAAAACAGTTTCGTATACTGTGAAAAATATGGTGTATTTTATTTGCAGACTATAACAATGGTGGAAAGTGATAGCCAGAAATACTAAGGACCTGTTTTAAGGTCCTGTTTTAAGCACCTGCATGTTTTTACCTGTCACAGGTATGATATTGACATAATATAAGTATATAAAAACATGTACATATTTGAATACAACATTGTGTCAAAATTTCAAAGCAATTGATGAAGAACTTTCAGAGATTTAAGATTTTGAATAAACATTTACATTTTTATTTATATAGATATGGTTATTGTTGTTTTTCCTAGCATTGTGCAAAGCACTTCATACTTGAACCATTAATTGCTCCACTTCAAGTTTGAAATAATTGTTTTAAATTTAAGACAGGGCTAGTCTGATCCTTCTGGAGGCATACTGAATTCAAAATAACTTTGCTTTGAGTAGGCAACAGATGCTTTGATCTTAGAACATTTCCATGCTCCCTTCCCTCTTTCTTTGGGGCCTTCAAGTCAGTTTTATACTCCTGGCAATGACCTGGGAAAATCCCTGCAATTTTCTTGGCAAAATCTTTGGAAGTGCTTTGCTATTCCTGTTTCTTGGGGCTGATAAAAAATGACTGGCCCAAGGTCATTCAATTGGCTTTGTGTTTAAGGTGGGACACTCACAATCCCCCACTATATCAAACTGGCTCTCCGATTTGAAAAAAACTCTTACTAACCAGAAATATTGTTTCAGGTTTGAAACCCAGCATTATGGTCATGAAATGTTTCAATTAGATATATTTTCCATTTCTCCAATTTTGGCTATGATTATCCCTAAATATCACTAATAGAAGGGATGATGTGATACATAAAACAACAACATTCAAACTCCCGTGACTGAAAGTCTTCAAGAATCCAGAGTACTCCATTTATCCTGAAATGTCTAGCATTCTTTCAGAAAAACTGGACACTCACTGATTTTTTTCTCCTCGAATCCTTGCCGGCAACAACCAATTATGGTTCTCAAGACAAATATTTTCTAACATTCAAAGAATTTGGAAGAAGTAAAAGATTCTTGAGGAACATATTACTAGGAAGAAATTGAATATAACACAGAGATTATCCTAGGCACTAGAACAAACATATAGAGGTCCATTAATATGAGGTTAAATATCAGCCATTTGCTATACAAATAATCTCTGTGGTTTGAAAAGCCTCAGCAGACTGGTAGACTTGACCTTTGTAAGTAATTTGTATTATCATTTCCACTTGTCTATCAATCATTCTAGCCCTTGTTATAGCAATCTTCAATGATTCTTTTAACATAAAAGCCTTTCGCATTAAGACTAATTTAAGAAGAATAGGAACCCATTTATTACCTTATTACCTTACCTTTCTCTGAGAGATGCCTTCCAAGTACGTTGAACTTCCAAGACCAGAATATACCAGCCTGCAAAATAACTTAAATTTCTAGGTGTTGCAGTTTAACATATCTGGATAGAATAAATATTAGAAAAAGCTACAGTAGTCCCTCACCTATCGCTGGTGTTATGTTCCAGACCTGGCCGCGATAGGTGAAATCCGTGATGGGGAATTTATCGACTGATAGTACTTATTTAAGTATTTATATTGTAATTGTTTGGTAAGTTTTCAGTGTTTTAAGTGTTTATAAACCCTTCCCACACAGTATTTATTTTAGATACAGTATTTAAATACAGTATTTACAATTTTAGATATATTTTTTTTAAAAAAACCCTGCCGATCGAGTTCGGCGGGCTGTTTAAATCTGCCGATTGACTTCCTCAGAAACCCGCGATGAAGTGAAGCCGCAGTAGGTGAAGCGCGGTATAGCGAGGGACTACTGTATTATATTCCTTCTATCTTTTTTTTTCCTTATAAAATAAATTTCAGCATTCAGAAATGTCCTTTCCAGGACTTCCGACCAATAATTTTTGGTTTAATGACTTATGTCATATGGGTTCTATTGCACATAGCTAATAAAGCTCTGGTCCAAAATCAAGCTGCTTTATGTTACTCTAAATGAATGGTTCCCAATGTGGGGGCCCCATCCACAGGGGGGGAATTCGATTTTTAATGCGGCAATTGGAACCTTGTTTAAACTAAGTTAATGGCCTTTTAGGCTTCCTCTGCTTGAGTAGGAGTTCACATTTTGAATAGTAAAAATTATGTCGGGGTGTGTGTGTCAGGATTTTAGAGATCTTAGATGGGTATGGCCAAAAAAAGGTTGAGTATTACTGCTCTGATTGTATTTATTTTTAAAGTTTCCAGAAATACATTTGTGTATGTACTTTAGTGTTGATGAGATGCTCATGTATGTCATTCTGGGTCAAATGTACTTAATCTAATCAGTATTGCCTATACTGCTGGTAGGAAATGTCACATGAAACATAGTTGTGATTAAGGCTAGTAACTTAGTCTCTAACATTTTAGCTTACTAAAAAACATTATGTAAAACATTGATTGAGCAAAGCCATGATGGGGCAGTGGAAGTTAATATCTATGGGCTTATCTCGTAATAATGAGAGTAGATAAAGTATTGTAATTTAAAATGTAAGAGAGCTAAGCTGTAAAGAGCTTGGATTAATAAATGAAATAAGAAAAAAATAGTTGTGTTTGGCATTAATTACTAAGTTAATAACTACAGCAATTAATTGTCATTAATTAGCAGTACACATTGCTACTATAATAGTTTCACCTTCCCCTTGAAACTAAGAGAAAACATACAATAGATCTGAAGACAGGGGAATAGCGATACCAATTTAATTATGAACAGAAAAACAAAACTACATGTTAAAAAATATGAATGGGAGTCATTTAGATTGCAGGTCCATATCAAAGTGCTTATGGCAAAATCAGCCAAGGGGAAGATGCTGGCATGAGGCATAGAAGACTCTGGAGTGCCCTGGGCCTTTCTGGAAACAGGATTAGTAATAAAACCATCGTCTGTCAGTACAATGTACAGATGCACTCTTATTCCCCCTAAAAACGAGTAGCATCCTGCATAATTGACCATACAGTCTTGGTATGCAAAAGTGGAAGCTATAAGTACTTCCAAGACCTACACAATTAATTACCTTATTACCAACAACAGCTGGGGTGAAGTTCTAATGGGTTTGTAAGGAATATTTAAATCAATCTAATCTCCTAGGTACTGGAAGTAACCTGTTTGCTGATCTTAGCTCTTCTTGCATTGCAACCTTGTGATTTTTTACATGCCAAGATGTACAACAAGTAATATCTTGACCAGATTTTAAAACTATGAGGCAAATGCTACAGATCTACCTAAGATGCCAATGCAAAACAATTCTGTTTGAGACTGAGAATGCTTTTTAAGCTGCCTTTTAAGCAACCTGCATTGTGAGAGAAAATGCTGAGGTAGGTGCACAACATACCTGTGACAGGATATTTCAACCTGTGTACAACCATAGATCTAATTATCTGGGACTTCTGGTGGTTAGGTATGAAGGTTGAGATATACTGATATCTTCTATCTTATCTAAATCAGATTGAAGATTTTCTGGCAGGCCTCCATGTGCTGGAAAATTCAGCTTTTGAATAGACTTTTCCACACTTCCTAGCATTTATCAGTAGTGAACCACTTCACTAAAATAGAACCTTTTATTTATCTCTTGCAAAGCTATTGTTACCACCGGGGATATTGCTAAAATGTTCCTCAACTCTGTCTTCCATCTATTTGTCTGCTTTATCTCAGATTCAGGAGCAAACTTACTGCCATTTTCTAGAAGACCCTATTGAGATTCCTTAAAGTAAATCTCTACCAGTCTACTGTTTATTACTCAGAATGGGATGACTAGATACAGTATACCACTGTGATATTTGAGCAGTATCACTACATAGGTACTAGCAAGACGACTGGACTCAGCTATTGCTTCAAGTTACCCTAATGCTCTACATATCTCCAACAGACTTCATTTTGGGTTCCATACTCTGTTCTTGTTGAAATTTGTTCCTGTCTGAGAGACCCAATCAGAACATGGTTAGTCAATGAATCTTGTCTGGTGACTCAGTCAGCCAATCAGAATGAAATGTTGAATGAGTATGTCCAGAAACTGAGGAAGAAGGAAGGGCATGGTTTAATCAGTTCTCCATAAAAGTTCGTTGTGAAAACATCTCTTGCCATGCGGTCTGTGAAGGAACACGTGGTATTGTAAATCTTTAGTTATGATTATAAAAGTTTCTTTGAAACAGAAAAATGCAGTCATGTATGAAGCTTCATGTATGGGTCCAGATGGCATCCACCCCAGAGTTCTTAAAGAACTCAGATCTGTCATTACTACCCCCCTGACTGATTTGTTTAACCAATCCTTGTTAACAGGAGAAGTTCCTGAGGATTGGAGAATGGCCAGTGTTGTGCCTATTCACAAGAAGGGCAGTAGAGAAGAAGCTGGTAACTACAGGCCAGTTAGCTTGACATCAGTTGTAGTTAAAACGATGGAGACTCTACTCAAAAAGAGGATAAATCAGCACCTAAAAAACAATAACTTATTGGACCCAAATCAGCATGGCTTTACTGAAGGCAAATCATGTCAGACTAATCTCATTGATTTCTTTGACTATGTCACAAAGGTGTTGGATGAAGGTGGTGCCGTGGATATTGCCTACCTGGACTTCAGCAAAGCCTTTGATACGGTTCCACATAAAGAGCTGATAGATAAATTAGTGAAGATTGGACTTAATCCCTGGATAGTTCAATGGATTTGCAGCTGGCTGAAGCGTAGACATCAGAGAGTTATTGTTAATGGCGAGTATTCTGAGCAGAGTCAGGTGACAAGCGGTGTGCCACAAGGGTCTGTTCTGGGTCCTATTCTTTTTAATATATTTGTGAGTGACATAGGGGAAGGTTTGGTAGGGAAGGTTTGCCTATTTGCCGATGACTCTAAAGTGTGCAATAGGGTTGATATTCCTGGAGGCGTCTGTAATATGGTAAATGATTTAGCTTTACTAGATAAATGGTCTAAGCAATGGAAACTGCAGTTTAATGTTTCCAAATGTAAAATAATGCACTTGGGGAAAAGGAATCCTCAATCTGAGTATTGTATTGGCAGTTCTGTGTTGGCAAATACTTCAAAAGAAAAGGATTTAGGGGTAGTGATTTCTGACAGTCTCAAAATGGGTGAACAGTGCAGTCAGGCGGTAGGGAAAGCAAGTAGGATGCTTGGCTGCATAGCTAGAGGTATAACAAGCAGGAAGAGGGAGATTATGATCCCACTATATAGAATGCTGGTGAGACCACATTTGGAATACTGTGTTCAGTTCTGGAGACCTCACCTACAAAAAGATATTGACAAAATTGAACGGGTCCAAAGACGGGCTACAAGAATGGTGGAAGGTCTTAAGCATAAAACGTATCAGGAAAGACTTAATGAACTCAATCTGTATAGTCTGGAGGACAGAAGGAAAAGGGGGGACATGATCGAAACATTTAAATATATTAAAGGGTTAAATAAGGTCCAGGAGGGAAGTGTTTTTAATAGGAAAGTGAACACAAGAACAAGGGGACACAATCTGAAGTTAGTTGGGGGAAAGATCAAAAGCAACATGAGAAAATATTATTTTACTGAAAGAGTAGTAGATCCTTGGAACAAACTTCCAGCAGACGTGGTAGATAAATCCACAGTAACTGAATTTAAACATGCCTGGGATAAACATATATCCATCCTAAGATAAAATACAGAAAATAGTATAAGGGCAGACTAGATGGACCATGAGGTCTTTTTCTGCCGTCAGACTTCTATGTTTCTATGTTTCTATGTTTCTATGTTTCTGATTTATTTTTGCTGTGCAAACTCTAACATTCTTCTCTTGTCACCTAGGATCCTGCTAAATTCAGCAATTCCCAAGTGAATAAATGCTAAGATTTCACCTCCAAGTACGCATCCTTTTGGGGAAAGAAAGAAACAATTAACAACACCTGAAATAAGGCTGCCCCTACAGCTTCTGTTCCTTAAATACAATTCTTCCAGAGAGAGGGCCAATGGTTGACTGGCAACCAACATTCTCCGCACAGAATTTTTGATGAATCCAGAGAGCTAGCTACCAGGACCATGCTTCTTTGGCTCCTGCCTCAAGTCAGCTTAAGTTGATGTAAGGCAGGTCTGTCAAACTCATGCCCACAGACTGGATGTGCTGGCCATGCCCACACCCAGTTTAGCGAAGGAGAGAAAAGTCCATAAACGTCACATGACACCACCATGATGACGCGAGTTTGACACCCCTGAGGCAATGATGGGCTCCTACAGGTATGAACAGGTATACAGAACTGGTAGAAAATTTTTGAGTTTTTTTCTTTTTTTCCCCTTCTGGACTCTGGGTATGTTTTTCCTATCACAGAAAATGAGTTTGAATGTGTACAATTTTAGAAGAACTCTGCGTGCGTGTGCTGGTTTTATGTAGTAGATAATGTATATTTTTGTGTGCCTGTGTTTAATATCTATGAATACATATGGCATATGTATACATATGGCATATGGAGAATAAAATTGTACATTTTGGATGTTCAGTAATAATAAATAGGGAAATTGTATCTCTTTGAGGCAAGAAGAGGCCAGGCCCCCTAACCCTAACGCAAAACCTTGACAGGGGGTGACGTCAAGTTGGCCACCTTTAAGCAAGTCATATGATCTTTAAGCCACCCCTGGTCACATGGTCATCAAGCCACTCCCATCTGGTCACATGGTTTGCAAGCCACACCCACAAAATAAGCAATGCTCACAGTGTGGTAGTAAAAATTTTTGCAGCCCTTCACTGCCCTGAGGTAAGGGGTAAAGCAGGAAATGACTTATAATTAGTAGTATAGTTTTCATAAGCTGTTTTTGTTCTGTCCTAGGTGACTGAATCTTAGAGATCCTCAGCCATTCATAGCATATGCTTTCTCAGCCCCGTCATCCCTACTGCCCGTCATCCCTACTGCCATAGAATTGCCTGTAGTGCTTTTAAGTTTGCTGCATTTTATTTTTTGTGATATCCAAGGAAACTCCTGTGGTTTAGGTGCCATTCTGTTGGTAGGGTTCTTTCATTTGAATTGCTTCCTATGGTCTTCTCAATAGACCAAGTAATTGCTATAGTGCTACAAGTTTAGTTGCTTTTTTAATTTCTATTTCTAAGATTTTTTTTTAAACCGCAGGTTCTTGAAACAGAGAGAATGTGCAAAGCAAAATTGAAAAATAAAAAAGTAAACAAAATAAAACAGCATCAACTGTCATAAAAAAACAACGCGCAGACACACATACACACACATGAACACACACAGAGAGCAATGTATTCCCAGGAAAGCAGTACAACTGTAAAAGCCAATCATAAACAGCCAAGTAGTAAAAATCATTCATGGCTAAACCCAGAGGAATATAACAATCTTTACAGCTTGGTAGAAAACCTTGATTGCGTGGGCAATATGAAACTCCAGGGAGGCTATTTCATAATCTAGGCATCACGACTGTTCTGAATCACCAGCAATAACACTGATGATGGGGAGACATGAAGAGAATTCTCAGTTGTCCTATTAAAAAAATCTTTCAAATGCTCTGGACCCAAGCCACAGGTTTGACCAGATTATTTACTGGACCGTCTCCTGCCACATACCTCCCAGAGACCAATTAGATCCCACAAGGTTGGCCTTTTCCAGGTCCCATTGACTAAACAGTGATGGTTGGCGGGCCCACAGGGGAAGGCCTTCTCTGTGGCAGCCCCAGCTTTCTGGAACCAACCAGCTCCCGAGGTCCATACTGCTCCTACCCTACTGGTCTTCCAATTGTGATTCAAGGTATGACGCTGTATATGGCATAGGACAGAGCTGAGCAATTATGGCCCTTTCATGACTTGTGGACTTCAATTCCCAGAATTCCTGAGCCAGCTATGCTAACTCAGGAATTCTGGGAACTGAAGTCCACAAATCATAAATGAACCATAGTCCCCACACCTGGTAATAGGGCCTAGGTATTGGAGGAACTACTTATTTTATGGGTTTTGTCAGTATGTGCTCCCTGGCTTTGCACGATTAAACAGTGACCTTTGTTGGGAAGACTTCTTTGTAATAGAACGTGTCCTGTGGCTCTGGTTTCTCACTAAGACCCAGATGCTTCCTCCCTTGTAAAGTTCTGGAACTGCTAAAGTTGAATAATTTTGTTGTTCTCCCAGGTGTTGGATAGAGTGGAAGATATCACTTGTTGGATACGTTTTCATATGTTTTGTTGTTAGTACGGCCTGATTTTCCATCATGTCTGTTTTAATGTACCTTTCATCTCATTCTTTTATATTGTGAGCTCCCCAAAGTCGATTTGGAGTTGTGTATGCCTTCAAGTCCCAGTTTTGACTCTTTGGAATTGCCCCCTGCAATTTTCTTGGCAGTTTTTGCAGAAGTGGTTTGCTAGTTCCTACAATTGGGCACTGTCAAAATTGGATAAAACAAAGAAACAAATCCACTTAGCTTCAGCAAAGTGATTATATCATAGACCCTCATGCTGTGATTTGGCAATTATATTTCTTATACAAACATCATTGATTTATCTTTTTAGAAACTAGTTCTATTCCTTTTTTCCACTAATTGCAATGAATCTCAAAGAACCTAAATTAGTATTTTCTTAAAATAAAAATGTTTGGCATAGATGGTTTACAGAGACAATTTTCTTCTTTTTGCAATATAACCAATATTTTTGCTGTCAGGGAAAAATGCTTATAATTTAATACAGCTGAAGACTGAAACACATTATTTCATTGTAAAAGTCTTGCTGTGCCATCCAGCAACCATTTGAAAAGGTTGACAGGAATACAGCATCCAATAACTCAGGGAAGGGGGATTTTATTCTAATTTAAAGAAATAAATTGATAACAAATATCAAATTGCAAGTTGTTCATATTATGCTTTGTAATCATTGTATTGCCAAGTGTCAGGCAACAGCGAAATGCCACACAATTGGTTCTTTGAGGTTTAGAGACAATAAACATACCAGTAAGGAAATTTTAAGCTTTTTAAAAAAATAACTTAAGCAGACGGATTTAAACATAAACATTAAAACATAGCCTACCAAATCAGATGATGACAAATTTTCTTCAGATATTAGGAACCCCAATGGAACAACAATGGAGAGACCCCAAGATAGCCAAGTCACATACTAATACCCATCTGTGTTAAAGCTTCAAAATTAAGAGGCAATTTGAGAGTTGCTAAGAGTTTTGGTACAAAACCATATTACCGTATTTTTCAGAGTATAAGACGGACCGGGATATAAGATGCACCTTAGTTTTTGGGGAGGAAAATAGGAAAAGAATCTGCTTACCAGGTATTCATCTGGCTAGTGTCCTTAGTCTGGTCAGCTTCAGCACATTATTTTAACCCCTAGTTAAGGGCTTAAACATTTTTATTCTGAGAGAGTAACAATGAAAGTGCGTGCAAGCCAGTAAGAGCTGAGAACATCATTAGCACCCAGAAAGAAACAGTCTGAGCAAGTTGAGCAATGGAAAAAACCCTACAAAGACTTAGGGCTACTCTTCTTTGCAGAGAGTAACAATGAAAGAGCTTTCAAGCCGATAAGAGCTGGGAACATTGTTAACACCTGGTAAGGGCTGGAAAGAAACTTACTCAGAGCAAGTTAGAATAATGAAAAAAATCCTACAAAGACAGGGCTTGGAAAATATTCTTCACAGAGAGAAACAATGAAAGAGCCTGCAAGGTAAGAGTTGGGAAGATTAGCAGCTAGTTAGGGCTGGGGGGAAAAAAGCTACATTCAATGTATAAGACGCACCCAAATTATCAGCCTCTTTTAGGGAGGAAAAGGGTGCATATTAGGCTCATACACCGAAAATACGGTACTTTGTTTGTATGATACCATTATTGCCTGACCTTAATTATAACTATATAACTATACCCCTAGATCTGGGTTTCTCAACCCTGACAACTTCAATTCCCAGAATTCCCAGGCCAGCATGGTTGGCTGTGGAGATGACATCCATATTTGGTTGATGAGTTGACATCCATATTTGGCTGAGGAGTTGACATCCACATTTCTTAAAGTTACCAAGTTTGGCAAAACCTAACCTATATTGTTTATATTTAGACCAGGGGTGTCAAATTTGTGTCATCATGGAGTCATCACATGATGTATCACAATTTTTCCACCCTTTACTAAACCATGCCTGGAGATGGCCAGTGTGTGATGCTTCCAGGCCACAAGTTTGACACCTCTGATCTAGACAGTCATGCACATTGATAGCACCTGGGAGGTAGACCCTAAGTCTGGTAACTGTACAGAAATGCAGGGGCCAACTTTATTAAACTTGAGATCCTCCCTAATGTACTAAAGATGTGTTAAAATTTCTCCCATAGCAGGAGTAAGGAAGAACAAGCAATTTAAATATTATCACAATTCAGAATGAACTCTAAACTTCTAGAATCTTCTTAATATGAAGTAGCAATTCAAATATTCTCTACACTACTTGAAATACAAGGGCCTTCAGCAATGTTATTACCATGGCGCAATCCAGAGATGTCCCAAACACTTACATCTAAAATTATTTAAATCCGAAACATATAAGGAGCATTGACTTCATTTTTCCTTAATATATTTCAATTCACTTAGGACTTTCCTACTGATTTGGGTGAAATGTATTAAAATGGCAAATAATGATAAAAATGTAATTAAAAATTGAGATTCAATTATCAATACAATTTCAACTCTTGCATACCTGTGAACATGTCCTAGAAACAATGATACGGTTTTGTTCAAAGTACTTCAAAATTATGTTTTTATTTTAAAAAAATCTTTTATAGAAGGAAGCCTCTCTCCCTCCCTCATAACAAATCTCATTGATACAGTTTTCTGATTTCAATTTCCATTCCAAGGAAATCAAGTACCTTTGTGAAATAATATCAAGGCTTATATGCTAATTATTTGGCCGATGATTGATTCAAAATTAGTTTATAATAAAAACTTGATTATAACTTTTTTATAGAGAAGAAAAAGGAGGAGAACCTGCAATGTACCTATTTTGTTTCCCCAAAAGAGAGGGTTGGATATCAAGTTAAAGATATCTGCAGGAGAGTGGAGGAAGTAGCTCAGTAGGACATTTAAATGTTTGGAGATTCTCCAAAGAGGATATTAATATGTAGCAATTTTGTCAAGAGTGTTCATTTTCAGGTCAAGTGTTGAATGGAATTAATCACTGATTGTCTTGCACCTGCAAATCATAGATAGAGTTTGAATTTAAATATGTGCACCACTTCTATTTAAAATGCCATGGAGAGACAAGCTTTCAGGCAAGTTTAGTCATACATGGCAGTCTGAAGATGCATGATCCCCATGCATTTATCTGGAAACCCACTTTCTCCTAAATCTATAATAAAGTATATAAAATCAGGATCAGGGAACCTGACTTTTGCATCATGGATAAACCAATCAATGTAAATGTTTTGCTTACATTCAGACCTTCAGATATGGAAATCTTGAACTGGGAAAGGAGGTGTGATCCAATATTTTTTCATGATATCTTGGTTTAAGACTTTCTTTCCATATGCTCTTACCTAAGAATACCCCTTCCTGAAATCAACCAGATCCATTTCTGTCTAGATATGAAAAGAACTTTATAACAAACACCTGAAAGAGACACATACTTAATGGATGGAATATCATCAAAGTATACTTTTCTCTCTCTTCTCAACTTCTTGAATTTGAATTGGTCTCATGCAAAGAATTTTAGATTCTGGCTGCCTCAACTTGAACTCATCCCTTTCATTAAGAAACAGTTGTTTTGAGTCCAAACCAGCTGTTTTGAATTTGAAGTGGGCCACTCTGATCACAGCAGAAAACTTTTAAAGTCAACATACTTTCAAAATAGTTGAAATAACCAATTTCCAAGGTGACTTACTCCGAAGTGAAGATAGGATATTTTGAATTTGGAAAGAGTTTAAATTGAAATGTTGTACACTCCTACTTTGAATGGTACGGTGTATTTTGGAGTTTGACCTTTGATTTGTGAACTGTGACTTTTTGGTTCCTGATCTGCAAGAATCTTTCCATTCCTCCTTAATTCTATTAAAAGTCTTATATTTCATAATCCTCAGGTTACAAGTTCTAACTGAAACAAGCAGGACCCAAGGATTTTCCCCTGTTTTATTTTGTTTACAGAGACTAAAGGGGCTATTTGTGCATCATCCAAGCCTTATTAAAACCTTCAAACATGTTCATTTTCTCAACTGAAGTGTGGTTAATGTGTTTGCAGATTAGCAGGTCAGGAAGCCAGGCAACAGCTTTGTGGTGTGCAATAGTATGCTTTGAGGAAATTAACCTCCCTCCCTTAATGAAATTCCTAATTTTTTAGTAAGAAACTATGTTACTATGAACATGTTGGACCTATCAATAATAGTGTGGGGCGAACCGAACCTGCAAAGTTCGGATTCATACCGAACTTTGCAGTGTTCAGCATGCCAAACCCAAACCCAAACTTTTTTTAAAAGTTCGGGTAAAGTTCGGGCTCAGACGAACACCACGAAATGCTGCTGCCTGGGAGGAGAGTGGGGAATTCCATCATGTAAGAGGTAAAATGAGGACCCAGATTATTAGAGGCAATATGCTGACTCTGTGAACTGCTTAGAGAGGGCTGTCAAGACTGTGAAGCAGAATTTAAGTCTAAGTACTATTGCTATTGCTATCATTATTGCACAGCAATCCTTTGCTGATTTCTCTTCACTCTCTTCAATCTTCCAGAACCTATGTTTTATCCCTTTTTTACCTGCCCATTGGTTCCAATCTAACTTCAGCTTCATAGCCTGTACAACCTGCTTCTCTCTAATGTAGCCTGTCAGCCAACTGCCTTGGACTGACAGTCTTATTATATTTTTTTCCTAACTATGTTTCATCCCCCCCCCCGCCTTCTACTCAATGGCACAACCTTTACTTCCCTTCCAATTTCTTTACAAGCCTGGAAGAAATCCCTTATTTCTTTCCCGTAATCATTTAAATTATTTTATTCTATGTAAATATGCATTTCCCCACTTACAGACATCAGGCATCCAGTTCCTAGCATGCAAGTACATTTCCATGTTCTCAAAACCAAACTCCTACTGCAACTTTATGGGATTAATTTGATTTTGGATGAGTCAGTGACTAATTTAGTAATGGCTGTATTGTTTTGGACAGAATCTGTGTGGCAGATAGTCACATGCCACCTTCCATTTTTTAAAATAACATTTTAAAAATCTAATTTATCTATAAATTAATTAATGAATTCTGGAAATATTTTGCAATTTTATACACATTTTATATGTATACTTTAAAATGTAATTATCCCAACAAATGCTATTAACCCTAATGTATTTCTTTCTCTGCAATTTTCCCAGTCCTTTGCAGATTTTGCTCTTGTGAGATGAAATATATTTGAATCCTATTTAACATGCAGCTTAACGTGATATTCCAAGCTTTTTATTTAAGAATTTAATCTTGCAAAGGTTATGTATTGTTTCATATCAAGGACAAACTAAAGAGATAGATTCATATTACAAAGAAAATTAAAATTTCAATTCAACTGATTCTGGTTGCTGTAAATGTGAGATTGGGGTGGGTTCTAACTTACCTCACTGCCGGTTCACTTTCTCTCATGGGCATGCAGATAAACAAACAAAAAAAAGCCAAAAACAAAATGGCACTGCATGCACAGTGCCAAGAACTCAGCTTCTGTGCATGTGCTGAAGCAAAAACTACCAATCCCCCCCCCCATTTTTTTTTAAAAAAAGATGGTGGTGTCTACAGCCTGGCACAGACAGAATTGGCTCCATGACATCATCAACAGTTTACTATCAGTTCTATAGAACCAGTGTGAACCGGGCAGAAGCTACACCTCTGTTTGAGATGTTTGGAAATAGACAGGACAGTAAGGAATGATCAGGTAAAAGAACTGTGATTTTTGGTTACTGTCACAGCTTACTGATCATATAGTCTAATGGAAGAGATCCCTAGAAATTTATTGCTTGTAGACAAGTCTGGGAGCTGTATGTTGCATCCAGATTTGTCTAATTGCCAAGAGATTTTAGGATTTAAAAGGCTGCAAAGTAAACGATTACAGCTATTAACACTCATAGGGCAAATTGATGTTAGACACGGGGAAAATAAAAGAGCTGGAGGGACATGGAAAGTAATGGAGAGTAATACAAGGTACTTAAGTTATAACATAAGTTTTGTTAGTTCAACTTTCCCAAACATTTTGTATTATACTTCCCACATTCTAAACTTTCCAATGAAGATTGGAAGCTGTGGTTTGCTGCTCCTGTGGGTATTACGGTGTTGTGGTTCAGCCTGAGGCTGTTCAGGGACCGGCTGTGTCTCTGCTGGCTCCATGCCCGGAGGAGGATGACAATGAAGAGGAGGGGGCTGAACAGTCGGACGGGGAGAGGAAAATCAGGAATGGGATGAAGGAGAACAGCATGAGAGCCCCCGGGGGGGGGCTCTCCCCAGCCAGTAGTTTGGAGTCATTAGGTGATGAAGCTCAAGCCGTCATTGACATGCGACAGAGACGGTCAGATCAAAGAAAGGAGCAATTAAAGAAGTATTATCAGCACTGAATTAGGAACAGCTGGGTTTGGATGTGGTCCTCCTTAGCAGGGTTTAAAAGGCAGGCAAGCCCTTGAAGCCATGTGGAGTGTTGTCAGTTTGGAGTTGCATTATCCTGTCTTGTTTCTCGGCGTCTCTGTTCCTGGCTTGTGGCCCAGCAGCTTTGGTAGACCCGTGGGAGGTGTAGGTCTGCTATGTACAGCCTCGGCTTGGCAGCAAGAATTCTGTATTGCTGCATGGACTTTTGCCTTCGTGGATATATCTGAAGATACAGCATTTTCCTGTTTGTAAGGACATTTTCTGTTACCTGTGTTTTTCTTGAATTTTATAAAACTGCCTTTGCCTTTTACCAGTGTGTCTGGCTTTTCTTTTTGGGTTGGTATTGGCTTCTGGAGTGACCCAGACAGAACATACGGTATAATCCTTTTAGGTAAAGATGTTCACATAAAAATGGGTACTGCCCACTTTTCTTTCATCCGTAACATGTGATTGCATTTTTATGTTGAGTACTGTCAGGGGACTGTTCAGAGACTCTGCAAACATCCATCTGTCAACATTATGAACTAGGAGGGGATTTGGCAGGAAATAGATCATTTTCTAAAAAGAAAACACAGAATCCCTGTTCCAATTCTCAATCAAGTTAAAGTACCATTATTACCATGCCCCTGTACACTTAGACACTGTGAGTCAAACATCTATTCTGAATTAAGTCCATTAATAAAGACAGAGTTTGATGTTAACAATATTACTAAACATAGAATCTGAGTATAATTTTTATTAAAACCTTTAAACAAGAAGATAAAAGCTAACACTAATAGACATTAAGAAAGGAAAAAGAGAAAGAATACAAGAAAAGGAAAAGAGTTAAAGACAGAAAAGAAAAATAATAAACAGAGTTTAGACTGTGTGCGTGTGTGTGTGTGTATGTACGTATGTATTATCTATCAACTTTATATGGAAGCCGAACAGGTGACTCTTATGTTACCGGTGTAGTTGGTGATAATTTTCTCTCTTGGATCATCATTGAAAAAACGATGTAAGGAAAAGAAATAAACTGGGTATATATATACCCATCACTGATACAATAGCCCTGAAATGAAAATATGTTTTTGACATAATGCTTCCTTTAATCTCTGTTGCCAGGGAAATTCTGCTGAAAAAACTTTCCTCTGGACACTGACTTTGAGGTATTATTGCTCAAATTCCTGCAGTGACTTTAGAGCAGAGGTCTTCAAACTTGGCAACTTTAAGACTTGTGGATTTCATCTCTCAGAATTCTCCAGACAGCTAGAGTTGAAGTCCACAAATCTAAAAGTTGCCAAGTTTGAAGAACTCTGCTTTAGAGGAAAAGCTAGACTTATCTGGATTAATTATGATGGAAACAGGACTCATCTGTCAAATGTAAAACTTGAGAAACAAGAGTATGCATGTTGCTACTTAAAGAGGAGGGAACCCATGAAAAAAATGAATTGTGGGTGACCTTTTAAAAAAGTGGAACTTACTTACTTACTTATTTTGTCAAACATGTATAGGATAGCAGTAATTTGTATAAACATAACAAGTAAAAATGATAAAAGAGGACAATAGGACAGTAGGACAGGGATGGTAGGCACAGTGGTGTATTTATGCACGTCCCTTACAGACCTCTTAGAAATGGGGAGAGGTCAACAGTAGACAGTCTAAGGTTAAAGTTTTTGGGGTTTGGGGAAGAAACTACAGAATCAGGTAGGGCATTCCAGGCATTGATCATTCTATTGCTGAAGTTGTGTTTTCTGCAGTCAAATTTGTAGCATTTAGTTTAAATCTGTTACATGCTCATGTATTGTTGCAATTGAAGGTGAAGTAGTCATTAACAGGAAGGACATTTTGGGATATGATTTTATGAACTACATTTAGATCAGATCGGAGTCAACTTAGTTGCAAATTGTCTAATCCCTGTGTTTCAAGTTTGGTGAAATAAGGTATTTTGTTGCTAGCAGAAGAGTGAAGGACTCTTCTTGTGAAATATTTCTAGATCTCTCAAATTGTATTAATGTCTGATAGGCAATGCAGGTTCCAGACAGGTGAGCTGTATTCCAGAATTGGTCTAACAAATGTTTTGTAAGCTCTGGTTAGCAGTGTAATATTGCCAGAGAAGAAGCTGCGTAAGATTTGATTAACAACTTTTAGTGCTAAATTTATCTAATTTCAACTGTTTTGAAAACCCCTAGGATCCCTTCTCTTGCTTGAGGGAGCATGACTCAGCCTTTTATCTCTGAAGACTCAGACACAGAATTGCTGTGACAATAAAGGCTTTGCAAGGTTTTTATCTGACCAGATAAGAGAAGGAGAAATGTTTATTGGAGGAAGACAGCTAAAAGGTCAGCTATGATCAACTTAAGAACTAAGACAGGTTTGCTGTTCCTCTTAATATCACAACTCTGATTTTATTTATCTTGACAAGTACAATTGATAAACTATAAAACATCAGGCAGGTCTACCCTTGCTTATTTTTTTTCTGTGAAAAGACTAAGATAATATAAACAGGGAGGCCATTAACATATGGCCCCAATATGTTGTCATGCTGTTGTGCTCTTCAAGATACCCATCAATCATCTGACAATTGATGATGCAGGATTTGGATTTCGCTAGACTAAAGAAAAGAAGAATTAGGGGTGACATGATAGCAGTATTCCAGTATTTGAAGGGCTGCCACAAAGAAGAGAGGGTCAAATTATTCTCCCAAGCACCAGAAGGCTGGACAAGAAACTATGATTGGAAACTAATCAAAAAGAGAAATGATCTGGAATTAAGGAGAAACTTCCTAACAGTGATGACAATTAACCAGTGGAACAGCTTGCCTCCAGAAATCGTGGGCACTCCATCACTGGAGGTTTTCAAGAATCTCATCTCCAACATGAATGTGCGTGCTGGTCAGCTGATTTTTGGCTGGCACAGAGGCTTTGGGAGGGTATTTTTGGCTACCAGAGAGCCTCCACGGGGATGGGGGAGAGCATTTTAATTTTCCTATGGCTCCAGGAAAGGCTTTGAAACTTGGAGAGGATGAAACATGAGCCTCCTGGCCTACCAGAAGTTGGGAAACAGATCATTTCTGGCCTCCAAAGGCCCTCTGGGAGGTGGGGGGAAGGTGATTTTGCCCTACCCAGGCATTGAATTATGGTGTGGGCACCCGCACATGTGCAATAGGGTGCACACATTCTCTTTCGGCACCCGAGGGAAAAAAGGTTCGCCATCGCTGGTATAGGTTGGACTAGAAGACCTTCAAAGTCCTTTCCAGCTCATTCTATTCTATTTTGATGGGTTGACAATCAATAAGGGGTCTTCTCATGTATCCTTGGTGCTTTCTGAGCTTGATTGTTTTCTTGCAGATGCTTCATTGTCCACACTAGATAACATCATCTGTGCAAGTCCTGATGATGTTACCTACTTTGGGTAATGAAACATTTACAAGAAAACAAAAGAGAACACCAAGGATACCTCATTTCAATCCTAAACTACAAATATTCTCTTTCTCAAGTCAAAATTCAGATTATAGCTATAGTTTATAGTTTATTAGATTTGTATGCCACCCCTCTCCGAAGACTCAGGGTGGCTCATAACATAACACTGATACAATACATTACAAATCCAATAGTAGAAAATTAAGTCAATTTAAAAAACATTAATAGCATAGTAAAATCCCTAACTATGCAATCATACACATTCAACCTAATCCATCATATAGTAAGGCCGAAAGCATAATAAAAGGGGGGGGGAGAGAAGGTGGTAATTATCACTACGCCTGGCGACGAAGGTGGGTCTTCAGCATTTTAGGGAAGGCGAGGAGGGTGTGGGCTGTTAGAATCTCTGGAGAGAGTTGATTCCAGAGGGCTGGGGCTGCCACAGGGAAGGCTCTTCCCCTGGGTCCCACCAGCCGACACTGTTTGGTCGACGGTACCCGGAGAAGGCCAATTCTGTGGGACCTAATCGGCCACTGGGATTTGTGCGGCAGAAGGCGGTCTTGGAGATATTCTGGTCTGATGCCATGTAGGGCTTTATAAGTCATAACCAACACTTTGAATTGTGACCGGATGCAGTGCAGGCCGCGGAGTGTTGGCAAAACATGGGCAGATCTTGGAAGCCCCACGATAGCTCTTGCAGCCACGTTCTGCACGATCTGAAGTTTCCAAACACTTTTCAAAGGAAGCCCCATGTAGAGATTGTGACATGTTTCCTAAAAAAAAAAAAAAAGAATGCCTGGCAACTGCTGGTTGGGTTCATACAAAACACTTTATCATAAACCTCATGATTCCCAACCTCAGCGGTTGGATTTGTACAACAAGTTAAACAAAAAACCAAACACCCCCAAAACTTTCTTGCTTAATTTTTGTGAAGTTGACTACTATCTCTTTTCAGGTTAGATTTTTAATTTAAAGTCAAACTAAAATTCCTCCTCTCATTTTTGTATGGAAACATGCAGGACATTTTTGTAATTTAGAAGGGAAAGGAACACTTGCAGAAATGGGCTTATAATTTAATATGATTTTCCTATAAGGATAGCCCTTGATTTATGATCACAATTAGAACCAGAATTTACATTACTAAGCAAGGTGGTTGTTAAGGAAGCCTCATCCAATTTCATGACCATTTTTTGCCACAGTTAAGCGAATCATTGTAGTTGTTAAATGAATCACACAGTTGTTAGGTGAGAAGAGGGAGAAAGAGAGGGAGAGGGAGGGAAGGAGGGAGAGAGAAAGAAAGAAAGAGGGAGGGAGGAAGAGAGAGAGGAAGGAAGGAAGAGAAAGAAAGAAATAGGGACACAGAGAGAAAGGGAGGGAGGAAAAGAGAGAGAAAGGGAGGGAGGAAAAGAGATAGCGAGAAAAAGAAAGATAATTTTTTTTGCTCCATATAGACACAATTTTTAATCATGAACACACACACGCACACACACATATACACCGGCAATAGTGTCCCTCTTTGCCAATGTAAAAATCTGGTCACTTTAGCCAAGGTAGGAATGAGAGAAATTTGGCCTTCTGCTTGAGACACTTCCGCTTCCTGCCACCACTTATTGTGACTGAGAAGGAAAAGAAAGTCAATCACTTAGCTAATCAATAAAAGTGAGGAAATATTTTTGTCTCTCTTTTCATCTGCTAGGCCCCTTCTCCAGAGTAGCACCAGAGGTAGTGCTGGATGATGGCAAACAATTTTGACTTTCAGGGTCAAGAGGTTGCAGAGGGAATTCCTATAGCTACATGTAACGTACAAGCCACCTACTGCTCCAAGTACAGATACTAAATAGTAGAGTCTGAAACCTGTTTCAATTGTTCAAAAGGAAACCATTCAATGACTTTCTGACAGGGAAGCTAAAGCAAATCATTGACTAACTATCACATGCTGTGTAGAATAACAGGTTACTGTAATTCTTATTAAAACAATTGAATTGCTGGGAATTGTTCTGAATTCCCAATGACCTTTTCTTGACATAATTTAATCCCTTTCCATCCGATAATCCAATCAAATATTAACTGAAACGAAATCTGAGGCTTTCTCCTATTTACATTCATTATAAGCCTATCAAAAGCCTTTAGACCTCTATTTGGTCTTGCTGTTATAATTGATCAGTAACCTCTAATAATTCGTGACATTGATTCACATTAGCTTTATATCAAAGCCACTTTACTCTAATGGATTAGCCATCACTCATTGGCACAGTCTTAATCTAAAATTAATAGCTGCTCCTGGTGCTTCTCTTATACTAAAATTGCTGGTAATTTAGTAATGTTTAGGTAATCCTCCCATTTAATTTTAAACCATGTCTAAATATATTATTATTTTAAAAAAACCAAACAAGATCATGAAAGGTAAAGATTCTATGCTTATTCCAACAGCTGGTTTTTCTTTTTCCAAGTAATTCCTTTGAAAACTCCATCACTTTTGAGCATGTTAATATCACAAGTAATTATTCGTGGCAAATTAATCTGGGGAATTGAGAATTTTTGAGGAGTCTTCTTCTGTGTCCTCCTTTTGCTCTGTGATATGGTCACAAAGACTCCACGCTTCTGAATGGACATAGCTTAACTATGAAATGTTTTCCTCAAAGTAACTTGCCAGACCCCCAAATATTTCTAGTGGCTTTGCTAGATGAAAATATTTTAGGACCCAATCTGAGTCAGTCATTGGAATAAGAGGTTTAGTCTTCTCAGCTTTCAAACTTGTGCTGGAATATCGCCGGCTGACTTACCGGCCCCACGGCGCTGTTGCTGAAGGGCTGGGCAGACTCGGACCCTTCTGATGGCGGCCGCCATCTTGTTTTCGGCCGAAATCTCGCGAGGCGAGATTTCGGCCGAGAATGCCCAGCCCACGTGGCTGGGCATGACGTTGGGTCCGGGCGGGGCCTGCTGGCCCTATTTAAGGGACAGCAGGCCGGGAAGAAAGCCTTTTCGCCCGGACCTGTGCTGAAGAGCAGACACTCGGCTGAGTGCTGCTCTGACGCCATTTTAGGTTGCCCTCGTGTTGCGGCCGCCATTTTGTGGCCGACCGAAGGAAGCGAAAAGTTGTTTCTCTTGTCTCTTTGCCGAAGCTGACGTTGGAGGCTCCAATCCTTCAGGACCTGTGGAGCTTGCTTTCGGTGGATCCCCCTCGGGCCCGAGGGGGACTGGTAACCTCCTCCCGGCCGGGAGGAGGGCGCGGTGGGGGCGTTTGATTCTGGGGTCCCCGGTAGGGCTGGTTGGAGGCCGGATTGCAGGCCTTTAAGGCCTACCTGTGCTCTTTAGCGCCTGAGGGAAGGGGCCTGGGGGTAGCAGGAGCTTCTCCCCTTTTTAGTACTTGGCCCTAGGTAGGGCCCAGTGGTGGGGGACCTTTGCTTGCCTCAGTTGGTGGGGAGTTCGAGCCTAGGTAGTTTGGGTTACTCCCTGCATACTCGAGAGAAGTTGGGATGGCTCCAAAAAAGAGGCCTGCCACTGCCCCTACGGCTCCGCCGGCTGCGCGCCCCAGGAGGGCCCTTAGGCCTTCGGCCCGGGCTCGGGCCAGTAGGGAGGGGCCTGCGGGGGTGGTCCCCGAGCAAGGGGGGGTGGTTTCGTTGCCTCCTGCCCCTCAACCTGTTCTTTCTCCTGCCATGTCTTGGGCCAGGGTGTTGGAGAGGCTCGACGAGCTCGAGCAGTGGAGAAGCGGTGCGGGCTCCGGAGGGTCCTTGGATCAAGTTCCGGCGGCGTTGGGGAGAGATCCTGCGGCGGCCCAGGCTGGGCAGATGGCTCCGGTTGGACGACAGGCCCCGGCGGGGCCGATGGCGGCTTTCCCGGGCCCTGCAACAATGGGCCCCCCGTGGATGACATCAACCCCGTACGGGGTAGGTGAGGCTGCACCACACACTACACCACTGTCCTTTCTTCCTTCCCCCACCCCGGGTTTTCCCCCGGCGGGGGTTGGGAGCGGGTCCAGTTTTTTGGGGTCCTCCACGGGCACATGCGGGCAGGTCTGGGCACAGCCGGTTCCTCCGTCGGGGCCGCCGGCGGCCGGCCCTGCTCCGCTGGCCGGGACAGGTCCTACGGGGATACCTGCGGTGCCTGGGGCAGGGGGGTGGGTTCCCCCGGCCCCTGCTGTAATGCCCCCGCTCCCCGTCTTGCCCTACCCCCACGGTGCGGGAGTTTTTGGTGTGGCGGCCAACTCGGTATGGGACCCGTTCGCCTGCATTAAAGCAGGGGCTATCCCGTGCGGGTTGCCGTCCACCCCTTTAGGGTGCCACCTTCACCCTTCGGTGAAGGAGGCTATATGGTGGGGGGAATACGTGGATCTTTTTTCGCTTTTGAACCGAGAGGTTCCTAAGCTGGAGAAAGAGATTGTCCCGGGGGAGAAAACAAAGAAGACCAAAGTAACGAAATGCTTCAGCTCCTGGCTGTATGCTTTTCTTACTTATGGGTCTGTGGTGATTCAGAGGCAGCCGGCTATGGCCTCTGCCATGTTTAAGTATATAGATTTGATTGCTAGGGCCCACTTCTAATATAAGGGCACCATATGGCGCCATTATGATAAGGGTTTCCGTATGAGGATGGCGGTAGAGCCTAACTTGCCATGGGATATGGTGGTTCCGGACCTGTGGTTCCGGGCCACGCATATGTCTGGAAAGGAGGGGTGTGAGCGTACGGATAGTGGGCACTTCATGGAGGAGGAGCCTGGCGCGGCTTCACCAGCCAAGGCGACTCCTGGTGTGGCTGGCAAGGGGGCCTCGCCCGCTTGTCATGAGTTTGCTGCAAAAGGGGCGTGTTTTCGTCCCTTTTGTAAGTACAAGCATGCCTGCGGGAATTGTGGGGGGTCCCATGCAGCTTCAGTCTGTCCCCGCCCCAAGAAAGGGGCGGAGAAGAAGGGCGGGGGTCCAGGAAAGCCTCCCCCACCAGCTGGGGGAAAAGGGGCCCAGCCCAATTAATGTGTCTGTGCTCGAGGGTTGGTTGGTTGACTACCACCCTCGCCCGAGAGCCGAGCTGCTCTTGAGGGGCTTCTCTGAGGGATTTAGGATCCCTTATGTGGGTGTTAGGAAGGCTTTCATGTCGGACAACCTCAGGTCGGTTGTCGGACATGAGGACATTGTGCGGGCTAAGATTCGAAAGGAGGTTGCCGAGGGCAGGGTCCTCGGGCCTTTCCCAGAGCCGCCCTTTTCGAATCTTAGAATGTCCCCCCTGGGGGTGGTCCCCAAAAAGGCGAGTGGTGAATTTCGGTTGATTCACCATTTGTCTTTTCCAAAAGGGGAGTCAGTGAATGACTTCATTCCTGACGAGCTTTGTTCAGTCCGGTACGCATCCTTTGATGCGGCCGTGGCCATGGTTAGGGAGTGTGGGGTAGGAGCCCTTATGGGTAAATGCGACATTAAGTTGGCATTCCGGCTCCTCCCCATTCACCCAGGCGACTTCGAGCTTTTGGGCTTCCATTTCGAAGGTGGGTTTTATGTGGACAGGGCATTGCCTATGGGCTGTTCTGTGTCCTGCTCCCTTTTTGAGAGCTTTAGTACCTTCTTGGAGTGGGTGCTCAGGAGGCGTAGTGGCCTGGGTTCGGTCGTTCATTACCTTGATGATTTCTTGATGGCCGGGCCTGTGCAATCGGAGCAATGCTTTGCTTTGATGCGGGACTTCGAAGCCCTTTGTGCTCAATTGGGGGTGCCTTTGGCCCCCGAGAAGACCGAAGGCCCTGCCACCAGGATTACCTTCCTCGGTATTGAATTGGATTCAGAGGAGCAATCTTCCAGATTGCCCCTGGACAAGTTGATAAAAATTAGGACCAAGATTGAGGCGGTCTTGGGCTGCAGGAAGGTTACTCTTCGGCAGCTCCAGGAGTTGGCCGGGATCCTTAATTTCGCCTGTCGGGTAGTGGTGCCTGGTAGGGCTTTTTCTCGCCGGTTGTATGATGCGATGAAGGGGCTACGTTTGCCCCACCATCGTACCCGCTTATGCGCCGGGGTCAGGGCTGACCTCTGCGTGTGGCGGGAGTTTTTGGAACATTTTAACGGGTTGTCTTTTTGGCGGCAGGAGCTTCTTTTGGAAGCGGAGCTGCAGCTGTGTTCCGACGCCGCAGGGACTTGCGGTTTCGGGGTAGTGTTAGGTGACCAGTGGTGCTGGTCGGCATGGCCTCCGGAATGGAGTGCCTGTTCCTTGGTTAAGGACTTGACCTTTTTGGAGCTTTTCCCCTTGGTAGTGGCCTTAGAGCTCTGGGGAGAGCAGTTTAGGGACAAGACTGTGCATTTTTGGTGTGACAATCTAGCGGTTGTCCATGTTGTGAATGCCCTGTCCTCGAGGAGTGACAGGGTAATGCGGCTTGTCCGCCATTTTGTGCACAGGTCCTTGTCTCTAAACGCCTTGTTTTTGGCTAGGCACGTCCCGGGGCTAGATAACGGGGTGGCTGACGCCTTGTCCCGTGGTCAGTTGTCCAGGTTTCGGACCCTGGCCCCGTGGGCCCGAGAGTCGCCAGAGGTGTTTCCGGCCCACCTGTGGAGCCTGGGCGGGCTCCCGAGAGCTGGAGGGACGAGGCCTCCCGGGCGATCGCCTTATCTGTAGCTCCTGGCACCCTGCGAGCTTACCAGCGTGCAGGTAAGGAGTTTGGGGATTTCAGGCAGGGTAGGGGTTACCCCTATAGCTGGCCTGTCCCGGTTGCGCACCTAGCTGAATTCTGTGTCCTGCTGAAGGGGCGTGGCCTTTCAGTCAGGACTATCAGGTCTAGGTTAGCCGGCCTCGCCTTTCTGTCCAAGGCGGGGGGGTTTAGTGATGTTTCAGGTGATTTTCGCATCCGAAGGATGCTGGAAGGCTGGGTGCGGGAGCGACAGGGGTTCCCTCCTGATGCTCGTCAGGCCCTGACGGTTCAGCAGCTGTCTTTGATTAATCACACATTTGACAGTCTGTGTGCCTCTCAGTACGAGGCCCGTCTTTTTAGGGCAGCGACTTGTGTTATGTTTTTTGGGGCCCTTAGGGTCAGCGAGGCAATGGCCTCCTCGCGGTCTGACTTGTCGCTCCGCGCTTTCCAGCTCGCTGATCTGACCTTCAGACAGGGGGGTGTCTCCCTTTTGGTGAGACACTCCAAGACAGATCAGTTACACAGAGGGGTTAGACTTGAACTTAGTGCAGCCACCGATCAGTCTGTTTGCCCGGTGGCTGCTTTACAGTGTTTTTGCGGCTTGCGTGGGTCAGGGCGGGGGTACCTTTTTGTCCACCAGGATGGCACCCCCCTGACCCGGTATCAATTCTGGGCGATAGTGTCTAAGGCTATGTCGCAGGTAGGCATGGATCCCGCTGGCTACGGAACGCATTCGTTCCGTATCGGCGCCGCCACCAGCGCGGCACTTTCTGGTTTCCCGGCCCAACGGATTCAGGAGATCGGCCGCTGGTGGTCAGCGGCATATTTGGGTTATGTTAGGCCCGCTGAGGATCCTGGCCAGGGTTTAGGCTAGGTAACCTCTCTGTGTGTGTCCTCTTCCAGGTTCCCAGTCCAGGCAGAAACCGACGGCGCTGCTGTGTGGCCACAGCATGGGCTTCTGGGCCGGCCGCTCAGCAGCCAGAAGCGCCATTGGGACCCAGCTGTCGTTGGGACGGTGGGTCAATGTTGTTTGGATGGGCCGGAGGGGTATGCGGTGGGAGGGGCTCCTACCGTCGTTGCTGGGTACTCAGCCTCCTCGGGCGGTACCCGGCGCCGCTGGGCGGGCGGCTACCCAGGGTCGCGCCCAGATGGGACTGGGTGGTCGGCAACCCATAGCCGCACCCAGATGGCTGGTCTTGCACCTCGGTGGCAATGACCTGTGCCTGCTTGGTGGTCTCCCACTGATCATCCAAGCGCGCGAAGACCTGCGGTGGCTTCGCACGGTATGGCCCACCACGCAAGTGGTGTGGTCAGAGATCCTTCCAAGGATCGTGTGGAGGGACGCCATTTCCCTTAGGGCCATCCACCGGGTTAGGCGTAGGGTGAATAAGGCCGTGGGAAAAACAGTCAGGGAATTAGGTGGGGTTGTAGTGGCCCACCCCCTCATCACCGTAGATCGGCCGTGGCTTTACCGGGCCGATGGCGTTCACCTGTCAGAACAGGGGAACGCCATTTTCTTACAGGACCTGCAGCGGTCTCTGCGTGAGCTGGCGCAGATAGAGGGGGGAGTCGGGGGGCCAAGATAGAGATCTGACCCCCGCTCCGTGGCAGGTTAGGGGCGGAAATCTGGGTGGTGGTTCAGCAACTGCGCGTTCTCCCTTGGGCATCTTTGGGGATGATTGACAGGTTCTCTCCAAGCCCATGGTGGGTGCTACCTGCGCGCTTGGGGGGAACCTGTCTTTGGGTCCCGCTATTGAAGTCCCAGGGTAGGGGTGAGCTGGCGGGACCCCCCTCATGCGAGTGCATGGCAGGGTCTCAGGTGAGGGAGAGGTCCCTCACCTGGACCAGCATTGACTACGCCCTTAGTTGCCCAGGAATGTTGACCTTTTACGTCATTTCCGCCCCGGAAGTGTTTGTTTGACCCTGCAGGTCCACTGTTTCCGGGTCATAGTTGAGTATGTTGATTTATGCAAATTTAAGCTAATTCATGCTAATTTAATTAATAAATTATGCAAATTTATTATAATAAAAATGACCCAATTTTAAATCCAGCTCTGGTGTCCGAGTCGTTACTCCGTCTCTTCTGCAATATCGCCGGCTGACTTACCGGCCCCACGGCGCTGTTGCTGAAGGGCCGGGCAGACTCGGACCCTTCTGATGGCGGCCGCCATCTTGTTTTCGGCCGAAATCTCGCGAGGCGAGATTTCGGCCGAGAATGCCCAGCCCACGTGGCTGGGCATGACGTTGGGTCCGGGCGGGGCCTGCTGGCCCTATTTAAGGGACAGCAGGCCGGGAAGAAAGCCTTTTCGCCCGGACCTGTGCTGAAGAGCAGACACCCACCCGCCCTTCCCTATTTTACAGTGTGCCTAGTGGGTCGCCTTCGGGGGCCGAATGGGAATTTTTTGCAGCCTCGCCCATTAGGCCAGGCTGTTTTTTCGCCCATTCCACACTGAGGAGATGGACGTGCGGTTAGGGGGTGCTTGCATTTAATTAGGTTAATTGGCTTACCTCTGGTCATTGGGTAGGCAGGTTAGGGGCGGAAATCTGGGTGGTGGTTCAGCAACTGCGCGTTCTCCCTTGGGCATCTTTGGGGATGATTGACAGGTTCTCTCCAAGCCCATGGTGGGTGCTACCTGCGCGCTTGGGGGGAACCTGTCTTTGGGTCCCGCTATTGAAGTCCCAGGGTAGGGGTGAGCTGGCGGGACCCCCCTCATGCGAGTGCATGGCAGGGTCTCAGGTGAGGGAGAGGTCCCTCACCTGGACCAGCATTGACTACGCCCTTAGTTGCCCAGGAATGTTGACCTTTTACGTCATTTCCGCCCCGGAAGTGTTTGTTTGACCCTGCAGGTCCACTGTTTCCGGGTCATAGTTGAGTATGTTGATTTATGCAAATTTAAGCTAATTCATGCTAATTTAATTAATAAATTATGCAAATTTATTATAATAAAAATGACCCAATTTTAAATCCAGCTCTGGTGTCCGAGTCGTTACTCCGTCTCTTCTGCAATATCGCCGGCTGACTTACCGGCCCCACGGCGCTGTTGCTGAAGGGCCGGGCAGACTCGGACCCTTCTGATGGCGGCCGCCATCTTGTTTTCGGCCGAAATCTCGCGAGGCGAGATTTCGGCCGAGAATGCCCAGCCCACGTGGCTGGGCATGACGTTGGGTCCGGGCGGGGCCTGCTGGCCCTATTTAAGGGACAGCAGGCCGGGAAGAAAGCCTTTTCGCCCGGACCTGTGCTGAAGAGCAGACACCCACCCGCCCTTCCCTATTTTACAGTGTGCCTAGTGGGTCGCCTTCGGGGGCCGAATGGGAATTTTTTGCAGCCTCGCCCATTAGGCCAGGCTGTTTTTTCGCCCATTCCACACTGAGGAGATGGACGTGCGGTTAGGGGGTGCTTGCATTTAATTAGGTTAATTGGCTTACCTCTGGTCATTGGGTAGGCAGGTTAGGGGCGGAAATCTGGGTGGTGGTTCAGCAACTGCGCGTTCTCCCTTGGGCATCTTTGGGGATGATTGACAGGTTCTCTCCAAGCCCATGGTGGGTGCTACCTGCGCGCTTGGGGGGAACCTGTCTTTGGGTCCCGCTATTGAAGTCCCAGGGTAGGGGTGAGCCGGCGGGACCCCCCTCATGCGAGTGCATGGCAGGGTCTCAGGTGAGGGAGAGGTCCCTCACCTGGACC
This sequence comes from Erythrolamprus reginae, assembly GCF_031021105.1. Lineage (NCBI taxonomy): Eukaryota > Metazoa > Chordata > Lepidosauria > Squamata > Dipsadidae > Erythrolamprus > Erythrolamprus reginae. The sequence continues at coordinate 175,238,148 of NC_091951.1, read as the reverse complement.
AGCATCGACTACGCCCTTAGTTGCCCAGGAATGTTGACCTTTTACGTCATTTCCGCCCCGGAAGTGTTTGTTTGACCCTGCAGGTCCACTGTTTCCGGGTCATAGTTGAGTATGTTGATTTATGCAAATTTAAGCTAATTCATGCTAATTTAATTAATAAATTATGCAAATTTATTATAATAAAAATGACCCAATTTTAAATCCAGCTCTGGTGTCCGAGTCGTTACTCCGTCTCTTCTGCAACTAATCCTTAGGGAACTTCTTCTACCAGAGAGAAGTTCCCTGAGGATGGGCTCCTGCCAGGGGTGGGTTCTAGTTACATTTTGCTACCGATGCGCATCTGCGCACATGGGTCTGTCACACCACACGATTTCACTTCTGTGCATGCTCCAGATGACATTACAAACTGAAAAAAAACCTGAGGGACTTCTCAGTTGTGCTTTGGATGAAGAATAAAGGTCAGCATTAACAGAAGGGTAGGCAGGGGGGGGGCTTTTTTCAACTTGGAGAAGCCATCTAAACTCGGGGAAAAAATTGCCGAATGTTATGTCATCATTGGGATCCTACTGATGTGCAGAACTGGACCTCACCAATAGGAATCCTCCACTGGTTCCTGCACAAGTCCAAAAGCTTGGAAGACTAAACTTCTGGTCCTGTTGATTGACCCAGATTGTATCCTGAAGCATTATTGTTGGACACATATATTTGCCTTCATTCCTGAAAACATGTTACTTTCCCCAGGTCTTTAATATTTTACTTATTATTTATACAGATTCAGATTAACAGAGTTGGAAGGGACCTTGTAGGTCATCTAGTCCAACCCAACACCCAAGCAGACCCTATACCATTTCTGACAGATGGCAGCCCAGTCTCTTCTTGAACGCTTCCAGTGATGAAGCTGCCCACAACTTCTGAAGGCAAGCTGTTCCATGGTTAATTGCTCTCACTGTCAGAAAATCTGGAAATCCTTATTTCCAGGTTGAATCTCTCCTTGTTCAGTTTCCATCCATTATTCCTTGTCTGACTTTCAGGTGCTTTGGAAAATAGCTTTATCCCCTCCTCTTTGTGGCAGCCCCTCGAATATTGGACCACTGCTATCATGTCTCCCCCGGTCCTTCTCTTCACTAGACTAACCATGCCCAATTCCTGTAACCATTTCATGAAGAATTTCATGAAGAACAAAAAAGGTCTCTGTTACTTTTGCCCCTATTGTTCCTATTTTAATGTTCCTATAGTTGATTTTTTATCTGTGCACACAAACTGCTATGACAGGCAAACCATGTTTTGCAGCAATTGAAAATACCAGAGGAGAGGCAATCTGCATTCTGCCTGTCAAGGACTCTATTATCCTTAGAAACAAAGAATCCCCCAACTTCAAAAATTAAATTATTAATCATTTAGTCTATAATGGATTTTTGAGAAATCCTGGCCATATGGCCACTTATTGTCATCTTCATGTAAAGAGTTCCTATTCTTAATTGTCTGGAGAAAGAGGGTATGCAAAGGACATAATTTTAATTAGATTAAAGAGAAAGAGTTAGTTGAGTGAGAATAATTTCAAAAATGCAAATAGGTGTGCGTGGTCATTTATTCATAATTATTCAAAATTAACTGAATTAATTTACATTGAATTTTTGATCTGGCACTATCCATGCAAAATCCCAAAAGTGCTTTTTCAAGAGGCAACTGGGTTTTCTGGGTTTTCTTTGAAAATGTTTCACTTCTCATCCAAGAAGCTTCCATGACCTGGAGGACGGAGAATCTCCATAGACATCCATGAAAGAGCTAGGATGAACAAGCAACTAGGATTAACTATAGAGCATGATATGACACAGGGAAGGCTGAGAGAATGAGGAAAAAATGTCTCCATTCTGTTCTTCTTTACTTACACATTGCTTTAGCTTTTCAAAGCACAGAAATAAGCAGGATCAGCTGCCAATACCTTCCCATAAAATGTTTTCTAAAAATGCACTAGAACTATAAGAAACTTGGCAAATGTAGGAGGAAAAAAGGAAGCATAATGATCCCTAACTGAGATAACCTGGGTTCTGTACTAGATAGATATATTCCCATGATTTTTCTTACTGAGAAATAATTATTGAAAACCTAAAAATGATACAATGTCAACTTGAAAGCCATCACTGTCAGCACTCCAATTGCCTTTTCCTACAAGGAGGAAACAGAAATTATCTTTGTCTTTGAGTCTGCTGGTGATTTTTGCAAATGAAATGCATAAACTAAAATCTCTAAGGCAGTGATGGCAAACCTTTTTTTGCTCGAGTGCCAAAAGAGCATGTGTGAATGTTATTGCGCATGCACGAGTGCCCACACCCACAATTCAATACCTGGGGAGGGTGAAAACACCTTCCACCATCCCTCGAAGGTCCTCTGTAGGCTGGAAATGCCCTGTTTCCCAACTTTTGGTGGGCTCAGTAAGCTTGTGTTTTGCCCTCCTCAGGCTCCAAAGGCTTCCCTGGAGCTGGGGGAAGGTAAAAACATGGCATTGTTTTTGCATCTTTTATATTTTCGAAGCTGACAGCTAAGTTTAATCTTGTGTCTGTGAATCTAAAAAAAAACCAGACCCTTTAAAAATAACAAGCAAGCCAAGTTTATCTAAATTATCCCTTGCAAACATGTACCTCATTAGTGGAGTCCATGCTTGATTCTATGTCTCCTTTGCTTCCCTTAATTAAGTTTTTCTAGTATTGGCACACTTTAGAAGGAAACAACCATGATATAGACTTTTCAACCTTTTGTGATTCAGTAATTTGTTGCTGTACTTAAATTATTTGGTGGACTGTATTCAGCTAGAAAGGCAAAGACACAGGTACATTTTAAATCATTTTGCAATATGATTTTTGATTTCTGTTAATATTAATCCATAGTACCTCCTCCACAATGTAAACCCTGGTTAAATCTCACCCTTTCATAGTTTTTTTTCTTTCTTCTTCTTCAGGCCATCCAACTAATATTGTAGCATTTTCCCTTTGGGTTGCATTTTTTTTTTAGGCCCATCTTCTGTCCAAACAGTTTTTATGACTTTGTCATATTGGTCTCTGGAAGACAGACTTATTCTTAGGCACATTAATTACCCCAAGCCTAAAATGGCAAACCTATAAAGATTTATCTGTGAGGAAATTCAAATGAATAGAAGTAATGGCCTTCTATGCCAGAGGAATTCGTGGAAGTGCGGAAGAGCAAATTTGAAAAGGAAGAACTCTAACTCTTTAAATTTCCACAGGTAAGCATCTCCTGAGTTGAAGGCAGGGGTGGGTTCCTCCCTGTTCGGACCGCATCACCCAAACTGGTATCAACCCGCTGGTGACATCACGGATCTGATTCAGTCGGTGCTGGTCCATGGGTGCTGCAATCTTCTTTTTAAAAAAATTTCTGTGCAGGAGGAAGCGATTTGACAGCGGGATGAGTTGGAATCCACTCCTGAGTATCCTAATAATGTTATTATTTTATGGTTGGGGGTCACCACAACATGAGGAACTATATTAAAGGGTTGCAGCATTTGAAAGGTTGAGAACCACTGTAAGGGATATGAACAGAGAATAAACCTCACTCCTTTCCAACACTGTTGATATTACTTAGTTGGGTAATGAAATATCTGCAACCCCCCCACCCACCAAGCTCAGAGAACACCAAGAACCCCACAGTTCAACCCTGAGCTACAAATATTCTCTTCTATTAATAACATACATTTTTTGAGAATTAATATCCTTCCTTGCTTATGGACCTTGGTCTTTGCCTGAGTGCCCCCTCCGTTGTTCTTTGGAGCAACCCAAAATTGCTCCATAGAATTGATAAATAGGTCTTATAGACAGTTGGTTCAGGGAGGCATACAAAACTAAATATTTCCCCATGGGGAAAAATACTTGCAGATGAAGATTAATGAATCAATCCGAAGCTCTTTCAGAACTTTTTCTCTCATCTGTGTGTTCTTAGACAGAAGCACTCAATTCTGAAAGTCCCTTCAGGTATGGGCTGTGATGGAAGAGTTGAGTAGGGCAATTGTTCTGGTCATCCATTGCTTGTCACAATTACTGTAACCCTTTACTTCCAGTTCCACTTCTCATGGCGGCTTCTTTCCTGAGAGTAAGTAGCTCAGGCTCCCATTTTCTTACCCTTTTGCTGAGCATAATAGAAAACAAATTGTCTGTGCATAGCAATCTAATGAAAAGTGCATGGATTTTTCCAGCTGAGCAAACACACCTGAAGGGGATCTGGTTGAAGCCATCTTGGAGGCTTCAGGGTTGTCACACAATAGTGGGAGTGGGGGGAGAAATAGTTAGATAGGGTTTTGAAGCCAAAGTAATGAAGGAACAAAGGACATTCTCACAGGTGCCTGGCCAGAGGAGGAACAAGTAGCCAAGCAACCAGCCAGCACTTGGATTGGGCAGCGGGACCAGTGAATTGGGGTGAAAGGGGAAACTTTTACTTTTAATCAGTACATAATTTAATTTAATTTATTCAACTTCTACAACAATAAAAACAATACAATAATAAAAAGAAGTTGAACAACTACAGTAAGTAAAACCCCATGACCCTAATAACCCATTATAAATCCCCAAAACCAATCTAACAAGCATACATACCAAACAAACAAACAAACAAACATAATTCGGGCACGTCTGATGTTAAACTTCACATTAAACTTCACTTGCGTTTTGGGACTATGGTGTTCCAAAGAGCATATGCCACAACAGAAAACAAATCATTTCTGGGCCCTGCAAGTTGATGGACCTGGACCATACCTTTCCTAACACTATTGGGATGAAGAGGAGTAAATGATGCTGTTAGGGGATGGAAGTCTCTTTCATACCTTCTGACAAACTCTTTCATATTGCTGCCAATAAAAAAATGTTTACTAATTGCTCAGACAAAGGAAATGAATTTATTGCAGATTCTTATCTATTTCACTGCTTGCCAATCTATGCCTCAATTAGTGCATTAGTAATTGCAATACATATTAGAAAATTATATTAAACAGAAGAACATATAAAAAATGGGTTTATCATTTTTAACAAGTTTTGATGGTGCTGGCAGAAGGATGTAACTATTCTGGACTCTCGTTGGAACCAACATGTATTTTTTTTGTAGCCAAATTTATTAAACCAAGTACCTGGCAGTGAAACAAAACTGTACAGAACTGTATTCTCCTATAAGTATGATTAACAACTGTTCATGGAACTTGAGTTTAGAAAATGAAACTGTAGATCAGCTCGGCAAACAGTGTTTGAAATCTACAAGCAGAGGTGGTTTCCAGATTCTGCTACTGCTGGTTTGCTCAGGGACATAACCATTAGAGTGTTGCTACCAGTGTAGCAGAAGACTGCACACTGGTAGTGGCTGCCAGATTGCACAATTTGCGTACGACCATTCTGGTGCCAGTCCTATGGGCACTGCCATCTTTTTTCTTCGAAGTTTTATATTTTTGCTTTGTGTGAATGTGCAGAAGCAAAATCTTCTGGGGGGACGCGTGCACCCACGAGATTTCAGCAAATCACCAAAATCTTGTGCGGGCATCCCCTCACAAGATTTTAGCGCATTTTTGCTTCCTGTGCATGTGCAGAAGCAATAACAGAAGCTGCATGCGCAGCAGACCAGTAACAATAGCAATCTGCCACTGGACACGACACATCTCCGAGACCGCATTCTGCCACACGAATCCCAGCGACCGATAAGGTCCCACAGAATTGGCCTTCTCCAGGTCCCGTTGACGAAACAATGTTGTCTGGCGGGTCCCAGGGGAAGAACCTTCTCTGTGGTGGCCCCGGCCCTCTGGAATCAACTCCCCCTGGAGATTAGGACTTCCCCCATCCTCCCTGCCTTTTGCAAACTCCTTAAAACCCACCTCTGCCATCAGTCATTGGGAAATTGATTCCACAGGCCGTTCCGTTTTATGCATGGTTTGTCTGGGATGTGTGACTGACTGTTTTTATATTAAGGGTTTTAAACTGTTTTTATCATTGGATTTGTATTGTGTTTTGTTGTTGTGAGCCGCTCCAAGTCTCCGGAGAGGGGCGGCATACAAATCTACAAAAAAAAAAATTAAATAAATAAATAAATAAATAAATAAATAAATAAATAAATAAATAAATAAATAAATAAATAAATAAATAAATAAATAAATAAATAAATAAATAAATAAATAAATAAATAAATAAATAACATGTACAGTACTAAAAATAAAGCTTATGCACATGCACAGAGGCAAAAACAAGATAGTGCCACCTATGGCATTGCCTAGAGAACTGGCTCAGGGGCGTGGCAGGCCTGGGTCACTGCTGGTTCCAGCAACCCAGGCCGCTAAGTTACTAACAGTTCTATAGAACCGGTCTGGACCATTAGGAACCCACCTCTGTTCACAAGCAAAGACTTACATTCTGCAACCCAAAATTTATGAGCAAGCCACAGTCCAGCTTAGTGAATTAGCAAAATCCTGCATGACTGAAATCCCTCGGATACCTTAGAAAATCTGGAAAAAAACAAATCCTCATCTTTCAACTTCTTTACCATTCTTAATGTAGTGTTATAAACCCAGTTTGTTCAAATTCAGAAATAAGTCAAGCCATTATATTAATGCACGGCCAGTGCCTTTAAGAGCCGGCCGAAATTGCCCCCAGAGCCGGGAGATGCTGCCGGTGCTATTTCCAGGTTCCGGGGGGAAACCGGAGGTTTGGCTTCTGGCAGCGCGCCAGGGCGGCACGCTGCTTCCGGGGCCTGGGAGGAGGTCCTAAGCTGCCCTATTTAAGGGCGGCTCAAAGCAGAACTCCTCCTCATGCCCTCGGCTATCCTGAAGTGAACACCCGCCTGCCCTCCTCTATACTACAGTGTGCCTGGACGGGATCGCCTCAGGGCCAAATAGGATTTTTTTGCGGTCTCTCCTACGGGTGTGGCCGTTTTTTGCCTATTCCACACTGATGTTAAGGATGGACTGGTTAGGGGGTGCAGCGCAATGGATTAATTTGGCTTCCCTCTGGTCACTGGGGTTTGGCAGGTTAGGGGCGGAAACTGTGCGTTCTCCTTTTGGGCATATTTTCCCCATGAACTATAGGTGTGTACAACTTCGGGGATTGGAGAGGGGATGCCCATGGGACTCACCTTATCCAATTTTCCTCCGTGTTTGGACGGTGAGCTTCTCCCCCATGCTTATGGGCATGGCTCGGATCCAGGTGAAGGTGGCTACCTTCACCTGGATCAGCAATGAGTTATGCCCCATGTTGCCTATGAATGTTTAGACAGGTAAATTCCACCCCATTAGTTGTTGGCTTCTGCAGGTCCTTCGTTTACACTGTTATAACATTTGAATTGCATTGTTTAAATTGACATCATTCAAATTGACGTTATTCAAATTGACATTATTTAAATTTATGCTAATTAATATAGTGACCCATTATTAAAATCCAGCTACTGTCTCAGTGTCGTTACTCCGCTTCCGGGGCAAAGGAGCTGTCAGAAGAATGTACTGGGTAATTAACACTTATGATTCAGCTAACTGCCGAAGTTGAGACTAATACACCTATTGACAATGCTTATATGGCAAGAATCCCCAGAGTTTACATTGTTCAGCTTTGGCTTCGCCTTTGCCCCATCTGTCCACCAGCAAATTAACTAAACTTGGATTGAAATTTGTTTCTTGTTCTTTATAAGATAGCTTTTGTTAATTTTACCTAAGCCTCAGGGTAATTTATCTCAGTGACATTGCAAATTGCACTTTGTCAAGCAGATTGCTGCTTTTATTTCATTCCCATTCTGAACAAAGGATATTGTTAAAATAGAGTACATTACAGCAAGGGCACCAATGGCCTTCACCTCAGTGGCTCTCTTGGATTAGATCTCACAATTTAAGCTCAGTTTTGAGCAAAATAATTTACTGTAAGGCTCACTAGTTGTTTTTCCAGAATTATTATTTGCTTACACATAAGGATGAACTAGTTAAGTCAACAAATGCACCAAAGAGTCAACGGTAAAAATCTTATCATGGGGATCTTCCTTCAGCTATTAAATCTTTCTCTATGTCAGGAGTGTCAAACTCAAGGCCTGGATCCAGCTCACAGAGTGCTTAGATCTGGCCTGCAGGGCCACCCTGGAAACAGAAAAGGACCAGACTGTGGTGCCTTTGCTAATGAAAATGGAGTTTGGGTGGGCTCCGTTTCTGCTAGCAGAGGGTTGCAGGAGGCCATTGCAACCAAAAATGGAGCTTGCCAGCTCGTTTTCATTGGCAGAGTGCTCAGGGCACAGCTGGTGCCCCAAACACGAGTGATGTTGAGCTAGCCATGCCCACCATGGCCACGTTAAACATAACCCTCATGCAGTCGTTAATGATAAAAAACACCTGAACTTATCATTTACTTTCTGAAATATTTTGTTTCTTACTTTTCAAGTATGTAGACTTGCAAGGAAAATACAAAATGGCTGCTCCCTTAAAGTTGTGTCAAAAACAAAGAGCAGTTATTGAATTCCTTGTTGCTGAGGGGAAACCCCCTGTGAACATTCACAGACAATTACAAAATGTGTTTGAGGACAATACTTTAGATTAGAACAATGTATGCAGGTTTGAAAAAAAAGGTTTGAGAGACAAATATTATTTCAGTGATGAGGAAGTGAAAACTGCAGTGAAGAAGTGGCTCAAAGAACAGTCAACAAACTTTTACCAGGAAGGGATACATGCTCTCTTTCAAAGGTGGAACATTGTTATTGAGAGAAATGGTTGCTATGTTGAGAAGTAGGGATGTGAACCACAGAGGACCAGATTCATTTTGATGTATGCTACATGTTCCTGTGTTGGTAATTATACCTGTCCTAAATAAAATGGCATTACTTTTTGACTCACCTTCACCCAATATTAATGCAGTAAAACATCATCCTTTCTCTGGAAGTCCTTCCTCTTATGCCCTACAATAATGATGAAAATATAGAGGAAACCTTTAGCTCTATCTCATATGCTCTTCCTACAAATTACTGGTGAAATTAGGATCTCTATGACTTAGCTTCCTTACTCATATCCTATCAAAACTTTAATATGATTGATGATATTCTTCCTGCTGTTGGTCTCAGAAACGGCAGCATTTTGAAGGACCACTATGGTACACTGAACTCAATAATTGCTTGTGACTGATACCTTGAGCTACAAAATCCCTCCAGCCTGAAGTTGATATCATCATGGAATTTTGCAAGCTGGGAGGTTAAGAAGAAGGATAAATCCTTTATAAATATTAATTCCCTTGACACAATTTTATTACTAGAGACTTGGACTATAGCCTTATTAGGCTAAAGGGTTGTATTCTTTTTCTCTAAATGTGACTCATCCTATTAATACAGGTCATTTTGAGCCATCTTAGCTATACTTATTTCATTATCAATAATAGTAAAAATAGAAAAATTAGAACTATATCCACTCTATGACATGGGAACCTTGGTGCAATTTTCTAGTTTTAGAGTTTTAATTATTAATGTCAATTTTACTCCCACAAGATAAATTTTCTGTTCTACAAATTTTGACTGGATTTGAATCTCATTTTCTTTTTTATTAATAAACAAGACAATTTTACTCAGTAACCCAGAAACAATTACGCTGGAAAATAAGTTTATTTTATTTTATTAAACTAATATAAAATTTACTGGGTTTGTCTGGATCTTGTCCTGGTGCATGGAAATCACGGACACACAGGTAAGTCTTATAAGTTTAACAAGAAGATTTTCAAACAAGATTGTAATGGCAAAAGTTCTGAAAAAACAAAATAGCAGTAAGGAGTTGAGGTGCATGATGGTGAGGTAAATAGAGAGTGGTCACTGACAGATTTCTGAGGTGAGTGGCTTGCCTTATATAGGAATTGCATGATCTGGATTTGTTCCTTTACTGCGGCAGAGTTTTTTTCTGGAGAGTAGTCTTGCTTAGCACCTTTGTTCAGCCCTCCTCTCCTCACAGCAGACCCTTGCATTGAGTCTAGTCCTATATAAAATAGATTTCTAAATATAATTGGCCAATTTTCTGGGATTAGTTCTGTGACATGAATATTTATTTATAACTGACACATGCCATAAACACATAGCTAGACCACAAACTCGGAGCCAAACCAAAACGCGAGATGTTACACCACAGACATACATTACAAAACAGTTGACTAGTCTGCAGCCAACTGCAACAACTAATCAGGATGTTACCCCTAATCTGCAAACATCGACTGCATCAATTACTCAAGGTGTTACCCCACAACTAATCAGGATGTTTCAACACAGCCAACCAACCCGCTTGCAGCAGCTGAGCTAGCACTCCACACCCACCTACCAGTATTTATAGAAGGAGTTCCAGTAAGGCCGTGAATGGCTGCCCTTTAATGAAGACAAGGTCTTATTTTCAGAGAAACACAGTATTTGTGTTACAAGTAAGACTAAGATCAGAGAGTGATCCTTTCCATTTTGATCCTTTCTGCAATGTTATCACCATAATAGTAACAGCTGGGGTGGCGCAGCAGGTAGAGTGCTGTACTGCAGGCCACTGAAGCTGACTGTAGATCAGCAGTTCAAATCTAATCACCGGCTCAAGGTTGACTCAGCCTTCCATCCTTCCGAGGTGGGTAAAATGAGGACCCGGATTGGGGGGCAATATGTTGGCTCTGTTAAAAAGTGCTATTGCTAACAGGTTGTAAGCCGCCCTGAGTCTAAGGAGAAGGGCAGCATAAAAATTGAATAGATAGATAGATAGATAGATAGATAGATAGATAGATAGATAGATGATGGATAGATAGATAGATAGATAGATAGATAGATAGATAGATAGATAGATTTCTGTCTGGGTCACTCCGGAAGCCAATACCAACCCAAAAAGAGAAGCCAGACACACCAGTAAAAGGCAAAGGCAGTTTATAAAATTCAAGAAAAACACAGGTAACAGAAAATATCCTTACAAACAGGAAAATGTTGGATCTTCAAATGTATCCACGAAGGCAAAAGTCCATGCAGCAATACAGGATTCTTGCTGCCAAAACGAGGCTGTAGATAGCAGACCTACACCTCCCACGGGTCTTCCAAACTGCTGGGCCACAAGCCAGGAACAGAGACGTCGAGAACAAAGCAGGACACCGTAACTCTACTGATAACACTCCACATGGCTTCAAGGGCTTGCCTGCCTTTTAAACCCTGCTAAGGAGGACCACACCCAAGCCCAGCTGTTCCTAATTCAGTACTGATAATACTTCTTTAATTGCTCCTTTCTCTGATCTGAACGTCTCTGTCGCATGTCAATGACGGCTTGTGCTTCATCACCTAATGACTCCAAGCTACTGGCTAGGGAGAGGCCCCCCCCCCGGGGGCTCTCATGCCGTTCTCCTTCATCCCATTCCTGACTTTCCTCTCCCCCGTCCAACTGTTCAGCCCCCTCCTCTTCGCTATCATCCTCCTCCGGGCATGGAGCAGCAGAGACACAGCCGGTCCCTGAGCAGCCTCAGGCTGAACCACAACAGATATATATATATATATATATATATATATATATATATATATATATATATATATATATATATATATATATATATATATATAGAGAGAGAGAGAGAGAGAGAGAGAGAGAGATAAATAATTTTTAAAAAAATATTCCTTCCTCTAAACAGCTTTATTTGAAGTAAATGGTATAAACCCTCTTGCAAATGGTTGGATTCAGTGTGTAGGTGTACTAAATTGCTATTAGATTCTGAGAAAACCAACAGTTTAAAATATGCAATCTGCTTCCAAGAATCATCCGACTGCATTTTTAGGGTCTGTAATGATTCAATCTCATTGCTTCAAGATACATTATTCTGCTATTAAACTACCCAAAGTGGAACTGCATCGCTGTTATCTAATAGGTATCCTTGGTTTGATTCAGAATGACATCTGTCAAAAAAGAAATTTAGAGAAGCATACTGAAATTATAGGCAGTATGGCATTAATAAAATCCTGCTTCCCTCTTCTGAATAAAAACAATAAGTACAAAATTATCTCTGCTGGCAAAAAAAAGAAGAACTGTTAAGTATGATGTTCTTATGTATTAAGTTCATTGGTAAATAATAACTCTAAAACATTTTGTCACTAAACCTGATAATGTTTTAATAATCCACAGTAATATCACAGCTGTAGTGTGGGAGAATGTTTACCGAACTCTAATTGTATGAATTCTGATAGTATTAATTTCCTTAATTATTCATTGGGGGATATAAATGATTCCCTGCCATTTTGGAGACCAGAGATTACTTTGTATAGATTTAAAATCTGAATCTGTTTAGTTTTAATTTTTTTAATTATTTTTTCTACTTGCTTTATAATTACTAAGACTTACTGTACAAAATAAATAAATAAATAAACAGTAAATAAAAATAAAGAGATCAACTTAAAATGGGGAAAAAGCCTTCCTGTAAATATTTTCTTACAAGAGCAATTACACACTTCATTGGGAAGGGGCAGGAAGGGGCACAGTTGAAATACAAGATCTAACTCTGTCACTCCCTTGTCCACTTGCATTATAATTAGAATAAGAAATCATTTTAATTTTAATTTATGCACACACACACACACACACACACTGGGTTAAAGGAATGAAAGTCGATCATCTTTCATTACAAGCCCAGTTCCTTCATGCTCTGCTTCATGTCCTGCATTGTGTCCCCAATATACTCTTGTTATTGGAAACAAGTTTATGTCTTCTTTCAATTTCAACCTCCTTGGTTGCTATTAAATTATGGTTGAAATTATGTATTTTTAGCCTATTGGCCCTAATCTGTTTAGACAGCTACACCGGTTTCTGAATAACTCTGTTAGCAGACAATATATGTCAAATAGATATTGATTTGATACAGTTATCAAAATTAAATTATTTCTGAGCAAATGTTTAAATTGAAGAGAGGTTTTTAGATATTGTCTACCAGGATTCAACTAACAGCTAAAGTATCGCATTCCCAGGATACTTCGGAATAAGATAAGAAAAAGACTTTTACTTTATATGTTATTTTAAAAATATTTCCATATTTAAATATAGATGGGCTTTCGTTAGGATTAGGTTCCCCTCCCAAGTACTAGAAGGAAGGTGTAAGGGAACCACCTCCTGCAAAAGAATGTGTTCTATAATAATCAGGATATAGAATCAATAAAGCATGGTCTGTGTTATAGCTTTGATCCTAATTTGCATAATGATTTGGTTAATCCTATTTTAACATCATTTCCTGAACATTCAAATCAATTTTATGTTACATATCTTTTCTACAATCAAATTCCTAAAATTACTTTAGAGGTGGCAAAGTTTCTAAGTGGTGCAATTAGGATCAGGAAGCAATTTTATTTCAATTTATGTAGGGAAACCGAGGGCTATGGTTTAAAAGGATAGGTCATTTTTGCACTTTTTAAAATATGTTTTATATTTTATATGCCTGTAGATAGTTTAAGTAAACTGACTGACCTACTTGATAGGATGGGTAGAGATGAGTGGAGTGAGACACTCCCTATAATAACAAGTCCTATACCAAGAAAGTCTTTATACATACCAGTGGTGGGTTACTACTGGTTTGCCCCGATTTAGGCGAATGGGTAGCAGCAGCGGGAGGCTCCACCCACCTGCCCAGATGTAATCATGGATGATCTGCAAATGTGCAGAAGTGACATATGTGCACATCTCTGAACTGGTAACAAAGGTAAGTGAAACCCATTACTGATACATACATAGATACATAGATACATAGATACATAGATACATAGATACATAGATACATAGATACATAGATACATAGATACATAGATACATAGATACAGAGATACAGAGATACAGAGATACATAGATACAGAGATACAGAGATACAGAGATACAGAGATACATAGATACATAGATACATAGATACATAGATACATAGATACATAGATACATAGATACATAGATACATAGATACATAGATAGATACATACATACATACATACATACACATACATAGATACATACATAGATACATAGATACATACACATACATGCATACATACATACTGTATATACAGTATACATACAGTAGCCTCATTCGCACCTAAAAACTGGAAGAAATACTAATTTTAAAAAGAAGGGAGAAAAAACAAGGGAGAGAGAGAGAATTGCACATATGTAAAGGGACTACAATTTCTGAAACTTTCCTATAATTAAATTCATACAGAAATTAATGCAAAAATATAATGAAGAGTCAAATATAAAGAAATCCAACATACTCTAGAGAAGTGAAGATAACAGCAGAACATTTTATTTATTTGTTTGTCTGTCTGTCTGTCTGTCTGTCTGTCTGTCTGTCTGTCTATCTATCTATCTATCTATCTATCTATCTATCTATCTATCTATCTATCTATCTATTTATTTATTTATTTGCTTCCCTTCTTGCCACAAACAACATTGGGTGGCTTCCAGCATTAAAAACCCAACAAAGAAATATCTTTAGAAATTAGAAAAGTAGTAAACATACATGTTCAAATAAAGCTTTATTTGGCGGGGGGGGGGGTTGTATGATTATGAAATGTTATCTAGTACAATTTGATGATTTCAGAAAATGATGGCTGGAAACATTATGAAGTTTTGAGAATTCTTGTTGGGTGATATTGCATATGATTTTCATAATTCTTTTTCTTGATATAAATCACAAATAGAAATAAAGACAATGGAAAAAGGGGGGAATAAATGGATGAAGTGGGGGGGGGGAGAAGGAAACAAAAAGCAGTGACGTCCAAAAAGCCCTACCTTTGCTTTTGTTTGTGAACATCAGTGATTTCCCTCCTGCACAAAGGTCTTTAAATAGATTGCCTTACCTCTTAAACATCCATCATACTGAGCTCACTGACACAAGCTATGGTTACCAATCTCCCCATGAGTAAATCAGTTTATTTCCTTCAGTCCTTCCCATATTAATCTAGATGAAGTTTTTCCTCAAACATTGCAATACATTATCTAAGTACTAAGGATTTGAGTCGCCTTTATTTTTCTCTTTCGGTAACTATAAGTTACATTTCTAATTACTAACAAAAACATGTATGGTGTGCCATCCTTACATTCAGCAACAATACAGCACCCTTAATGAGGAACTGGAGAATTAGAGCCACAGCAGAAAATATGTAAAATTTTCTGTGACTATATTTGACCAATTTGAATAAATGAACTGTAATCAAATAGACAACCTGCTCTTCATACAGCTTCCATGAAGAGCATTCAGAAGCTTCAGCTGGTGCCGAATTTAGATTTAGATTTAATTGGATTTGTATGCTGCACCTCTCTGAGGACTCGGGGCGGCTCACAGCATGTACAGAAAAACAAGAAACAATAATAACAATCCAATTAATACATTAAAAAACAATCTTTAAAATTCTAATTAAAAAACTATCACAGAGAAGGCTCTTCCCCTAAGTCCCACCAGCCAACATTGTTTGGTCAACGGGACCCTAAGGAATCCAACTCTGTGGGACCTCACCGGTTGCTGGGATTTGTGCAGCAGAAGGCGATCTCGGAGATAGTCTGGTCCTATGCCATGTAGGGCTTTATAGGTCATAACCAACCCTTTGAAGTGTGTCCAGAAACAGATTGGTAGCCAATGCAGTCCGCCCAGTGATGATGAGATATGGGCATGTCTCGGAAGGCCCAAAACTGCTCATGAGGCTGCATTTTGGACGAGCTGAAGTTTCCAAACACTCTTCAAAGGTAGCCCCATGTAAAGAGCATTGCAGTAGTTGAACCTCAAGGTGATAAGGGCATGAGTGACTGTGAGCAAAGACTCCCTGTCCAAATAGGGCCACAGCTGGTGCATCAGGCGGACCCGGGCAAACGCCCCCCCTCGACACAGCCGAAAGATGGTGCTCTAATGTTAGCTGTGGATCGAGGAGGACAGCCAAGTTGCGAACCCTCTCTGAGGGGGTCAATAATCCCCCCCAGGGTGATGCACAGACAGATGGACATGTCCTTGGGAGGCAGTACCCACAGCCAATCTGTCTTGTCTGGATTGAGTCTGAGCTTGTTGGCACCCATCCAGACCCTGACAGCCTCCAGACATTGGCACATTACTTCCACTGCTTTGCTGAGTGGACATGGGGTGGAGATGTACAGCTGAGTGTCATCAGCATACTGATGGTAACTCACCCCATGCCCTTGGATGATCTCACCCAAGAATGGGGGCACATGGGCAGTTAATGGTGCCAGTTATTTTGGACCTGTGGCATCACTACTCCCAAAGTTACATTAGGTACCAGTATGCTTAACAGTATGCTTATAGATGCAATTCAAGATATTGGTAGTATCCTTTAAACCAATGAAGGGCTGCCTATCACTGATGCTACCACTGCGCTCCCGGTGACAGTCGCAGGTATGTGTGCATCCGGTGTGTGCGCTCACACTTGCCAGTGTGAGATTCATCTTCTGCTCATGCACAGGATGCGAAATCTCACACAAGGAAACTCACGTGCATGAGATTTAACCAATTTTTGGCGATTTCTTTGCTTCTGCATATGCATGGAAGTAAAAAACCAGTTAAAGTTGGCAAAATCCCATCTGCATAAGCATGCACATGCATGCACATCTCCGTTTTTCCAACTGGGACTCTGTACCGGACCGTCTGCCCACTACTGTTTTAAACATTTCATGTCGGGATCTGGTAATTTATACGTTATGTATCTGGTAATGATATTGGTCCAAACTGTATTGGCCTTCCATCTGGCCATGAAGACTTGATTCTGTGGTCAACTCTAGAGCTTCTGGTGCATTATGAAGAATGGAGTGTTTCCTAGTTGTGCTTACCAGGATGTAATTTTTGTAATTTTCTCTTGGGTGCTACGTATTTTATGGCTTGTTTGGGAAGAGGCTTTACTAAATGTTAACTGCCCTGAGCATCTATTTCAGATGGGCAGCCATGTAAGTGTAATAAGTAAATGAAAGTCAGTAACTTGAAATGTTAATTGATTCATTTATTAATCCATTGCTTGAACCAGCAAAAGCTTTTCATCTTAATTAAAACCGTTCATTTTATTAATTAGAATGAGTAATCATAATGTTTAGATGTAGTCATTGAAAGATTGAGGTCGACTTTTGGTAGTTTTCCGTACTATACTCCATGATATAATTTATGGTCTATCAAACTCATCACAATATTATCCATATTTTACAGGCTGATCTTTTAAATTACTTGACAATTCCATTCTGCTTTTGTAACCTCTCAGCAGAGAATGATTCCAGAAGGAATGAAGGAAAGACCACATTTGCAACCATTTCCATTCTCCAACTATCATGGTATATGGCTATCACCTTAGGGAACAAAAGAAGAGCTTCAATCTAGATAACCATCCTGCAAAAAGTATATCAGCCCACAGAGGTAAATGGGAAGGATCTCAGAAGATACTGCCCCTAGTTTTCTGGAAAAATGAATGTAAAGAAGGAAGAGATGTTTTCAGATTTGAAAGATTCAGTAACCTAACAATAAAGTGCTAGCAATGATACTTCTGGGTCCAGGCTACTTTGAAGCTCAACACCAACTATACAAAAAGCAGTGGGAAGGAGATCCACAATCTTCCTCATAGCCTTGTAGTTGGAAAGCCGCTGTGGCACAATAGTTAGAATGCAGTATCTGTTAAGAGCTAGGGTGCCGCAGTGGTTCGAGTGCAGCACTAAGCTAACTGTTAGCTGTAGTTCAGCAGTTTCAAATCTCACCACTTCAAGCTTTACTCAGCCTTCCATCCTTCCGAGGTGGGTAAAATGAGGACCAGATTGCTGGGTGCAATATGCTTACTCTCTGAAAACCGCTTAGAGAGGGCTGTAAAGCACTGTGAAGTGGTATATAAATCTAAATGCCAATGCTAAAAATAAGGAAAAAATTGGAAACCTTGCATACAAATCTCTAAGAACAGGAATTATTAATGTGGAAAGAACCACTAAATAATAAATATAAAAAGGAAAGAGATTTAATTAAGCATAAGATCAATTTGATAAAACAAGAAGAAATGAGTTGTAATATTAAAGCAATGAGACAAAACTATTTTGAATTTGTAAACAAATCTAGAAGATGGTTGGCCCATAAATTAAGGAAAGAAAGAATAAAAAGAAATATCCAACAACTGTGTGATGAAAAGGGAGAGCTGCAACATGGACTGGAAGAAAAAAAGATTATTATCCAAAACTTTTTCAAAGACATGAGGAAATTAAAGAAGAGGACATTAAACATTATTTGAATTGGCAAAAACTTGCCAATCTTGCAAACAAGGTTAAATGACAAATAATATTAAGACAATTAAAAGAGGCCACCCAAAATTAAAAACAACAACAATAAAACACCAGGGTCGGATGGGCTACTAGCGGAGATATATAAAAAATTGCAGGAAGTACTGAAAGAAAAAATGTTAAAATTATATAATGAGATTTTAGAACATACCAAACTGCTGAAATAATGAGTAGAAGCCCATATAACTTTAATACCAAAGGAGAATTTGAACAACTGCTCAATTAAAAACTACAGACCAATCTCACTTTTGAATTCGGACTATAAAATATTCATGACAATTATGGCAGAAAGATTAAAAACAATATTAAATCAAATTATTCCTTTGGATCAAAATGGATTTCTTCCAAAATGTCAAATTCAAAACAGTACAAGAATGATTGTGATCCCGCTATATACAGCGCTGGTGAGACCACATTTGGAATATTGTGTTCAGTTCTAGAGACCTCACCTACAAAAAGATATTGACAAAATTGAACGGGTCCAAAGACGGGCTACAAGAATGGTGGAAAGTCTTAAGCATAAAATGTATCAGGAAAGATTTAATGAACTCAATCTGTATAGTCTGGAGGACAGAAGGAAAAGGGGGGACATGATCAAAACATTTAAATATGTCAAAGGGTTAAATAAGGTTCAGGAGGGAAGTGTTTTCAATAGGAAAGTGAACACAAGAACAAGGGCACACAATCTGAGGTTAGTTGGGAGAAAGATTAGAAGTAATGTGAGAAAATATTATTTTACTGAAAGAGTAGTAGATGCTTGGAACAAACTTCCAGCAGACATGGTTGGTAAATCCACAGTAACTGAATTTAAACATGCCTGGGATAAACATATATCTATCCTAAGATAAAATACAAAAAATAGTATAAGGGCAGATTAGATGGATCATGAGGTCTTTTTCTGCCGTCAGTCTTCTATGTTTCTATGTTTCTATCATTATGAATGTATTAGAATGCCAGGAAGTACATCCATGGAACCAATAAGCTTCAATATTTGTAGATGCGCAAAAGGCATTTGACATTCTGGACTGGAAATTTTTCATAACACAATTTAAAATTATGAAATTTGGTGACAATTTTATCAAAATGATTGAAGCAATTCACTCATTACAATCAGCTAAAATAATAATCAATGGTGATATGACAAGAGATAGTAAATATAATAAGGTGTTAGACAAAGATGTCTGTTATTTCCCCCCTTTTGTTTATATTTTCATTAGAGGTCTTGTTGAACCGGGTAATATGAAATCAGGAAATAAAAGGATTTAAAATTAAAAAGAAGTGTCCAGGTGTGTTTATTATGGTGTTTATTATCTAAGAACCTTTTAATTCAGGAGTTAAATTACTGCAGGAGAGAGAAGATATTGTTGAGGTTGCTGGACTAAAAATAAACAAGAAAAAAACAAAAATAATAACAAAAAAATCTTACACAATACCATGATAGAGAACTGGAGAAGCTATTGACAATCCAGGTAACAAAAAGAGTCAAATAGTTAGGGATCTGGATGACAGCAAAATGCTCCTCAATAAAAAATGACAAATATTCTAAATTGATACAAAAAATTCAAAAAGATCTGGATAATTGGACTAAATCACAAATTTCTTTAATTGGGAGAATAGCCACTATAAAGATGAACGTATTACCAAAAAATCCTTTACTTATTTCAGAGTGCCATTAAAATTAGGGGGGGGGGGAATTAAACAGATCTAAACAAAATGATCTTGAAATTTATCTGGAATGGGAAGAAGGCTAGGATAAAAATAAAACTGTTACAAGATATAAAGAAATAGAGGAGAATTTGCACTTCCGGACTGGGAATTATATCATCAAACAGCGGCAGCAATATGACTAAGGGAATGGATATTGCTTAATAACAATAGAATATTAACCATAGAGAACCATAATCTATAGGTATGCTGGTATGCTTTCATCTGGGAAGGAAAACACAAATCGCATAAGAACTTTCAGAGACATCATGTAAGGGGAGCACTCTTAGAGGACTGGATAGAGATCAAGAAAAAATACTACATTAACAGTCGGACTCTAAAGTGAATTGTTAGAGTGGCTTGCAAGACCACAGCTCCTAAAATCACTGCAGAGCTTAATAGACATGTACAGAAAGTTCGAAGGGAGCTTCACAAATTTGGATTCCACGGAAGAGCTGCAATTAGAAAACCTCTGCTCTCAAAGGCAAATGTTTCAAAGTGTTTAGAGTGGTGTAGAAACCACCAGAAATGGTCCCTCAAGCAGTGGCAAAATGTGATTTTCTCTGACGAATCATCGTTTATCCTTTTTCTGACCTCCGGCCGTGTTTACATCTGGAGACAGCCAAAATAATCATTTCATCCAGACTGCCTTCTCCCAACCGTCAAACATGGTGGGGGTTCAGTGATGATCTGGGGTGCTATTTCTTGGAAATCCACCAGGCCAATGATTTCCCTTCATGGAAGAATTAACAGCCATCACTATTTAAGAATTTTGGCCGACCAAATTCATCCTATGGTTCAAGAACTGTTTCCAGAGGGGGATGCCATCTTTCAAGATGATAATGCACCAATCCATAGAGCAAGAAGTGTTAAAGAATGGCACGAGGAACATTCTAATGAAGTTCAGCATCTCATCTGTCCACCACAATCACCAGACCTCAACATTATTGAGTATTTATGGTCGATTTTAGAGATTCAAGTAAGAAGTCGATTTCCACCACCATCATCTCTAAAAGAACTGAAGGGTGCTTTAACTGAAGAATGGGCTACAATTCCTTTGAAAACAATTCACAATTTGTATGAATCAATACCTCGGAAAATTGGGGCTCTATTTGCCACAAAAGCTGGACCAACACCATATTAAAATATATTTTGATTATTTTTCAAGGTGTTTCGGGGGGTTTTGTCCACCCCCTGTAGTTCAGAATGCAGCCACGTGAGCTGTTATGGGTGTACCTCGGTATGCCCATATAACACCAACATTCTGCGTGCTATACTGGCTCCCAATTAGTCTCCAGTGACAATTCAAGATGTTGGTTATCACCTATAAAGCCCTACATGGCCCAGGGCCTAACTCTTTACAGGACCGTCTCCTGCCGCATATTTATTTATTATTATTTATTTATTTTTATTTATTAGATTTGTATGCCGCCCCTCTCCGGAGACTCAGAGCAGTTTACAACAACAACACATAGTACAAATCTAATGGTTAAAAAACAGAGGTTTATTAGATCACACAGAATTGGCCTCCTCCAGGTCCCGTCAATGAAACAATGTAGGTTGGCGGGACCACGGGTTTTTCTGTTGCTGCCCAGGCTCTATGGAGCTAACTCACCCCCAATGTTCACACTGCTCTTACTCTAATAGCTTTTCGAAAAGCTGTTAAAACTTGGCTTTGTCGACAGGCCTGGGGTGTGTGAAGTTAATATCAGATGTGCTCGAATTATGTTTGTTTGGTGTGTATGTTGTTAGATTGATTTGGGGTTTTTTAATGGGTTGTTAGGGTTATGGGGGTTTATTTATTATTGTTGTTTGACTTCTTTTTATTATTGTATTTTTGTATTGTTTTAATTGTTGTAAGCCTCCTTGAGTCCTACAGGATTGGGCAGCATAGAAGTCAAATTAAATTGAATTGAATTGAATTGAATTGAATTGAATTGAATTGAATTGAATTGAATTGAATTGAATTGAATTAAATTAAATTAAATTAAATTAAATTAAATTAAATTAAATTAAATTAAATTAAATTAAATTAAATTAAATTAAATTAAATTAAATTAAATTAAATTAAATTACATTACATTACATTACATTACATTACATTAAATTAATTAAATTAAATTAAATTAAATTAAATTAAATTCAAACTTTTTTTTTAAAAAAAGAATGCAGTATTGCAGGCTAATTCTGCTGACTGCCAGCAAGCAATTCAGTCCTGACTGGCTCCTGGTTGACTTAGCCTTCCATCCTTCCGAGGTTGATAAAATGAGGATCTAGATTATTGGGAGCAATATGCTGATTCTGTAAAATCACTTAGAGAGGGCTTTAAAACACTATGAAGTGGTATATAAGTCTAAGTACTATTGCTATTGCTATCGCTATAAGCAGAAAATGGCAAGAAAAAATGAAGTCAAGAGAAAATGAGACTCTTCACAGGCTGTAAAGCTGCAAGGCACCAAGAAATTTTTTTTTTTTTAAAAAAAATCAGACTTTCTACAGTTTTATATAGATTGAAGAAAAGGTAATAATAAAATGGCTTGGTTTCTAGGCTCTGCACAGGTCACAAGGATAGCAAGTCCGGAATTGATTCACAGAGCAAACAACCTTTGCTGTAATGTCCTAATAATAAGATATTGTACCAAGGTTGGGGAAATAACAGAAGGGAGAGTAAATATAAACATTCATGAAATAGAGCAGCATTTCTCAAGTTTGGCAACTGGAAGATGTGTGAACTTCAACTCCCAGAATTCCCCAGTCAGCATGCTATTTACTTTAAGTAGCATTAAATATATTTCAGTGAAATCTGTTTAGTTCTTTTTTCCTGGATCTTACCCAGGAGTGGACTACTATTCCTGGCCCCAATGGAATGGGCCGAGACTGCACACGCATGTCCCTGTGCATGCGTCCTCATGCAGGGTTTAGCTTCTGTATATGCACAGGACCTGAATCTCACTCAAGGATGCGTGCGTGCGAGATTTTGGGGGTTTTCACTTCTGCGCATGCGCAGAAGCAAAAAACCCCAGAGAGAAACAAAAATAAGGTAAATGGCCACCCGCACTGCCGCTGTTCGCCTCTTGCTCTTGGGGAAAATGGCAGCAGCACAGGCAGTGGTGGTGGAGCCGGCACAAGCATGGGCAGAGCCGGCGGTAGCATGGATGGCGGGACGAATGGCAGTAGCACAGGTGGTGGTGGTAGCCAAGAAGAGCATGTGTGGCAGGGAAAACAGCGGCAGCACAGGTCGTGAGTGGGAGCCAGCACACACGCGGGCGGAGCTGGCGTGAGCACAGACAGTGGGGTGAATGGCAGTAGTGCGGGTGCTGGGGGAGGAGCCAGCATGAGCACTGGTGGTGGGGGGAGTTGTCACCAGAGGTGAGCATGGGGCGAGGGGCTTGCGACAGGGGAAGGAGCACTCACCACAGGGCAGGGCAGATGGAGGTCCGGGGAAGCGCCAGTTTCCATGCACGCACGTGCATGCCCAGTGGCACCACAGGAGCTGGCCTATGTGGCACATTACCACCACTGGAACCATGTTCCCCACTGTTCAGGGTCCGGCCCACCCCTGACCTTACCACATATCTGGGGTCTGATACTGAGGATCCTGAAAGGCCATCATTGATTCCTCAAGTGCAGGAATGGTGGATTTCTTTTCCTGAATAACATTTGCTTTCCGCCCGCCCCCCCTTTTCTCATCATAGTCTGGTTTTCAGCTCAGATAAAATCACATTTCTTTGGGACCTGTAGTGCTTCCATCTGCATTGTCTGGCAAATGCGGCAGACTCATTGTGTTAGTTAAATGTGACTTGAATATAGAGGCCATTGTGATTGTGCAAATTTCTAATGAGTTAATTAATGCTAAGAACACCCGGAAAATGGTGCTGAGAGGGTGATTAAGTTTCTAAATGAAGCACCAGTGTAAATAAGCACCAACAGTAATTCCAGGAAAGATGGGCAGCTATGCTCAGGAGAATCTGCTGGGAATTTCCTGTCATAAAATGAATCCATTTGCCACGCGGAAAGCTCCATTTCCTATTTCATTACAAGCCATGTAATCATGATTTTTTCCGCAGGCGTTCCAGAAAACTCAGGGGACACTTTTCAAATGAAAGTAAAGAAGGAGAGATGGTAACTTAATTAAATCTTAGAAAATAATTTCCCTTATATGCCCTGTTTTATACCTTGAATTTATTATGGAATAATACGCTTACCATGAAGTCTCGATTTCATGGGCTATGAAATGAATTCACGCCCTAATCAGCCTTAATGAATATCTCATAACACCTTTTTTTGCCATGTTTGCCTTTTGTGTGTCAGCCTTTCTTAAATATTCAAAGCATTTTGAAAGCAAAGGAAGCCACTGAATTTTCCCTGTATTTTACAGAACAGAGGGCAGGAGGCAGTGAGATAAAGACTTGCCTCGGTTCTCTAATTATTCATTCATAAGGCAGACATTCATATTACCCAATATATTTTCTGAGAATTAGAAAAGAAATTGGAAACTTTTGGGGTTAGGCTAAGCTCTTCAATAAATTGATGCAGTGTGAGGGTGATGGGATAGTCTAAATAAATAAAATCATGCATTGTGAGTGGGGAAAAGACTATCCTCTGGAGCAAAGGTCTTCAAACTTGGCAACTTTAGCGCCAGTGGAACTCACTCACTGGAGCCTTTTGCAGGAGGGCTCGGGCAGACACCAGGACACATGGCGTAGCCGCCATGTTATTTTCGGCCGAAATCTCGTGAGATTGAGAGATTTCGGCCGAGGATCAGGCCAGGGTGGCCTGATCAATGACGTGTCCGGGCGGGGCCTGCCAGCCCTATAAAAGGGCGGGCAGGCCCGGGCTCTGCCTTTTCGCCCGGACCTGTCATTACGAGCAGACACCCGCCCGCTCTCCCTATTTTGCAGTGTGCTATTCTGGGTCGCCCTTAGGGGGTCGAATAGGAATTTTTGGCAGTCTGGCCTCTTAGCCATGTCCGTTTTTTCGCCTATTCCACACTGTGGAGACGGATAAGCGGTTAGGGGATGCTTGCACCTGTTTAGGTTAATTGGCTTACCTTTGGTCATTTGGGTAGGCAGGTTAGGGGCGGAAAACTGGGTGGTGGTTTAGCAACTGCGTGTTCTCCATTGGGCATCTTTGGGGATGATTGACAGGTTCTCTCCAAAGGCTTGTGGTTTTGGCGACCTGAGCAGTTGGGGGGAACCTGTCTTTGGGTCCCACCCATTTAATTCCCCTTCTAGGGGTTAGCCAGTGGGACCTCCCACATGCAAGTGCATGGCAAGGTCTCAGGTGAGGGAGTGGTCCCTCACCTGGATTAGCATGGAGCTACGCCCAGAAGTTGCCCTGGATGTTTATTATACGTCATTTTCTGCCCTGGAAGCAATTGTTTGACCCTGCGGGTCCTTGTTAGGGTCATAGTTAATTATGCTAGTTATGCTAATTTAATTAATAAATTATGCAAATTTATGTTAAATAAAAATGACCCAGTTTTAAATCCAGCTCTTGTGTCCGTGTCGTTACTCCGCATCTCCTGCAATAAGACTTGTGGAGTTCAACTTCCAGAAATCCTCAGTCAGCAATGCAGGCTGGGGAATTCAGGGAGTTGAAGTCCACAAATGAAATCCACATGACCAAATTTGAAGAGCCCAAACACATCAACAGTACTATTTGAATGGTCTTTAAGGGCAGTCCCATATACAGGAGGCTATGAAAGCACAAGTGACCATGAAAAGAAACTCACAATCCATGAGTGCCCATAATTGGTGCATTAAACGGCGTTGTTTAATGGCCCTTTTAATTTCTTTTAATAACTGTTCTTTTAATTTCTTTTTGTGGCAAAAAAGTTTTTTCACTTCAACCATATATGCAAATTAACATACCATCAATCTTGAAATACATTACAATAATTATTTCTTTTAACTTTGGTATACATGATCCATCCAATGCTGCTTCCAATACAATTGACATCTGGACAAGAATAATTACTCAAATTTCTTATGTGTATTTTTAAATGCTATTAACTAATACAATTTTTAAATTGTTTCTTATCTAGTCAAACCTAATCATTTAGGCCATAGCGCTTCAATCTTCTCCTTGTATCCTTAATAACAATTTCATAATATTTATTACCATTAATTTTATAATATTTGCCTTTTTAAAAAGTAACAAATATTCCCAATCATGACAACTAAATCCTAATAGTTATCTAACTATTACATAGATCAAGAGTATATTAATTCAAGGGGGGGGAAAGAAAGGTCCAAAAATTTATCACATATGTTTCAATTAGCCCAATAATTCCTTTTAAAAGATAAAATTATAAAATTAAAAATTTGAAATGGAAAAAATAGAAAAAGAAAAGAAAAAAGTAAAAAAAATAGGAAGAAAAAAAGAACAGGGGAAAAAACTTTCTTTTAATAACAGTTCTTTTAATTTCTTTTTACAATCCTCCACTATGGCTTCTTTCTGAAGCAACATTTCATTTAGTCTCCATCTAAAACAGGGGTGTCCAACTCAGCCCGTAGTCCAGATGTGTCATGTGTTGGCTCCGCCCCTACCGAGAATAGGAATAGGAAAAGGTCCTAATATGCCATGTGATGCTGTTGTGACAATGCTAGTTTGGTACCCCTGATCTAAAACAATCAGATTTCCTTTTATACACTAAGCTCATAGGACTATACTCTGAAAAACTCTTTAGTAGTCTCTCTACTTTAGAAACTTTAGGAGCCAAATTCTAATCATGTCTACTCTTTAAATGAATGTATGTCTTTTAGAAAAGTAGGCATATAGTCTTAAATTGCAAGTTTCCTATTTCCATATATCAACCAACCTTGTATTAACCATCATTTTTTTTTAAAAAAATGGCATTTTGTCTTGAATAATTCTATTATTTTTTCTCAGAAGTTTTATCCAGTGTAGGAAAACCACTCCATTCCCCATCAAACACTAATTTTCATAACAGGAACCCTTTTATCCCACAAGTCCATTTTCAAGAGGTAACTGGATTTTTTTTGTTTATTCTTTGAAGAAATTTTGCTTCTCATCCAAGAGGTTTCTTCAGCTATGACTGGATAATGGATATTGGAAGGATTTATGTTCCTTGCAGACAACTGGTCATTTGCCTCCTTGTAGAGAGTTGTTGAGGTCACAGTTTATCTGTGTCCTCAGGATCATCTGGGTGCCAATGGGTGTGGAGCCTTCTTGGCTACAAGATGTTTCTCCATAGCAGGTGGAGCTAGCGTCCAAGGATGGGAAAACACAGCTTTTAGCCAATCAGGACTGAGTCTGGAAAAGGTATAAATAGTGCTCCCTGCGCTACAACCTTCCCTCTTCAAGACTCAGTCATCAGCCAGGGACACATGCTTATCCATCTCCTTGAGGACTTTCTCCATGACTATGATCCATCTCACAGTGAGTGTTTTCACCTTCATGCCCCAACAAGCTCCCCAGGTGGTCTCAAGCCTCACCTGGGTGGAAGGCAATCTAGAGCATAAACTTTGCTGTTGCTTACAAGCAGTTTAGGACATCAGTCCAGCTGCTGCCCTAAAGCAGACTTGGGTGATAACCCACCTACTTCATATTCCAGACCTGGATGGTTGCACTTTGCTAAGATTGTCTGGGCAGAAATCAGAGCCAGAATTCCTTTATTGCCTTCTGTGGAACTGGGGAGTGATCCTGGGATGTGCCCCTCCCAATCCTTCCCCCCTTGCCTGGCTGGAAATCATTCCAAAGGCTGAATAGGATTTTATTCAATTGAGAGCTCCAGAGAGGAAATAATCCAAAATCCCCACAAAGTTAACTGAGGGCAGATTCCTGATCAAAGGAATTCCTGAACAAAGGGGATTGCTGAGGGATTTCAGGGGAAGCTGAGCACGCTACAGCTGATTTTAATTGCAGCTTAAAATCAACCCTTTAAAATCCCCACGCAGAGTTTTGTCTTGCTCCACTTCACTTACTTGCCTCTTTCCTAAGATCTGTGTTGCAGCAGGGGGTCCAGATTGCTGCACCAACTATTTTAGCCCAAGCACGAAGTTGGAAGGCAAGGAGAGCTCATTTTCATAGACACCCCCCAACCAGAAACTGTGATAAAAGTGGAAAGCAGAAACAAGGCAAAAATTAAAAAAATGGCTAAGATTCCATGCCCTGTAGAGGGGATCTGCTGGACATTAGATGCAGGCAGTCTGTTGGGGAGGTGTCTGTATTGTCTTCAGGGCAGAGAAAAACATCCTGCAGAAAGCACAGCTTCACAACACAGTCATTTCAGCAGCCCCAAGAAGGCTCCACAACCATTTGCACTCTTCAGGTGAGCCTGAGAACACAGACAAACTTCCAAGCGCCCTCAGCAACTGTCTAACAAGAATGCAAATGACCAGCTATCTGCAAGGAATATAAATCCTTCCATTCCCCTCCATCCAATCAGAGCTAAAGAAGCTTCTTGGATGAGAAGTGAAATGTCTTCAAAGAAAAACCTGAAAGTCCAGTTGCCTCCTGAAAAAAAAGCACCTTTGGGGGCAACAATGACCTAGATGACTGAGAATCTCCGTAGATGTTCAGAAGAGTTCTGGGAGATGAGTTTTGAGACTTGCAGCTTTTTACTCTCTGGATTCTGCCATCTATTGATGGGGGATTATTCTCGGTGCAGTACTGATTGTTTAGTTAGGAATGTAGAATTCTATATAACTTTTTCCAGTAAGGCTCTTAATAAAATCCTGGATCAAGTTTTTCTTAGATAATAAAAGTTACGAAAAGAGAAGTCTTTGCCCAGGACTGTATTTTTGAAGATAATACACATAGAAACAAAGAAACATAGAAACATAGAAGATTGACGGCAGAAAAAGACCTCATGGTCCATCTAGTCTGCCCTTATACTATTTCCTGTGTTTTATCTTAGGATGGATATATGTTTATCCCAGGCATGTTTAAATTCAGTTACTGTGGATTTACCAACCACATCTGCTGGACGTTTGTTCCAAGGATCTACTACTCTTTCAGTGAAATAATATTTTCTCACGTTGCTTTTGATCTTTCCCCCAACTAACTTCAGATTGTGTCCCCTTGTTCTTGTGTTCACTTTCCTATTAAAAACACTTCCCTCCTGAACCTTATTTAACCCTTTAACATATTTAAATGTTTCGATCATGTCCCCCCTTTTCCCCTCTGTCCTCCAGACCAGTGGTCCCCAATGTTTTTTCCACCAGGGACCAGTTTTAGCAAGACAATTTTTCTATGGCCCAGTGGGGGCGGAAAGGGGCGTGGTTGGGGGGCGGGATTAATCATGGGGGTGCTGGTCCTCCCCGCCCCTATTTCCCACCATTGTCCTGTGGCCGGCAGAACCTGCCTCCCAAGCCCTCTTGCCCAGCGGGGAGCTAAGCGCTGGAGAGACGGGGTCAGGCTGGCCCCTCCTGCCTCCCCCCAGCCAAAAATGCAAAACCGCCCCACGGCAGAAGCCAAAAGAGGCTTGAGCCTCTCGGTCCTTCCCGCCCCTCTGTCCCATCCATCGTCCTGTGGCCGGCAGAACCTGCCTCCCGAGGCCTCTTGCCCGGCGGGAGGCGAAGCGCTGGAGGGAGGGGGTGGAGGCATGAGGGCCGGCAGCTGCTGACTCCACGGACCGGTGCAACATGCCCCCGCAGCCCGGTACTTGTCCGCGGCCCGGTGGTTGGGGACCCCTGCTCCAGACTACACAGATTGAGTTCATTAAGTCTTTCCTGATATGTTTTATGCTTAAGACCTTCCACCATTCTTGTTGCCCATCTTTGGACCCATTCAATTTTGTCAATATCTTTTTGTAGGTGAGGTCTCCAGAACTGAACACAGAATTCCAAATGTGGTCTCACCAGCACTCTATATAAGGGGATCACAATCTCCCTCTTCCTGCTTGTTATACCTCTAGCTATGCAGCCAAGCATCCTACTTGCTTTTCCTACTGCCTGACCACACTGCTCACCCATTTTGAGGCTGTCAGAAATCACTACCCCTAAATCCTTCTCTTCTGAAGTTTTTGCTAACACAGAACTGCCAATGCAATACTCAGATTGAGGATTCCTTTTTCCCAAGTGCATTATTTTACATTTGGAAACATTAAACTGCAGTTTCCATTGCTTTGGCCATTTATCTAGTAAAGCTAAATCATTTACCATATTACAGACCCCTCCAGGAATATCAACCAGGAATACACAGTCAATTCACTCAGAGATCTGTATATCACTGTAGACTGTTATTTGTTTTATCCAAGGTTAAAAGAAGTCATTAGTGATGTGCTTCAGATAACCATGAACTATTTGCTTTGAATGCATAGATTCACACATTGTAGCAAGCCAAAGCTAACTAAGCTGATTGTATGAATTATTATGATATCCAACCTCAGCCATTATGTTTTAGTGTTCCATATATTCCATATATTTTCCAAATTTATTTCCATCAATGCTGGCTTTAAGAAAGTGTGGGGGACTATGAGTGAAGCCTGGTCCACTTTTGATAGCATTTGTTATTTTATTTCTTTTGGAATGCAAAACATGGGTGGATTCACTCTGTTTCATGTTTTCTTTCTTTAGCATCACTTTATGGGATCAAAGCTATTGTAATGGTCAAAATAATGCATCAGATAGCATCAAGCTGCCAAGTCTGACCACAAAATGTATAATAAATGTTCATTGTATAGAAACTAATTTTGCTTTCATTATATTGCATACAGCTATTTTATGTCTGCTTAATTAACAAATGAATCTGTGCTACAACTGCAACTAGAACTTGAAAGGTGCTTTTTAACTATATTCTCTGTCCCAAGCCAATTCATAACATTTTCCCATGGCTAGAAGCCAAGAATACATGGTGTTTTGTGGTTACTGGAATATTTTATTATAGCCGAACACAAACTAAAGTCTTCTGAGGCTTAACATTTGCTTCTAGTAATACACCTAATTTCAAATGAAAATACCTAGTTTTTAGCAGCTGGGGGTTTGTTTACTTTTAGGATATTTCCAGACATTAAAACTAATTTTATTTTAATAATGAGATAATCAACATTCTTTTATAACAACAACAATAATAACAACAAAGTTGGAAGGGACCTTGGAGGTCTTCTAGTCCAACCCCCTGCTTAGGCAGGAAACCATACACTACTTCAGACAGATGGTTATCCAACATCTGCTTAAAAACTTCCAGTGTTGGGCCATTCACAACTTCTGGAGGCAAGCTGTTCCACTGATCAATCGTTCTGACTGCCAGGAAATTTCCCCTTATCAATGTCTTGGACATTGAGGCATGATTAGCATAGGTATGTATACATGTTTGTGAATTTACAAAGCTATAAAAGAACAAGAAACTAATCAGCGCCAATTGACCAACAGTTGAATGAAAGAGAACAATTAGTCAAGCAATGCTTGCTTACTGGTTGTCCTTGATACCATGTGTAAGATGGTTGACTGCCGTAAACTTGGGAAATAAATTCAATGTAACTTGGCAGACTTTTACCAGGTAAAGTAAGGGTAATTCACTTCAGTATTTGGGTTCTAGTTGCAAAGTCAGAAGCTGAGGAAAGAGGTGTATATGAGAGCAAGAAACAATGTGTTTGTTCTATTCTAACACCGAACCTCCCTGGAATCTGATGCAGACCACTGGGTTTAAATAATAAGAGGATTTACTATGTACAAGGATTATTTACAAGTAAAGTCTTTTCAAAAGGAAACTAAAGTCTTTAAGTGGCTTAGCCAAAATGATTTAGAGTCTTATCAGCTGGCTAGAGTCCCAGAAGGAGATAAGCACGGCAATAATTACACAGCTGGAATAATAGTCAGAAGCGGTGATGTACAGAAGTTAGCTAAAAGTCTGCAAGCCCAATAAACTGGAAACTAGATTCTAGAATAAAGCCTACATTGTTATCTGCACCAAAGCAACATATTACATTGTCTTAAATACCCTGAAGGTGTGGCCCAATAGTCAGCAGAGCTAGTCATGAGTAAACCTCCTTCTATAGAGTCAGTCATGCTTGCTAGCTGCCCTGCGTGCCCTAGCATCAAGCAAAGGCTCCTCTTCTCCCGAGACACTCATCTCAGGAAGTGCAGAAAGCCCTAGTTGCTGTTCTTCAGACTTTGACACCATGTCTTCTTCACTGTCAGTCTCAGGTACCAGGTACACAGGACACCTGTACTGTACCTCCACTGTCTCTGCATCCTCTGAGTCCATGACTAATTGTGCAGGACACGAGCGAACCACAACAATGTTTAAGCTGAGGGAAAGAAACAAATTACTCAGAAACATGTCATAGGTGGTGTTGTGGTTCAGCCTGAGGCTGCTCAGGGACCGGCTGTGTCTCTGCTGGCTCCATGCCCGGAGGAGGAGGACAGCGAAGAGGAGGGGGCTGAACAGTTGGATGGGGGAGAGGAAAATCAGGAATGGGATGAAGGAGAACAAGCACGGGGGGGCTCTCCCCAGCCAGTAGTTTGGAGTCATTAGGTGATGAAGCTCAAGCCGTCATTGACATGCGACAGAGACAGTCAGATCAAAGAAAGGAGCAATTAAAGAAGTATTATCAGCACTGAAGTAGGAACAGCTGGGTTTGGGTGTGGTCCTCCTTAGCAGGGTTTAAAAGGCAGTCAAGCCCTTGAAACCATGTGGAGTGTTATCAGTTTGGAGTTGCGTTATCCTGTCTTGTTTCTTGGCGTTTCTGTTCCTGGCTTGTGGCCCAGAAGCTTTGGATGACCCGTGGGAGGTGTAGGTCTGCTATCTACAGCCTCGGCTTGGCAGCAAGAATTCTGTATTTCTGCATGGACTTTTGCCTTCGTGGATATATCTGAAGATACAGTATTTTCCTGTTTGTAAGGACATTTTCTGTTACCTGTGTTTTTCTTGCATTTTATAAAACTGCCTTTGCCTTTTACCAGTGTGTTTGGCTTCTCTTTTTGGGTTGGTATGGGCTTCTGGAGTGACCCAGACAGAACAGGTGGAAGGGAAAATTGCACAAGGCTGGGGCTTTCTTTAACCCTCTTAGCAAATGCCTAGCTGGGAAAGGGGCAGCCTGGGATGTGTGCAGGTATATGTAAAGGATTGAGGAATATTAGTTGGCAGTTCAGCCAACATGGATAGAGAGGTGAATAGATCACACAGTGAATTGTGTGGAGGAGGATGGAGACTTGAAAGCCTAAGAGGAGGAGAAGCAGACTGGGTTCAGATCTGCCAGAGAATCAATCCAGTAGGTGGATCTAAGCAGAGACTTTTGTGACAAAACTGCAGCCTGAGATTTCCATAGAGGGAGCTGCTATGTTCATTTTGCGAGGCAGGGGAGAGAACTTATTTGTTAAAACATATACTGTTATTTGGTTGTAGGTTTTTTAAAATTAACTGCACTTTTAAAATGATTGCTCAATGAGCAAGACTCTCTGAAGAATGAAAGAAAGATTCATTCTACTATGTCCAATAACTTAGGTTTTCAAGTCTCCATCCTCCCCCACACAATTCACTGTGTGATCCATTTATGGATATTCTGGTGATTCCATTTGCATATCTATATGATGGCTGGTGTTTTACTGCAAAGGCATTTTTGTCTGTTTGGAGTTACAGGTTGAATATTTCTCCTTACTGGATGCCTGAGAAGTGAGTGGGGTGGGGGAATGGCCTCTTAAAGGCTCCCTAGTTGGAGACATGATAGCAGGCTTATTTAACCCTGCTGATCTGTTTGCAAAGACTATACACAAAACTAGGCTTATACTCAAGTATAAATGGTACATCCTTGTTTTTAGTACAATAGATTTCTTGCATAAAATTAGTTGTCTGGGTATCATTTACTTACTTTTCTGTGTACTTCATCCAGTGGTGGGCTGCAGGTGGAACAAACAGGTATGCAGTACCGGTAGCAAAATTTGGCTCGGCTTATACTCAAGTATAAACCTAATTTTGCTACCGGTACTGTGTACCTGTTTATTCTGGCTACAGCCCACCCCTGGATGAAGAAGACAGAAAAGTAAGTAAATGATACCCAGACAACTAATTTTATGCAAGAAATCCATTGTACTAAAAACAAGGATGTAATTTGGAACTTGTCTATATATAAAGCAAACATAATTGCACACAGCTGGGGGGGGGGGGGGCTTTTCTGAGCAAAATAAACAACTAAGCATTAATTTTTTCATTTTATTTTTCATTTGGTTGTGATCAGGAATGTTCAAATTAGTAAACCAATGCAAAAGGTATTTAAAACATTTGGAACTGGAAGCCTAATCTATATATAAATGAACAAAATTGAACACAGCAGGGCGGGGAGACCTTTTCTGAGCAAAATAAACAAATACACATTAATTTTTTTCATTTCATTTTTTCATTTGGTTATGATCAGGAAATTTCAAATTAGTAAACCAATTGAAGTTTTTTTTAAAAAAAAAAATAAGTAGCTAAAATCAACCCTTTTTAGTCCAGGTAAAATAGACCCAGGAACAGTACAAGTGTGAGTTTTTTGGCCCAGCAAAAACTAAGCATCCCCCCCAAAAAAAGCCCCTCATAGAAAGAACCCCACAAATGACACAAAGTCATTTAATTTCAAGTTTCAGATATGCAGGGAAATTTTTTTACAGAGTCTCAAACTTCTCTTCGGGTAACATACAACCTGAACAGAACAGCAGAGTTAAAGTAAATTGTAAAGGAACTTGTTTGAGAGATACAATATATGTAGGAGTCACTCTTTGAACTTGGGTGAGGAGGGAGACTATCCAACTCAAAGGGATCAAGCAGCCAAGAAGAGACAAAAAGGAGAGTGATAAGATATTACCCTTAGATTATCTACGGTTGACCTATCCAGATTCCTAAGAGGTCAGTAAGGGGCGAGTACAAGTGCACTAGAGTGCCTTCTGTCCCCTGTCCTATTACTCTCCTATATATCTCCTATACCTTTCTTCTATTCCTATATCTCTTCTTCTATTCTTTCATTGATATTTTCTATTACTATATCTTCTTTTCTATTCTTTCTTAGATATATTTTACTATGAGTATCTCCTCTATAACCTTCATCGTGTATTTTTCTATGTATGTATATATATGGATGCTTTGAATCATATATTTAAGGAGATTCTCAGTCTGTTGTATTGATATGTGTGAAAAAGGGAGAAAGAGATTCCCAGCAAACCTTTTGCATAGGACACATCCCAAAGAGCTCAAGAAGACTGTTTGCAATATCATTTGCACAGTTGTTCTTTTCTGCAAGTATTAAATAAGATTTTATTCACAGAGGATTTTTAAAAAATGAATCTGCAAAGGAAGGGAAAAGGGAAATCCCACCAGCATCCCTAGATTTACAAGTACAGTAATTTGCAAAGAAGCCTGAGAGGATTTGCTTAGCCAATCTTCGAGGACTGCAGTTCTCAGATGCAGGATAGCTTCTGTTATAGCAATAGCATTTAGACTTTGTTCTGCCGGCGTGTTTCAACCTCCTGTAATTACAGGGTAATTAGTCCAGGAAGACATACACCACACGATAAAAGGAAAACCCAAAAGTTTTTATAAATAGAAAAACAGAAACAGTTCCCTTTTTAAAATGTCAAAGGGATTTTCTGGTACACACAAGGCACAGGTTAAATGAAATCCAATTGCTCACCCAATAACTGGGAAATTGAGTCCAATTCTAAAGTCCAGAGAGTCCACACACAATCTTGAACAGCACAAAAACCACGATCTTGACGAAACAATAAATCAGATAAACTGCCATGAGGCTAAAACACCAGGTTGCACTTTTATCTGTAGCACTAATTACAGCAGCCCCACCCAACCATAGGTGGCCTCATTTTCTCTTGTAATAATCCTTCAGTTGTTGTCTCCTATGCATCACTCTACGCATGCATGGATGTGTCATTAATTCTTGTTCAGAATCCAGGGATGATACAGATGATTGATTTCTTCCTGGGCTGTCTGCCAAACTCCTCTCTTCCCTGTCACTCACGCTTCCTTGGTCAGAGGAGGCTTCATCGGCATATTCCATCGGGAGCAAAACAGGCCTGCAGCATGTGGATGTTTCCTCCACATCCACCTGCACATTCCTTGGGGCAGGAGCTGGGCCAGAGCTAACCACAACAGACTTATATACCACTTCATAGTACTTTTACAGTCCTTTCTAAGCAGTTTACAGAATCAGCATATTGCCCCCACCAATCTGGGTCCTCATTTTACCCACCTTGGAAGGATAGAAGGCTGAGTCAACCTTGAGCTGGTGGTGAGATTTGAATTGCTGAACTGCAACTAGTAGTTAGCTGAAGTAGCCTGCAGTACTGCACTCTAACCACTGCACCACCCTGTTCTTTATATCATGTTATATCAGGTGTCATATATGAAACAGAAGGAAAAAAATACACCAAATTGAGGAACCTCAAGCAACCAAGTGGTGGCAAGGTGAAATTGGAGCACAAAAGAGTTTGACAACCAGAAAGAGTTTCCAGTGCCCATTTCAAAAAGAGCAGGAAATTTCGTTTTGAAGATATTTTGTTTGCGAAATCTGTTACGGTAGCTACCCAGTATATTTTTATTTTATTTTATTTTATTTTATTTTATTTTATTTTATTTTATTTTATTTTATTTTTTTATTTATTTTATTTTATTTTATTTTACTTTACTTTACTTTACTTTACTTTACTTTATTCATTCATTCATTCATTCATTCATTCATTCATTCATTCATTTATTTATTTATTTATTTATTTATTTATTTATTGGATTTGTATGCCGCCCCTCTCCGCAGACTCGGGGCGGCCTAAATACCTCCTTCAATTATCTTCAACAAATAACTTTGGAAATACCATTAGTACACTTCCTGAAATGCAATTCTATAAAGGATTGGGGCCCTATATGCATTTGAATTTATTATAGCTTTTTCTACCCCAATGGACTCTGAGCATTGCATTAAAACAAAAACAGTCTGTAAAAACACAGAAAATAAACTGTGTTACAGTTTGTCTTAAAAAACACACACATGGAGATGAAAATTCACAAGGGTATGAGGTCCAAGTTTCCAAAGGATGCACAGTCATGCTCAGTGTTGGCCCTGGGTATAGTAGGTTTTGCTCAAAGACAATATTTGTTCCCACTGAATCTGAAGTGCCAGATCATCTAGTGAAAGACAGGCAGGATTTTGAAAGTCCTGAATTTGGAGGCCTCCGGACTGTTAAGTCTGAGCTTGCATTCCATGTTTTGATCTAAGCACCAGAGAGCAGGAGAAGAAACAATGGGTGGAAGCCAATTCAAGGAGAGAAGCAACATGGAATTAAGAAGAAACTCCCTAACAATGAGGAGAATTAACCAGTGAAACAGCTTGTTGTCAGAAGTTGTGGGTGCTTCATCACTGGAGGTTTTTAAGAAAAGACTGGGCAGTTACCTGTCTGAAATGGTACAGGGTCTGCTGAGAAGACCCTATACCAACTGCTTGAGAAGAAGTTGGACTCAAAGATTTCTGTTCTGATTGATTAATGCTACTATGTCCTCCAAGCTTCACTAGAAGCAAGAATGATTTTCAGGTTCATTCTTTCAATTCAAACCCCTTGAAACTAAGTTTCAAGCACTGGTTTTCAACGTTTCAAAAGTTAAATTTATGTGGTTGTGATCATTTATTTTTACATCTCCCTATGTGTTTGCACATTTCTCGATGTTGTTTTTTTCTGAGTAAGCTAGAGAGTGAAATGAAGCAGACATAAAAGGTAGGAAGTTTGATTCTCTCAAAACAATAAAAAGGCGAATGTTCTCACCTACTGGGCTTTTCCGATAAAAGGCATTGTCTAATTTGATCAAAGGTCCCTTTTAGGCTTGTTTCTCTGAAGAAATACAAGGGACACAACATATTCACACAAAATGCATCAAAGAAGGAACATTATTTTTTTCCATAATTTATTGAAACTCATTTTGCTGGCATATAACAATGTATTTGGAAGGGCCACTTTCCCCCCCAAGACCAGATGATGTAGTAATCAAATTACAACTACATATTAAATCTATTGCTTGTTGGGATTTCTTGTTATCAAAGCAAATAAGTTAAAACACACAAATGCAAGGATCCAAATATGGAAATGTTTAAAAAATGGTCATAGCAACACAGGAAAGTGCTTTGTGTAGATGTCAGCCTATCTAACTCAACCTTGACTTCTCAACTGCATGCTGCTCCAAGACCAGAAGAGATGGCGGACAGATGGGGTGGGTGGCTGTGTGGGTTCTTGTTGTTCTTGGCGGATGCCACATTGGCCATGAATGGTGTGGCGAATCTGCTGCTGGACAAGGAGGAGCGTCCTGTGCAGCTGGGCAAAAGCTTTGAATGGCACCCTAAAGCCTCCTTCCATGCCATTCGCTGTGAGTGCCTGGCAGAGGCGGTGCTTATGGGCCAGGCCGGTGACCCCAAACCATTGGCTTGATTAAGCTGGCCTGGCCCAATGTCAAAAGCGGGTCCTAACCACAGTAGCCTGTGCCTGTCTAACCAAAAACAGGCTCCACTGAGTTCACAGTGTGACTTACTACTAGGTAAGTGAGTAGAGCAGCCTTCCCCAGCCAATAGTTTGCTTGCAGCTTATAATAAGTAAAATGATAAATATTAACACTAAAATTCCACTGGGGCCCCAGATCAGAGAGTTAGGGATGTGAAAAATATTTACTTCTTCCTAGGGGGTGCATAACAGGAAATAATTGAGAAGCACTGGGTTATGGGAAGAAGAGATATTTGTTTGTAAGTTTTTAAGGGGGTATAGGGGTTTTTTATATTTGTGATGAAGATTGAAATTTGTTTCTTCCCCCACATTTTTCCTGTTTCTTCTTTTTCTTTTTTATTTCCTTGCACTTTTGATACTTTTTCTATTTTTCTCTCTGAGTTTAATTTGCATTTGCTTTTACTTTTCTATTTTTTTAAAAAATAAACTTTCCATAATATTTTTTTTAAAGAATGGGAAAGTGTGGGAAGCCAGAAATGCTGTACATTTCCAGAGGAACGATTGGACCAGGAAAGGCAGGACAAGAAACATGCTCTTTCCTCATTAGAGAAACTGAAAAACATTCTGTAAAAAATTTACACCCTGTAGCTCTTTGAAAGAATGCTTTTTCATGAAACCCAATGAGAACTGCCGCAGAGGGGGAAATGCTGAAGAATTCCTCGTTCTGGCAGTAGCCTTGGCTCTTGGTATATCATGTCAGCTCTGCCACGGATTTGGATGGGGATGTGGTTACACAGTGTGAAGGTATTTTAAAGATTAGAACTGTTTGCCTTTGAAACAGAGTGTCTTGTAGAAGTCCCAATGCGAGGCATGATGATAGCTGGTTTCCTTTTGATTCTCATCATCAAGGACTCTTGCTTACTGTGGGGAAGAGAAAGAAAGCAGATCACAGTTCTTAATTTCCCTTCCAACTTTACACAGAAAAGAAGAAAGACAACTAGACCATCTTGAGGGGAGTTTAGCCACCCTGCCCAGCACTTTTGATTAATATTTTACTATCTTTCTTACCATCTCTACAATCTTGTGGATGTGTCCTACATACAAAACATCAATCAATGGCAGCTTCACTAGGCATTCTCTCTCCACCTACAGGAAACTGCTGGATATTTGTCTGCTGTTTAGTTTCAGCCATTCGTATTATAGGCACGCAATCTGTCTCAGGAGAGAAGAAGCTGCAGGGAGGCTAGGATGACCTGGGTCCAATTCTGATTTTTTTCCCTAGATGTTCTGCTCTGCAGTTCCTCTGCAGAGGATGGCTCTGCTCTGTTCTCCATCTGCAACATTGGGAAAATGCTTGAGCAGAAAGAACGAAAGATGAAAGAAAGAACGAAAGATGAAAGAAAGAAAGAAAGAAAGAAAGAAAGAAAGAAAGAAAGAAAGACCATTTTGCAAACTAAAAATATAATATTGGTATTGCGACTCTCTCTGGTAGTCCCAAAGGTTCTTTTTGAAGAGGCAACTGGACTCTCTTGTGTTTCTTTGAAGACAGCTCTGACTGGATGGTGGGGAATGGAAGGATTTATACTTCTTGCAGACAGCTGGTCATTTGCATCCTTTTAGCTAGCTCTTTAGGCCACTTGGAGGTTTATATGTGTTGTCAGGGTCATCTGAGGAGTGCAAATGGATGTGGAGCCTTCCTAGAACTGCTGAAAGGACTGTGTTGTAGACTGGAGATAGATGATTTCATATCCCTTCGCCTCCTTTGAGAGAGGACTGTTCAATTGTGTCACAGAAGGTCTCTTTGTGACCCCACTTTCAAA
Organism: Erythrolamprus reginae; assembly: GCF_031021105.1. Lineage (NCBI taxonomy): Eukaryota > Metazoa > Chordata > Lepidosauria > Squamata > Dipsadidae > Erythrolamprus > Erythrolamprus reginae. The sequence continues at coordinate 175,197,997 of NC_091951.1, read as the reverse complement.
CTTTCCCTTCCAACTTTACACTTTCAAACTAACAGTCCTCTCTGTCCAAAATTTAAACAATACTTCTTCAAAACAGTGGCCTTTGTTTTTAAAATGTAGATGGACTGCTGAATCTTGTCCTGATGAGTTTGTTCTTCTATGATGGGCCATGTGTGTTTATGAAGTGCTTGTTTTGTTTTGCCAATGTACAGATCTGCATGTGGCTCATTGCATTGCATTGCATTGCATATGCTGCATTGCTCACTTTGTGTCTGGGTGTTTTATCCTTGGGGAGGGCAAGTGTATTTTGGGGTTTAAGCACTGCATGTACCATATTTTTCAGAGTATAAGATGCACTGGAGTATAAGATGCTCCTAACAGACAGGAAGCAGCAGATGAAGCTAGGAAAAATCACATCAGATACATATACAATTAGCACAGCCTTCCCCCCCCCCAAGGCTGTGTACTCTCACCACTTCTATTCTCTCTATACACCAATGATTGCATCTCAAACGATCCATCTATTAAACTACTGAAGTTTGCAGAGGATACAACAGTGATCGGACTCATTTGAGACAATGAATCCGCATACAGACGGGAGGTTGAACAACTAACCTTGTGGTGTGACCGGAACAATCTAGAACTGAACACACTCAAAAATGTAGAAATGGTGGTAGACTTTAGGAGAAACCTGTCCATCCTTCCACCTCTCACAATACTAGACAACATAGTCTCAACAGTAGAAATCTTCAAATTTCTAGGTTCTATCATATCTCAAGAACTAAAATGGCCACCTCACATCAAAAACATCATCAAAAAAGCACAACAAAGAATGTCCTTTCTGCACTAACTCAGAAAGATCAAACTGCCCAAGGAGCTGCTGATACAATTCTACAGAGGAATCATTGTGTCTGTCATCTGCACCTCTATAACTGTCTGGTTTGGTTATGCAACCCAACAAGACCGACACAGACTTCAGTTGGTAATCAGAACTGCAGAAAAAACAATTGCTGCCAACCTGCCTTCCATTGAGGACCTGTATACTGCATGAGTCAAAAAGAGGGCGGTGAAAATATTTACTGACTCCTCGCATCTTGGACACAAATTCAACTCCTACACTCAAAATATCCCTACAGAGCACTGCACTTGAAGACAACTAGACACAAGAACAGTTTTTTTCCAAATGCCATAACTCTAATAAACAAATAATTCCCTCCACACTGTCAAAACTTTTTTCTAAGTCTGCACTTCTATTTCCACTAGTTTTTTTCTCATCATTCTTATCATCCTTTCTCTCCCACTTAGGACTATATGACTGTAACTTGTTCCTTGCATCCTAAGATTTTTATCAATGTTGATTGTTTCTTCATTGCTTATTTGACCCCTATAACAATCATTAAGTGTTGTACCACATGATTCTTGACAAACTGAGGGCATATGCACCAAGACAAATTCCTTGTGTGTCCAATCACACTTGACCAATAAAGAATTCCATTTTATTCTATTCATTAGTTTTTGGGAGGGAAAATAGGGAAAAGAATCTGCTTACCAGGTATTCATCTGGCCAGTGTCCTTAGCCAGCACATTATTTTATCTCCTGGTTAGAGCTTTAAAGAAACTTTATTCTGAGAGAGTAACAATGAAAGAGCTTGCAAGCCAGTAAGAGCTGGGAATACCATCAGCACCTGGAAAGAAACATTCAGAGCAAGTAGAACAATCGAAAAAACCCTGTAAAAACTTAGGGTTTGCAAAGCATTATTTGTAGAGAATAATAATGAAAGCGCTTGCAAGCCATAAGAGCTGGGAACATTGTTAGCACCTGGTTAGGGCTGGAAAGAAACTTATTTGGAGCAAGTTAGAGCAATGAAAAAAAAAACCCTTCAAAGACTTAGGGCTTGGAAAACATTCTTTGCAGAAAGAAACAATGAAAGAGCCTGCAAGGTAAGAGCTGAAAAGATTATTATCAGCTAGTTAGGGCTGGAAAAAAAAGCTACATTCAGAGTATAAGGCACACCCAAATTATCAGCCTCTTTTAGGGAAGAAAAAGGTGCATCTTATACTCTGAAAAATATGGTGTGTTGTGTTGGCTGAAGACACATATGAGTTTTTCTGATATTTCTGCAATGTATGGAAGGATAGAACAAAGGCAGGTCTTGAATGGGGATGAACTGTAAGAACTAGAGGTTCCAAATTTTATTAAAATGAGTCCAAAGCATAGACCCCCCCCAAAAATATTATTTATGTCCAAACACAGTTCTTCTGTTTTACCAGGACTATAACCTATAAAGAAAGTTAACAGCAACCTAGTTGGGCAAAAATCATTCAATCAGTGGTGGATTCTAATACACCTTGTCAGCAGTTCACTTCCTCCTTCGCCACGTGGCTGCATAACATGGACAAACATGCACAGTGTCAAAAATTTGCAAAAAAATACAAAGAAACCCAAAACAGGGTAGCAGTGCATGTGCAGTGCCAGAAAGTCAGCTTCTCTGCATGCACAGAAGAAAAAAATCAGCAAAACATTCCCATTTTTTTCAAAGCATTTTTTTTAAAAAAAAAAATGATGGTGGTGGCCATGGACCAGTACCAACAGAACCAGCTCTGTGACATCACCAGAGACTTGCTACCGGTTCTATAGAACCGGTGTGAACCAGGAGGAACCCGCCTCTTCACTCAATCCTTAGAAAGATCTACTTATTATCTAGGAAATTCTCCATGATGTACTTCTGATGCTTCATCAAAAGGCACAGATGTGCCAAAAAGCATGGTGTCTGCCTCTAATTTTGGCATCTCAGAAGACTCAGCTCAACCAAGAAGAACTAAAACAAAAACTTTGTGCCTAGTCTGCTACTTGGCAGGAGAGGAGAAGAGGGAAACATTCGTTGTTATTTCTCAGAGCAGTCTGGGAAGATTTGCCAAATATCAGTTAGTTAGTCAGTCAGTGAGTGCCTTGTCTGCTGAACTGTTTGAACTATTCATGGCTGACTGGACAGCTTCCTTGTGAATTGGTAGGCTTGTGCAAAACCTCTTCAATCATCATGCCTGAAAGCAGAATGAAAGCTTCCTTGCAAGGTAGTGTCTCCAGTTAGCCTTCTGCACTTCACAGCTAAGCATATTGCCTGGTTGAAAAGCTACTCAACCTTGCATTCTGTTTAGCGACCCCAAAGACTTTAGTTATTCCTTAACACCCTCTAACTCTGGCAGCCAGTCCTTTATGCTTTTAAAAAGGGATTCCCTTGCTGCTAACTGTGCTCCCCTCCTAGCCTTCTAATTAATGCATTATACAAATTAGTTCAATTTGTTTCTATTATACAGAAAGGAGCAGGACAGGGAAATTGCCTCCATCTACTCTACTGTACCTACCTACCTACCTAGTTGTCAAATGTATTTATCACCCATTTAATCAACATAATTAACTTAGACGCCCTGAGTCCCATGGGATTGGGCAGCATACAAGTCAAATAAATGAATGAATGAATGAATGAATGAATGAATGAATGAGTAAGTAAATAAATAAATAAATAATTTCTCTAGTCATCTCATTTTCTGTTAGGAAAAAGCTTTCAGACTGCACTCTCTTTCTCCCTCTCTATGTCAAATTTCCCATCTGCTCTTCATTCCTCTTATTGCTGCATAACTAGATTATTTTATGTAGCAGTATGCTAGAAATGCAGACAAGATTCTCCAGCCACCACCTAATTGTATAATTCACTTAGAAAAGGGTTGCTTTCAATTCATTTGTCATTTATTTTCAGATAGTAAGCTAAAATTATAGGGTTTAGGGGTCAATCTGCAAAACACAAAGAAAATAGTCTGTCTATAAAAGGAGATAGACAACCTGTACTTCTGGTACCTATAAAGAGGGAGGCAAAATGATTCAATGATATTTCTCATGAGAAGGAAAGAGGGTATTTAGCATTCCAAGATTCAACATGCAAAATTGGATTCTTCATTTATGAATAGCTGTTTCTGGCATGCTAGTTCATGGTAGTCTGTACCATTTGCAAGCATCTGCTGAGAAGTAGGAAAAAGAACTAAAATTTGGATATTTATTTGGACATTCAATTCAATTTATTAGATTTGTATGCCGCCCCTCTCCGAAGAGTCTGAGAACAATGAAGCATATGTGGAGTCTGGAAACAAGATTCTTTAAAAAAAATATTTTTATTGATTTTTTACAATATAAAGACTCACACAACATAAAACAAGTGTTTTGTATATTGTGACCACCACCAGACAAACATTCATACCCCACCACCAAATCTGGGGTGTTTCTTGTATAAACCATTTTAACCCAAGAGCAAGGTATCTATTTACATATTACAAAGTGATTCCAATTTGTTTCTTGTAGCTTGGTCTCAGATTCTACTTGCCATATATTGTCTTACCTTGTCCCATCGTCCCATCAGTTGTCGCAAGTCAGTTTCATTAACCAAATTCACCCTTTTATCCATAATCCCAAATTGAATGTGGTCCACCATGTACCGGTACCAATTTTGCATTGTCCATTTTGTCGCATCCTTCCAACCCAAGACTATTACTGCCTGAGCCCTTTCTATTGCTGCTTGTTTTATTTCTCTAAATTCTCCCATCACGTTACTTTTGACTAATACTGCCATTTCCTTAGTAATTATCCATTGAATATTTAACATCCTATTAATATCCTCTTGCACTTTTTGCCAAAAATTCTGCACTACCGGGCATTCCCAAAACATATGCATAAACATTCCTTTATCTTGGCACCCATGCCAACAATTACCCTTAACATTCTGCTGAAAGTATGCGAGTTGAACAGGTGTGCAATACTACTTATGTAATATTTTCCTTCTCATTTCCCTAACTCTTGTATTCTTAGTTTTCCTTATATTCTTCACTATATTTTTCATCTCTTACGCCTCTACTTATATCTCACTTTGCCACATTTAGTCAATCCTTGGATCACATCCCCATCTGACTGCACTAAAATCTTATCTATATTACTTGCTTGCGCCCTGGTACCCTCACTTTTTTCTCTTATTATTTTCTCTAACTGTATCTCCTCCCTAAATAGTGTTTCTTTAGTCTCCCTTTCATTCAGATATTTATATATTGCATTTGTTTGTGGCCATCTTCCCTTACCCAACCACTATTCTATACGATTTCTATGTGGCCTCCCCTCCTTCTCATATAACTGTTCTATCTTAATTATCCCTATTCCCTTCAACTCTCCTATAACCCTATTTAGATTTGTTTCGTTATGGAAACAAGATTCTTTGTCACAGGTACGATGATCCTGGGAAATAACAGGTACCAAGAAATAAGGTTGAAACTAAAAATTAAGAAGATGTGAGTAGAAGAAAAAAAAGTTCAATACATCTTAGTACTGAAGATTTAGTAAATCACAGTAATGGGCAGCCAAAAATTTTACTGCCACACTGTGGGTGTGGCTTATTTTGTAGGCGTGGTTTAATGATCACGTGACTGGGTAGCAGTGGCTTGCCAGCCATGTGACCAAATGGGAGTGGCTTGAACAATCAACATAGTTGAAGTCAACTGTTAAGTGCTTGACTTACAATCTTATCAGTGTCGCTCGCTGGGATGACAATTTGCTTCGCGTTTCCCACGCTCTCCTTCCTGGGTTGTCCCCCCACCTCAGACTGGGTAGCTAAGCGAACGGGTGCTGCCAGAAGTATAAATGCTGTCTGCTTGCACCTCAAGCAGGAGGTGGCCGTGTGAGGCTGGAGGGGAGCCAGGCAGGAGAGAGGGAAGCTTGTCCGAGGGCAGGAAGGAGGAAAGAGGAAAAAAGCAAGGAGCACAGCAGCAGCAGGGAAAAAAAGGAGAGCCAAGCCGAGACCAGTAATCCAGGAAGTGACAGCCACCAATAAGCTGCAGCTGCTCACACATTTTCATTTCTGCTGGTGGAACTATGTTCCACCCCGTCCTGCCTGCTGCCCACCCCTGCATCAGACCCTCCATCTCTGACTGTTGCTTCCCATATCCCATATCATCTTAATACATTATTATATCAAAATTTCATCCCCTCCCAATCTCCAGTTAAACTTAGCCTAAAATGAGATTGATAGCTACCCTTAAATTCAGATACCCCCTTTCCAGCATCTTAGGATGCATTGTATAATAATTAAGATGGGTGGCAATGTCCTTTTCTATGATTTCTTGGACAGTGGACACTTTTAGAATTTCTCCTGAGAAGATCATATGCATAAGACTTTGCGGATGGTCATAAATTTATAGTACATCAGGATCCATGAGAACAGCATATCAGTCCTTGGGCTGAACACTAAATATTTCCTCGTGGTTTGGAGAACAGACCTCTTCTTATTGCTAATGAAATTTAGAGAGGTTGGTAGGTTGCTCTTTCTGTATATATTTTATCATAGAGCAGGCAGCTAGGTCTTTGCTGGGAAACAGACTGAGTTTAGAACAATTTAATTCAGGCACAAGCTGAACCTTGTCCAAATACAGGTAATCCTTAACTTAAAAGCAGAATTTATGTTGCTAAGCAAAAGAATTGTTAAGTGAGTCATGCTTGATTTTACAACCTTTTCCTTCCACAGTTCTTTTCTTCTCTCTCTCTCTCAAGTGTTCACAAAGTTACCCATTGTTCTTTAAAGAACAGCCTTGGTTTATATTTTCTATTAAAATCCTCCACACATAACTTTTAAAAAACTTTTTTATCCAGCTTTTCTTATTGGTGATCATTAAATACTTTGGTTGGGTCAGAATGCTCTTTTCTGAAATACACTCGTGAATCTTCTCATGGACTATTGCATCCCTGTTTGTCTCCAGAAAACCCATCCATCTCAATAGAGAATGGTAAAATACCATTGACAGTACCAGCCTTAAAACAAGGACAGAAAGATGAGAACAAATCAGTCACTGCTGAAATTATCAAACTTCTGAAATATTTTTTTATTGTCCTTGCTAGGGGTGGCAGTGAATTTGTTACATTTACCAAATACATCCCTTTTGTTTAGCATACAAAATGTTAACTAATTCACTCATCCATCATCATCTTTTGCAGTAACTGAACAGCTATCAGGGTGCATTTAGTTTATTAGCATCTTATTCCCAGTACAATGGACCTGGTTTTTTAAAAAAAAATATTTCCATAATTGCCCTGTGGGGTGAAATAAACTGAGAACTAACTTAGCAACTGCTTCTGACTGAGCTTTGCCCACTGAATAGGGACCAATTTTCCTATTTTCTGGTTCTCTGTACATGTTCTAAGGGTATGATAGCAACCTTTGACCCATAGATTGCATGTGGCCCCTACCTCCATTCTTGGGGTTCCTGAAAATCATGCTGACACAAAACAGTAGCAAAACCATAATTCTTTTGTGATGCCTTCTACTCTCCTCTTTTACAAAATCAGCCCAAACATGATTTTTTTTCCTACTCAGCCACCATGTTATTCTAGTGCTCCTGACATTTTGTCTCCTTGAAACCAGAAATGATTTTTTTTTAATTCTATGAAGCTTGGCACACCCCTGAAGTCATTCCCTCTTTCATCCTTGAGCCTACCTTTTCCCAATGTGGGTTTATTTTTCACCTTGGTTCCTCAACACCATAGCTGTTTGTCCAGCATTTCCCTGCCCATCAAGCTGTTGCTTGTAACAGTGTGGGATGTACCTTTATTTATTTATATTTATTTATTTTGTCAAACATGTCCAAGACAGTAAGTATTGGTATAAAACATAAATATTAGCAAAGTAGGTACAGGTAAATTAGGCAACAGGCAGAAGGTAGGCATAATGGTGCTCTTAAGTATGCCCCTTACAGACCTCTTGGGATGTGATGAGGTTGACTGCAAATAGTCTAAGGTTAAAGATTTTTGGGGGGTTGTGATGGGTGTCTTTTCTTTTCATACTTTGTTCTTCAAAATTAATGTTGAATCTAATTCATCCATGAGGACGGACTTCAGTAGGTTCTCTTTATTTTGCTACAACCTTCAAACTGTTTCCGGGTTTTGCTACAACCTTCAAACTGTTTCCCACCCAAACCAGCCCCCTGCAGTGAACCCCCAGCAATGTTGCCAGCAGCTTCTTTCCTGGAGGGAAATCCTGGATTGCAGGGAGGGGAGACAGGGGCCACCCACCCTTTGCTTGGTGATGCTGGGGAGACCCCTTACAAAGGCGGGGTTCCTTCCTGGGGTTCCCGGAGAGCATCCAAACGTTCCTGGCACCAAGTGGGAAAGAAGCCCCAAAGGAAAGAAATTCTTGTGCTGAGATTGTGGCTCAGAGGAGATAGGAAGCCCCCACCCCTCATGGAAATTTTACTAGATATACTTGAGCTTCAACATTATGATTATTTGTTAATATGCTGCTTCAATGAAAATAAAAATTATTCAAAAGATAAGCTGTGGCATGTTTTTTATGTGTGTGCCTAAGATAAGTCCTACAACCAAACTAAGCCCAACTTAAGAGCCTGTTCAGCCAGCCAGCTGCCTATTCCACTGAAGTAGTACTGGCTGCAAGCTAGCAGAAGTGGGCCAGTGGCTATGTGGGGTCCTACTGGACGGGGCTACTGGACCTGATGCTGTGAGGTGAGGCAGGTATTGGGGCACAGGTAGCCTGACTGTGGAGTACATGGGGAAGCTCCAACCCTGGCCTCACAGTGGCAACACTGGTGCCACCGGGCAGCTTCCTGTCCCACCACAAGCAAGAAGAAGAAGCGGGCCTCCCGTACATATGGAAAAAATAAGGCACACCCTGAAAATAAGTCCTAGTGCTTATTTTGATGCCCAAAATAAAATAAGACCCGGTCTTACTTTTGGGGAAACACAGATATGACACCAACATAGTTTTCAATTATTTTTCTTTTTAATTTAGTTGTCCGATGTACATATAATTATACTTTCTTCTTTTATTTTAATAGAAAACTATAATTATTAATGTCATAATCCCATTTGTACTCATTGTACTCCTTGGGTCTCCTTTGTAGGAGCATGATTACTAGTACTCATTTTTAAACCACACATTAGCTGGATAAAAAAACAGTTGGTACAGATCTGTGTGTATCCATTCTACAATAACAACTTTAATTAAAATACAACAGTGGAATTAAAAAGCTATCAGCTCAGATGTTCTATCTGGCTCTAAAAATTACAATTCAAGGTATTTCTGAACGATTCCAGCATTTTGGCTCTACTTTGGAAACTATCACAGATTTTCTTCAATAATTTGGGTGAAATCCAGTGGGGTATTTCAACCAACAGAAGTGCTTCCAACACTGGGATCAGGAAAGGAGATATTCCCATTCTCATGGATATCCATAGGAATTCTTTTGCAAATCAGGGAAGACAAAAAGCTGGATTACAAAGCATTATTGAAATGTGCTCAGTGTACAAGCACCGGAACCCATCGACTGCTCTTTTTCTCCCTATGCTTGGTGTTGTATTCATGACAGAAATACACTATAGAATTTTTAAAAACTTTTTTTTTTGCAGATTTGAAAATTTAAAAACTTTTTCCGGTAAAAGAACTTGACCACCTATTGTTTTACTGTGTCCATACTGACTGAGAAATGTTCTCTGTGGATTTTAGATGGAAATTCTTTTACCTGACCTATTTGAAATGGTCCAAGATTAAGCCAGATAGTTTCTGCATGCAAGTCAGAGAGCCAACATAATTGTTCACATCATTAGTCTTCAGAATCAGAATAGAGCTGGAAGGGACCTTGGAGGTCTTTTAGTCCAGCCCTCTGCTCAAGCAGGAGAGCCTATACTCGTGATGGCAAGCGTGCCACTGATGCAGGGCCCTCTCTGCAGGCATGTGAGTTGTCACCCCACCTCAGCTCCACCAGGCATGCACGCGTGCCTCCCACCAGCCAACTGTTTTTGGGGGGTCACATGCACACATGCAGGGGAATCACATGCATATGCCATTGGGCAGGGCATGTGCATGGTGTTCACACACACATGCACAGGGATTCACAGAGTGTTCACATGCACATGTTTGGGGGTAGGGTGCATGCAGGGGGTCACCCACACATGCACGGGGGCGTGGTACACGGGAGGTCGCATGCACATTGCATTATGGGTGTATGTGCACGCGCGTGTGCTTTCGGCACTGGGTGCCAAAAAGTATAACCTTCATTGTGTATTATTGTGGATAAAATAAAATAAAATAAAATAAAATAAAATAAAATAAAATAAAATAAAATAAAATAAAATAAAATAAAATAAAATAAAATAAAATAATAAAATAAAATAAAATAAAATAAAATAAAATAAAATAAAATAAAATAAAATAAAATAAAATAAAATAAAATAAAATAAAATAAAATAAAATAAAATAAAATAAAATAAAATAAAATAAAATAAAATAAAATAAAATAAAATAAAATAACAAAACAATAAAATAAAATAAAATAAAATAATAAAACAATAAAATAAAATAAAATAAAATATCACTTGCCAATGTAATGTCTGCCAAATAGGACATCGGTAGGCCAGGGAAACTCTCTAATTGTTTATAAGGAATAGTAACAGTAATGTGTAACTACAACTGGTTAATGACAGACAACATGGCAATGCCTGGCAGCTATTTATTTCCCTTGCTGCCAGGCTGAGCCAGCCAATCCAAACCCTGTATTTTCCCGCCTAAAGGTAAGGGGCGGCCACATATTCTAACCGTTCTCTGGACACAACATATACCATTTCAGACAAGTGGCTGTCCAGTCTGTTTTTTAAAACTTCCAGTAATTAAGCACCCACACCTTGTGAAGGGAAGCTGTTCCACTGGTTAATTATCCTCACTGTTATCTAGGAGACACCTTTGAGAATTCTGTGGGGAAAAGACTGTGTGAAGTGTGTAAACAATTTCCTTTATATCGGGCTTTGGGGAAAGGTTGTGATTGACTTGAATCATGTCATGTTGTGGATTTTTTAATTAGTGTACACAATTCATTTTATTGCTTTATTTGAATGTTATATTTCAAGAAGGTAGAGATGCCTACTGTATTTTCACTGGCAGTCAGAGCTAATATTCCTGCTCTCGAATGTGATGAACTTCACTCATAAAGATGAAATTAAGGAATTGTTATAGAACAATTAATACCCAGGTGTTTTTCTATAGCTTTAGCCTATACAAGCCATTTGATAATAAAGATAGATTTTATTAGTAGACCTTGTTCAGAGACCTTTTAAAAAATATTTAGAAATTTGGAAAATACACCCTTTTTAAAAAGTCAAATCTGTTCAAGAAATATTACTATTTTTTGTCTTTGCATCAAAAGTAGAACATCATGGATGTCTTAGTTTCTTTTCTCTTGAAAAAAAAAAATCAAATACCCTCCACAGACCGACACACACACACATACGCACACACCTTTCTGCAGGCATTCTGTATATCAGTCTGCTAAGATCCATGATTCTTAGTATTTTGAAAAACCAGCTTCCTTTTTAAAAACAAAAACAAATAAATCCAAAATGGCAGAAAAATGTCTAAGCATTTTACAATACAACTTCTTTTGGAGATTAACGCTTTTCTAAAAATGAAATCCAGGAATTACAGCTGATCCAGAGATCAACTGTTTTGTCATGGATGCCCTATGCCAAATTATTGAGTAGTCCAGCACTCACAGGAAAAAGGTAAGCGTCAGTATTGTTTGCTATTGTCATTAGACATAAGGTATTGTTAAGTATGCCTTGCCAGAAAACAGAGGAGTTCTAAAATGTTTGCTGTCATCAAGATATTTACAGGCTCGGTTGTTATGTGTTTTAGAACTTCAGCCCACTTGATCTTCATGCCAAAGGCGAGAAGTTCAGTCCTTGGAATCTCAGGGTAACTATGGTAACACTCCCAAACCTTTGTTGTTGCAAATAGGCTGTCTCAAGGATGTTTTTGCAAAAGGCAACTGGTCTGGTGTTCTTTTTTTCCATGGAACTTGGAGGTAGCTTCTTAGATGAGAAGTGAAATGTCTTCTTCCTCCTCCTCCTCCTCCTCAAGGAAAAACAAAATAGTCCAGTTGCCTTTTGAAGAAAGCACTTTTGAGACAACTTTGAGACTTGAATGGCTGAGACTCTGCACAGACAAATAGACTGTCCTTTGTATCAGTCTAGAGCAGCTTTCTCCAACTTTTCTAGTTTGGCTGCCTGGCCAGATCTGGTGTTGGGGTATGTGAGTGGCAGACACACACACATACACTTCGCTCCATTTGTGTGTGTTAAGTATTAAGGAGTTAGCAGGGTTACTGAGCATATGCACAGGGGACAAATGTGGAGGTTATAGATATCCAGCCAATGTTCACACAGATATGAGCAGTCATACAGACAAACTAGCAGAAAAATAATCAGTAAAGGAACAGGGAGAAAAAGAGACCCATCTGGCTCCCTCTTATAGATAATTACAGCACTAGTCTTTAAAGCAATATTGCACTAATTCTCTTAACTATACATTGCTGGCTTAAGTTATATATTGGAAAAACCAACTAGTCAAGTATTCAGTACTGAAAGTATGAAGACTGGGTGAGGGTGCCCTTCACTCACACTAATGGAGCTTCATGCCCATGTGCTTATTCATCTCTCCTGCGGCCCATTTTCAAACAGGCCACATCCCAGTATTGGGCTGTGACCTGGGGATTGGGGATTCATGATCTAGAGAGAATTATGTTCTGACTCAGCATGGTGGTTTCTTATGACTTTTGAAGAAACTTCTTTGGTTAGCTGGATTCTGGTTCTGACTCCTCCTATATTAAAACTTGGTGAGCGAGAAAACATTCCCCAATAATGTATTTATGAACAAGAGAAAATAGACTGTTTTAGCTCTTGAGTATATTGTCAATTCTATTCCAGTCATCTGAAGTAAACTCTTAAGGAGATTAAAACAGAATATAAGACAGAGAAGAGTTGAATATACAGTATGCTTGTGATCTTATCATGTCACCATAGTCAAGCAATATAGATTCCTATAGATCCAATTATTACTATTCCTTCTTTATGTTTGAAATCTATTTAAGCGACCCAAGATGAGTTTGGACTTAACTATATTCAACTATGTTGACTATTACATACTAGACTTGAACCAGTATCAAAATGGCTAACAAAATACTAGTAGGATGGGATTCTGACTTGTCACCCCTACCCATATCAAAGAGGGCACCTGCTTGGTGAAAGATGTAAAATGGAAAAGATCAAAGGGTGTTTCAGATCTGGTAGCTTTATAAAGTTATGTGTGGGCATCTTAATTTTCACTTGCAGACCACTCTATTTAATGTTATGTCAGTCTCCCAAAGTACCAGAAAACAAAAATATGAGGTGATAAACTAGCCAGAATAAAAATATCCAACCTTTAAAATAAATTGGAGAAGCTGGGCAGAAGCTTTCACAAAATAGTAGTGTTAAAATATTAATGCTCTATTTTAGAATTTGATTTAATCCTACACACAAAAGATACCGCTGTTTTATACATTTCAAAATGTTGGCAGACTGATCCTGTAGGTCCTGTATGAAAGGGGGAGATAATTTGGCTGTGTACCAGCTTGCTGTTATAAGAGAAAAGTAGAATAACTAAACAATCTTCTGACATTTTCTGAATGTAAATTGGGAAAAGTTTTCTTTGGGGGAAGGAACAAAACAACCTGAAAGCAACTAAACAAACATGATAGGCAAATGGCAAAAATGCCCTTGTGTGGAATTGTAAACTGGCATAACGGTCCACTAGGAATTTCCTTTAATAAGTCGAAAAGAAGGCTATTATACACCTGTAAAAGTGGGTAGTCTCCCTCCACTTCTTCTCTTTGAAAGACTTCTTATTAACCTAGAAATTACTGAGGGCAAAAATTCAACCCAGTTCTATGTCAAATGGAATCAATTTATTTTCCTGTTGGGACATGTCACCTGTATTTGTTTGGTGTGTATGCAATTGATATTTAAATGTGATGTTTTCCATGGAAACACATTTCAGTGCATAGTTAGAGGTTTTGGGATGTTTTTCCAGAAGGGCATGGGCATATAATCAAAATCAGCCTTCTAAGATGCTTCAAGTCAATTTCATGCCTGGCTCATTCATGGCATGGGTATCCAGAGGACAATCAAACACTCATATATGCCCTCCATGGGACTAGACTGACTGATCATTGCCATTTCTTTTCCACGTTTGTTACAAAGGTTGACTTCTTTGCATGGTGTTTAATTTCTATAACTGTGTAATGCATTCTGATGGCATTTAGGGCTGAAATGCTATGGCTTGAAGGAAACTAGAAAGCAGAGATTACTACAGTCATTTCCGTAAAGTAAACCAGACTGATCCTGTCTTTACATCCATTAATATTCAAAAATCTGAACTATACTGGGAATATTTTGTGAAATTCATTAATGATATGTACATGGATTTTCTTAGTTTGCTGTATTTAGGTTATTGTTATTGATTCAAAACTCCCCCCAAAGATTTTTTTGGGGGAAGGCTAATAGACTCTTGCATGCTAATTGTGGCCATTCTTTAAACATGGCATTAGCCAAACTTTTTCTTTACTAAAAGGTTGCCATGTTAGATGTGCCAATCACCAATTTTACTATTTAAAAATGCCAATGGAGTCCAAAGAGGGTCCAGAAGGATTCAGGAAAATAAAGATGATAGCGGAGGCTGATCACTTCTTTGATGCCATGCCAGACACCCATATAATTATATTTGAAATTAAAAGAATCTACTTTGGGGAAAATTTGGTAAACACTAAGAGGGTGTATAGGAATATGGTGTTTCCCAGAGGTATCCACTTAAGATCACAATTCTACATAGTATATATTTAAAATAACCACCTAAAAATGAATTGATTTATAACCACAATTGAATCTAAAATTACTGTTGTTAAGTGAGACATTTGTTAAATGGGTTTTGCCCTATTTTATGACTTTTCTTGTCACAGTTGTTTAGTATCATGGTTGTTAAGTGAATCTGGCTTCCCCTTTGACTTTGCTTGTCAAAAGGATCATATGATCTTGGAACATTGCAACCATCATAATTTTGATCATGTGACCATGAGGATGCTGCAATGGCTGTTTAAGTGTGAAAGATGGCCATAGGTCACTTTTTTTCAGTGCCGTTGTAACTTTGAATGGTCATTAAATGAAATGTTGTAAGTTGAGGACTAACTGTATTACAAGAATGATGGATTAAGGGAGAAGCTTTGGATACTTTCTTAATATGGACTCAGTTGTTTTTGGTGTGGGACACCACTTAATCATGTATTTGATGTTATACTATTACATATGTTTCATTAAAAAGAGAGCAGTAATTAAAGTTACATTTTTTAGCAGAAGATCAATTATTACTTTATGTATCTTATCTATCTTCAAACTGAAATGGTTCTTTATTGTTTGCTAAAAAAAAATTAACCAATTTTATGCTTCATAACGCAACTTTTATTACAATGCAATGCATAAAGAATACTAGGAAAAATTAATATGCAATTATCTTATTGATATAAACAGAAAAATAATATTAAAACTACAAGACGGAAATACCATAACTGATAATTGCAAGCTAATAATTATAATAATAATACATACTTCTTTAAAAAGGGGAAATTTCCCTGGCAAATCCTAATGAATATTAAAAAAATAACATTGACCGGAGAGATAAACTGCAAAAAATTAATGAATGGACCTGCAATAATAAAAGGAAATTGGTGAAGCTATAACACATAAGAAAAGCACCTGAACCAAATGATTTTCGAACCTATTATAAATCTTTACAACTGTTGCCACACACAATGAACTTAATTTTACAAACTATAAAGATACTAATCAATTGGATAGAAGAAGCCCAAGGTTTGACCTCTCCAAATTATTCTTGCCTGATATCATTACTAAACCTAGAGGCATGTGCTTTTTTAGTGATACAATTTGAAGAGCAGGTGGGAGCCATGCAGGGCCGCCGATAGGGCGGTACTACTGGGAGTGTTGTCATGGGCCCGGCCAAATTGAACAATGAGGGGCCCCCGGTTTTGCCCGCCGGCCTCCTGGTGCCTACAGTAATTTGTGCCCAGTGAGCAGCTCCTCGCACATGCGCAGTACCGGCCCTCTCTTGCCGGCCGCCTGCCTCACCAACGAAAAAGGCGGGCCCTCTGGCCCTCACAAGGCAGGACTCGAAGCCCCAATGGAGCCTTTGGCAGCGCGGTCCTCCAGTCCCAGAATAAAGCGTGCGACGAAGGTAGGAGCCCCTCCAGGATGGCGGTTGCGCTAGTGTTAGTTGTGTTTGTGTTAAATTTTGTTTCTTTCCTAAGCAGCCTTCTGTGTAAAAAAATCCATTTGGGAACGAGTCGTTCCCAAATGGATTTTTTTACACAGAAGGCTGCTTAGGAAAGAAACAAAATTTAACACAAGCGCAAGTTGTAGGCTTCGCACGCGTGCGCCAGCATCCCCCAAAAGGCCCCCCGCGCACCCTTTTCCAAGGGCACGCACAAAGCCGTGGCCGCCCCAGCCCCCCGTGCCTCTAGCCCCCTCACGCCCCCGTGGCTACTCGCCGCTGCCCTCGCCCGCCCACCCGCTCCACCTCTCTTTCTTCTCTGCAGGCATTCTCACAGCGGGGGCCTCCGGCCGGCGAAGGCGATTTTCAATGTCGGGCGTGCGGGCTGACGCACGCTCTCTCCATCTCCCTGCCAACCTGCACAGAACATTCAAAGTAAGAGAGAAGGTTTTTCTTACTTTGAATTTTCCGGGTTGGGCTGGCAGCAGGGGGATGGGGAGAGAGCGCGTCAGCCCGCGCACCCGACATTGAAAATTACTTTCACCAGCCTCCGGAGAACAAGAGAGAGTGAGAGCGACAACAGAACAAGACAGAGAGAAAGTGAGAGAGAGAGAGAGAGAGAGAAATAGGGGGAGAGAAAGAGATAGCAAGAGAAAAAGAACGAGAGAGAGAAAGAGTGTGAGAGAGAAAGCAAGAGAGAGAAAGAAAACAAAGGGAAAGTGAGAAAAAGAGAGAGAAAGAGGGGGAGAGATAGAGAAAGAGAGAGAAAGAAAAGAGAGAGATGAGAGAGGAAGGAAGAGTGAGAGAGAGGAAGAAAGCAAGATAGAGAAAGAGAGAGAGAGAGAAAGAGATGAGAGAGGAAGGAAGAGAGAGAGAGGAAGAAAGCAAGATAGAGAAAGAGAGAGAAAGAGAGAGAGAGAGATGAGAGAGGAAGGAAGAGAGTGAGAGAGGAAGAAAGCAAGATAGAGAAAGAGAGAGAGAGAAAGAAAGAAAGAGAGAGGGGGGAAGAAAGCAAGATAGAGAAAGAGAGAGAGAGATAGAGAGAGAGAGAGAAATGAGAGAAGAAAGAAAGATAGAGAAAGAAAGAAAGAAAGAGATGAGAGAGGAAGGAAGAGAGAGAGAAAGAGAAAGAAAGAAAGAGATGAGAGAGGAAGGAAGAGAGTGAAAGAGAGGAAGAAAGAGAGAGAGAGAAGAGTGGAAGGAAGAGAGAGAGAAATGATAGAAAAATGGGAGAAAAAAGAGAAATGAGAAAATGATTGAGGCAGAGAATGACAGAAAAGAGAGAGAAACAGAGAGAGAAGTGATTCTTGATTTAAAGCATATGGTAAAAGCACTTAAATAATAACAGAGAAAAAAACCCAGCCCTCACCTGTTTTTATTAATAGTTTTGCTGGTTGTTTTAGTTTTAATAGTAATGGATTTTGGTTTTTTAAAATTATTATTGACAAAATTGAACGGGTCCAAAGACGGGCTACAAGAATGGTGGAAGGTCTTAAGCATAAAACATATCAGGAAAGACTTAATGAACTCAATCTGTATAGTCTGGAGGAGAGAAGGGAAAGGGGGGACATGATCGAAACATTTAAATATGTTAAAGGGTTAAATAAGGTCCAGGAGAGAAGTGTTTTTAATAGGAAAGTGAACACAAGGACAAGGGGGCACAATCTGAAGTTAGTTGGGGGAAAGATCAAAAGCAACCTGAGAAAACATTATTTCACTGAAACAGTAGTAGATGCTTGGAACAAACTTCCAGCAGACGTGGTTGGTAAATCCACAGTAACTGAATTTAAACATACCTGGGATAAACATATATCCATCCTAAGATAAAACACAGGAAATAGTATAAGGGCAGACTAGATGGACCATGAGGTCTTTTTCTGCCATCAGTCTTCTATGTTTCTATGTTTCTATTAATTTCTTTTAATAAAAAAGAAGGGATTTATTTATTTATTTATTTATTTTTAATTTATTTATTTCTATGCCGCCCAGTCCCAAGTTTTTCCTTATTTCCAGATTGCATTTCTTCTTGGTGAGGTTCCGCCCATTGCTTCTTTTACTACCTTCAGGTGGCATGGAGAATAAATAGATGCCATCTGCTCTGTGGCAGCCCTTTAAGGATTGGGAAACTACTATTATATTCCCCCTCAGTTTTCTATTTATTGAGCTAAACATACTGGTTCTCTTAGCCCTTGTTCATAGGATTTAGCCTCTAGGCCAGGAGTGTCAAACTCAATTTCATTGAGGGCCACATCAGGGCTGTATTTGACCTCAGAGGGCCGGGGGAGGGCTTGCCCAGGGTGTGTGGCCATGGTGGGCATGGCACGGGATTTGGGGGGCAGTAGTTTTAAAATTGCCGGGGGGGGCAGACACTTAGGCTGTATGGGGCCCCAAAATTCCTGATGGTGGCCCTGGAGCCATGGGAAGAGGGCAAGGGGTGGCACAGGTAGATGTTGTATTCCATTCCTAGAGTGGGAGACACCCTCCCCATTACAATTGTCATTGTTGGGGAGAACTTTTGTGGTAAAATGAATGCTTGGCCAAGAATAATGTTTTTGTTTCAAACAATGCTTATTTTGACAACTGATGCTACTGCGCATGCGAAGAAGTGTCCCGGGTGGGTGGGCAGAGCCTCCCATTGGTAGCACTATCGGTTCTTAGAACCACGCCAAACCAGGAGCAACCCATTGCTGAAAACAGCCCTTTAATATTTAGGCACTTATGAACAATTTAAGTCTCTCTTGATATAAACAGATGGGAGCAATTTTATGAAGATCCAGCATTTTTTTAAAGAACCAAAAAACATTGTGCAGACATGTTTTTGCTGTAATGTTTTGCAGGTAAGAAAACGTTCTGGATTATCATTATCATTATCATTATCATTATCATTATCATTATCATTATCATTATCATTATCATTATCATTATCATTATCATTATCATTATCATTATCATTATCATTATCATGCAAACAAGATCACTATGCTGGATTTCGTATTTCATTACCAGTCGGGCGCTTCCCAAGCACCTAGGACTGCATGATGTAGCGGCGAATTATGTTTGACAATCCCAGTAAAGCGGCCTTTTGCAATTGACAGATGGAGATTTTGTCAATTCCAATGGTTTTCAAATGTCCGCTGAGATCCTTTGGCACTGCGCTCAGCGTGCCAAGTACCACTGGGACCACTTTCACTGGCTTATGCCAGAGCCATTGCAGCTCAATTTTTAGATCTTCGTATTTCCCTAATTTCTCTAGCTGCTTCTCCTCAATTCTGCTGTCTCCTGGGATTGCGATGTCGATGATCCATACTTTCTTTTTCTCCACAATCAGGATGTCTGGTGTGTTATGCTGCAGAATTCGGTCAGTCTGAAGTCGGAAGTCCCACAGTAGTTTTGCTTGCTCATTTTCGACCACTTTTTCAGGTTTATGATCCCACCAGTTCTTTGCCACTGGTAGATGGTAGTTCTGGCACAAGTTTCAGTGGATCATCTGGGCCACAGCATCGTGTCTATGCTTGTAGTCACTGTGCCATCTTTTTGCAGCAGCTGAGTATGTTGTTGTTGTTGTTGTTGTTGTTGTTGTTGTTGTTATTATTATTATTATTATTATTATTATTATTATTATTATTATTATTATTTGGCAGGAGAATGCTCTGATTATTTATGGACAAACAGAGCCAATCATATTACGATTATGCATCATCAACTCACATCTGAAAAAGCTGCTTTTAAAACTTTCCAAGAGTTTAAAAAATGCAATTTATTGTAGAGTGATTCTTGTTAATTTATTCAATTTAACCATTTATTATTTGATTTATTTAGTCTTGATTAATTGCCATTTCTGATACTCCACACTAAAAGGTTCTAGAGGAATTAACTCAATTCTTAAGTAAACCTTTTTATATGATGTTGACAAAACTTGATGAAATTGATATTAGTATTTACATGATTTTTAAAAATAAGCTTCAATACCCTGTTCTAGTCAATCAATAGAGTATAGCATTAAATATTATGCCATTAATTTAGACAGCAAACAATTTTGTTTCATGTATATTGAATACTTCTCAGTGTATTTAATAGTGGCTGGTTACATTCAGTTTTTGAATAAATGACTCAACACTTAGAACAAAAATTAATATTATTTTATTTTTCCTTCAATTGGTACATTTTGGATTGACATTAATGAGATAATAACTCTGGATCAATCATTGTATGTTATGGATGCATACAGCCTCATTGACTATTTTTCCAATACTGGAATCTTTTTTTAAAAATGTAATTTGAAGGATTAAGTGTTTACCTATGAGATAACACTAGATGAAGTGTGTGCTTGATTTGTAATAGTGGATTACTCATCTGTGTCATTGTTTTCAGTTTTCTATTTAAAACATAATTTCTATTCTGTCTTCCTTATTTGTTGTTCGTTTTAATTTTGCAGTTGTGCTGATTTTTTAATGCTGCTGTAAGCATTCATATTTTCTTTATTAGTTAACAGAATAAAATACAAAAAAAATTAAATAGTTTTTATTTAAATTCTTTAAAAACATAACAACCAAAAATAGATAAACATACATTTACAGAATACAAAACAACAACAACAACAAAAAAACAACAACAACAATGAAGAAAGAAAAAACAACAACAACAACACCATAACAAATAACAATCAAAGTATATTTTACATCATCATATGAGGAGGGAAAATGTAATTACTTCTATTGTTAAATATTTCATATTCTGGTAAATACAGCCGGTATCCACTATTAATCATTTTGGTTATCCATATTCTATCAATAGTAATTTATTTCCTAGCCGCCTTCTATGCACTCTTTATTAAGTATTTAATTTCCTGAAGATCTTTATTTCCATATATCTATTACACCCATATTGTACCAAATTTGTTATACCAATAAAGGAAAAACAAATGAATTGTTATCGTCATATTTTAATTTAAACTTTCATTCCTTCTCTTGAACTTCCATTCTAGTTGCTGTCAATATGTGTATCATTAAATAATATTTATCTTTATCTAATTTCTAATCTATAATTCCTAAGAGGAACACTTCAAGTCTTCTGTTTATTTTAATTTTAAAAAATAAAATAAAAATATTAAAGAGCAGCAAATGCATAACCTACATGTAGTGTTCTCCACAATGAAGTTGAATTTATTTATTTATTTATTTATTTATTCATTCATTCATTCATTCATTCATTCAATTTTTATGCCGCCCTTCTCCTCAGACTCACGGCGGCTTACAACATGTTAGCAATTGCACATTTTAACAGAGCCAGCATATTGCCCCACAATTCGGGTCCTCGTTTTACCCACTTCAGAAGGATGGAAGGCTGAGTCAACCTTGAGCCGGTGATGAGATTTGAACCGCTGACCTACAGATCTACAGTCAGCTTCAGTGGCCTGCAATACAGCACTCTACCTGCTGTGCCACCCCGGCTCTTCCCTATTTAAATTGTGTTTTTTGTGTTTACACCTCTATATCTAAATTACCAAATGAAAACTCCATTTATGCTATTCTTTTTTTCTTTTTAATGAGGCATTTTCTCTGTTTGGAAATTGGACTGAAGCCTCCAGTTTAATGACATCAAATATGATTTGTCTGTTGTTTTTTCCAATCAGGTTTTTATGAGACAAGATTAGTGTAAAATGGTTAAGAGTGAAAAAATATGTCCATATAGAAAGGAAAAGTTTAACACCTGTTCAAGCCTGTACTTTTGTAAAAATGACTTCTTTGCCCCGAAACAGATGTCCTTTCAGCTCTCATGATCTTAGACATAATAAGGTAATTTCTTTCTTATTTGGCATTATTAACCTTACAGACTGTAGCTGGTAGCTCTGTCACACTCTTCAAATGAGACCACTTTGAATGAACTAATCTATAATTTAGAAGCACTGGGGTTAGTTGGGAAATTATATGTGTCAGAAGTGATTTGAAAGCAATTTAAATTGTTAAAAGAGTGCAATACTTCTAGGTGGCATGGATAGCTTTTTCTCAGCTCAGTTTAAAAGTGTTAATGTTGCCTGTTTTGGGATTAATATCCCTCCTGTGCTATGTTTTTTAAAATTTTATCACAGTTCTGAATATTCCATAATGCATCCATGTAACATCTCTCTTCTGCAACTTGCACTGTCTCTAAATGGGCTTCCAGGTACAATTCAAGGTGCTATACCCAGTGAAGGGCTGCAAAAAATTTTATTACCACACTGTGGGCATGGCTTATTGTGCGGATGTGGTTTGATGGTCATGTAACCAAGTAGGCGTGGCTTGTCAGCCATGTGACCAAGTGGGAGTGGCTTGACAATCATGTGATTGGGAGTGGCTTAAAGTCATGTGACTGGGTGGAAGTGGCTCACCGACCAGCATAAGTTTTCAAATAGGTGCATGGACTCTTTTTCAGTTGATTAAGTCACATTATTTGAATTACCACTAAAAGGACAAATGATAAACAGCATGATTTGTTGAGGAGCACAGTAACATTTTTAAGGTTTTGTACTGAACCCACAAGATTCGGTATGATAACAGATTAGACAAAAAGCTCCATTTTCTTTAATTGCTATAAAAGTTCAGTTCTAGATAATGATTAAAACGATTAAAGTATTTATGGGTAAAAACATACATTTTAATTGATTCCTATTTTAAAACTAAGTAAGGAGCATGCTAAGGTACTAGAGAACGAAGGACAATAAAAATGATTAAGAATTCAATAAATAGTGCATAAACCTATTATCCCCACTGCAGCCCCCCCCCCTCATGGGGGCAGCAGCCCATCACTGGCTATTCCCCAGCTATTGTCTCGGGTTGCCCTATCACACTGATGACTAACGTTTTTGCCATTGCGTGCCAAAAGTGGGGGGAGCACAGGGGGCAATGTGTGCATGTGCCCACATCCATAATTCAATGCACCCCACACCTGTGCATGAACGCATGAACCCTCCCCCCATGTTCCCTTCCTTTTGGCACACAATACCATAGATCTGCCATCACGGTCCTATAAGATTAAGATACAACATTATAATTCTTCTATTTCCAAGTCACACCTAATCTGATGTTTCAGGAATGTTTTCCTGCCCATGCCATGGGCTGAAATGGAGAATTCTGCTACATTTTTAATCTTCCCCATCCACCATTGTTGTGGTTAGCTCTGGCCCAGCTCCTGCCCCAAAGACTGTGGATGTGGGGGAGACATCCACATGCTGCAGGCCTGTTTTGCTCCCGGTGGAATCTGCTGATGAAGGCTCCTCTGACCAAGAAGACATGAGTGACAGGGAGGAGGAGAGTGTGGCAGACAGCTCAGAAGGAGATCAATTATCTAGCTCCTCCTTGGATTCGGAACAAGAGTTAATGATACAGCCATGCAAGCGGAGAGCGATGCATAGGCAGCAACAACTAAGAGATTATTATCAAAGAAAATGAGGCCACCTGTGGTTGGGTGGGGCTGTGGTAATTAGTGAGGCTGCTATAAATAGCAGCCTGTGGGTTTGGCCATTGTGGAGGATTATCTGATCGTTGTGTTTCATGCCTGCTTTGCTGACTTTGACCTTTGTGTGCTGATTTTTCCCCGCTTTGAAACTAAATCAGAGCAAAGTGTGTTTCACTTTGTGAAAGAAGAAGGACTGTGAATTGCCTCACAGCTGCAAGCTAAGTATCACAGAACTGATAAGGGACTTGTACAAATTACCAGTTTGTTTGGAGATGAGTGCTCTTTGTTATACAAAAAGAGTGCATAGTTTATTTGAATTTTCGGTATAAAGAACATTGTTTTGAATTTGACTGAATTTGTCTGAAATTGTATCTGTGAATTTTCGGGAGGATTCTACCAGAGAGCTCGACAGAACAACCATATACTATTATAGCCCACATATAGAGAAAAAAAGATTGGAGATTAGTGATGCATATGTCTATTTTACTCTTTTACTCTTCCAAGGGACAAAATAGGCCAAATATTTCAAAGACACATTAAGTACACTTCATCCTTCTCTGAAAAGCTAGGCATTACTATGGAACAGAGGTGAGGAAAGAAAGAACCTTCAGAGTTAGGAAAGACACTGAAAGCTATGAACCTGTAGAAGACAGGCATAAGCAGCCCTACAAGAATGAGAAAAGAAAAAAAAGCAGAATAGCAATGGAAATAGAAATAGCATGTAGACTTATGTACAGCTCTCTCTAAGCGGTTTACAGAATCAGCATATTGCCCCCAACAATCTGGGTCCTCATTTTACCCAACTCGGAAGGATGGAAGGCTGAGTCAACCTTGAGCCGGTGATGAGATTTGAACTGCTGAACTACAGCTAGCAGTTACCTGAAGTAGCCAGCAATGCTGCATTTTTCCACTGTGCCACCCCAGCTCAGAAAATGTTTATTTTGAGGGGCAATGGCAAGGGAAAAGAAAGAACCTAATCTAATTAGAGTCATCCTGAGAAGACAAACAGAATACTAAGGGGAAAATATGTAATTGAAGGAAAAGATTGGTATTTAAGTCCACATAATTTGTCAAGACTGTATAAAAGTATTTCAAATGAATGTTGGCAATATAAATGTAAAGAAGGGACTTTTTATCATTTATGGTGAACATGTGAAGCAAAGAAATATTGGAGTAGGATTCATATCTTAATACAGAAAATTCTTAAACTGAATATAGAAAGAAAATCTAAATTTTGGATTTAACGGAAGAAGACAGGGAAAAATTTGGAACTCTGATGTTATATACGTTGATGGCAGCAAGACTACTCTATGCAAAGAAATGGAAGGCCATTTCAATTCCCGCCGCAATGGATGAATGGCTGCAAAAATTGATGGAGTTAGCAGAGATGACTGAATTGACTGCTTTGATTAAAGGAAAAAAAAACACACCTTTATTTCTATTTGGTAACCACTTCTGGACTTTGTGCTTGAGGTAGAAAAAAAAGGAAGCTTTGACTTTAGGTTTTACCGATTAGATAGATTTGTTGTTATAAAATTGCTACTTTCTATTAGTTTGGAAATGTAAAAGGTTGATGGTAGATCTTAATGCCTTATTTTACTGCACCAAAGAAGTTGAAAGTCCACCCCTTTTCTTCTCTTTTTCCCTTGCTTTTTCCCACGATCCACTTCCCTTTTTCCTTCCTGATTTCCCTAATATTTACTTTTGTATTCTCTTTGTATGTCATATTATAAATTAATTAAAAAACTATTAAAAAAAAAAGAAAAGGAAAAGATAACTCAAGAGTTTGGGTGGGGGGAAACAGATAGGGGAAGAAAGGAGTTTCAGATTTACTGCATCACTTTGCCCACCAAATCAGTTCCTCAAATCCAGGACCAATTTCTATGTCATAGCGGGGGTAATTTTACTGTCCCAAGGATGACATAACTAATTAGTATCAATTTTGTCAGCTTCTTATAAAGAAGAGTTATTGGCATAGGAATGACTGTTAATTTCTCCCAAACCTCAAATAAGACTTAAGGACAGCAAAAGCATCTGGACTAAAGAAATGGAATCACAACTTTTTAAAGTTTAAATACTTACCAGGATTTTAGTGGGTCAGGTGAGAATTATCAAGCTTTGACCAAAGAGAAATTGAATTTTAGTGTTCTATATTCCAACCAGTAATAGCAATAGCAATAGCATTAGACTTATAATACTGCTTCATGGTGCTTTGTAATAGAAACATAGAAACATAGAAGACTGACGGCAGAAAAAGACCTCATGGTCCATCTAGTCTGCCCTTATACTATTTCCTGTGTTTTATCTTAGGATGGATATATGTTTATCCCAGGCATGTTTAAATTCAGTTACTGTGGAATTACCAACCACGTCTGCTGGAAGTTTGTTCCAAGGATCTACTATTCTTTCAGTAAAATAATATTTCCTCACGTTGCTTTTGATCTTTCCCCCAACTAACTTCAGATTGTGTCCCCTTGTTCTTATGTTCACTTTCCTATTAAAACACTTCCCTCCTGAAACTTATTTAACCCTTTAACATATTTAAATGTTTCGATCATGTCCCCCCTTTTCCTTCTGTCCTCCAGACTATACAGATTGAGTTCATCAAGTCTTTCCTGATACGTTTTATGCTTAAGACCTTCCACCATTCTTGTAGCCCGTCTTTGGACCCGTTCAATTTTGTCAATATCTTTTTGTAGGTGAGGTCTCCAGAACTGAACACAGTATTCCAAATGTGGTCTCACCAGCGCTCTATATAAGGGGATCACAATCTCCCTCTTCCTGCTTGTTATACCTCTAGCTATGCAGACAAGCATCCTACTTGCTTTTCCTACTGCCCGACCACGCTGCTCACCCATTTTGAGACTGTCAGAAATCACTACCCCTAAATCCTTCTCTTCTGAAGTAATCCTCTCTAAACAGTTTACGGTGTCAGTGTATTGCCTCCAACAATTTGGGTCCTCGTTTTACTGACCTTGGAAGGATGGAAGACTGAGTCAACCTTGAGTCAATGAGAACCAAACTGCTGGCAGTTGGCAGAATTAACCTGCAATACTGCACTCTAACTATTGTGCCATCATGGTTCTCTGTACACACAGTACAATCTTTGCCTAATTTGGAAATAACTGTGACATTTTCCTCATTAAAACTAAAGACATGGCTTAATGAGGGCTAATGAAAAATAATGGTTTCACTTCCATTGCTACCATTTAAGTACAGTGGTACCTCTACTTAAGAACTTAATTCGTTCCATGACCAGGTTCTTAAGTAGAAGCAATTTTTCCCATACAAATCAATGTAAAAGCAAATAATGTGTGCAAACCCATTAGGAAAGAAATAAAAGCTTGGAACTTGGGTGGGAGGAGGAAGAGGAAGAAGAGGAGGAGGACAGTCACTTCTGAAGGAAGAAGGTGAGGTGAAGGGAATCAAAAAAATCCAAAACTTTAAGGCTTAAAGAAAAACAGGGACTCTGAGGTGGAGAGGAGGAGCATGCACCTTCCATACACCCGGCACGAGGCTGCCTCCCATACACTGCACCAGAGAGAGAAAGCCAGGCGGGCAAGAGGGGGAAACCTCCCACTCCTTTGACCAAAAGGTGGCTGCTGCTGCTGCTGCTACCTGCTTCCTCTTCTTTCCCATGCTGAAGGGCTCCCCTCTCCTCTTGCTCGCTCACTTTGTAGTCTCCGCCTTTCCTTCACTGTGATGACTCCTCGGTTTGGCTGAAGCCGAGTTGATCCGACCAGGGCAAAGTGCCCCCTTTTGCCTTTCCGTGCCCAGACACTCTGGGAGGCAACCTTGCACCAGGTGTATGGGAGGCAGCACGAAGAAGTCACTACAGCGAAGTGGTTTATTCCTTCTCCAAGCACCCAGAGAAAGGAAAATGCTCTGAGCTGCCAAAGCCTCCTTAAACGCCACCAAAAGGCTCCTCTGGAAGCCCAGAAAAACCTGAGATGGCTGGGATTTAAGGGGGAATGGCAGGAAACTGGCCAGGCCTTTGTGCCACTCTCAAATTTCCTGGGAAATTTTTCCAGGCTCAGGTTCTTAAGTAGAAAATGGTTCTTAAGAAGAGGCAAAAAAATATTGAACACCCAGTTCTTATCTAGAAAAGTTCTTAAGTAGAGGCGTCCTTAGGTAGAGGTACCACTGTACTGGTATTTTAATACATGAAACAGGGAAATAATCCTAGTAATGGGCTCTTCTGTCACTATATTTTTCACACATTTCTGCCAATCACAGAGAAGCTTCTCAATGCTGTCATAAACAAACTTAACTTTGTTCAACCAAATCTTGATATCCACTTTAATTCCTTCATATGAATCCTACAGATGCTCACAAATGTGTTCGTTACATTTTGAGTAAGATAGAAGTTGGATGATGCCAAGTTTGGCCTGTATGGCATGGGTGGGGGGGTGTAAGACAGCGTGGTCCAACTTTGCAGTTGTCTCTTGGGTGGCTGATGATGCCAAGTGTCATGTTACAACCAAATATATTTCTTGGGCTTCCAAATTCTGCCTTCTGTAATTATTGTTCCTAAGTTTTTGAGTGTTAACAAGGTAATGCATTCTGTGGAACAATTGAAGAAAACCATATGAATAATGCCATCTGCATCCTAATAACTCTGAGTTTTTCTGCCAAACCCAAGTTTCTCTTTTATTTTACAGGTAAAACATTTATATTCTATGGAGTGATGCATCATTTCTGGGTCATAATGGTAAATCCATGTTTCATTGACTGTCACAAAGCTGTGAAGAAATTTATCACTTTCATTTTTTTTAATAGCATAACAATTGCTGCAAATCTGAACTCTTCATCTCTGCTGTCATCATACAAGGAACCCAGCTTGCACAAACTTTCTGATGTGAAAGAAATATGAATAATGTGACATACATTCCCTTTATAAAATAATTGTACAACTTTTAAAAACACAAAAAAGAAAAGAAAAAGGAAAAATACCCCCCCCCCTAAAAAATACATACATTCTGAAAATACATTGCAGGGGCTTAAAAATAAGTGAAAAATACAACAGAAAATAAGACAAGAATATACTAAGTTGTTAGAACAATAAACAGTTGCAATTTTAGGTATAATTATCGAATGTATTCAATCTATATATCTATATCTCAGGAGCGGATTCCTCGTACCTGATACTACTGGTGCGCTGTGTGACGATTCTTGTGTGCATGCACGTGCTATGCGGGCACGCATGCATGCATCCCCAGCATACAACTGGCGTCTGTGCATGTTGCTAGTGAAATGATCACCTTGGCGTCCTTAGCAACCTGCCGGTGATGTCAAAGCTCCACCCCCGGAATCTCTTCGTGGGAGGGGTTCCCCGTTCGGGTTCAGTTCAGGTTCAGCCGAATTTTGCGTAAAGTTCGTCCGAACTTGACAAACCCGAACACCATTGGGTTCGCCCCTCACTACCCACCACTGTTATATCTAATACATTTATATAATAATCATGCCTTTTAATCTACTATGCTTCGCATAAATGTCCCATATTTCTTTATATTTATCAACACAATTTATTTCTATAGGCAATCCGCTCATAGGTAGCAAGTGTAATCAGGTCTTCAATCCAATCAGTAAATGGGGTCGTACCTTTATATTGTTACAGGTTACAGTATCTGCCTTTTGTCTAAAATAAGGACATTTACAATATGTGGTCCAGTTCTCAAATTCCAGGTAGTGGGTATGTAATTCAAGGGAATCTCTGTCAAATTTTATTTTTGCTCCACAATTACATTTATATAGTGCATATAGATTATATAAATCTTTCCAAAGTGGGCCTTCACTAGATGTCTTGAATTATCATTCCCAGTTTAGGGGGGACATGATCGAAACATTTAAATATATTAAAGGGTTAAATAAGGTCCAGGAGGGAAGTGTTTTTAATAGGAAAGTGAACACAAGAACAAGGGGACACAATCTGAAGTTAGTTGGGGGAAAGATCAAAAGCAACATGAGAAAATATTATTTTACTGAAAGAGTAGTAGATCCTTGGAACAAACTTCCAGCAGATGTGGTAGATAAATCCACAATAACTGAATTTAAACATGCCTGGGATAAACATATATCCATCCTAAGATAAAATACAGAAAATAGTATAAGGGCAGACTAGATGGACCATGAGGTCTTTTTCTGCCGTCAGACTTCTATGTTTCTATGTTTCTAGGTTAACTACTGGCCAGAAATTCTGAGCTGTAACTCAACAGATATAGGGGTCCAAAACTTGGGGTAGGCTCAGGGGTGGGCAGCAGGTAGGTAAGGGTGAAACACAGTTCCACTGGTGGAAATGAAGATGCGTGCTCAGCTCCAGCTGATCGGCAGTGGTCACTTCCTGGATTACTGGTCTCGGCTTGGCTCACCTTATTTTTGTTGCTGCTGCTGCGTCTGCGCTCCTTGCTTTTTTCTTCTTTTCTTCTTCCTGGCCTCAGACGAGCTTCTCTCTCTCCTGCCTGGCTCCCCACCAGCCTCATGCAGCCACCTCCCGCCTGAGGTGCAAGCAGAAGTTGTGGGTGGAAGCAGCGCTGGCATCATGTATGCTTCTGGCAGCACCCATTCACCTAGCTACCCAGCCTGAGGCCAGGGGGCAACCCAGGAAGAAGAGCACAGGAAACACGAAGCAAATTGTCACCCCAGCAAGAGACACTGGTAAGATTGTAAGTAGAGGACTTAACAGTTCACTTGAATGATGATGATCGTTCAAGCCACTCCACCTGGTCACATGGCCGGCAAACCTCTCCTACCCAATCACATGACCATCAAGCCACACCCTCAAAATAAGCCACACCCACAATATGGCAGTAAAATTTTGGTTGGCCATTACTGGGTAGGCTGAATAAGTATCATTTTATTTACATATCTCTCATTCTCTTACTGTATTCAGAATAGTGTCCAAGACAATAATTAAAACCTCCAATAAAAAGTAAAATAAAATAAGTTTGTTATAATTGAATGGTCAAGCTATGAACAAATATAAAATTGTTATCCAGCTTGGAAAAATTCTTTAAGTAGATTTTTCCTCCGGAAACCCTTCTTCTGATCTTAATTTCAATTTTCCTAGTGGCTGAATATCTCTGTTTGCATTATAAGACAAGTCTTTAGAATTTTGAATGAATTATGTCAATCAACTTTTTATTATGCTCAAACACCATAAGAAGAGCAGGATATTTTTAAAAAATATATAAAAATACATACGTAAATAAATAAATAACATACATACATAGCTGAAAACATCTTTAAAAAATTAAATAGTCTATAAAATGATAGAAAACCCACAAAGTAAATTTATCATATTACAAAGCACTTATAATAGTGGTCTATATACACATTTAATTTGTGGCACATGTCATCTCCTGACATATTTTAAAAGCTGCTGCACAAAATCATAACAACACTATATTTTATAGCGGGGTTGGTATCTGAGACCAGCAAGAAGATATAAAACCTCAAGAGCTAATGACGTCTTGATCTTTACATAAGGGAAAGGGCTGGCATTACTTCTGATGCCCCCCACTCAGTCAATCTGATCTGACAATATTAACTCTTATGTCTTCCAATCTATTTCAAAGTCTGGCAAAATTTATCCAGACATTTGTGACTTGGTTGTTGTTGTTTTTTAATCTTTCATGGTAGCAACCACTTGTTGACTTTTCCTTCAGCATCCCAGAAGCTCATTTCTTTCAACCTGTCTAGCTGTAGTTCATCCCCTGCACTGCATATCTGAAAGTCCTTTTCCTATGGCTTCACCTATCTAAGTGGCTACAACTGAGTGAATGATGGTAGTCTGATCACCAGGATAAATCTGATCTGAGAACAAGCCTGTCAGTCAGTGCATCTAATCTCCTCCTTCCCTACCAAGACATTCTTTTAAATTTGTCTTTTGCCTGGCAAGCCTGCTGCACCCTGCGGTCCTGTCCTTTTAAAGACCATGAAACTTCAGCACAACAGATCAGGATCAGAGATCTTGAAGCAAGGGTTTTGAATCAAGACTGGCAGATTAAACTCATTCACTGTATCTCAAGTGAGTAAATCTCCACTTGCACCAAATTCAGCAGAGAGCACAGACCCACTTATCAAAGTCTGTGAACCCCGTCACAAGCTCTCTTTTGTCAACGTGCATCACTTTGATTTGTATTATCTGATGATTGCAAAGAATTATGGGTTGTCTAAATTCAGAAGGTGCTAGTTGTGAATAATTGGTTCCACCAGCAGACTATTCTCCTTCCTGTAGTGCAGGAGACACTTGATATTCTTTGTGCCTGTGTCTGTGGGCTATTCTGAATGAAATCTGTTCTGACAGATCGGTGGAATTATTCACAACCGATTTCCACAAAGGGTTGGGAAGTTGTCAGGTTACAAGGTTATGTGTTTTCTGAAAGACAAAGGAGGAGGCAGAAAGACTGTGATCACTACCTTTCAAGTCTTTGGCAAACAGTTCTTGGAAGCTATACAAACTGGTAGCCTATAATTTATTAATCTAGTCCTGCTGATTCTATTGGACTAAGATTTTCATTAATTTCAACTTGAATGTTTTTCAGATACTCTGGACTCTCTCTCTCTCTCCCCCCCCTCTCTCTCTCTGTAGCATGTGTAGGTCTGCATATCTTCTTTTGGAGATCTGAATATTGCATCAATTGCATTAATCCCATATCGCATAGGTTTTTATCAAGAAAAGGTTCCATTGTACAAGTTTGGAAAATAGCCAACTGCTGAAATCTAAATCTAAAATCAGATAGAAATTCTAAAAATCTTGTATTCACTTGGGGTTTACAGCATGTTGAAATTACTCACCTTTTCCTTTAATTAATCATGCATGCATGTGCTTGGTTTTTGTAAATCTTCAGCAAATGCTAATCTTCAAAAGTTTTGAAAGTTTTTCTATATGTGATTCTCAGAAGGATTCTTTTCTGCTATTCATTACCATGATGGTAGAAGGTATATTATGGTTTCACAGCACCATGCTATATGCTTGACTGAATTTCTTTTGTTTATTCTCTGACATGACTCTCTGTAAAGACTGCTGCACAGATTACAGTTTATCTACGCTATTTTAAGGGTAGTGCTAAATATAAAGTGCAGAGGCATATATTGATTATGTTCAAACATTCAAATGTACATTCCATAATTGTACTTTTCTAAGAATGCTATAGTTGGTTGAATATGCCAGCTCTGTGTAAACAATGAAATCTGAATTCTATACTAGTTACAGATAATGGTAAATACCTATAATGCTGACAGGACTACTTATATCAAAATAAGTAATGATTGCCATATCATCCAAAAAGAAAGATTTGATTTCTATCCCATGCTTGGGTAACTTCAATCTAGGCACTCCTGTTATCAATCTGTCTGTTGCTAACTTTTCAGAAAATCCCCGCCCCCAACTTTATATTTTTGTCATACAGGAGTGGGTCTCTTGCAATACTTCAAGAATATGTAGTTTATCTTACTTTCTTGGTATTTAGGACTATTATAAAGATGAAATTCTTTCACCAAGATCCAAAGGTACTTTTTCAAGAGACAACTGGACTTTCTGGTTTTTCTTTGAAGACGTTATGCTTCTCATCCAAAAAACTTCTCCAACTCTGATTGGATGGTGGGGAATGAAAAGATTTATACTTCTTGCAGACAACAAGTCATTTGCATTCTTTTAGAGAGTCACTGAAGTCCCCTGGAGGTTTGTCTGTCTTGCCAGGGTCACCTGAGTGGTGCAAATGGATGTGGAGCTTTCTTGGAATGGCTAAAAGGACTGTATTGTAGATTGGAGATAGATGATGTCTTCAAAGAAAAACCAGAAAGTCCGGTTGCCTCTTGAAAAAGCACTTTTGGGACAACCATGACCTGGATGACTGAGAATCTCCATAAACATCTTTCACCAAGACTTTACCTTGAAAATGTTATTTTTAATCTACATTTACTGTTATTTTTCATCTACATTTTTAATTCTTTGTATTCAGTTTACACTTTTCAATAACGAGAACAATCTCAAGTGATCATCAGGGCAGAAAATGTGGGATATAAATCAAAACTTTCTTTTTGGATGGTGTGGCAGTTCTGCAGGTCACCATAGTAGGTCATCGAGAGAAATGTTATGAATCTTTTGCAATGGCTTCAATAGACCAGCCAAGACTTCCTGCAGTGCTCACATATTGATGGCTGCAGCAATGCTAAACCTTGATCTCATCTTCATTTTAGCAATAATTTGACTATATTTTACCACAACCTGATAGTGATTATGTCTCTTTGCAGACAATGGGAAGTAAGTCTAAAGACTATGACTCCTGCTGAGAGCTCTTCAGGGTCAAATGAATGTGAGCAAAAGGGTCAGTTCTAATGTATGATCTTTGGATTCTAATAATTGTATGTGGAAAGAGGGGATCTACTAAAAATAGATACAAATTACTCTAGGAGGCCTACTATACAGGTTACATCTTCCACCACCACCACCCCTTTCTCTCTCTCTCTCTCTCTCTCTCTCTCTCTGTCTCTGTCTCTCTCTCTGTATGTCTCTGTCTGTCTGTCTGTCTGTCTCTCTCTCTCTCTCTCACACACACACACACACACACCCTGTACCATACTTACACAAGCAAAACCATGTATTTTAATATTCATTTCTAATGTGTAGGTCCACCTTTCCAAACAATATAACTATTGGCAAATCTTTCAATATTACAATCTGGAATTCTGTATATGTATGGTACAAATTCTGTCGGTCCTATTTGTAGGACGGATTTTACTGCTATTTGTGTCAGACTGAACCATGGATATTTATCCCCCACCCTGCCCACCAAAAATAATTTTGTGGAAATTTGGTTTTTCCCTGCAATTACAATCCTTGGAGGGAATCTGATTTCCCTTTTTAAATCTATTTCTTCGCTTGCTAGCAGTTCTCTGCAACATACTAGAAGCAGATTAGTAGCAGAAAGTGTGTGTCTTGAAATCTTTCTTTTATTTTATTGGTCTGGAATATTAAAATGATTTCTGACTGGTAATTAATATATGAAGGATGCTCTCCCAAGCACTCCTGGAATTCAATCAGAAACATTGTTTGATGTTATGTACGGCAAGATTGCTTTATGCACAAAAGTGGAAGGACACTTTGATTCCCACAATGGACAAATGCTGCAAACATTAATGGAGGTTGCAGAAATAGCTAAATTGACTGCTTTGGTTAAAGAAAAGAGCACAACTAAATTTGTTTCTACTTAGAAACTGCTTTTGGACTTTGTGCTTGAGGTGGAGAAAATGAAACTTTGTTATTGGATTAGATAGGTTTGTTGTTATAGAAATGGCTAGTATATATTATTATATCAAAGTAAAAAGTTGATGTTTTATGCTACCACATTACTCTACTGTACCAAAGGATTAGGAACTCAACTACTTTTCTTTCTTTTTACTTCTGTCCTACACTTTTCTCCCTTTCTACCTCCTTCCCTTCTTTTCATATCATTTTCTTTTGTATTTTGATATTTTACATTGTTCTGTATTTGAATAAATTAATACAATTTTAAAACATCAAAACAATGATGCAACATTGTACATGGCAAAAAGAAGAGGCTATATTCCATAACATCTTTCAATTTCTTCAGATAAATTCTTTGTTGCATCTTTTTCTCTCTGCCATGATTCTTAAATACCCTCTTTTGTTCCACTCTCAACTAATGGTAGGAAATGAAAAAAAAAGTGAGAAAAGGGGTGTTGGTGCTTACCTGATATCTTGTCCAGTCAGCTAAATACCGAGTCTGTTAATTTTGAATTTAGGGGCTCTGCCTTGCCTGGATTGCCCAGTTACAATGAAGTCGAAGGACACAGACTCGACGTGGCCATGATCCAAATCCAAGAAAAAAATCATCACAATGACACAACTATGTACAGATGGAGCCAGTGAAAAAAGGGTGGGACTGAATGATGACTCCACCCTACAAGAAAAGGTGTATCAGGTAAGCACCAACTCCCCTTCTCCATAGTGGGCAGAGTCATCATCCAGAATGGGACATACCCAAGCAGTCTGTTCACAGGAGGCAAAAAGCAGGGCTCAAGCATGTCCATCATCCAACACCCATTGCAAAACATGGTGACCAAAGGAAGCATCCGCTGATGCATAGGAGTCAATTTTAGAGTGATGAAGAAACTGGGAGGGAGCCAACCAAGTCATTGTGTGGCACACCTTCTCAAGGGACGCCTGGGTCACCCACACCACTGAAGTCGCTGCATTTCTCATGGAATTGACTGTGATCTCTGCAGGCAAGCCACTACCAAGGCATTGTATATGGCAGCAATCATATCCTGAAGCCACTGGCCACAGTCCAGAATACAGCAAAAGAGCAAGGCAACAGATCAGATTAATCTTATAATGTAATTAAACCATTTAATAAAGAATTGTCCTTCTTTCCAGAGTACTGGACAATTTTTCGGTTCTTCTATATTGGTATGATGGGAATTGGATGCAGAACTTTCTCTGATGGAAAGCAGATGCTCTTTCATCAAACTGTAGTACTTCTCTAATTGTGGGTGAAAGGGAAGAAGTGCCCTTAAGCTACATTTTATTTTATTCTTATTTTTATTTTAGGAAGTTTATATTGCTACCTATTCACACATGGTGACTCAAGGCAGCTTAAAGGAATATAAAAACCACATATATATAAAAATAAAACTAATAAAAGGGAACAATCACATAATAAAATAAAAAAATTAATATAATAACCCTCCACCCCTGCCTAGTGCCCTCTACCATCACATGTTTTTGTTTCCCTGATTCATTTTGTGGTAGGGTTCTGGCTTTCCCTGTTTATTTGTCTACTTAGTGCTCTTCCTGTAGCTGGCACACCATCTCCTACCATTTTTGAAAACACTCTGTTGTTCAAAATGAGAAATGGAAAGAGAGGCTATGCTTTTTTTCCCCAATTTTTTTTTTTTGGTTGAGTGAAATTGTATGCAATATCATGTTGTTACACTTTTCCAGCTGAAGTCAACCTATTCCAGTAATTGTGGGTCAGACCCTGCAGGTTTGTGTTATGCCATCTTTTGGTCCAGCATGGTACGCAAGTCAACCGTTTCTTTCTAGAATGATTTTATTACAGGGGGAATAGTTCAGGGGAGGTGGAGAATGATCAAGCTGAAGTGAGCCTGGTAATCATGAGTCATTCCACCCCAGGCAATGCCCTTCTATCCATAAAGGGCAAGAGACTTAAGTGATGGCAGCCAGGAAAATTACTGTGGGGAGCTTGGAGGGCAGTTTTCTGCAGCTTTGAGAAACTCTCGTTTAAAACAAACTATGGTATTGCTTACAGTTCTTCTATTATTTCTAAAGCAGTGGTTTTGCTGGGAGGGTGGAGGGGGATGTTCTAACAGGAAGGAATAAAAGGCTGAAAAAAGGAAAGACTCCATCCCATCAAAAACAACAACCATAAATAAAACATGGGGCTTCTAAAAAAAGGCTGTTTGATGTTTATTTAACCTGAATAAGATTTCAACCTTGAACAGAGCAGCTGGAACACAAACACGACTCACGGGGAAACAATCACCATGGGGAAGCAGAAGAGGCAATGCAGGGTACCCAACTCTGATCGCAATGACCTGCTCTGTTTTCCTTCCACATAGAAACATCAGTCTCAGGCAAATCATCCCAGATGAGGTTCACAGGGTGGCTCAGTAGAAGGAGATCCATGTTTGTCTTTGGTGGCAAAAAAAAATATCAGAAATTTTAGTAGTACCTTTTCCGACCTTTTATCAAAAGATATAAGCTCACAATGACTCAGACAACAGGTAGAGCAAATCTAGCTTCTGTTTATGAAATCAAGGTGAAGACCAGGATGGTGATGAAGGAATTCAAAAATGAACTTATCAAATGAAAATTCATCTATACTATAAACTCTATTAACAGAAACGACTCCAACCCAAAAAAACCCCACTCATGGCCTGACCTATCCGTTCTACAGAATCCGCTCCCACGAACTCTAAACAGAACTCAAAAAATGTCAAGGATATAATAACCTATACAGTGACTACTGCACTGACTGCGTCAAAACTAAGACCCACAATCCACCTTTCAACATTCAAGCCCCCATAACCCAAAACCATCCCAACATCCAATCTGCCTTCAAACAAAATCAACCCTACATCAACAAATACTAGGTGTGCACACCCCTTACTTCCTCAATATCAGCTACTACTTACCTTAAATGCAATCTAATGAATGCCAGAAGCATCATAAACAAAATATCTGAACTTCTTTTCTTACTAAAAAACTGCTAACTGACATTAGATTTGTCTGCAAAACATGGCTAAATGCATCCCTCCCTGACTCCATTATCACAGTGAGAGACTATCATGTTTACCAGTCTGATCGTGAAAACCATGGAGGAGGGAGAGTTGCCATCTTCTATTAAAAAAAATCACTAAACCTAAAAAAATATCCAAGTTAGACATGATCTCGGTCTTCAAGAAACCATCATTTGCGATCTGACCTTAAATACCACAATTCGCTTCCTACTAAGTTATAGAGCCCCTTATTACAATAACACACATGTGAACAAGTTAACCTCACTACTAACATGGGCAACCTCTTACCCACATCCTCTCATTTTTCTTGGCGACCTCAATCTACCTCATATCAACTGGACCCTAAATGAATGTACAATTAAACCCATACATTCAACTCTTTAGAATGTTATTACCAATTTAGGACTCAAACAACTAGTAACAAACAATACTAGACTCAGCAATTGTCTCATCTTCTGCAACAGTTCACACTCAATTTATGGACTAGAAATAAAAGAGCCCCTTTCCAAGAGTAACTACAGTATGATTGACTTTTGTCTCAATATATGTCCTTACAAAAATCATAATAATAATAGGAAAACCAATAATATTTTTTAAAAAGCCAACTATAGTATCATAGATGCTGACCTCTCATCTCTTGATTGGCAGACATTATTCTCTGGCTGTAATACTGTTGAAGACTACTACAATATATTTTTGCTAAAAATGCTAAGAGTCATTAAACTATATGTACCACTAATAATCACCAAAACCAAGAAAAACAAATTACCCATAAAAATAAGGAAGTTCCAATCCAAAAAAAGGGTCTCTTTGGAGGAAAAACAAAACTGGGTAAGTTACAAACTTTAAAAGTCACTACAAAAATCTATGCCATCAATAAAGACTGAATGCACCAATTACCACATCAATCAAGAAGAAAACCTTCTGTGCACGAAATCCACACAAGCCTGCTATAACTTTGTTAACAACCAACTCAAAGACTTGAGATCCATCCCACACCTAAAAGGACTAAATGGTAAAGAATATAATGATGAAGCTGTTAAAGCCAACCTCCTTAACACATTCTTCGACTTAGTCTTTTTAAACAGCAATGGCTCATGCTCAATATTTCCTAGTGGTACCACAAATAACTACAACAATCCAACACAAATTGATTTTACAGAAGATAATGTTGGAAAGGATTTGTGCAACCTAAAACCATCCCCATCTATTGGATCTGAAAGACTATGTGCATTCTTTTTTAAAAAAATCTCATCCATAGCTCAACCTCTAAGCATAATTTTCTGGGAAACTGACCTTATAATTTTGCTACTCAAATTCCCAGCATTTAGTATTGGACAGGTAGGCAGGACGGCAATCGGCAGGGCCCCGTTGGGATTATAAATCAACTTTTAAAAGTGGCACAAGTTTGTATAAGTACTGTTCTTAAAACAGCTGCAGGACATTAAGTACTTTTACTACTATTACTGTACTGTAGCTCAGGAATAGTCTTCAACCGTTTTGCTCTAGTGAACCAATTTGAAATTTGACAGCTTGTCACAAACACTCCCACAATGGCTGCCATAATAAGGAAGAACACTCCGAGTGTGAGAAAAATTCACCAAGTAAGACCACAGGAGTCCAAATGAACAGAAGCAGGCTTTTATTACTTTGATCAAAGGACCTCCAAAGGTGCAGAAAACACTCTCCAACCCAAGAAGGCAAAATTACACATTCAAGCATCAAGTTTTTATATGACAAAACATGTTTTTCTTCTTACACTCTGGAAAATCCCCCTCCCAATATGATACCAGTAGACGCTTCCTTAATTTTTTTTCCATGTTCTTTTCGGGAAACACTCCCTCCAAATAGTTACTTTCAAAGAAAATCCCCTAAACATATTTCCTGTTTTCACTACAATCTGTATCCTGTTTTGTACAAAATATATTTCAGCTGATAGATGAAAGTTCATTTCTGCACATGTACAAGATTATGATAAGTGCCCAGAGGTTCATTTGATTATATAACAGAATAAAACATGGCTGCATTTATGTTCCTCTCTTTACAAGAATAAATCACTTCTTCATTCCATTTTCTCACACCGAGAAATTAAATTTGGTGACAGTGCCCTCCTATAATTTATTCGTGACTCTCCTTTTTTTTGGCTGAATGGAACTTTGCAAATCAAGCATTGGGCTGCAGCATTACACCCTACCCCTTGATTTTGAAATACAATGCTGAAGTACAATATGGACCATCCCTCCTGAGGGATGTATGTATGTTTTTTATATATTGGGGTTTCTTGTTTTTTAGACTTTTTAAATGTATTATTGTTATTTTAGATTCTAACTATTAGATTTGTCATTATATACTGTTTTTATCATTGCTGTAAGCCGCCCCGAGTCTACGGAGAGGGGCGGCATACAAATCTAATAAATAATAATAAATAAATAATAATAATGTGGTAAGCAGCCCCTGTGCTTCTCTCAAGCAGGGCTCCCACACAATGTCTACTCTGCAACTTCCCACTAAAGAATGGTTGCTGGAATTGGGTATTTCTAGTTTAATGAAAAGAAGGACTAGAGGCGACATGATATCAGTGTTCCAATATTTGAGGGTCTGCCACAAAGAAGAGGGGGGTGTCAACTTAATTTTCAAAGCACAAAAGGGCTGGAAAAGAAGGAATGGATGAAACTACCATATTTTTGGAGTATAAGATGCACTTCCCCTCACCCTAAAAAGTGGGTGGAAATGTCTGTGCATCTTATACTCTGAATATTGTGGTGGGTGGCCAGAGGGGGCTGGTATGGCACCTATCAGCTGTTCTAGAACAGTACACAGATGGGCTGCACCAAACAGACAGCACCAAATGGGCGAAGGTGAACGGGCCATGCTGAATGGGTGATAGCGAATGGGCCGTGCTAAACAGATGGTGGTGAATGAGCGGTGATGATGCTGAATGGGTGTCATTGAATAGGCAGAATTGAAGAGGCCAGATGAATACCAGATGGTTTGCTAGAAGGCAGAGGCAGATTTTTTTTCCCCTTGCTTTCCTCCCCAAAAGCTAGGTGCGTCTTATAGTCTGGAGTGTCTTGTAGTCTGAAAAATGTGGCAATCAAGAAGAGAAGCAAGCTAGAACTAAGCAAGAATTTCCTGACAGGTAGAACAAATAATTAGTGGAACGACTCACCTCCAGAAGTAGTGAATGCCCAAACCCTAGATGTTTTTAAGAAAGATTGGACAACCATATGTGTGAAATAGTGTTAGAAGACATAGAAACATAGAAGCATTGAAGATTGACGTCAGAAAAAGACCTCATGGTCCATCTAGTCTGCCCTTATACCATTTCTTGTATTTTATCTTAGGATGGATATATGTTTATCCCAGGCATGTTTAAATTCAGTTACTGTGGATTTACCGACCACGTCTGCTGGAAGTTTGTTCCAAGCATCTATTACTCTTTGAGTAAAATAATATTTTCTCACATTACTTCTAATCTTTCCCCCAACTAACTTCAGATTGTGCCCCCTTGTTCTTGTGTTCACTTTCCTATTGAAAACACTTCCCTCCTGAACCTTATTTAACCCTTTAACATATCTAAATGTTTTTATCATGTCCTCCCTTTCCCTTCTCTCCTCCAGACTATACAGATTGAGTTCATGAAGTCTTTCCTGATAGGTTTTAAGCTTAAGACCTTCCACCATTCTTGTAGCCTGTCTTTGGACCCATTCAATTTTGTCAATATCTTTTTGTAGTTGAGGTCTCCAGAACTGAACACAATATTCCAAATGTGGTCTCACCAGCGCTCTATACAGCAGGATCACTGTCTCCAAGGTTTCTTCACAACTGTTATTCTGTTAATTCTCTAATTATTTCTAGCCC
The DNA here is from genome assembly GCF_031021105.1 of Erythrolamprus reginae. Taxonomy (NCBI): domain Eukaryota; kingdom Metazoa; phylum Chordata; class Lepidosauria; order Squamata; family Dipsadidae; genus Erythrolamprus; species Erythrolamprus reginae. The sequence continues at coordinate 175,156,253 of NC_091951.1, read as the reverse complement.
TGGTTTCATTCATATTCTCTCCCTTCCCCCTCCCTGCCTCCCTCACTCTATTTTCTTCCTTTTGCACTATTGGAGTGGCTAAGATGAGTATAGACTGAAAATAGTCTTTTGTTAAGAAAGATGGTTGTTAAGTTTTGCTCCATTTTACAACTTTTCTTGCTACAGTTGTTAAGAGAATAATTATAGTTGCTAAGTTAGTAACATGGTTGTTAAGTGAATCTGGTTTCCCCATTGTACTTGTCAGAAGGTCACAAAAGGTGACCACATGACATCGGGACACTGTACAAATAAAAGCCAGTTGTCAAGAGTCTGAATTTTGATCACTTGACCACTTGGGTGCTACAGTTGTGGTAAGTATGAAAAACATCCATGTCACTTTTTTTCTATGCCACTGTAACTTCAAATGGTCATGAAATGAATGATTGCAAGTCAAGGATTGTCTGTACTGATTTCAGGAAAGAAAAATCTGTTATCTGCTATGTATATTAAAGTTAATGAAGAATTGAAGACAATGGGAGAAAAAAAAACCTTGAGTTCTGCTGGCATTGAAACTCAAACCTCTCTTCCAGATAGAAATATGTGCCCAGAAATATGCACAATGTATACAAGCTAAATTAGAGCAAGATAGAAATATGAAGGCAAATGCATCATTAAGGTCAATCCGTAGTAGAAACAAAAATTTGTGAATTCTAGCTCCATATTTCCCCGGGTGTCTATTTTTCCTCCAACCTGCCTCCAGGTTAGGTATATTTCTTAGTTAGTGGGTGCTCAAAGACATTTCTTTGAGATAGAAAGCAAACTGAAGCTGGCCCCATTCCCCTATGAGAGACCCACAATAAATTGCAAGCTATCTATCTGAATTGGCAAGTTTATTTCCAATGTATGATTGGCAAACATTTCATTGATTGATTCATATTTCCCTATCTGAGTGTATTTTCTCCTACCTCACTAAAGTAGTGTAGGAAGCAATATCCACATGGTTCAGTTCCAAACCAGGAGAAAAACAGTGGAGACAAAATGGAGGCTGATTGAAAAAAAGGTCTATTTATTGATGAACAGAACCACCAAGCACCTGGTTCTGGTGCAGTTGACAAAATGGAGTTGAGAGTGTGGAGTTTTTATACCTTCTCTTCAGATCTGCACTTAAGCTTCCTGTTCCTGTGCAAGAACATATATTCTATTGGCTGTTGTCAGGCTCCCATGGGGCCATGTAGGGGTTATGTTGAGGTCATAGCTGGCTCTATAGGCAAAATACAAATCCTAGGTTTTTGTCTGAGCTAAGTTTAGTTGAAGTTTCTGAGGGTGATGCAATGAAGGGACATTGGGCAATTCCAGTTGTGGCTGAGAGGTAATTCTAAATTTGTTCAGACCCTGATGCAGGGAAATTAAAAATATCCTGTCTGGAATGGATTTCTGCCTGCAATATTTGCTTTGCCTATGAATAGAGCTACCTGGCTTCTTTTAATAAGTGCTTTATCTCTTAAGTGCTGACATCTGCTGAGGGCTATTAAGAAAGGTGGGGCTGCGTTCTGACTCCAGTAGCATGTTTCTCCATTTATCCCTTAGGAAAATATAATATTCTGCCTTTTTAATATTTCCTAAAATATTTCATTCTTTAGGAGTCAGGTGGGTGCTAACTTTCTACAGTAGCCTGTGTGGACCTCAGAGTTACTCATACAGACAAAGATGATACTAAAGCCAGTGTACTGCCGTCATTTGATTTTAAGTTAAAGAATCTTTTCAGTAAAGAAAAAATCGGAGGGATAGAAATGTAGTGTCTACGGGCACACTGCTGGGAAGAAATCACTGGATTACTCCAGGCTTCTGTCTTTAGGTCACATTATTTTAGCAAGTTTCCTATTCCTTGTCCTGCAGGCTATTTGGCTCCAGGCTTACTGCCTGAAGGATTTACGGATTTATTTACAAATTTAGCCAAAAAGATATAATGCAGAGAGAAGAGTTTGTCACCTTGTTTTTTACAGGACATTTTTGCCCTTAAGGTTACGTTCAAAAAGCACTTTAATATACTTATTTTAAAAATAATCATGCGTTCTTTGACTTCTATCATCCTAATAAATTCATTTATTGGGAATGCTAATTCAAAAATATTCCTGCACCAATCCATGATAAGTGCAACTACAAATTTTTAATTAGGTTCAATACTTTCTTTTAACTGCTATTAATAAAATCAACATAAATACTAAATCCACATGTCGTTATTGAAATAGCACATAAAGATATTTCACTGATAATGATTAGGTCATACTCTATTCAATACCTAATATCAAAGGCACACCCATTTTAATGAAGGGGGGAAATGTCATATGTCACATGAGACAATGTGACGACACAAGTTTGGCACCCCTGCTATAACATATATTTCCAGAATAATTTCAAAGGTGCAAATGACCAAACATTTTAAATAGCTTTACTCCATGAGTTAAGCATCTATATTCTTAAAAGATTACCTGGCAAAGATATTCCTCTTTATAATTTATATATAGCTTCACTTTTTTTGCAACAACAGTAAAATTGCCATTATTTTGGTTCTGTTTACCACCTTCAAAACTTCTTGTCTATGTTTTCAAATTTCACATTCTTGTGAAAGGAAAACATCAGAACTGCATCCAATATTTTATATTTGCATGGATTCTTTTCATATATCTGTCGATGTGTGTGACGTAGGAATGTTTTTTCTGGTTTTTATAGCTCCACTGTCCTTTCCCCCAGATAACAAAGTTTATTATTGAAAATAAGAAAAGAGAAACCTAATGAAATAGTAATAAAATTTATTTGAGTCCAATACAATAAATAGACAAACCAGTCTTTCCAGCCCCATAGTCCAAATAAGTCTCTCCCTATTTAGGTTATTAAGGAAATAATCTTGTTCACTTATTTTTAGCAGTAAGTAACTTTTTTTTTACTAAATTCAAGTTCATCCAAGCATAGTTGGTTATCTGTTTAGAGATTGTGAAAACAGCATTTATTCAAAACACTACAGGCTTGAATGAATTCATTTATAAATTACTGCTAATTTAGAACAGTCACTATTTTTGAATTGTAGTTTAATCCTAATTATCCTTTAAATGAAAATAGATTGAGACATTCATAAGAGTATTAGGCATTATAAGTTCAAGAGAGATAAGTTCTAATAAAATAAATTAAGCTGTACAGTTCAGAAGAAGAAAAAAACAATATCCATTTTAGAACAGAGCCTTCTGGACTCTGAACAACTTTGACTGGCTTTCAGTGCCCAAGACTATATTAAAAAAATATAATAAGAAGCAACAAGCAAGCAAGTCAAGCTAGAAGAGCAAAAAAAATAAAATAAAATGGCAAACCTGGCAGATACCCTCAAATATTCCACAGTAAGATACTGGTTGAAGCTAGAAACGGCTTTGTCACTCATAGATTTTCACGGGTACAGGTATGACGGTCTTGGTATATTCGGGTTTCTTCCCGTGTAGGATTTGGAAATTTCTGGCAACGTTTCGATGAGGTCCCACTCATCATCTTCAGGCTGGTGTTTCTGTCCTTGTCCTAAGGCGAACACTGCGAGACCTAAGCTGCCTTCCTTCTATAAATATACTGGTGGCTGGGTGTGGTTTGATGACTCAACAATTGCCTGCTGTGTAGAAACTTCCTGGTGAGTCAGTGGGGTAACATCTGGGGTCATTGATGTAGCTGAAGTATGCTGATTAGTTAATGGTTGTTGATTAGGCGTGATATCCTGAGTAGTTGGAGCTTGCAGGCTACTTGATTAGTTTGCAATATGTGTTCTGAGTCTAGTTTCTGTTTTTATGGCTGGATTACGTTTGAGGGCTGGTTTCCAGATGTCTGGTAGGCGGGAGGTATCATCCCGCTTGTTCATATTTTGGGGATGTTTTTCTATCTCGATGGCTTCCATTATTATTCTTTTGCTGTAGTGTTCTGTTTTGGAAATTAATTTAGTACTTCATGTCCTGTAGTTTTGAATTGTTGGAAAAGGGAGGAGGTTTTTTCTTTTTTCCTTAATGCAACCCGAATATACCAAGAAAAGAAAAGAAACCCGAATATACCAAGACCGTCATATATATATATATTCGTAGATTTTCACGGGTACAGGTATGACGGTCTTGGTATATTCGGGTTTCTTCCTGTGTAGGATTTGGAAATTTCTGGCGACGTTTCGACGAGGTCCCACTTGTCATCTTCAGGCTGGTGTTTCTGTCCTTGTTCTAAGGCGAACACAGCGAGACCTGAGCTGCCTTCCTTCTATAAATACTGGTGGCTGGGTGTGGTTTGATGGCTCAGTGATTGCCTGCTGTGTAGAAACTTCCTGGTGAGTCAGTGGGGTAACACCTGGGGTCGTTGATGGGACTGAGGTATGGTGATCCACAACCATTAACTAATCGCTGTGTTCGCCCTAGAACAAGGACAGAAACACCAGCCTGAAGATATATATATGTAGATTGTTCTGAGTTCGGGTTTTGCCCCGTGTAATATTTTTCATGTATAGACACTCTGTGGGACCTTATCGGCCACTGGGTTTCATGCGGTAGAAGGCAGTTCCGGAGGTATTCTGGTCCACTGCCATGTCGGGCTTTAAAGGTCATTACCAACAATTTGAATTGTGACCGGAAACTGATCAGCAGCCAGTGCAGGCCACGGAGTGTTGTAGAAACGTGGGTGAATCTGGGAAGCCCCATGATGGCTCTCGCGGCCGTGTTCTGCATGATTGAAGTTTCCAAACGCTTTTCAAAGGTAGCCCCATGTGGGGAGCATTGCAGTAATCGAACTTTGAGGTGATGAGGGCATGAGCGACTGTGAGCAATGACTCCCTGTCCAAGTAGGGCCGCAACTGGTGCACCAGGAGAACCTGGGCAAACGCCCTCCTCGCCACAGACGAAATATGATGTTCCAATGTTAGCTGGAATTGGGAGACAAAACCCACAGCCACTCCATCTTGTTTGGGTTGAGTTTGAGCTTGTTGACACCCATCCAGACCCCAACAGCCTCCAGGCACCAGCACATCACTTCCACTGCTTTATTGAAATCTTCAATGGAATGTAGGGAATGTCAGTGTTGGTGTTCTGCTTATAAGGGCTTCATGTGATCAGTAGGTCTTATGATGGGAAAGTGACTTACTGATTGCACAAAGCTCTTATAAATATTTCCTACATTCTATTGAAGATGTTATCTATACTGGTAATGAAACATTACGAAACCCATCCACAAGCTCTGAGAACAAACCTCTACTTTCATATATAAATATATTTTAAGACTAAGAGCCAGCTTGGTAGAGTGATTAAAATGCTAGACCAAGATCCAGGGGACTGTGAACTGTAGTCCTCAGAGGCATGGAAGCCAGCAAGGTTGCAGGAGCGTTCACCTTCTTTCAACTCTAAATTGGAAATATTTTTTCAACAATTCTCCCCAATCTGTAGGTGATCCATGTGGTACATTAAAACCCATAAGCATTAACAGAAAGACATTCAGTCTGCAATGGACTGGTTTGGAGTCTATGTAGTAAGAACAACAATAATAACTATAAGATTGTTAGAAGAAAAAACAATTTTTAAACTTGTGATTTAAAGATTAAATTTGACCTGACTAGAGAAATATTTTGGGTAGCATTTTAAAAAGTAGATGGTTGTTCATATTTGATATTGTATGAGATTAAATTAGGAAAATATAATATGAACATTGGTTTCTTAGAGTGTTGACCGTATTTTAAATATTGAATATTCATTTAAACTAGAGGTTGGTGTATTGAATTGGTGTATTAAAAGATTCAGGAATGAAAGCTCTGCCAGAAAACAGCAACAATCTCAATTGTGGTTGACCTTGGACTGTTGTTTAGATCTTGGTCTCCTGCTCATCCATCATTCTGGGAAGCTGTCACAGTTGAGTAGTGCAGCTCATTAATTATATATTAACCTCATTCATGATTTTTAATCCATAGGTAGAGCAAGCAGAAGTTGGCTTAGTTTTCCCTTTCCTCTTCTTCCTTCTGTTTGCTAAATTAAATAAGCAATGTGTTCTAGGATTATAAACAAAACTGGCACCTACATTTAAATTTCCCGGATGCAGAGAAAATAAATAATGAATGCTTTTCAAAGAAAGATAATTAATCAGATTGCATTTTTAAGACAATTATAAACTGTTGAACTCAGGGCCAACACAGAGAACCTCTAACAATTCATATGCAGCTGATCTACAATACCCAGGAGCTCCAACCAAGGTTAGTGGTGAGGAATCCAGGGAGTTGTAGTTCAGTCATTATTGTAGGCCTTACATATTCTTTCCTCCTGAAGTTGTGGATGATGTATTACTTTGATGTATTGGTTAATGTAGAAAAGCACTCCTTTGTCCAATTACAATCAAAATCTTTTTGAAAATACATATAGGAAATGAGCACCAAGTTTGCATTATCATTATTTTCTTAAATGTAATTGGACTAGTACATTTTCTGTTACGTAACAAGCAGCCATAGATTTGATAATCTATGAGAAATGAGAAACTTTTCTGTCTACAAAGAGCCTACCAAAACTTGCCACTCTGAAAGATTTGAACTTCAGACTTCCAGTGGTTATGTCATTGTTTAGAGAACGAGGGAACTGTGCTGGTTTTCCTTGATGCCCAGAAAGCCTTTGACAATGTTAATTGGAAATTTATGATTCGGCAACTTAATACGATGAAATTTGGGACGGAACTTACAAAAATGATAGAAAAGATCTAAACAAAACAAAAGGCTAGAGTTATTGTGAATGGGGAATGTACTGACATATTTGATATTCAAAAAGGTGTAAGACGGGTATCCACTATCTCCTCTTCTATTTATATTAACATTGGAAACTTTATTGATAAAAAATTAAAGAACAAGAAATTAAAAGATTAACTATTAGAAAATAGGAATATAAAATTCAAGACTTTACCAATGATTTAGCATTCATAATTGAAGAACCAATTGGATCAGGACCTAATCAAAAAGATCGAAGAATTTGGAAAAGTAGATGGATTAAAAATTAATAAAAATAAAATTAGAATATCATGCAAATGTTTATTTATTCCAGTAATGCAACTTGAAAGGTGAAACTTTATATGTGAGAGATATTCATAACATGCAAGGCAAGATAGTTCAAGCTGTGATTTGTCATAATTGTGATGATTATGGGGTACAGCTCATGAAAACCCCAAATCCCCCATCTCAGAAAATTAGAATATTACATGTGATCAAAAAAAAGATTGTACATAGGACAATATCAGACTTCTGAAAAGTATAAGCATGCATATGTACTCAGTACTTCATTTGGGCCCCTTTTGCAGCAATTACTGCCTCAAAGCAGCATGGCATGGACACTATCAGCCTGTGGCAATGCTGAAGTATTATGGAAGACCAGGATGCTTCAATACTGGCCTTTCGCTCTTCTGCATTGTTCGGTGTCATGTCTCTCATCTTTCTCTAGGCAATGCCCCATAGATTCTTTATGGGGTTCAGGTCAAGCGGGTTTGCTGGCCAATCAAGGACAGTAATCCCATGGTCATTAAAGCAGGTTTTGGTGCTTTGGGCAGTGTGGGCAGGTGCCTAATCCTGCTGGAAAATTTAAATCACCATCTCCATAAAGCTCTTATGTGGATGGAAGCATGGAGCCTCCAAAATCTCCGGATAGACAGTTGCATTGGCCCTGGACTTAATGAAGTACAGTGGACGAATACTAGCAGATGACATGGCTCCCCAAATCAATACAGACTCTGGAAACATTACACAGGACCTCAAGCATCTTGCAGTGTGTGACTCTCCATTCTTCCTCCATATTCTGAGTCCTTGGTTTCCAAATGAGATGCAAAAGTTTCCAGTCTGTGGAAACTTTTACAGTCAACTGACCTGAGATTTATGACAATGAAATACCAACAGCATTGTCTACCACAATATCTATCCCTTGTACCAAAACTTCTTAGATAATAAGGCTACAGTAAAAAGATGTATTTGTATAATAGGGAATAAAACAAAATAATGAATTAGCTTTAAAATAAAAATAAAATAAAAGCAAGTAATAAATAAGCAAACAAATAAAAGGAAATAAAAGCATATCCTGCCATTTCTGTCACTTTTCTCCGTAATGGCCCTTAGGAACATATTTTAGTTTTCTAAATGTATCGTTGTACAAAGTGCCTGAGAGCACACTGCTTTTCATGCATCATTCTACTGTGAACTTATAAATCTTACTGTGAAAAAAGAAATTAGACCTATTATTTTTTCAAATTGCTACCGTTAGGCAGAGTTTTGAATCATCAAATTGACTGTAAAATATTGGGTTGCGCAGGCTGTTATTAGGAAAATTGCCAGACATGTATTATTTATATTGAGTTAGCCTGGCCATCCTACTGTGAAAAATTTGGAAGTGATGACAAGAGTAAATGGTGATGGTAAAACAAACGGAAGCACGGGCCACTTTTTAATATGACCCAACCTATGTTTTCTGAGGTGAGGGCACGTCTCAAAGAGTTTGGTGTCGTTTATTTGTAAGTTAAAAATCTGCTAAACTGGGTTATAAATCTACTGCACGGTTATATTTGTTTTAAATGTTATTGAATTGCTTTCCTCGGGTTCAAAAGTACACGAACCCTGTCCCAGATGATATGCTATAAATTCTGTAAAATATAATCATCTTGGGAGTTAATCCCCACGGAATTGGGGACAAGCATGCAGCTCTAAGTAGCAGAGCTAGAAGAGAATAAAACCTTAGAGATTCAGCAGTGAACTAAGAAAATGCTAGTCATTTTACCTGTGCTGTGAACTCAATGCCCCACTTCCAACAAGTCTTACAATTCAATCTCACAACTACAACTGGTGATAAAAAAAGTTAGTGCTGTTCTATATAAAGAAACCCAAAATGATTAATCACACAGGTTTTAATTGAATTGCTGTGCAATTTTATTCTTCTGTACTCCGAAATAAATCCTGCTGAGTTCAATGGAACCTATTCTTAATGACGTTTATTCTACTCTGTCTACAAGACCAGTCTAATCCCCTCCCCCATGATATACAATAAGCTTATCCAATTAAATCCTCTCCAGATATATTAGACTACAATGTCCCCTGATGCTTCACCCCCTGGGGTGCTTAATGGAGGTTGTAGTTCAATGTCTGGAGATGGGGAAGACAGGTGTATGATGAACACAGCGTTAAAAAATAAAAGATTTCCTTAAAATGCTCTTCCTGCTGTAAAATTCTTCCAAGCTTCACATCTAATGGTGTCACTTTAGAACTATTTTGTAAAAAAAAACAACAACAAAAAACCAAACCCCCATATAACTGCAGAGATAGTAAAAAACATAAGATGCTTTTCACTAGGGAATTTCTCCTGAAAATGAAATTCTTTCAGTTAACAATCTTCTTTATATATTTTTTTCCAATTCCCTTTTTTCTACTTGAAATTACAAGCTTATAGCCTACCCCCCATAGGAAATGCTTGTGCATGTGTATATATATATGCTACTAACAGAAGCAGTACTTAAAATCTGTAAACAAGAGTGAAATCTTTGGAGGATCAGGCTTCTATAGACAGAGCCTAACATTATAGGCAAGATAAAATGGAAAATAATAATAAACTACTCCAAAGAAAAAGCCTTCAAAATTTGTTATGAAAAAACTGTTCTGCCAGTGGAAGATTACATTTACCCCCTAAATCTAATTTTTGGATGCATTCAAGAATACTTTGCTAAGTGCAAAGATAATAAATAGAATAGGAATAGCTAAGCTTAATTGTAGAACATCATGGGAAATAGCATTCTTTGTTAAAACTGTTTTAGATGCTGTCTTACTGCATTGGGTTAGTATCGGATGGTAAATGTCTGGATTGCGTTGGCTGAGTGACCACATGGATTTACAGCATGTTCTTTCTTTGTGGAAAATTAATTTTAAGCTTGGAACAAAACTATAAAGCTAATTGTTTTGTTTCTACGCTCAGTATAGACAATAACAGACAGCTCCAACTTTTATTATAAATTGAGATAAGATGCAATTGGCTTTTATTTTCTCATACTTTTTTCTAAATGTGGAAAAAATCCCTAACAATTACATAATTGTTTATTTGGAATCTGGACCCCATTATGGGGAGAAAGCAGAAAATCCAAGAAACATAGATAAGCATTGTATAGACATCACATTAAGCCATCTTACCTTGTGAGTTCACACAACATGCTAAACTAAAACTAAGCAAATATGGCTCAGCACAAAGTGCAAATCCCACTTATTACGCTTCAAAACGTTGCTAAGTATCTCCATGGTTATGTCTCCACATTAAAAATTCCCACTGGTAAAAACCGAACATCAGAGGGGGAGAAGGCCTACTTTAGCCTCTATGATGTTTCCACTGAAGTAAATTCTTAATATAGAGATTTCTATTTAATATAAAGCATTTGAAAAGCCATTTCCCTTTGCAATATAATAGGAAAGAATGCAGGGTAACTTTCCCACCCCTTCTCTCCTGAATGGGCAAGCTGTCTGTCCATAATTAACCAATCTCTTAGCTACAATAGGAGGTAGAAATAATATATTCAGTGACAAAGAATAAGACATGTCTGATTGTTTTGTCAGTGAATGGAAACTGCAGAAAGGTTCCCATTGACCTAATTATGGAATCTAATCAATTCAAGTTCCAAAGGTAATAAATATTTTCTATGCCAGATTTGGCAATGGGACAGCCAATGTAGTCACAGTAGTTCTGTTAAATAGAAAACTTCATCTTATGTCTTTAGGAAGGGATAAGAAAGAAATTTAGGAAGGGATAAGAAAGAAATTTAGGAAGGGATAAGAAAGAAATTTAGGAAGGGATAAGAAAGAAATTTAGGAAGGGATAAGAAAGAAATTTAGGAAGGGATAAGAAAGAAATTTGGAAAGTACCACAGCATGTATGAATGATGCACTTTGCCAGAATAACTGAGGAAATAGGGAACAAAGCTATTGTCTGAGGCTGGAAAGCAATATAATTCATATCTGGGTAATGACTACATTTGACTGTGTGTGTGCATCACTTTAAAAAAGACATACCCAAAAGAATATACATAGGTGTCAAAAGTCAAATGATAATGAGGGACAGAATGATTGTTTCCAGTTAATGAATTCCATGTGCATATTTGAGTGATTCTCCCCTTACTCATTATCTCAGGTACTTTCAAAATCAAGCCAAATGATCTGCATTAAGAAGGCATAAATACATTTTAAGTATTTTAATTTCCTCAATCTGCCAATCTTCCTGGTAAGTATTTAACAATAGTAATAACAAGGCAGTTTAATATAAATAATTTAAAATAAATATAAATTTATTATAAATATTGCTGTAATTTTAAAATTAACACACTTAATTAATTTTTCAGTTACTCAACTCCCAACAATTTTAGGCAGTTTCTAACATACTCACTACAACTGATGCAATTGTACAGTAATCTATTCTTCACAGAAGATTGCTGAAATATCCTATTTGCCTGACTCTAAAAATGTCAAGAGTTAAATTCTTGGTAAGCCACAGAGGACCCTACAATATAGGAAGGTACAGTAACTGTTTCCTGTATCTTCCACTGAATGCTTAGTGCTTTAAGACATAGGACAAGGGTCCTTGGTAAATCCATCTGAAGAAAAGGCAGCAATATCACTGAGGCCTTCCAGATATTCAGCATACCTCACAGCTTCAGCCAGCAAAGCCGATAGTGACATAAACTGTAGAGAGAAGATTAGGGGTCCTTAAACATGGCAATTTAAAAACTTGTGGACTTCAATTCCCAGAATTCTCCAGCCAGCTATGCTGGGAATAAAAGTCCACAAATCTTAAAGTTGTCAAGTTTGAAGACCTCTGGAGTAGATCAATAACATCTGCCCATTATGATACTTTTACCATAATGGATTATGTTTTCAATTTATTGATTTAAACTTCCATTATAAATGGAAATATTGGTGCCGCAGTCCCAAGACATTTGGAGGAAACACAGCTGCCAAGTCCTGGGCTGGGGATTTATTACAATCCATGCTATTAAAAAATGATGGGTGGGCAGCTTTGATAAAAGGAAGCACTTAAAATAGTATGTGAGACATCTTCCAATTAAGATGATTCCTGAAATTAAAGAGATTCAAAGAGGATGCAATTGGAGACATGTTCTAATTAGAAATTCCCCTAAGTCTATCTTGGGCCACTGTGGGAGCAGAATCTAAACAGACCTTTGGCCTGATCTTCCATAGTTTTCCTCATGTTTTATACATAAGGTACCCATGTGACTGACTTTTTGTATGTAAAACATGTTCTCTGTCCACTGCACTTCAACCTCCTGTGTTGTTTGCTGAATATCAAATGATAAAACTGATTCCTCTTATATAATTCAGACTATGCAACTGTTTGGCTACTAAGTCTTTCTTACATTTTTAATTATCTTAGTCCATCCCTTTTGAATAACCAGACCAAAAAGACACTATTTTCTATCTACAGGGGTGGGTTTTTTTTAATGTACTCTTACAAGTGCCTTGGGTTTGGCAGACAGCATGGCAACAAATGACATTAAATCCAGACTTATACTATCCATACAGTAGCCTTCATTCCTTCAAAGTTTTATTCACCCAAACAGTGCTCTTTAAATTAATTTGTTTTCTAAAAACAACACAAGCCAATTCAAACTGCCAATGCCCAAGAATTGTACTCTCAGTCTTAAAGAATGTTATCTTTATAATGCTAAAATAAATATCTTATGTTGGTCTTGGAAAGTTTCTACATTATTTCAGAATTGAGGAAAACAGGCAATTCCTCTTTCTTTAAGCAGGGAAACCCCAGAGATATAGAATTTTAATTGTGTTTTTTTTTCTTTTAAAAAAAGCCATTACAATGCCAGATGGTTAGATGCAATGTATAGTGTGGAAAGACCAGTGCTACTCAACAACAGGACAGCAGAAAGAGATTCTATCAGGGCTCACAGAATGCGGGATCTCTTCATAAGGCTGTCATTGTTCTCCATGTCTTCTTTACAGAGGTTAGCCCGAAAAGATTTCACTTTATCCTGTATCTCCGAAAGGAGAGCAATCTTTTCTGTCAGCATGGTTTCGAACTGGGTGGCGTAGAACTCCATATCATATTCAACATCTTCAGCCATCTTCAGAAAAGCTTTCAGCCATCTCAGTGATTCCTGATGATCTTCTGCATGAGCTTTCTCAATCTCTTTCCTCTTCTTCTGCCCTTTCCCTCTGGTGATGGCGCTAAGAGTTGGCAAAGGAATGTGGTCCTCCTTCTGTACGCAGATGATTTTGAACTCATCCGTCTCTGGCAAGCTATGTTTGCTCCAAGGCTTGGTGGACTCCTCCAGCTGATAGAGAGACTTGGATAAGATACGCTGGCACTGTTTGAAGGCACTGGGATCAACCACCAGACCTTTTACCCGACTGGCATACCTGAGGGTGTTGAGTGTGTGCTCACATGACTTCATGCCCGGGGAGATAGTGGCAATCATGCAGGTGCAAGAGTTTTCTCCAATGAAGGAGTCTCGTAGGACTTGGGTCAGCTTGCTAGCCCGGAATGGCGTGTGGCCTTTATTGCGCCCCAAAGCCCGAATGCATTCTTTCAGGGCCAAGAGGCTCTTGTTGATCTCAGCTCCCTCCAACCTGGTCCGTCGGTCTGCCCTGGAGGTATCCGCTCCCCGCTCATTGCCAGCCAGGTCAATCAAGGAAAACTTGCCATACAGCCTCCCTTTGCGTTTGAGTATAATCTGGAAAACTGCATGACTCCTGGAGGAATGGGAGTTGGCCGAAGTCTGGCCGGAGGTCCTGCACTGATTCCCCGTCTCAATGAGCTTCAAGACATCCTCAACACAGATCACCTCCTGCTCCAGCAGTCCCACCACCTGGACCTGCTGGTTGCTATCCTCCAGGACCCTCAGCCGCTTCTTCCAGTTGAGTAAATCGTAGACCTTCCCCCAGTAGATCTCAAAATAGGCGCCAAAGACCTGGAGTTCCATCACCTTGTAAACGGGCTGCTGCAGCAAAGAGAAGACGTCGCGGGCGGCCATGGCGTAGATGCCTTTGGCGGAGTCCTGCTTCTTGCCAGAGAAGTCCCCTCCCATCGTGTGGGTCTTGCCGCTGCCCGTCTGGCCGTAGGCAAAGCAGGTGGCCATGCCGCCCCGGAAGATAGTTTCTACCAGCGGCTGGGCCGTGCGCTCATAGACGCTCTCGTTTGTGGCGCCGTCGTCAAAGGCGTGGTCGAAGCGGAAGGTCTGGTGCTCCAAGTAGCGGGTGAGGTCGAGTTTTTGCCTGGCCTCGTGCACCATCACCACCCCTGAGCAGGGGATGGTCACCACGTCCACCTCCCTGACCTCGCCCTCCCGCTGGTTGAGCGGCCGCTTGCGGACACAGACGCAGATCTTGCGGGAAGAGGCCCCGTCGCTGCGTCCATTCGGAGGCCCCAGGTGGCAACTCGGAGCCAGTAGGGCGGCCGCTCCTCCTCCGCCACCGCCACCGCCGCTGCCGCCGCCGAACAGGGCCCTGCGGCACTGCTGGATCATAGCGATCAGATCCGCGTGCGGGTGGGCGTCGCGGGCTTCGCGCCGAGCGCGCCTCTCCAGAAGGGCCAAATGGCGCTTTTCGCGCTCGGCGCGCAGCCGCTCCACTTCCAGCACGCAGGGCGACTTGCGGGCCGCGGCCGAAGGGGTTCTCCTCAGCTCGCGCTCCTCCAGGCCATCCCCTCCCGGCTTCTCTCTGCCGATGGGTGTCGCGGCGGGGCGGGGCGGCGTGGGGCGGTCGCCTTGCTCCGTCGGGCTTTGAGGGGATAGCGTCCCCGGGCTGAAATCCACTGGGGCCAAGTGAGGGTTGAGGCTGAAGGCTTGGCCGAGCTCCACTTTCTTGCCCTTGTTGGTGCCCCTTTCGATCCATTCCACCGTCACGTTGTTGGCCTCGTCGTGCAGCGCCGTCACCAGCGCCGGGTGGATCCGCCCGTCGCTCCTCTTGATGTCCAGATAGGTTCCCAGGCGGATGGCCCCGAACGGCTTAGCCATGGCGCTGGGCAGCTGAGCCTCGGGATCCGCCTCGGGATCGCTCCTGCCTATCTCGGGCAGCCGGGGGAAGCGAGAGAAAGGGGCAGGTTGGCAAGCTGGTACGCTGGCTAGACAGCCACGCTCATTCAGCGCCTGGTGGTAAAAGGCACCCTTGCGCATGGCCCAGCCAGTGTCGTCCACCCTCGGTCTCGGCTGATGGTCATCCGCACCACGGCCTGCGTCACAAGGGCTCTCCCGAAGTGGTTACGACCCATGGCTCGGCCTTTAACGGTGCTTTGCGGAACTCCCCGGGGTCGTTTGCCGGGGGAAAACAACCGGTGGAACTTGATCTAGGAACGGGATCCGTCGCCACTCTTTTACCGGTACCTTCTCCTAAAGTGACTTTATCACGGGTCAAGAAATACTCCTTTCTCTCGGAGTTGTAATCACAGGTTAAGAAGTCAAATTTATCCTGGGAGTTAATAGCTAACTGCCTCAGAGCTCCCGTTTTTAAGCATCCGACTAGTCCCAGACTGGTAGAAGAAATACGGATTCCCGAATATGGTTGAATTTGTCGGTGTAAAAGAGGCGGTGTGGGTTTGAATGAGACTGGAATGACTCTGATGAAGATAGAAATCATTCCCGAATAAATCAGTTCTAGTCTTCCATAGCCTTGGACTGAACCTGCTAACATTCACAGTCATTGACTAAGCTGGTTGGTGGTTCGGGGGGGGGGGGGGGGGCTATTGGTTAGTGAAAGAAGCACATTGTGATGGGTGGTACAGAAATTTGATAAATAATGAAAATAGAGAAAAAGCTTTTGCCCTCTTTGCCACTCCCCATGCCCTCAACAGATCTTTGAAGGTAGTAGCTTCCCGATCAGTCTGCCCTTCCTAGCGTCGGAACAGTGGAATTGAGAACTTTTATTTGTTTGTTTGTCAAAACGTGTACAAGATAATAGGCCTGGTATAAACATAAAACAAAAGCAAGTAGATATAGGTAAATTTGGACAATAGGACAGTAGGACAGGGAAGGTAGGCACGATGGTGTGCTTATGCACGCTCCTTACAAACTTCTTAGGAATGGGGTGAGGTTCACAGTAGACAGTCTAAGGTTAAAGTTGCATTGATCACTCTGTTGCTTTAACTTTAGCTAGTGCGTTGTGCAGTGATAACACAATCCATGTTCAGCATGCTGATTGGATAATTGACTAATGGTCCAATATTCTATGATCTTGAGTGTGCATAGAACCAGAGATGAAGTTTTATAGCAGTAATCCTCCCTGAATTGATTCTTACTTTCTTGTAAGTGCAACAATTCTTTCTAAATATGCTGAGTGTTTTCCAGGTAATACCCACTATTAAGGGTATTGATAGTAGGCTAAAACTAGTAAGACCCAAGTTCAGATTCCTAATAAACCTTACTGGGCAATTTTCACAGAATGGTTTGGATTAAATGGAGGTGATGGATTTTTAACTGTATATTAGCAGCATTTTGATATATTTCATGTATATTGTCATAAAGTTCTAGAAGGCAGGATTTTTTATTTATCTGTATCCTATCTATTTTAATTTTTTTTTACAAATAGGATATGAATGGAATCAGTATTTCTACTGAATTGGAAATCTCACCCATAAGATACCATACCCCCCCCCCCCCATTTTTTATGTGTTATTTAAAAAGGAGTGTGATTTAATATTGCAGGCTCATTTTGAACTCTGAATTACTCAAAAAATATTTTGCATTGGTGTTCTGTTGGGATGCAAGACTAGGATATTATCAAGTTTAGCTTGAGAGATCCTGTGACCTTTACTGTATCCTAATATCAGGAAACATTTTTTTTTTAAATCCTGAAAATATGAATCTGCTTAACATACTAATTTCTCATCTAACTGCAGTGTTGTAATTAATTAATGTACTTAATATTCATTTGTCATATCTAGTCATGAGAATTCTCACTGAATAACTGCAAAAGAACTTACTCATTGAAACCTTACAACCATTGTTTTTATTCATTGTTTAATTTAACTGAGAGACCTTACACTGACTTCAAAACACTTGTGCTGATAAATTCAGCATTCAGTGAACAATGTGCAAATAGAAAAATGTGTTTAATAACTGTCAAATTAATTTCAGAAAATAATATGTACACGGACACTATTTGCATGATGTACCATTGCCAGATTAGCCAGCAGGTAGCTTCTTTGTTTTATTTTTTTGAAAGAGCCATGCACCAGGTTTAAATTGAACAGGTGAAGTATTATGCTGCTCATTCCTGTTGAATATTGTTTAAAAAATGGTTACTAATTGTAATGGTGTGCTAGAAGTCTGGAAGACACAGTGCTCATTAAAGTGTGACAGGTACGGGAAGGACACGTTGCACTGACTAACTAATGAACCATGTTTCAGTATTGGTTGGATCCGCATAAGATGCTAAGCCCAAATCAAGCAGGTGAGTGTAATACGTAATTCCCAAGCATGTGTTACTTTTACCCTTTCTCAAGCCTAATTGTTCAGGTGCTTAAGTACCTGAATGTTTTAGCTCTTGTCTTCCAGAAATAGGGAGCTAACTAACATGGAAAAGTAAACTATCGTGGGCAGTTAAGAAATGAAATGTCTGCTGTAGCTGTATTGGCTTTGTGCAGATTTAAGATCAGTTAACACGTCTCATAGGAAATCCCCTCATCATTCTTTCCCAGCTAACAGCTGCGCTGCAGACTTGCTTTTGCAATTGCCTCCAGCTTTTCTTGATTGTGTTGCCTTCCCAACTGAGAACGATAACAAACAATACCCCACACACCCCAAAGAAGAAAACTAGCCTTCAATTGTCAGATCTAAAAAGGTCAGGAATCATTCAGCTGACAAGTTGACATCTCCCAGAAGAGACCAAATGGGAGGTTAGAAAGTAGATCTTGGATTCAGTTCATGCATGTTTATCAGGACATCTTGTTGAAAATTTGGAGGTTATTCCAAAGTAAATTAGGTTCAGCTCAAGGTATTAATGACAGAATGGATGTGGGTTTTTTTAAGAAAAAAAAACATTGCCGCTTCAGCCACATTGTTCAGCTGAGCTTTATATTCTTCTATTTTAGAAGAGATACATTGTAAGATTTGTGTTTCCTATTCAAATTTGTTGTTTCTAGAAGAAATGCTAAAGAAAAAGGTTGCTGTGGTGTTATGTGCATGTGCTCCCCCCACTATTCCTTTAACAGCACTCAGTGCATCTCTATAGCACACAGGTGCCATATTCACAGCATCATGTTGCTGTCATGTGACATATTGTGCCATTTTTCCCTTTTACTGAGCTGGGGTAGGTGTGGTTTGTGCATGTCCCATCCAGCCCATGGGCTGCCAGTTTCACACCCCTGCTGTAGCAAGTTGAAAAGGTCCTTATAAAAGAGCTGAGAGATTTAAAGGGAAAATGTATTTATTTATTTATTCATTCATTCATTCATTCATTCATTTATTTTGTCCAATACACAATGAGGGTTTTAGTCGGTATATATCTATATACACATAGTAAAATACATGATGAAGGTTATAGAGGAGATACTCATAGTAAAATATATCTAAGAAATAATAGAAAAGAAGATATAGTAATAGAACATATCAATGAAAGAATAGAAGAAGAGATATAGGAATAGAAGAAAGGTATAGGAGATATAGGAGAGCAATAGGACAGGGGACGGAAGGCACTCTAGTGCACTTGTACTCGGCCCTTACTGACCTCTTAGGAATCTGGATAGGTCAACCGTAGATAATCTAAGGGTAAAATGTTGGGGTTTGGGGATGACACTATGGAGTCTGGTAATGAGTTCCATGCTTTGACAACTCGGTTACTGAAGTCATATTTTTTACAGTCAAGTTTGGAGCGGTTAATATTAAGTTTAAATCTGTTGTGTGCTCTTGTGTTGTGGTTGAAGCTGAAGTAGTCGCCGACAGGCAGGACGTTGCAACATATGATCTTGTGGCAATACTTAGATCTTGTTTAAGGCGTCTTAGTTCTAAACTTTCTAGGCCCAGGATTGAAAGTCTAGTCTCATAGGGTGTTCTATTTCGAGTGGAGGAGTGAAGGGCTCTTCTGGTGAAGTATCTTTGGACATTTTCAAGGGTGTTAATGTCTGAGATGCGATATGGGTTCCAAACAGATGAGCTGTATTCGAGGATGGGTCTGGCAAAAGTTTTGTAAACTCTGGTAAGTACAGTGATCCCTCGATTAGCACGGTCTCGATTAGTGCGAAACGCTACAACACGGTTTTTCAAAAAATATTAATTAAAAAATACTCCACGGTTTTTTTGCTATACCACGGTTTTTCCCACCCGATGACGTCATACGTCATCACCAAGAGTCACTTCTCTGTCTCTTTCTCTTTCTTTCCTGTCATTCTCTGCTTCAATCATTTTCTTATTTCTCTTTTTTTCTCCACTTTTTTCTATCATTTCTCTTTCTCTTTCTCTCCCTGTTGCCGGCGTGGTATATGAGAGAGAAAGAGAGAGGCAGAGGTCGGGCGCATTACCGGGAGGTGGAGGCGGCGTGGGGACGCTGGGTGCCGGGGACACCGAGGAGGGGGTGGACGTGGCCTCTCAGCTGTAGAGCCGAACAAGGGCGGAGGCAACGGCGGAGTCCGGCGCTGGGGCCATGCGGGGCCGCTCATCCAGGGGGGCGTGGACTGGCAAGTCGCCCTCCTTTCTCTCTCTTTCTCTTATACCACACCGGTAACAGGGAGAGAAAGAGAGAGAGCGGAGGGCACCTTGCCGGTCCACGCCCCCCTAGATGAGCGGCTCCGCATGGCCCCAGCGCCGCCCAGGCAAAGGGGAAACCCCAAGATCGCTTGCCGCTTGCCGTATTGCAGCGAAGGAGGCGAAGTAAGGCTCCAAGCTGCAATACGGCAAGCGGCAAGCGGCAAGCGATCGTGGGGTTTCCCCTTTGCCTGGGCGGCGGGAAGACCAAGGGAAGGTTCCTTCAGCCGCCCAACACCTGATCCGCTCCGCAGCGCGGCAGCAGCGAGGAGCCGAAGATGGGGTTTCCCCTTTGCCTGGGCAACGGGGAAACCCCATCTTCGGCTCCTCGCTGCTTCCGCGCTGCGGAGCAGATCAACTGTTGGGCGGCCGAAGGAACCTTCCCTTGGTCTTCCCCGCCGCCCACACGCAAACTCCACCATCTGCGCATGTGCGGCCATGAAAAAATGGTGCGCATGCGCAGATGGTGTTTTTTACTTCCGCACCACTATAACGCGGAAATCGATTAGCGCGAGAGGTCTTGGAACGTAACCCCCGCGCTAATCGAGGGATCACTGTAGTGTGAGATTGCCAGAGCAGAAGCTACGTAGGATTAGGTTTACAACACTTGAAGCCTTCTTGGCTATATTGTTGCAGTGGGCTTTGGCACTTAAATCTTTTGTTATTAGTATACCAAGGTCTTTAACCGAGTGGGGATAAACATTTTTTTAGGGTCTGGGGCTATTCTATCCCTTTCAAAACCTTCCTCCTTGGGGTAAAGTAAGGCAAAATAAGCCTTTGTAAGTACTTATAAGCCCTTTCATTTCTTTTCAAGAATCCCAAAAAGAAATTGTTAATCTGACCACTCATGACAAGCTAGTAGCCAGTATGTTTAAAGACAAGAACAATTAATCAGCGGAACAAATTTCCTCTAAAACAGTGCTTCTCAAATAGTGGGGCGGGGCCCCTTGGAGAGCATGGAGTGATACCAGGGAGGCACGTGACCTCAGGGAATGTGCTTTTTTTTTGCTGCAGGGAGTAGAGGGTTTTTGCACCAAACAATAGCACACAGCACAGAGCATGTGATATGAAGTTCAGATAACAAACCCTTAAGAGACATCATGGAAAAATGTTTAACAGGGATGAAAAGAGAGGAGGAGAGAGATGGAGATAATGAGACAAATGTACGGTAAGTCTCCGGAAAGCTAAGACAAGGAAATATGATGAAGTGTATGTAGCACTTGGCTTCACTGTGACTACGTTGGGAGACAAAGAAAGACCAGTATGTTTACTGTATCTAAAAATGTTTACAGTGGAAAGCATGAGGCCAAATAAACCCAATCATGCTGATAAGCTGGTTGAGTTTTTTCAGTGAAAACGTGCCAAATATTGCAAACAATTGTCCTGGCAGAGAGTTGGGGGTGGGCAAAATGTTTACTTCTTCCTCTCTCTGTGTGTAACACAATAATTGAGAAGCACTGCTCTAAAAGTTGTGAATGCTCCAACACTGGAAGTTTTTAAGAAGAGACTGGACAATCATTTGTCTGAAATGGTATAGTGTTTCCTGCCTGAGCAGGGGGTTGAACTAGAAGACCTCCAAAGTCCCTTCCAACTCTTCTATTATATTCTACAATTGGCTTACATCAAGGTAAATGCCAATGAGATTTTTATGAATTGTGTCTTAAAGTGAGTACATAATCTGTCCATTCTGCTTGTCAGGAATCTAAGTTATGAGACCCTTGAAATCATCTGACCAACATCTAGTATCTGCCTGGATGATCAAGTCTCTCACACATACTTGAGATGTCATATTTTACACTTTTCAGAGTATAGATATATTAATAGCACAATATCTGGAGATGGCTTGATGGTATGTCTTAGTATCCTGGATGAAACCCAAACATCTGAATAATTGCCAGAAGCATTTCAATTAATTCATCTACCAGTTCTTTGTCACTAGGTGTTGGCCTAAGGAAAATGTGTTAGGATAAACATGTCTGGCTATTTGTACCAAACTGTCATAGAAATCTAAATTTAAAATAAATATACGGAAGTGAAAGGTGATGTTTAGTGAAAAATATGATATAATTTATAAGAAAACATTAAGGAAAAAGTCTAGAGAAACTTATATATGCAGAGAGAGAAAGTGAACTGTATGTAAGAAAGTTGCTGCAGGTGGGCTATTTTCATCTGCTCTTCTTTAGGTCTTCGGGATCGCTTAGGAACTGGACTGTTCCTAAGACTTAAGACAGGTGAAAATAATCAGAGTTTGCATTCTGATCTCCATTTATTTTCTGCCCTTTTTCCGATTCAAATTTTTAAAGACTTTCATAGGAGACAAAATTCCAACAATTAATTTTTTAGCTTTAAATTCATTGGCACAGTTGTAAAAGTGTAAGAAACACCACACAATGAAAATACCCTAATACTCCTTCCTCCTATTTTCCCCATAACAATAACCTTGTGAGGTGGATTGGACTGACAGTGATTGGCCCAAAGTCACCCAGCCAGCTTTCATGCCTAAGGACCAGAACTCGCATTCTCCTGGTTTATAAGCCAGAACCTTTACCACTATCCCAGAGTGGCTTGCCAGTTTATTGCATTCTCACTGAATAAAACTGGAATCTGAAACAATTATGACTGTATATGATTGCATATCATAGCATAGTTTTCCAGAATATAATGCAGCAACTCCACTAAATGCTAGCAGATCTGGCATTTGTTAGGAGTTGGATGGAAAGTCCCTTAGTTTCCATGTAAGAAAAGAGGTCTCCCTTAGCCATCTACAGAAAATAAGCCATACCTATATACATATGCATATGTCTTCTTTTCCACTGGGAAGATTCTTATGCCTGTGAGAAACTAGGTTCTTGTTACTGCTATCATTCAAATAGAAAAGGGCCGTAATATCCTCCCACAGTATGGCTTTTTTTTTCATTTTTCTTGTGCTTGAAGATTTCTTACAGAAAAATGGCTAGGCCTCTTGGCAAGAGAAGAAATAATGGGTTTTGTGGTCTCTTCCATTCTCTCTACCTCTGTTTACATTTCATGAACATATTAAATCCCCAGGATTTGAAATTTAAAGTACTTCTATCCCATGCAGTTTCCAAATGTAGAGATACCTTTGGTTAGAGAATGTGGCCCGGGACAAAATTAAAGAGACAGTCCTCAAAGATTTTCCTTCAAGTCCCCCCCCCTCCATCACCACATATACACACACAAACACACAGTCCTGCACTTTTGAAAAACATTCATTACACCACCAAACCTGGTCCCATTACATTTGGAATATATATATTGTATATATCTCCTATCTCTTTTCCTGTCCAAAAAGTTAAGATATTCTACATAATACAGAGTAATATTTTTATCCTTTTTGAAAAATTGCAAGTTCAGTAGTACCTCTAGATACGAGCTGCTCTACATGCGAGCATTTCAAGATACGAGCCACAAGGGGAGAGACTTTTCTGTTCTAGTTCCGAGCTCAAATTTGGGATATGAGCCGAGCGTCCACTAGGCGGCGCAAGAATCCTTGCTTTTGGTTATCTCAGAGGGGAAAAACAACTTGTTCCAGATACGAGTTGCCTCGAGATACAAGCTCCCTTATGGAACGAATTATGCTCGTATCTAGGGGTACTACTGTATTTGTTCTTTTCAAGATAATGGTTTTTTTCTGAAAAAACAACTGACTAGAGCTAGCTCTGCTGCATCATACAGACTACATCAATTAGGTTATGAATCGTACATTGTTAGCATTCATTTTTAATGCTAAAATACAGGCACAAAACGGACACCAAAACATTAATTTGCATCACTAGGGACTAGTGGTGGACTCCTGCCGATACGACTAGTTGTGTGCAGGTCTGCGGCTTTGGTATGCAAGTGCGGGATCAAGCACAAGTCTGCTTCCCACACCTGCGCAGGTAGCAAAATCTCCATGCGGAGAAGCAAAAAATATTTGTTGAAAAGTGCACACGTGCATTCCTACGTGAGATTTTGCTACGTGCACAGGCACGGGAAGTAAAATTGTGCTTGATCCCTCACGTGACAGAGTCATGAAGCTCCGCACAATTAGCTGTATTGGCAGGAGCTCACCATTGCTAGGGACAAATGTGGAACTGAACCTGAAGATTTTGACAGTAATTTTTGATTCTCATTTTGCACATGTCTATGAATTATTGAGAGCCAGGACAATTTACCTGGCTGCCCTGGAGGGTGAAAAAAACAATAGGCCTATCAGTTGGTTAGGCTCCATTAATGAATTTGCCCCTGGTTATTGTAGTATTCTGCTTTTCCCAGACTGGTTCTGGCAGATGTATGACAAGGTATCCACTTTTTCACAGAAAGATTTTTTTTTTTGTTTATATTTTTGTATGGAATCATTTGAAGAAAATATATAAATGTGTTTCAATTTATTTCAATCAATGATCGGCCAAAAAGAATATCATTTACCACAAAGTACACATTAAAATATACGCAATATATCTCAATAACCAATAAGAGAACCATGAGAACAAGTTAAAATCCTAATGTGATTGCATAATTTGTTTCCAAAGGAGGAAGCTGTCACACAATCTGAAGCATGAATCCATAGTTCTTATCAGCCAATAACACAGAAACATAGAAGCAAAAATGCCTGGACAATATACAAGAATAAATGTAATGAGTGATAATGAGGTAATATGTAGGTAACCTATTCCAAAAATCTTATAAAATTGCTGAGGTTGCCAAGAAGGCTTGAAACCTACCCATTCTGCCGTTAAACTTTGGAAGAATTGGAACATGTTTGAATCTCAACAAAAAATGCTCTGTCCTAGACATTGGTAAAAAGAATCCAAGCATCAAATACAATCTGGATAAACAAGATCTTACAGACAACCCTCATTCCCTAAAAGACTTGGATTTATTTATTTATTATTTATTTATTTAATTAGATTTCTATGCCGCCCTTCTCGAGGCGACTCGGGGTGGAATACTCATATCAAATGACCTAAGCTCCAAAGCCCACTGTAACATTGCAAAAAAGGCTTTAAGAGTTGTTAACCTAATCCTATGTAGCTTCTCCGGTAATATCATTCAATTAACCAAAGCATACAAACTTTTGCCAGACCAATCCTTGAATACAGCTTATCTGTCTGGAACCCACACTGCATTTCAGACATAAATACATTAGAATGCGTTCAAAGGTACTTTACAAGAAGAGTCCTCAGCTCCTCTACTCGCAGCAGAATACCATACACAACCAGACTTAAAATCCTAGGCTTAGAAAGCTTGGAGCTTCGTTGCCTTAGCCACAACCTAAGCATAGCCCATAAAATCATCTGCTACAATGTCCTTCCTGTCAATGACTACTTCAGCTTCAACCACAACAATACACAAGTACATAACAGATACAAACTCAAAGTAAACCGCTCCAAACTCGACTGAAGAAAATATGACTTCAGCAACCGAGTTGTTAATGCATGGTACTTACTACCGGACTCTGTTGTTTCATCATCAAACCCCCAAAGCTTTATCCTTAGACTATCCACTGTTGACCTCACCCAATTCCTAAGAGGTCAGTAAAGGGTGTGTATAAGTGCACAAGTGTGCCTACCATCCTGTCCTAAGTTTCTCTCTTATTAGTACCAATATCATGCATATAAACATTGTTATATTTGTGTAACATATTTTTGCTGATAATGAAAAGGAAGGGAGACTACTATAGATCTATTTCGGGCTTATTAACCTTCATCAGGTAGCCAACCCTGTTTTATGGAGATTTGAACCCGGGGCCTCTGCCTTGTAAGGCAGAGGTCTTAGCCATTAGGCTACAGGCTCAACTCCTGTATCAACTTGTACCAGGGAAGGGTTATGTGTGATTTTTTTGTCGAATTGAATTGTTATATTTTTTTAACTATTAATACGTACTTGACAAAATAAATAAATAAAAATAGAAGCATCAGGGAACTTTTATTTCCAGTGCTGCTTAGCTCAGTCTTCGGAGAGGGGACTTAGCAAGTCTTCGGAGAAGGGTGGCATACAAATCTAATAAATTCAAATTCAATTCAATTAGGCATCTTTATAGTTGCTCCCATTCTCTGTCCCTTGATCTTTGTTTTGCTTGTTTTGTTTTTAAGTTAATAATTGCTAGTTTTGGATCACAGTTCTAAGTCCCCCAATAACTTATCCTACTGTAGTTCTCTTATACTTTGAGGTATTTTTTGAAATAAATATCTTTATTCATTGTTACTTCAGAGTTGGATTGTATTAGCAGAGAAGACACCAAAATCGCTTCGGGTAGTTAATCTGATAAAACTGAAACTATTTTTTCTAAAATCTCAGTTTTTAAAAAACACTTTCACTTGGAAAAAAAACAGCTGCACCCTGGAATTTGCATAGAAAAGAAAAACTCCAAGAAGAATCTGGTAGGCTTTTGTTTAAATCTGTGACAGATATGCTTATATTACAGCTTGTTAGTTTACTACTACTGGGGTGTATGAGGTGCTCAGGGAGTGGTAGCACCTCTGGCGTAGGAGCATATCATGTCCTTTTACAGCTGCTCCTTCAGGGCAGCTTTTAGGGCAGCGTGTTCACCTATGGTCCCCACCTGTCACTCAGCTCTCACCTGTGGTTCTTAGTAGTTGTAGCATGCACAGCAGCCACACACTAGGCAACAGCTTCGACAGGCTGGCCAAACCAGGCTGAGAGTAGCTGATGGTTCATTGATCTTCGGCGAGATAGGGATTTGTCTATCCTGAGCATATGAAGACAGATGGACTGAGCGGATGAAACTTATTAGAATAGGTCAACAGTCATGAAGATGGTCTCTGCAAGTGATGTGGTACGCTAAGAGCACGGCAAGACATGAAAGACGCCCTGGTCAGCCATTGGGAGAAGGGAAACTCTGACTACAAACCTCCACTGCCTTGTGGCTATATTCATCATTGGAAAAGGTTTCAGGAGTAAACCTCGAGGGACAATCCGCAGCCAAAGTCCCAGAAACAGTTTGTGACTGTGTACAGCCACATTCTGATAACTCCTGCGATATAGCCAGAACCAATTGTATTGGCCTTTGCCATTCCATTGGGACATTTCAGAGACGTGGAGAGGGGGGATCTGCTGCTTGGGTAACAGTCTATCCTCCATACTAACCTACCCAGGCTTCATGCTCTGGGGAATCCAGAGCATGATACCATGGTCTTTCGAGACTGAAGGATGCCAATGCAGTTTACTACTATATTTAAGAAAGTAAGAATTCAGAAATGGAGTTTGGAAACATCAAAATGGCAAATAGTGTTTGTTTTTAAATTTGTCTAGATCAGGGGTCTCCAGCCTTGGCAATTTTAAGACTTGTGGACTACAATTCCCAGAGTTTCTTGAAATCCACAAGTCTTAAAGTTGCCAAGTTTGGAAACCCTGGTCTATACCATTTCAGTTTTACAGTTTTTAAGAATAAGAATTTCTAAGATTATTTTTATGTCTGTGCACTTTTAATGCCTTCAAAGGCATTTTGATTGAATTATTGTCTGCATGCATGTTTAAATATAACCCTTTCACTAGAAAAGGCAACATATTTACATATTACCAAAATTGAACATAAACCTTCTATTTGCTTTTTGAGAATACTTTTTTATAGCCAGTTTTCTTATACAAAAAACTGATAAATTTTGTTGTGCCTGGTGGATTTTTAAGAGCACAAGAAGAGAGCTGTTGGCAATCTATTGTTACAAACAACTGGTTTTATATGCCAATTTACTGAGCAAATGGTCAGTCATCTCTAATTTTCTCCAAGGAATCAGCATAGGGCTATTTTATTAGAGTTCCAGTGAAAATATTCAGACTGGTGAGCCATAGAGCAATAATTTAGACCTGACATGTTTAACAGTATTTAGCCTCCAGTCTTATTCTTACCATGCTCTCTGAGTGAATAATTGCACTCTAGTTCACAGCATGGAGTAACTTCTTTATATATCAACTAATTTTCTAATTGTGAGAGTAATCAGTCAGCATTTTCTCACCTAGAGAAAGTATATAAAGTAAATATCTCAAAACTCATTTTGTTTTTTCATTAAGAAGCAGTCTTGTGGATGCCTTTCCTTTAGTATCCCTTCCCAACCAGAGCATTAAGTGCACAAATTCCAATTTTTAGAACTCTGCAATAGTCATGGAGGCTGGAGGATTCAGGGAGCTGAAATCCACCAGGACAAAAATGTCAATGCCCAATTGACTGACTTTCAATAAGAAGTAAGTGGATATGGCTAGAGGTATTCAATAATAAACCATAATCCAGGATGAAATCAGTTTCCAGAGGTGGCAGATAGGGTCCCAGAAAGAGTTGATCTCTAAAATTTGGAAGAGATCAACTGTCAAGGGCAGAAAACTGCATGTCTAAAGGATTAATGCTGCATTCCACAATCTGGTGATTTCTAATTGAGGGGAGAGTACAGCTGTCATATTAGTCAGCTCAGAACAAAAGGCTTTCAAGAAATCATCAATTTCATAATATGATTGGGTAGGTAATGCAGTAATTTTCTCTTCTGTATAAAGTGAGAATTATATATCTAGCTATTGCATAACCCATAAAATATCCAAGTTTCACTACTATAAAGGGAAACACAGGAGGAAACAAATATGAGGACCACATAATCTTGAATTTAGTCTGGAACCAAATATCTATATCTTACTTTATTGCGCCAGAAGTTAAAGGCTGCTATTGCTTTTAGAATCTTTCTCCTCCTAGTTTAGTATTTGTCCCCTTTTTGAGAATTCTGTTATCTTCCCTTAACAGTGCTGCTCTTGCTAGGAATAAGGACCAAGTTGCCTCCAAATTAAATGCTAATCTAAAGTCTTAGTGATTGATTTTAATACCTCTGTGAGCAACACATGCAGTGCTTCCAAGTCATGGATAAAAAAATCGCACAGGCTATAATCAATCCTTGGGCCTTGATATGTAATTCAGAGGGTATTTAGAATTGATAAATATCCTTTGCAAAATAGCTTTTATGGAAACATTCATCAGAGAACCAGAACCGGCAGGAGTGCTATTTACTTCTTTATTTATTTCAAAAATTTCCAACATGACCAGATGGGATTAATTCATCCTAAAATCTCCAGCAGGAAAAAAACAAATATGAAAATGCTATCATTCGGAAAATCATCAATCCAAAATTTGACATCTTCCACTAGTCCTGAGGAAGATCCTAACTCAAAATTTTGAGTCAGGCAAGCTAATACTGTAAAATTTAAGATTGACACAAGCTAATGATGTAAAATTTAGGATTGACACTTTTCCCCCAATATTTGAGCTGCCTTTCTGGATTATATTTATCTATATCATAGCTATGATGTGATTTCCATTAGCACAGCCATAATGTAGTCATGGCTTGTTAGCTTGGTCAGCATTTGTTAGTCAGCTGTAGGTAGGTACATTGTCTTCTCCTTGGATTTGTGGTTGCTTCTACTGATTGACCTCTTTTCCATAAATATGCTTTTTAAAACAAACATAAAACAGAAACTGAATAAATTACCCAAAATTGGACAGACATACAAATCCATTATTCAGTTACAACAGGGACATTTAATTTAAAATGTTTTACTTATATTATATAAACCTTCATCATATATCTGGATTTAAACTACCAGAATGCTTAGCATCGGCTATTTTGCCTGAGGAATTCTGAAGGAGGAACATTTAGAGAGAGCAGGTGCTTATTTTTTTTTTTAATGCAACTTTTCCAAACCTAAGCAATATATTTGCAAATGTTAAATGAGAATAATTAGCAGAATTTCTTTCATTTCTGGTCTTTGTGTTCTAGCAGAATTTACTTTTGCCAATCAATATCAGGTTATTAAAAAAAAACTGGGATCAGTTTCTTTTATCTCTTTAAAACAAACATGAACTAAATGTGGGTGCAGTTGTTCTTTCTTTGCTTTGCAAAATAGATAACAGTAACTTCCTACTTGCATGTTTATCTTTAGAATGATATATGCACCTTCTCTTCATGGAATATTGTCCATGGAATATTGTTGTTATTTATTATTATTATTATTATTGAAGTTTAATATGCTTTCAGTGCCATGTTTTCTTGTATAGCACCTGGAAGTGCATAATTGTTCATACACTTTCCTATTTCCTCTCACATAATAACTGGTCTTGTCTTACATGAAGTCATTCCTGGCCTGTCTGTCTGTTCTGGATTGATAAATAATTTAGGTAGAGGATTTGCTTCCATCACAGTGTGAAGATTTTCTGCAGTTTTACACATTGAAGCAACTCTTTCTTTTCTTTCTGTATTGAACAGTAGATTATTGCAGGTCAAAAGAATGTTGTTGGCTAACTTCCAGCTTTGAAGTTAGGAAGACATGCTACCCCTGTGGCTTATTCTTTCTTAACATGCTATTCTTTTTGCCACTGGTTGAGCAACAGACCAAAGGCTTTTTGACAGTAACCAAATGAAATGAGCAAGATAACACCTGTATCATGGCTGCAAATATTAGTGGGCATCCTCCCCCTACCCAGCTAAGAGGAAGGAAGACTACATCTGTAGAAATTCATGCTTTTATACCAGTGGTGAGAAATCTGTAGACAACACAGCATTGGCACATTCTAATATTCTAGGTTGTTGCATACAAGAATGTGAGCCCACATTGTCTCAGTACAAATCCATCTTCTGTTCTTCGCATAACACAAATATAAGGAATTTTCTTTATGACATGCACCAATATTTGTTTGCCTTGGTTGCCCTGATTGAAATGGTTTATAAGTTCACAAATAAAGGCAGGTCACAAGGTTAGCAAACATATTCAGAGCAGTTCTACATTTAAAACAGTGAAAAGATTAGGAGCAACACAGTGGCATTCTCATAACAGTGCAGTAAATAACTCATCCTTGCCATGCAACAGGCCTATAAATAGGAGCTTCACAGTCTTCCCTTAATTACCTGATCTCTTGTATATTAGTCAATAAATGAAATGGCTTTCCATTTTTTTCTCCTTTCCCCTTGTGTGTACCCTCTTACAAAACTAGCTTGTACATAAAACAGCAAAATAAAGGGCAGCATATAATGGCCATTTTATCTTTACCTGGTGTAAATAGCAGCAAAAAGCAGAACCTTATCACTCATAATGCAGCCTTCAAACAACAACTTAAACCCATAAAACTAATTTGAAGGTGCAATACAAACTGGAGCTTTCTTGGCTTATCTTCCACTCTGGCCCTATAGCTACTTTGATACTAGGAGAAATTGAAGGGTTTCTTGTTCTGAGTGGAAAAGGATCCTAAAGAAATTGTGTGCATACTGCATTTTCCTTGGGGAAAGAGTGCTGTTTATTACATCTTTCAGGTGTAAATATTTGTTAAGCCCCACACAAGTGGAAAAGGTTGTTGAGGAATCAAGAACAATACAGATTTCAATAAGGTATCTTTCATGGTGACCTGGGGCACTTTATAAATGCAGGGTCTTGGAAAATATCATAGGAATTTCCAGTCCTTTATAGTAAGTTAGTTAGGATGGAGTAACTTTAAGTCCTTTGAACAGTTAATTTATTTCACTTGGGCTAAGGTGTCATTTTATGCAATAAGCTTTCAACTGGTTCACCTTCTATCTCTTGTTTATGCCTGTTCACTCTTCCACTCCTTTCCTTTTCTTTCCTTAATCTCTTCCAGCATGTGGTTGGTAGCATCCATTTTGGATTGCATTTAAATGACATGTGTAATGGAGATTTTAGTTGAATCTGAATTTCCCGTTTCATGATTCAAGTACCCTCTTGCTTAGTTTACTGTCTTATTTAACTTGGTGTTATTTTACAATTAATTTCTTAGCTTAGAAATCACTGTTGAGCTACCCTTGTACCCTATCTTGACTGAAAAGTGAGACAAACAGAATGGGGGACTGATTATTGTTTTTTGCATCTGGGAATTGCAATTTTAGTGTCACGTTCAAAGGGCTATTTTTAGTCCATCCCACTGTCTTTTAACTGTTTTGAGTTAAGCTTAAAATGGTTTGGTCTAGAGCAGAAACCAGGCAGCTATGAGTTCTAATGCCTTCTTAGACAGGAAAGCCGGTTGAATGACCTTGGGCCCTAATCACTCTCCTTCAGCCCATCCTGCCCCGAAAAGAGAATTCTTTACCTACTTAGTGCAATTGTGTATGACCCCAGCACCTGCCATGTGCTGCTTAGCTTTAGTTCTTTCTGTTGGCAGGTCTACCCCCAGGCAACTTTGGGTCACACAAGCTGCTTCAGGGATTGATCTTTGGAGGCTTCTGGAGAATCCACAAAAAGCATGCCCTATTCTTGTATGCAGTGATGGGCTACCAAAAATTTTACTACCACACTGTGGGCGTGGCTTATGCATTTTGTTTCAACATACAGTATTTCAGTGCAAATTGGGTGCTCTTGGGTGGAGCTCCAAATTTTGCTACCGGAACTGCATTCCTGACCATACCCGTAGGAGCCCATCACTGCTTGTATGATTTCTGGAGGCCATGCAGGAACAAACTCCATTTTCTTGTGTCCTCTGTAGCCTTTGAAAATCATGTGAGAATGAGACATTCTTTCAAGAATAGTTTTCAGGTTTTGGTAATTGCTAGTGCATCTTCCAAAATGTCATGGTATGTCAGCTTTGACATGCATGTCATAGGATTGTCATAACTGGTCTAAGAGAAGGGATGCATTTCTTCAAAAGATCAAATGAAAGAAAGGAATTGGAGCACATGCATGTAATATAATGTAGTCATATCCGGAGTCTGTATTTTTGTTCAGAATTCCCCTTCCATCCAATGATGCTCAAAACATGAGGCAAGATTGAATATAAGTCAGAACTAACTGTAGATGTTAGAAAGACAGCAACCATCCCCCAGGGCCTCCCCTTCCGCAGTTGCTGTTATTTCTAGATATGAAACTCTTGCATTACATTCCTTCAGGTTTGTCAATTCCTAAAACATTACTCTGACTCTAAAGATCAATGCAGCTGATTTTGAAATAGATATTTCTCTCCATCTAACTCTGGCTTCCAGTTGAAACAAGCTAATTAAGTTGGATATCAAATGGTTTCACCAGTACTTACCCAGCTGGTAAGATACCACTGAGCTTGAGTTTAAAGATGGTTGTAGCTACTATCTATGCAATTTCCAAAGATCATGGTATCTAATGACTGTTTGCTAGTTATGGCAGTCTTATCCATATTAACAAAGAAATAAGCCTACTGTGTTCCATGAGATTTATCCCCTATAAAGAAAATATGTTTAGATAACTAGCCTCAATGCTATCTCATAGAATCAGGAAATTCAATCATTTGTCCATCTGTCTGTGTATTATTGATCCTGGCAGGAACTAGCCATGATGGGATATTTTTAGTTTTATCAGGATATGTTGGAAGCTGACTGGGTAACGGCTGAGTCATTTAAAAAGAAATAAGTTTCTTGAAGATGTAAATGTGCTGGAATTTCCAAGATGGTAGCAGCAGGAAAATAAGCCATTAATTTCCCAACAATATACACTCTGAAAGCCAGGCTCCCAGTTAAAAGAATTTTAAAAAATAACTGACAAAGGATTAATTGCCTGGCACATTAGCCTTCCCCCTTCAGTATTTATAGCATTTCAAGCTATTAGCTTTCTAATTAACACTGAAAGATCCAAAGCCACCTAATTGTATACCACAATAATTATAGAAACAAAGAGTGAGTGCAGAAATTAGAACGTGGATGTTCTAATATTTTTGTTCTAAGAATATCTAAAGACAAGGAATGGTGCTTTTAGATCTCCCAAGTGGATTTTTTTTTTCAATTAAATGTTAAGGAGGTGGCATGTTCATTGAAGGTCAAATATTGTTGTTTTCATTTAGGATTGCAGCAGGAGAACAGGTGGCGAGCCAATACATTACCACCAGAATACATGCCTTTTGTTAAAGTAAAATCATCATGGAGCCCAATATTACTTCATTTGTATGGCTTCATAATCAAGACTCCCAATGCTTTATAAAGATAAAACAAAACAACTCTAAAATCAATATTAGAACCATAATAACAAAATAAAGCTTAACAGCATCTACTTATCCCCCAAATCTGCACTGGAACAATTTTGTTATCAACATTATACCATTTACCAGGTCATATTAAGAGTTCTAACAATAAGATTCCCTACTCTCTTTAAAGAGGAATACACAAAACATTGAAGGATAAGACCCATAACCAGTGGTGTGTTTCTATGGGTATGGTCAGGTATGCAGTACTGGTATCAAAATTTTGGTCAGGTACACAGTACCGGTAGCAAAATTTTGAATTTTTTTCTTTTTTCTCCTTCTGGGCTCTGGGTATATTTTTCCTATCACAGTAAATGAGGTTGAATGTGTATAATTTTAGAAGGTCTGTGCATGAGTGTGTGTATATGCACATCCAATTTATATAGTACATAATGTATATTTTTGTGTGCCTGTGTGTAATATGTGTGTACACATATGGCATATATACATGTAATTAAATAGTATGTTTTGGATTTACAGTAATAGGTAATAGATAGGGAAATTGTGTCTCTTTGAGGCGAGGAGAAGCCAGACACCCTAACCCTAGCCCTTGACGTGAGTGACGTCAAGTTGGCCATTTTTAAGCTAGTCACATGACCTTTAAGCCACCCCCCAGTCACATGATCATCAAGCCACTCCCATCTGGTCACATGGCCAGCAAACCACACCCACAAAATAAGCCACACCCACATTGTAGTAGTAAAAAAATTGTAGCTCTTCACTGCCCATAACAACACCCCCCCCCCCCCCCAAGCAGAGAGAGTCTTAAGGCCCCACTTCTTGATCTTTAAGACAGCCTGAATCCTCATGATGATGACTTCTTTTGTTAACTTTCTCTTCTGGCTCCTTCAAAGCTGTAGAGGACCAGGAGATACAAAATGGAGAATGTCTCTTCCTGGGTGAGGTGAGGAATAAGGGAGAGACTAGCCCAGATGGAGAAGTCTGTCTCTTCACAGCATTCTTTCTACCAATATTTCTCTTCTAAAATCATTCCAGTATCGTTTTGATGTGATACGGATGGCAAATAAATTTAATAAAGAAATAAAATAAAGACTTCAAAGTGTTGGAGGGCTGAGTATATTAGTTAGAAGCAGCTTTTTACTAGTGGAAATATGTTTCACCTCAATCTTAAATCATTTTATAAAATATTATGAAATGTGGTTCTGTGCAACTGCAGGAGGCAGATATACTTTACCTTAAAATATATATATATTTCTTTTTTCTGCAAAGTGATTGATCA
Organism: Erythrolamprus reginae; assembly: GCF_031021105.1. Lineage (NCBI taxonomy): Eukaryota > Metazoa > Chordata > Lepidosauria > Squamata > Dipsadidae > Erythrolamprus > Erythrolamprus reginae. The sequence continues at coordinate 175,121,307 of NC_091951.1, read as the reverse complement.
CTACACTATAAATTAAGTGGGATACGTTAACAATGGAAAAAGTCTAGTGGATAGATATGTTATGTACATCTGAAAACCTAAATTATGTTGCCAATGAATTAGAACCAGGAAGATAACTTCACAACTCAATATAAAACAATGGCAAATTCAAGTCCTCATCTAGGTTTTTGCAATCCAAATATGGTGGCCCTACTTGTGACAGATACTTTCTTCACCCATGATTTTCTGTTCATTTAAACTAATTTTTTTTCACTTCTTTTCTTGTTCCTCAGCATCCACTGAATTGTGGCAGATCTGAACGTAAGTAACAGAATAAATTATGCAAAATAAGCATGATAATTGGATTTTAGCTGATCAAATCTCATAGCAGCGGCTGCAGTATAAAAATAAATCTGAGTATTTCAATTTAATTGGCATGCGTTTGGAGATGCCTCTCATGTTCTGCTGATTGCTTAGCAAATCTACGTTGTGTGATATTTGCTGTCTGTGTCTGATTCACACACACACATATACAAATCGGGATGTTTTGAGCTATTTGGCTTTTCTGCTTTGATGGAGAATACTGTCTGTCAAGCAGGAAGGCAGGAAATTCATTCAACCTACCCAACCTTGACCCATTATTTTTCCATCAGATGCAACTAACCACAGAGGTCATATTTGAAAATGACGTTGCAACTAAATGTACAATTCATTTATTAGTATGTCTGAAGTTCATTATGGGAATGTGTGCTTGTCATATGAGGTCAAGCAGCTTTAATTTGCTTTCACTTATCAAAACTTCCTTCTCCTTTTCTTTCCTTCCTCATATAACTTCTCAACTCTCCTTCTCTTTACTCCTTGGAAATGTTAGTCTCTGAATCTCTTTAACTTTTCACATTTTAGAAATGCCAATAGACAAAAGCTTGCACTTTCAAACAGGGCATGTGAAAATATCAGTAGTAATATGCAGGCCATAAATCCGTTGGGCCTTTTAACAGTTGTATTGATTTCTGTCTGGTGATATTTCTGTCAAGAGGAGACATCTAATCTAACAGAAAGTGATGCTACTAGTAGCTTGAACTGAAATCACTTGAAGCTTCTCATCGGCGATAAGTAAATTTATGGAGTAGTGGCAATGTAGCTCTGAAATAATCCCAGCCTATCATGGAGATGTTATTTCCATACCATCTCCTTTCCCGCTTACCTGTCACCATTCAAGAACTGAATTAGATTTATTGGTATCTCATTTACCTTCTTTTGTACATATGGCTCTCGGGGTGATTAATAGGCGCTAAGCCCAAACATTTACTCTTAAGGTGTCACAAGAGACAGAGTGCTAGGGATACAGGTGTCAATCTCGATTCAGCCGTGAAGCAACCTGCTACAGTCCCTGAGCCTAAGCTACCATGTAATCCTTTAACAACTGAGAATATTCATTGACCGTACTTTAATAGGCAACTTTCACAATATATGAAGGAGACATAGAAACATAGAAACATAGAAGACTGACGGCAGAAAAAGACCCCATGGTCCATCTAGTCTGCCCTTTTACTATTTCCTGTATTTTATCTTACAATGGATATATGTTTATCCCAGGCATGTTTAAATTCGGTTACTGTGGATTTACCAACCACGTCTGCTGGAAGTTTGTTCCAAGGATCTACTACTCTTTCAGTAAAATAATACTTTCTCATGTTGCCTTTGATCTTTCCCCCAACTAACTTCAGATTGTGTCCCCTTGTTCTTGTGTTCACTTTCCTGTTAAAAACACTTCCCTCCTGAACCCTATTTAACCCTTTAACATATTTAAATGTTTCGATCATGTCCCCCCTTTTCCTTCTGTCTTCCAGACTATACAGATTGAGTTCATTAAGTCTTTCCTGATACGTTTTATACTTCAGACCTTCCACCATTCTTGTAGCCCGTCTTTGGACCCGTTCAATTTTGTCAATATCTTTTTGTAGGTGAGGTCTCCAGAACTGAACACAGTACTCCAAATGTGGTCTCACCAGCGCTCTATATAAGGGGATCACAATCTCCCTCTTCCTGCTTGTTATACCTCTAGCTATGCAGCCAAGCATCCTACTTGCCTTTCCTACCGCCCGACCACACTGCTCACCCATTTTGAGACTGTCAGAAATCACTACCCCTAAATCCTTCTCTTCTGAAGTTTTTGCTAACACAGAATTGCCAATGCAATACTCAGATTTAGGATTCCTTTTCCCCAAGTGCATTATTTTACATTTGGAAACATTAAACTGCAGTTTCCATTGCTTTGACCATTTATCTAGTAACGCTAAATCATTTACCATATTGCAGACCCCTCCAGGAATATCAACCCTATTGCACACTTTAGAGTCATCGGCAAATAGGCAAACCTTCCCTACCAAACCTTCCCCTATGTCACTCACAAACATATTAAAAAGAATAGGACCCAGAACAGACCCTTGTGGCACACCGCTTGTAACCTGTCTCTGCTCAGAATACTCGCCATTAACAATAACTCTCTGATGTCTATGCTTCAGCCAGCTTGAAATCCACTGAACTATCCAGGGATTAAGTCCAATCTTCACTAATTTATCTATCAGCTCTTTATGTGGAACCGTATCAAAGGCTTTGCTGAAGTCCAGATAGGCAATATCCACGGCACCACCTTGATCCAACACCTTTGTGACATAGTGAAAGAACTCAATGAGATTAGTCTGACACGATTTGCCTTCAGTAAAGCCATGCTGATTTGGGTCCAATAAGTTATTGTTTTTTAGATGCTGATTTATCCTCTTTTTGAGTAGAGTCTCCATCATTTTAACTACAACTGATGTCAAGCTAACTGGCCTGTAGTTTCCAGCTTCTTCTCTACTGCCCTTCTTGTGGATAGGCACAACACTGGCCATTCTCCAATCCTCAGGAACATCTCCTGTTAACAGGGATTGGTTAAACAAATCAGTCAGGGGGGTAGCAATGACAGATCTGAGTTCTTTAAGAACTCTGGGATGGATGCCATCTGGACCCATTGCCTTATTTATCTTTAATCTTTCAACTTCTTCTAAGACATCGGCTTCTAAGATCACTGGAGCTGAATCCGTACAGCTGGAAGCAACATTTTAGTCAGTGTTTGAGAAGAGTGTTAGAAAAAAAATTAGAAGCTGGAGTTCTCCGAGCTTGCTTGTTAGCTTGCAAGCATTTTATTACCCAACCAAGCAACATTATTAATACGAGTATGAAGTTTTCTCACTGTTTATATAGAGTAGTTTTTCCTGCCAGTGTTGGGGATGCAGTGGGGATGCAATTTTCTCCTTGGTAGTTCATTGCTTTCTGTTTGAGTGTTTGCTTGGTGCTAATCCTTGCTTAATTTTTCTAAATGCCAGACTTTCAGAAATTCCTTATCATTTTTGCCTTTAGTTTGGTCCAGGATGCTAATAGTTTCCCAGTTGAAACTACAGTTGAATCTGCCAATTGTTGTAAAATTAAATAAATATACTGCTCAAAAAAATAAAGGGAGCACTCGAACACATCCTCGATCCGAATGAATTAAATATTCTCATTGAATACTTTGTTCTGTACAAAGTTGAATGTGCTCAACAGCATGTGAAATTGATTGTCAATCAGCGTTGCTTCCTAAGTGGACAGTTTGATTTCACAGAAGTTTGATTTACTTGGAGTTATACTCTGTTGTTTCAGTGTTTGCTTTATTTTTTTGAGCAGCGTATAATAAATAAAAGAAAACTCCTTATCAAATTTCAGTACTTCTCATTTCTGTGACTCTGGGAAGATTATCTCACAAACAATTACAATTGGTGGATCTGGGAGGATCTTCTTTTAAAGCTTGCTTCAACGTGTGGGGTCTGGAGAAGACCACACACTTTCTAAGTGTAAAGGGCTAAGATTCTTCTCCTAGTTGGAGACGATTAGGCTGATTTTAAGTGTAAGCATCAAGGAAGTGGCATTGCCACACAAGCCTTGCCTGAACATCATATATTTCAGCTTTTCTGCAGACTGTTGTGGCCTGCCCACATCGCACACAGCTGGTCATGGATCCAGAGGACCAGGAAATGATTTGGGCAAGGCCAGTTCATCCCGTGCACCTGGCCCCCGAGTCCAATAGCGAGGAAGGTTCAGTGCCAGAGGTTGAAAGCCAACCAGAGCCAGAGGTTGAAAGCTTTCTGCACCTCCTCAGTTTGAGCTGAGTGACTCAGGAGAAGAGGAGGACCCTCTGCTTGATGCTAGGGCTCGCAGGGCAGTTAGCAGGCGTGTCTGGCTCTGTAGGAGGAGATCTCCTTGTGAGTAGAGCTACAGGCTAATTGGCCACACACCGAGGCTATTTAAAGCATAAGCACATAGAGTCACTTGCTGGAGACAATGTAGTTGATTCACTTATTTAGCTTTCCTGTGTTCTGACTTTCCTGTTTTCTGAACTCTGGATTATCACTCTGTGGAAATAATCGGTACTGGGCTGTTGGCCAACTTCTGTGAGTTTTGATAACTGTGGATTTAATTGCCAGTGTACTTTGGGGGTTTGATATTGGACCAGCTCTTAAGAAGAGAAAGTAACATTTGGACTTACTGAGAAAAGACAGCCTTTTCTGTTTGTATGAACTTTCCATCATAGCTAACAAGAAGATTTATTATTAGTAAATAGCATTATTTGCCAACAGTGGTGCATGTATCATTTCTAGGGGGACTCCACACTGCAACACAACATAGACCCTCGAAAATCCAAACAAACAAACACCATCTCTCTAATTAACTCCTGATGTCTGGCTGAGGACACTATCATGTTTTCCCCTAATATGCTCAGAAAGGTTGGCTAGAAATCCACTGAATGTTAATGAACTGGATATTTCCAGGTGGCAGGCTACTTGAAAGCAGACATTGGTCCAGCTAAGTAAGAACTTCTAAACCCACCAGACTATTAAGAGTTTGATACGTAAATAGAATAATAAGGAATACACCATAAGAATGGTTTAGAAAAACAATGTTCTAAGGGGAGGTTTTCAGGGCCAAATATTACAGCTTAATTGGGCTAATAGTCAAAGTTCATAGCTATTGTTGATATAACTCTGTTTGTAGCCACCACATTCTGATCAAAGTAATCTACCCCATAGGAATTATGGACAATTGCTGCTTTCCAATGAAGTGGAGGAACATCACAAGGTCTGGGAATGAAAATCCATCTATTCCCCATCTGCATCCAGAGCAAGATCCCAAGAAGTCATCGTCTTTTTCGCTTAAATTTTCTGGAGTGAGCATTTATTGTGTCCTACAGGAGCTTTTTGGCCTCCTTGTTCATGGGATAACTTGACAAGTCCCTCCCATAACTTTTGGTCCCAGAAAACATGAAGAAAAAATTATTGAGCCCATGGGAAATATTTCTAAAAAGATCACATCTTTTTCTGGCACTATGGCAAGAGAGGAGATGTTGTATGCTATAGTATCTAACACTCTCCTCAAATCACTGTCACTCTCCACAGCCTGATTGATAAGTTGCTCAAAAATCACCCCATCCTACTCAAGAAAGACAGGCATGCTGACAGAAGAACTGTCAGTTATAGAGGAGATGCTGTCTTTGACAATCTTTTCTGGTGTTGCTTCTTTAATGACTTCTCCAGGATTCTGATACCCTTCTCTAAACAGCATGGGGTGCTGGTCCAACAATTTTAGGAATTAGGATGATGATTAATTACTTTACAGGCGAATCCATCTTTATGTACAAAGAGTATGTTAGACCCTCAGAATTATGTAATGATGCAGGAATTTTTAAAAAAATATTGTCCCAAAATGTGGCAGCCTGGATGCAAGTTTCATCTGAAGGCAGCGATTTGACAGTTGAATTAGTAATGACAATACAGGGAAATTGTTTTATCATTATCCTTAAAATGTTAATACATTCTTTGCCCGAATTTGGATCTTCTATTCCTGGAATAGTTTCTAGCACTGTCACATATTAGTCCCCTTCTAAAAAAAAATCAGTTGTTTATTACACTCTAGTTATGAGGAGATATTACATTTCTAAAAAGTAATATTTATCATATCATTTGTGTTCTCTCCGGGCTCTCTGGTAGAAGCCTCCCGAAAATTCAAGGGTACAAATTTCAGACACACACACGTTTGAAAATTCAAAACAATGTTCTTTATCCCAAAATTCAAAATAAACTAAGCACTCTTTTTGTATTGCAAAGAGCACTCGTCCCAAAACAACCGGGTAGTCTGTACAATTAACCTTAAGCAGTCATTAAGTACTTAGCTAGCAGCTGTGAAGAAACTTCACACCCCTTCTTCTTCCAACGAAGTGAGACACACACACACACACACACACACACACACACACACGTTGCTCTGCTTTGTTTTCAAAGGCGTGAAAAATCAACAAACAAAGTCCAGAAACCAGCAACACAGGATTCCTGATGAACTGCGATCAGATACTCTTCCACAATGGCTAAACCCCCATGCTGCTATTTATGGCAGCAGCCCTAATTACTGGAGCCCCACCCAAACACAGGTGGCCGCTCTTATCTCATGTAATATGTCCTTATTTGGTCTCTTCTATGCATAATTCTGCGCTTGCATGGATCCAAAATGTCTTCATCCGAATCAATGGAAGATAAGGGAGATTGACTGCCTGGGCTGTGTGCCAAGCCCCCCTCTGCCGAGTCACTCCCACCTTCTTCTTCGTCCGAGGAAACTAAACTCTGAACTGACTCTGTCGGCAACACAGGCCTGTGACATGTTGAAGTTTCCCCTGCATCCACCTCCACATTCCCTGGGGCAGGAGCTGGGCCAGAGCCAACCACAACAATTTGTAAATTCCATTTGACCCTGTAAAAGAATTAATGAATTTATGTGTAGCCTTATTCCACCTCCTACGCAGAGTAGGGGTCCTGGCAAAACTTCCTGTGGCTTTTCTTTCCATATTTGCCTAGTTTCCATATTTGCCTAGTGGGAAAACTTCCTGTGGCTTTTCTTTCCATATTTGCCTAGTGGGATGCATTTGATCTGACAAACTGGAAACAAGATTAGTTAGCGCTCTCATGTTACTTGTGAGAGACTGGTCACCTTTGCAGAAACAATATTGTGACTTTCCCTACATACAATCAAACTTGCTCGTGACCTTCAATGGGGTCATGGTCCGTATTTTGAGCACCCCAGTTTTAAGGTATTTTAAAAACATAGGAGAAAGAAGGTTGTTAATAGTAACATACAAGTAGATGAATCAAGGGAGAATTTAGGCAGTAAACCCTATGGCTATTGAGAGGGTGATATGAATTCCCACTTCCATTATAGATGTGAAATAAACTGGCTTGATTTTACTTGGACTTCCCAATTACATCTACTCATCCCATCTGGTTTGCCATAGGTCTTGTCTGCTAAAGAGTTCATCTGACGTAACCCAAGAGACAGGCCTTTTTCACAGGCCTCTGGAACATCATTTTCCCCACTCCCGAGATTAGATTAGGCCCAATTTTATTAGCATTTAGGAAGTCCTTCAAAACCTGGTTCTTTCAACAGGCTTGGGGATCTCAGGAAAATAAGGAACCTGCAGGATGGCTACCCTGTACATGTGCTGCTATTCTATTCTCCGACAGTCCTATTTATACCGTACCTTTTTAAAATGTTTTTAAATTGCTTCAAATTTTAAAATTGTTGAGTTATACCCTTACTTTATCATTCTTATATCTGATAGTTTTGTTATTTGTTGTCCAGTTCCATACATACATAGGTGGCTGTATTAATTAAATACATGCATGCATACATGCATACATACATATCAGTAGTGGGTTCTAAATCCCACCACTACCGGTATGTTTGTGCATGTGTGCGTTCATGCTCATGCGATGTTTCTGCGCATGCACAGAAGCATCTTGAGCAGATGGGCAGAGCCTCCCGCCAGTGCCGCTACCAGTTTGACGAACTGGGCCAAAACAGGAGCAATATCACTGCTATATACATACTTTCTTCCAGCACTTGGAAGAATCTGTTACCGATTGTAATTTAGGACACAAAGACATTCTTGAAAAATTCAGATAAAATTGAAGAAAACATAAAATCACCAGGTCATCAGATTTTATCGTTAAGAAAAAATAGAAGTAAGGATTAGATGGGATAGGATATCACAACCAAACTTCATGACATCATTATGATGGAACCAACAAGATTATATCCAATTGAATAATAGGGGAGGGGAGAAGAAGCTTCAAAAAGTCATTTATTTTTTCTGTATTAATTTAAAAAAGGGTTTTGATTGAATGGATGGTAGGTTGTAAATAATCTTTAAAAATATAGGTGTACCAGGCCATCTTATCTTCCTGTTGAAGAATTAGAGTAGGTATGTTGTGGTTCAGCCTGAGGCTGCTCAGGGACCGGCTGTGTGTCTGCTGGCTCCATGCCCGGAGGAGGATGACAGCGAAGAGGAGGGGGCTGAACAGTCGGAGGGGGGAGAGGAAAGTCAGGAATGGGATGAAGGAGAACAGCATGAGAGCCCCGGGGGGGGGGGGGGGGCTCTCCCCAGCCAGTAGCTTGGAGTCATTAGGTGATGACGCACAAGCCGTCATTGACATGCGACAGAGACGTTCAGATCAGAGAAAGGAGCAATTAAAGAAGTATTATCAGCACTGAATTAGGAACTGCTGGGCTTGGGTGTGGTCCTCTTTAGCAGGGTTTAAAAGGCAGGCATGCCCTTGAAGCCATGTGGAGTGTTATCAATTGGAGTTACGGTGTCCTGGTGTCCTACTTTGTTCTCGGCGTCTCTGTTCCTGGCTTGTGGCCCAGCAGTTTGGAAGACCCGTGGGAGGGGTAGATCTGCTATCTACAGCCTCATCTTGGCAGCAAGAATCCTGTATTGCTGCTTGGACTTTTGCCTTCGTGGATATATCTGAAGATACAGCGTTTTCCTGTTTGTAAGGACATTTTCTGTTACCTGTGTTTTTCTTGAATTTTATAAACTGCCTTTGCCTTTTACCCGTATGTCTGGCTTCTCTTTTGGGTTGGTCTTGGCTTCCGGAGTGACCCAGACAGAACAAGGTAGAGACAATTAGAATGAAATATGGAACATCTAAATGACACAAAATTGGGAAAGGAATACATGAAGGTTTGATATTGATTCTATGCTTTTTTATTTTTCATTATTGTTTCATTATTGTTTGCCCAGAATTATAATAATAAACAAATAAATAATATATTTTAAAATAATAAGAAATGCTAAACTAAGAAGAAATAGAACATGGAATTGAAATCACTCCTGTGCTGATGATGGTCCCACTTTAATAGCTGGAGGTGAGGAATGCATAACAGCCTTCTTGTTGAAAGTGCTCATTACTAACAGCAAACCAACATGCCAACTCAAACAAGCAGGGAAAAAAGTAAATGTAAAGGAAGCTTTCTCTAGCTTCTCTCGTTGCCCAGAAAATTCAGTGCTTTCTATGAATGTGAGCGTAGAAGAAAAAAATTACTTGGGTCACATCACAATTCCATTTGGTCCAATCAGAAGCATCCAGTAAATTCACAGCTGTAATTCTAACGAGGACAGAAGCTGGAGAAAAATTCTTTTACATTTTACATCTTTAGTGGCTGTCATTTATTTGTCAGTTGTTTTTCCTCATAAAAAAATTGGAAGAAATCTTTTACACATTTCCTTTCAGACTTATAGATGAATGGACAGATGCCCATTTAAGAAAGTTTTTATGGTAGCCCTATCTTGCTTTATCTGATTCTGGTTGGTATCCGTATAGGAGATGACCAGGCTGAGCCCGAGGGAGGGGTCAAAGGCACCATAGGTCTCGAGTCCCTGTATGCAAGATATCTAAGTCCAGCCCACCTTGAATGCCTTTCTTATTTCCCACTCATTTCCCTTGATCATCAGTTGGCCAGATTCTTGTACAGAGCTTAAGCTTGCAATAAACCTTTATACACATTTGAACTGCCTAAATCTCCTGATTTCCCCAGTTCTTGACATTAGGACTGCAAAAATTGGAATTATTATCTCTGAATAATTATACAAATGTGAAAATGTTGCTTAAGAGCAATTGATTTATTTCTTCTCTTTGTCATGAGAAAGATATTTCTAGTTATAAAAACTAGGAGGGGAAATAGGGTAACCAAGAAAACCTATCTAATTAGGTCAGATGAGAACAATGCATAAGCTATCTTGTTATACCAGCTAGAGCTGAAATGTTTCAATTTCTTCGTGCTATCACTACATTAACTTTTGGGGAGCATCTTTACAGTTTTTGTTAAATTCTCCCTCAAGAAGTAAATATATATCTTTCTTTCAAATGAACTGTTTCCTAAGGGTTATTTTGTATGGATGGTAACAGCCAAGAGTGCTACTGGAATGCACAATTAGTGTGCGTGCGCACTCCCAGTTCAAGATTTGGTTTGTGTGCATGCGCAGTGTTGTGGTTAGCTCTGGCCCAGCTCCTGCCCCAAGGACTGTGGATGTGGGTGGGGCTGTGGTAATTAGTGAGGCTGCTATAAATAGCAGCCTGTGGGTTTGGCCACTGTGGAGGATTATCTGATCATTGTGTTTCGTGACTGCTTTACTGACTTTGACCTTTGTGTGCTGATTTTTCCCCGCTTTGAAACTAAACCAGAGCAAAGTGTGTTTCACTTTGTAAAAGAAGGAGGACTGTGAATTGCCTCACAGCTGCAAGCTAAGTATCACAGAACTGATAAGGGACTTGTACAAATTACCAGTTTGTTTGGAGACAAAATGCTATTTGCTATACCAAAAGAGGGCTTGGTTTAAGTGACTTTTCATTATAAAGAACATTGTTTTGAATTTTCAAACATGTGTGTGTCTGAAATTGTATCTGTGCATTTTTGGGAGGAGTCTACCAGAGAGCTCGACAGAACACGCAGAAGCTAAATCTTATGCAAAAATACATGTGTGTGAGAGATTTTGGCAATTTTGGGCAATTTTTTGCTTCTGTGCATTGTCAAAAATGGCTGCTATTGCTGCTGCTCAGAGGGCAAGATGGGAGCAGAAGAGCCTTCTCCTCCCCCCGGCCCTCCACCTGCACAGGTAAGAGACCTCTAGCTGCACACATCCCCAAAGCGAAAGATTCCCCTCTGCATCCCTGCCTCTCATTCCAGCCACCCCCGCTCCTGTTCCTTTTGGTTCCACTCCACGTACCCACCACCAAGTCTATTTTTCCCTACCTTTGGGAAGAGGCTATTGCCACTTGCTTGCTCCTTCGCCCTTTTCTGCAGCGTGGGGAGCAGGCTGGGCAACTGGAGCTCAGCACTGCCACAGTGCAGTTGCTGCTGGCTGAGGCTCTCAGGCATTCATCCGTCTGCCCCCTCATTCTGAAGGCCATTACTCACTCAAGGTGTCATTGCCGCATCAAGAGATGCCTGCGGCACGGGAAAGCACAAAGTAAGTCACGCAGACAGAGCTCAGGGGTGCCCCTGATGCTGCTGGCTGAGGCTCTCCCACTCTAGGTGCCGCTGTGTGATTTATCTGCTGCACATGCGCAGTAACTGAAACCTCACGCAAACGTCCCTCACACAGCGAGATTTCAGTGAAAATCACTGATTACTTTGATTCTGTGCATGCGCAGAAGCAAAAAAAAAAAGGCAATTTTCACCAGAATCTCACCAGTTGCACACATGCACAGTGTTTGCATGGCCGCTGGTGATGGAGCTGCAAGTGCAGCTCCATTTCTGCTACCAGAACGGCTCCCACCCACCCACCCTGTTCTGGGAGCTGCCCATTACTGGATGGTAACCTTTATTCTGAAACCAGTTGTGATACAACACAATAGATCCTATAGTAAGCTTCTCAAGTGAAATCACTTTTCTTTCATGAAGCTAAACCAGAAAATATTCTACGCTTTGACATCACTATTATGTGAGGTCTTTGAGAGTAATATTGTCGACCCTTAACATGATGTAGCATTTGAATCCAACACACTTGTTTTCAAGCCTGGCAACTTTAAGACTCACAGACTTCAACTCCCAGAATTCCCCAGTCAGCTGCTCTAGAAAATTGCCTCTTAATAGGCCATATTTCCCACAAAGTCGTTTTTCCCCAAAAGCTTCCCTTTGAAGCTATTGATGGTATTTACTGCTCAGAATGCAACACATCTCTTGGGCCTTCTTAGTTTCACCTGAAAGCCAGTCAGCAAAGATGGATACCTGTCATTCTTTCACAGTCACATCAGACTCAAATGGAGCAAAAATCTTATCATTGTGTTAGGAGCTGACAGACAGAAACCTGTTAATACACAGGAGAGAAGCAAAATCTCCCATCTTCTGAATCTATATAATTGAATCTATTAGAAACCATTTTGGAGCATCTTCGTTGTCACCTGACTTCTTTGATGTAGCTTAGAAGAGAGAGAAGCATAGCTTTCAGACTAGCTTCTGATTTTCTCCTGATATTTTTATTGGATTAATAAATCAATTTAGGATAGGAATGCAATAGGGAAGATATTTGTGAAGGGAGTCATATGGGTCTCAATGTTTATTGCATGGACCACATTGCTAGGGATAGGATCTAAGTCTTGTCCTCACAATAAGGGTATCCTTTTCGCAGTATCTGAAACTTTCCTCTTATGAGCATTTTGGATTCCATTCTGCATTGCAAAAATGGAGATATACGAAACGAAAGCCATGTGTATAAGAATGGGACATTATTTGGGCAGCATTCCACATTTAGCCTCACCTGGAGACTAGGATTGATGTTCAGCAGGTTCTGACAGGTTCTAGAGAACTGGTAGCAGAAATTTTGAGTAGATCAGAGAACTGGCAAATACCACCTCTGGCTAACCTCAGAGTGGGGAGAAAATGTAGATTTTGCACCAAGACAAATTCCTTGTGTGTCTAAGCACACTTGTCCAATAAATAATTCTATTCTATCCTCCCCCCAGGAGTGGGAAGGGAATGGAGACTTTGCACTATCCTTCCCCTGCCAAGTCACATCCGCAGAACCAGTAGGGATTTTTTTTTTAATTTCACCCCTGTTGAAAACGCCCAAGAATATAATCATACACGAAGCCATCCTGGTCTCTTAAAGTGCAATTCTGTTCACATTTACTCAAAAACTGAACATTTCAGTCATACTTATTCCCAGGAAAGTACATGTGGCAGTCTTTCTCAGCCTGATCGCCACCCTCTGGAAAGGAGAAGATTTTAAAAATTGCATTGACTTCAACTACCAGAATCCCCAGGCCATTCTGACATACCAGGAGTGACTGAAGGATACCTGGATTGAGAATACAATATCACAAACTTCCTCTAGGGCAGTGGTTCCCAACATAGGGCCTATTAGTCAAAAGCCTATTAGGCTTTCTCTGCATGAGTAGGAGTTCACTTTTTGAATAGTAAGAATTGTATGCATCAGGATTTTACAGATGCTTAGGTGGGGCAAAAAAAGGTTGGGAACCACTGTTCTAGAACTAGAGAGACCAATATTTAAATTTTTTGATCAATGAAATGCAGGGCAGTGAGTTTAATTTACATCATAGGGTTGATGTGAGGATAAAATGTCAGAGAGGATCAGAGCTTCTTGGTTATTTTTGTTGGTTTTTTTTAATGAAATCAGGTCTTGAAAAATTCAGCCCATCCTCTAAGGAATTGTTTGGCCTGAGACTCTATTGTAGAGAGGCATGTCCCAAGGCATGCCCATGTTACACCAACACTCCGCAGTCTGCATTGGTTGCCGATCAATTTCCGGTCACAATTCAAAGTGTTGGTTATGACCTATAAAGCCCTTCATGGCATCGGACCAGAATATCTCCGGGGCCGCCTTCTGCCACACTAATCCCAGCGACCGGTCAGGTCCCACAGAGTTGGCCTTCTCCGGGTCCCGTCGACTAAACAATGTCATTTGGCGGGACCCAGGAGAAGAGCCTTCTCTGTGGCGGCCCCAACGCTCTGGAACCAGCTCCCCCCAGATATCAGAGTTGCCCCCACCCTCCTTGCCTTTCACAAGCTCCTTAAAACCCACCTCTGTCGTCAGGCATGGGGGAATTGAATTTTTTTTCCCTTCCCCCTAGGCTTATAGAATTTATACATGGTATACAGTACTTGTTTGTATGATTGGTCTCTTAAATTGGGGGTTTTTAGATTATTTTTTAATATTAGATTTGTTACATTGTTTTCTTTATTGTTGTTAGCCGCCCCGAGTCTTTGGAGAGGGGCGGAATACAAATCTAATAAATGAATGAAAGAAAGAAAGAAAGAAAGAAAGAAAGAAAGAAAGAAAGAAAGAAAGAAAGAAAGAAAGATGTCTGGACATGTTATGCCTAGCTAAGAATGCCTGTGATTCTAAAAGAATCCTTTGCTAATGCAAGTGAGAGAAAAGAGCAAAGAGTGATTTCTAAATCAAACACAGCGTCTAATTAGTGCAGGATTTTAATTTAATGAACAAATAGTCTAGGCAAGGGGCATGCCTTCCATTCAGCTGGGAGGCCGTCCTTAGTATAAAATAAGCAGTAAGGTAATAACATGGCCCCTTCCCTGGTGCCTAAGTAAAGCAGTAGCTGTCTAGATTATAAAGTGTTCATCATATTGCCAATTTATAAAAGAAGACAGCCAATCAACCAACCAACCACTATTCTTTATTCCCACAGGATAATGAGTGAAGCTAATCCTTTCTAATCTGGAAGTTATTTAGGGAAATTGACTATAACAGAATTACAGAGTTGGAAGGGACCTTGGAGGTTTTCTAGTCCAACTCCCTGCTTAAGCTGGAAAACCTGTACCATTTCAGACAGATGGCTGTCTAGTCTCTTCTTAAAAGCCTCCAGTGATGGAGCACCCACAACTTCTGAAGGCAAGTTGTTCCACTGGTCAATTGTTCTTCATGTCAGGTTGAGAGTTTATAAAATAATCCTGACTTGGTACAGAAGTTTGAGTTTAACAGTTCTGTTAAAGAGAGGCGTGGCCAGCACCTCAGTGGCAGCAGCATTTTTTTTGCTCCCGCAGAGAAACACCGGTTTCCTGATGTTTTGGGGGTGCCAATTCAATTTGAATTGGCCCAAGCCTTCCTGAAGGGGAGGGGAAGAAGGGGACTTGGTTTGGTCCCTGTTTGGGGTCGGCAAACCTCAGGGTTGATCAGACCTCGAGCCTCCACCATTAGCGGTGTGAAGGTGGCTAGCCACCATTAGCCAAGGACACTGCATGCTAGAAAGAGTTGCTTGAAGAATTGGAAGTCATCCAGAAAAGAAAAGGGAATGTAATTTTTGTGCTGGTGTTGTGGCAAGGAGAATTAACTGTCAATTTGAGCATTGCTGCTGGAGAGATAAATCTTTTTGTTACTTTCTGCTTATGGATTACTGGAAAAGGAGTTTGAAAAATTGGGGAGAGTGGCTAAATGGATACTACAATTGCTGTTTTTGTTTTGAATGGGAGTAGAAGTTAACATCTAACATCATTTTGGAAGAATATTGGTGAATTTGTAAAATCTTATTTTTAATTTATATATATAATATATATTTGTTTTCGTAGATTTTCACGGGTACAGGTATGATGGTCTTGGTATATTCGGGTTTCTTCCCGTGTAGGATTTGGAAATTTCTGGCGATGTTTCGACGAGATCCCACTCGTCATCTTCAGGCTGGTGTTTCTGTCCTTGTTCTAGGGCGAACACAGCGAGACCTGAGCTGCCTTCCTTCTATAAATACTGGTGGCTGGGTGTGGTTTGATGGCTCAGCAATTGCCTGCTGTGTAGAAACTTCCTGGTGAGTCAGTGGGGTAACATCTGGGGTCATTGATGTAACTGAGGTATGCTGACTAGTTAATGGTTGTAGATTAGGGATGATACCTCCCGCCTACCAGACATCTGGAAACCAGCCCTCAAACGTATCCCAGCCATAGAAACTGAAACCAGACTCAGAACACACATTGCAAAACAATCAAGTAGCCTGCAAGCTCCAATTACTCAGGATATCACGCCTAATCTACAACCATTAACTAATTAGCATACCTCAGTTGCATCAACGACCCCAGATGTTACCCCACTGACTCACCAGGAAGTTTCTACACAGCAGGCAATTGCTGAGCCATCAAACCACACCCAGCCGCCAGTATTTATAGAAGGAAGGCAGCTCAGGTCTCACTGTTTTTGCCCTAGAACAAGGACAGAAACACTAGCCTGAAGATGTTGACATTCATGAATCATGCTATCTGGATTAATTAAACCTGTTGTTGCTTCTGCACACAAAAAAAATGTGCCTTGTTGGCTTTTTTGTAGGCTGTTTGTTTAACAGCTGGACAAAATTAGCTAGGAAAAGGAGATGGAGAAATTAAGAGAAATAAGAGACTTGTTGGATGAGCTTCGCATGGAGATTTCTGAGGACATTAAAGGTTTCCATCATGAAATGAGATTAATAATTGACATTGGAATTGGAACTGGAATAGGATTAGAAATTGGAGATGGCAAAAAGAACATTGACAACTGTTATAATGGACTTGATGAATTTGGAATTGGAATAGAAAAAACAGAAACATAGAAACATAGAAGACTGACGGCAGAAAAAGACCCCATGGTCCATCTAGTAGAACATGAAGTGGGAGTAGAAGATATACCAGAACAAGATGGACTTGAAATATATAAAGAGACAATTACTGAATGTGGAAATAAAAATAATTTTGGGATTAAGGATGAATTAATTGGGGAATATATTACATATTTTTGATGGTGTATGGTTACATGCTGAGATGGAACAAGAGAAATCTGGGGGTATAATTATAGAAACTTCTGAAAAAGTTTTGGTGGATGAAGATATCCATGCCCATGTCTTAAATGATGGGTATATCAAGTTAAGCACTGTTAAGAGAAGATATAAGCAAGGTTATCAGATTTTGCCAATTTCAAAATTAATGGGACTTAAAGAGTGGGAATTTGCAAAGGGGATTTTTAAAGGGGACTTTTTATTTAAAGAAGAGATGGGTGAGGAAGAAGAAGAAGGGTAAAATGAAAATTAAAAATAAAAAGTGATATAAATAGATGGGAGAGACAGATACTAAATATAGACAAGGAAAGGGGCTTTTTGCAAATGGTTGATTGTATTTAGAATAATTTAGAATATTTTATAATACTTTATAATAGTTTTTTAATTTTAGTAGTTATTTTTTTATTCATTTAGCAGCAGTAGATTTATGAATTTTGATAAAATTTATAAGTAAATGAAGTAAATAAGTAAATGAAATATATTAAGGTGACTTAAGTAGGTTTAATTTAGACTTCTAAGGTTTATTCAATTTAGACTAGTATGTTAAATGGGGTTTACAGATTTAAAATCAAAGTATTTGTTTTTATTGCTTAATTTTAATTTATCAAGAGGGGTTTGGCATAATAATAACTAATGAATTTAAACATTTGTATTTGTTTCTTAAATTGATAAAGTATAAGTATATAATTTTTATACTGATAAAATTAGATATAAGGGTTTTTAGGCTGTTTTGAGATTTTCACTGAGGGAAGAAGGCACTACGGCTTTGATATTACGATTATAAGATGTGAAAGATATTGATTTTACCAATAGTTTAAGGAATATTAATGATGGAGTTAATTAGACATTAATGGAGATTTATCTGGGTGACGAAATTAGAAAGAATGTAATAAGGGATGTATGATGATAACTGAAATCAAATAGATGGGATTTAATAACGTATAATTTGATTATATAAGATTTAGTAATCCAAAATTATTTTATTGTAACAAAAGAAAAGGTATACTGCTTTTTGTATTTTATGATGTGGAGGAAAAAATAAAAAAAAATATTCTGAAAAAAACCCCAGTTGTTTTATCTTTGATGCTACAAATCTAGGAGAATGTCCAGCATATAAAACACCATAAAAAATGTTCCCCACATGATTCCCAGAATCTATGTATTCCCAGATGTTGCTAGCTTCCATTGAAGTATTCAGCACTTGTAATCTATGTTGTGTCACAGCATATAATACACGGTAATATATGACATATATATCACTGTGTATGCTGTTTCCAGAAATAGGGGAAAATAGTATGAAATCAGAATCTTATTTCCACTGGCAATCCAAAAGAGCAATGGGTAAATATAGGTAGTTCATGACCTACAGCAGTTCTTTTAGTGATTGTTCAAAGTAACAATGGCACTAAAAAGTGATGTATGACTGTTTTTCAGAGTTATGATTGTTGCAGTATTCTAGTGGTAATGGGACAAAAATTCAAATGCATGACAGTTGAACTGCCTGGGGTCACATGATCACCTTTTGCAACCTTCTGAGAAGCAAAGTTAGTGGATGAGCAAGGTTCAGTTAACAACTGTGTTACATAATTTGCATAACAAATGTGGTCGAAAAGTCATAAAATGGGGCAAAATCCGCTTAACAAATTTGTCACATAATAGCAACATAAATTTTGGGTTCAATTGCGGTCGTAAATCAAGGACAACCTTTAATAATGATTCAGTGATGTTTACAGATGTTGTGGATAGAAATGTCAGCATGGAAAATATTTTATTCCCATTGTTTTGTAATGCACAGGAACTTTGTCAATTAACTGGGATCATCATGTAATGCTCACAAATAGGTCATTTGCTTTTAATTCGTATGAAAAATTTGAAGAAAAAAGCGAAGCAGGGGAGGGAAGGAAAAGGCTAGAAAGGAACTCCGTTGTAAATGCCGAGGGGAAAACAGAACTGTTTAAATATTCTTAAAAGTGTTCAATTAAGGAGGTAGAAAGAAACCTACAGGGAGAACCACAGTAACAAAACAAAACTTGAAATATGAACTCGGTTGATAATGTCAAAAGAATTGCTCTGAGACTCCTATTGTGATGAAAACGCATAATATTGTTCTAGAGCCTTTAAAATATTGTCTCTACTTGCAGGGAAAATTTCAATGCTGTAAAGTGTTTTGCTTCCAAAATAATGCTTCCTTTGTCATGAGACAGTTGACATTCCGTGCAGCTCAGGGGCTTATATAATGATCCACTAAATTACCATCAGTAGGGAGAGACAAATAGATAAATGTCGGGAAAAACTTTCTCAAATTGAAATAATTCAAAGGAGGAGAAGAAAAATAATGAAGGGGTAGGGCCATGCCATGAGAAATAGCAGAGGATTTTATCACTCAAGTGCAATCTCTTCCTGATGTTTTCCATTCAGGTAGAAATAGTAACAAATTACTCTTGTGTCTCAAGAACAGGGGTGTCAAACTCAAGGCCCGCGGGCCAGAGCTGGCCCACAGGGTGCTTAGTTCTGGCCCCCAGGGCCACCCTAGAAACAACAAAGGACCAGCCCGTGATGCCTCTGCCAGTAAAAATGAAGCTCAGAAGGGCTGTGCATGGCCCTCCTGAGATTCATTTTCGGTGGCAGAGGGTTGCAGCCAGAAATAGAGCTTGGGTGAGCTGCGCATGTTCTGGACCTGGGCTGGAATCAGGCTGACTGTTCCAATAATGAGAGCTTTACAGGCTGGTGTTCTGTCTGGGTGCCCCCAGACTTCAACACCAACTGGAAAAAACAGCCAGACACGCTGGTAAAAGCAAAGGCACTTTATAGTTTGAAAAATAAACACAGAGAAAAACCTGTTCTTCCCAACAGGCAGGCTATGAGGCTTCACAGCAGAGTCCTGATGGCCAGACAATACAGCAGACTTCTTGCTGGCACACACACACCTGTAGAGAATAAGACCCATGCCTTTCCCCCCAAGGTTTCAGCCTTCAAGGCCACAAACCAGAATCAGAGACGCCAAAGATCACAGCCAGGTCCCAGGACTCCCAAAGATAATACTCCACAAGACAGGAAGGATGGGTCTGCCTTTTCAGCCTTTCTGGGGAGAACCACACCCAAACCCAGCTTTTGCCTATTTAGGGCTGGAAATACCTGGCTAATTGTCCTCTTCGTTGTGCTGCTCTTCTCTGCCTGAGATCGATGATGGCTTGTGCATTTTCATCTAAGGACTCCAGGCTGCTTGCTGGGGAGAGCTCCACCCCGGGGGACTCAGGCTGTTCTCCCTCTCCCTCGGCCTGATATTCCTCCTCCCCGTCTGCCTGGGCCTCCTCCTCCTCCTCCTGTTCCTCATCCTCCCCCTCTGAGCATGGAGCCGGCAGAGGTTCAGCCGTTCCCTGAGGAGCCTCAGACGGAATCACAACAGCTGGTAATTTTTCAAAATAACATTTCTTTTATTCCTTCCACTTTGGATCTTGTCATTACAGCTCCAGCATGGAAAAATGCATTCAACTCTATAAGTCTTTCTAATTAACAAGCTGTCTCTTTCAAAACATCTTCTTATCTCTGAGTCAGTTTCACGCTGTTAAAAAGCAGTTTATCATGCAATAGAAACACTCACTTAATCAGAGAGACAACATAAATCACCATCTTGGTTTTCTATCACTTTGAAGAAAGTGTTCGTCTCTTCCGTTGAAATCCGGAAGTGACATAATTAATTAATTAATTAATTAATACACTCTGAAATAGCCTATTAAAACCTCTTCCCCCCAATTCTGTCCTTTCTTCTCTGAAACCTTCTGAACTTTGTATTTAGCCAAGGGCTGTCTTCTAAACTTCCACTATCAGAAGAAACGACTCTGCATACTTTCATCAGATCACTGTTCTGTTCCACTTTTCTCGCTAGCTTCCCCCACATCTCTTAAATCATGGTAATTGACAGCTTCTATGTCATCTCCGTCTTCTGAATCTGAGTATTCTAAAGGCTGACAGGGAACACACACAAATCAATGCATGGTCCTCCCAAGCTCTGTTTTTGCTGGCAGAAGGTTGCAAGAGGCTGTCACAACCAGAAATGAAGCCCAGGAGTCCATTTTCAGTGCTCAGACCACGATAGGCACTCCCATCATGGCCAAGCCCACCTGAAGTCAAACACAACTCTGATGCAACCCTCAGTGAAATCAAGTTGACACCCCTGCTCTATAAGTACAGGTAGTCATCTCTTAGCAACTGATCTCCATCATGGTCAGGCTCTACTAGAGGTCATAAATTGAGGACCACCTGTAATGGTTACAATCTCAATGATAAGTTAATGCTCACTTTAGAGGGAACGGCCCATCAATGTAACTGACATTTCACAAAGAACCTGAAACAAAAATACATATGCCAAATCTCATCCCTACTGAGAGATAGCAGAGCTAAACTGTTGTATTTTATTTATTGATGGTTTAAATGTATTTGCTGCCCATGTTAACCACAAGGTGACTAGCAATCATATTCGAAATGGTTGATTCTCTCTGTCTCAACATCTCAACTTTCAGTGTCAAAATGGACTGATACGATCCAAATATGGCAGATTTTATTCTTTCTGGAGACACACTACCAGGTACAGAAGTCCCTTGGATCAATGTAACAGAACCTCTCTGTTTCCCTTTGTAGCTCCCTTTTGATCTGAGGGGGGCACTTCAAAGGAGTGTTTTCCCTTGACCTTCACTGAAAAAACAGCTTTGTTGTGGAGTTTGTGAAAGCCCCAACATCTGAGACTTTTAAAGGGAGATTGGACTGCCATTTGTCCAAAATGGTGTAGGGACTCCTACTTGAAGTTGGACTAGATGATATACAAGATCCCTTCCAACTCTAATAATCTGTAAGAAGGAGCATGGAGGGCTCCAGAATGCTGTTTAAATGAACTGCTGCAGGGGTGGGTTCCACTTACTTTCCCTACCGGTTCGCATTGCGATGGAAGTTTGCATCCCACTCACAGGGTGTTTTTACCAAGTGTTACACAATGAGGGGAGAGAGGATTCATTTTTTATTAAAATATTTATTTATTTATTTATTTATTTATTTTATTGGATTTGTATGCCGCCCCTCTCCGTAGACATTAGCACAACATTTAAAAATTCATTGAGTTTTTCATCTGACAATATTTGCTCAATATCCACCATAGAAGTGATAAAGTGAAAACCAAGACACTCCACTTCAAATATTGTCATGAGTGGACACTCATGAACATTTCTACTTTGTAGGATCTGGAACTGGGTATATTTATAAATACTAATAACAGGATTTAATGCTTAATGCTTTGCAGGACTTTCTAAGTGTTTTAGAGTCAACATATTGTCCCCCAACAATATGGGTCTTCACAGTACCAACCTTGGAAGGACAGCTGAGTCAACCTTGAGCCCCATCAAGATCGAACTGTAGGCAGAATTAGCTTGTAATACCTCTGTTAGAAATTCTGTTTATATAAAGCACCACACAGAGCATACAAAGAGTACAGTCACCATGTGCTTTACTGTTCAGCTATTTTGCTGTAACAGGAAACTCTACTTAGAACAGAAGAGTATAGAGTGGATGCTATAGATCCAAACTTGTAAATACTACCATCTACTGGCTGAATACTATTGAAGTTGTTGCATAGAAATACATTCCAATATTGATTTCTGACTATTGCATTCTAACCACTGCACTACGTAGTCTATAAGATCCATGTATATTTTTTCCCTCTCAGTAGGACCATTGGAATGTTGTTTTGATTTTTAACTCTAGTTATCTACTAGATATTTATTTATTTACTTGCTTGCTTGCTTGCTTGCTTGCTTGTTTGCTTGCTTGCTTGCTTGCTTGCTTGCTTGCTTGCTTGCTTGATTTATATGCTGCCCCTCTCCGAAGACTCAGAGCGGCTTATAACATATAGGAAAAAAACAATAGAAATATCCTAAATCCAATTTTAAGGTTAAAACTAACTAATCTAAAATTTGAGTTACTTAAAAATCAATCACTCCCATTCAAACAATCAAATATACATTACATTCATCAGCCAGGGGACTAACATATAATGTCCGCAGGCCTGTTGGCATAAATGGGTCTTCAAGTTCTTCAGGAAGGCGAGGATGGGGGCAGTATGAATCTCTGGGGGGAGCTGGTTCCAGAGGGCTGGAGCCACCACAGGGAAGACTCTTCCCCTAAGCCCCGCCAGACAACATTATCTAGTTGATGGGACTTGGAGAAGGCCGACTCTGTGGGATATGAGTGAATAGCTATAACAGTTGAAATAGCAAATAAATAAAAATATAAGTAAGGGAAATGAGTCAGCACTCATGTCTTAAGTATTTAAGAGACAATATGGAGACCCTTAACAGTCAGTAAGTTCCATTGATAAGTGTTAAAATGCATTACACTTGTCTATGACTTAAAGGTCAGCTCTAGATATTCCAAACACACTTGATGGCACATAATAAGTCAATCAAATCAACCAACCAATCAATCACCTGCTTGATCCTGTGGCCAGAAATATTTGGTCTTTCTGCAAAAGTCAAGCTCATGGTTTGATTAAGGTTAAATAAATTGAAATTAAACTTCAGAAAATGGCCCTAACAAAAGGAAATTAAGATAACCATTCCTCTCTTTGGGGGTTTCTAACTACACCACTGAGACAAGCAAGAGGAACTATGCATTTTTTCATTGTGTTAGGGTACTGATGTTCTACTGTCTACTTCATCTCAAATTATTATTTATTTGTTTATTTATTAAATTCTCATGCCCATCTTGCTATCAGGTGAGTACTTACAACAGTATAAAAGCTGTAAAACAATAAAGACACTAAGCATGAGAAGGATATTCACCAATAAGAATTAAAACCTAAAAAATATACCAAGAGCTAAGTAAAATGGGAACAAATAGCTCACTATATTAAAAGTAAATGTATACAAACAATAAAAACTTCACAAAGATGCATCCATTTTATGCTGCCCCCTAGTTGTCATTTTTCCTATGAACCTAATCTAGTTAGACTGTTATTAAACCTCTTTTGACAGTGATAACAAGGTCATGTTTTCCACTGCCCTTAAGGGCTGCAGGTTAACTTAAAGGATCTGGGGGAGGCGAGCTGACAAAAAAGGGTTTTGTTTTCCAATCTTTTACAGCAGCTTCCCGCAGCACAGAATAAACTGCCTCTGGTTATTACTGCACTCTGCTTGATTGGCTCAGCCTTATTCCCATTCATCTATGAAACTCACAGGAAGACCTTTAGCCAGCCACCTCAGTTTAGGTTAACCCGGCTCTCAGGATTATTACAGGGGTAAAAGGGAGGGAAACCATTTTCCCCCTCAAGCTTCTTTGCAAAACGGCAGGATTTTTAAATTTTAATGAATGAATAAATAAATAGTAAGACCAAAAGAGTGAAGAAAACAATCCATTAGCATGTTAAAAAATGGTTTTGGAATTCAATAGTAACCCATCTGGCATTCTCCATGAATCTATTTCTTTTACATTTAGAATCAAATATTCTATTTATAATAATGTTATTTCAAATAATGCTATTTCAAATGCTTAATGATTTCATTACGACTTTGAAACATGTTTTTTTTAAGAGGAGGGATTAGTGGTAAGATCTTTTTAAAACTGTAACAAAAAAGCCTCAGGACAATGGGGGCGATTTCTAGAATTGCTCACTGCACATCTGCTGCAAAGACTATTGCTTTTTTCTTAATGTGGTTTTGTCTTTCCTGAAGACAATTCATGAAAAAGCTAAGCTTCTGTTCTTAATGTCTATTCAAGAAAACAATTCCCCTTTTTCCTGCAGTCTTTCCCTCCACAGGCAGTCTTTGACTTCTGACTGCACCTGAGACCTGAATTTCTGTTGCTAAGCAAGGCGGTGGTTAAATGAATCCAGTCTGATTTTATGATCTTTTTTTTGTTACAGTTGTTTACCAAGTCATGCAGTTGTTAAGTGAATCACCCAGTCATTAAGTAAATCCAACTTGCCTCATTGACTTTATTTGTGGGAAACTGACTGAAAAGCCAACAAATGAGTAAACCATTCAGCGACACAGTCATAGAAACATAGAAACATAGAAGACTGATGGCAGAAAAAGACCTCATGGTCCATCTAGTCTGCCCTTATACTATTTCCTGTATTTTATCTTAGGATGGATATATGTGTATCCCAGGCATGTTTAAATTCAGTTACTATGGATTTACCAACCACGTCTGCTGGAAGTTTGTTCCAAGGATCTACTACTCTTTAAGTAAAATTATATTTTCTCATGTTGCCTTTGATCATTCCCCCAACTAACTTCAGATTGTGTCCCTTTGTTCTTGTGTTCACTTTCCTATTAAAAACACTTCCCTCCTGAACCTTATTTAACCCTTTAACATATTTAAATGTTTTGATCATGTCCCCCCTTTTCCTTCTGTCCTCCAGACTATACAGATTGAGTTCATTAAGTCTTTCCTGATACGTTTTATGCTTAAGACCTTCCACCATTCTTGTAGCCGGTCTTTGGACCCGTTCAATTTTGTCAATATCTTTTTGTAGGTGAGGTCTCCAGAACTGAACACAGTACTCCAAATATGGTCTCACCAGCGCTCTATATAAGGGGATCACAATCTCCCTCTTCCTGCTTGTTATACCTCTAGCTATGCAGCCAAGCATCCTACTTGCTTTTCCTACCGCCCGACCACACTGCTCACCCATTTTAAGACTGTCAGAAATCACTACCCCTAAATCCTTCTCTTCTGAAGTTTTTGCTAACACAGAACTGCCAATGCAATACTCAGATTGAGGATTCCTTTCCCCCAAGTGCATTATTTTACATTTGGAAACATTAAACTGCAGTTTCCATTGCTTTGACCATTTATCTAGTAAAGCTAATTCATTTACCATATTTCAGACGCCTCCAGGAATATCAACCCTATTGCACTTTTAGAGTCATCGGCAAATAGGCAAACCTTCCCTACCAAACCTTCCCCTATGTCACTCTCAAACATATTAAAAAGAATAGGACCCAGAACAGACCCTTGTGGCACACCGCTTGTAACCTGTCTCTTCTCAGAATACTTGCCATTAACAATAAATTTCTGATGTCTATGCTTCAGCCAGCTGCAAATCCACTGAATCAATAATAATAATAATAATGATAATAATGATGATGATGATAATAATAATAATAATAATAATAATAATAATAATAATAATAATTTATTAGACTTGTATGCCACCCCTCTCCGGAGACTCGGGGCAGCTCACAACAACAATAACACAATATAAATACAAATCTAATAATTAAAACTATGGCTAAAACCCATTATCTTAAAAACAAGCAGTAATACACAATCAACACTCAATATTACAATCATACCCACACATAACTTTTAATGGTCAGAGGGGGGCTAATGCTAGTTGCCCCATGCCTGGTGACATAGATAGGGCAGCCAGCTTGAAATCCACTGAACTATCCAGGGATTAAGTCCAATCTTCACTAATTTATCTATCAGCTCTTTATGTGGAACCGTATCAAAGGCTTTGCTGAAGTCCAGATAGGCAATATCCATGGCACCACCTTGATCCAACACCTTTGTGACATAGTCAAAGAAATCAATGAGATTAGTCTGACATGATTTGCCTTCAGTAAAGCCATGCTGATTTGGGTCCAATAAGTTATTGTTTTTTAGGTACTGATAAACAAACAAACAAACAAACAAACAGCCAGTTACCAAGCTCCCAAATTTTCTTAAATTGACCATGGGGATCCTGCAATAATCATAAGTTCAATAATTGGTTTTAAGTCACTTTTATCAATTTTGTTGTAACTTCAAACAGTTGCTAAATGAGTTATTGTAAATGAAGCAGAGGTGAGTTGCTCCCAGTTCGGACCAGTTCTATAGAACTAGTAGTGGGGATTTTTCCCCGTTCCCCAGTTGACCATGCCCCAAACTGGTTCTATTGGTGGTGCCATAGGTGCAGCCATCTTAGCTTTCAGCAATGCACATATGCCCATGTGATGCATGAGGAAGCGAATCGGCAGTGAGGTAAGTTAGAACCCGCCCCTGAAATAAACTTTCAGTACTCCTGATATTATTCAGAAGAGTTGCCATTACCAGCAGGAATGTGTGGGGTTGGTTTGAATAGGCCTTTCTAGATGTACGTATTATGCTGTTCTATAGCAGCATTTTGATATAGCTGATTAAAAAAATAGGAAAATTCAACACTTACATATGGAATTGTGGATACAGCTCATTCATGCCCATTTTAAAACATGTTATTATTTTCTTCTGTCGGCTGGTGATTTTAGCCCATCCAATATCCAAATTTTCCCAACCCAATTGCCAAGATCTAATAAAGGTATGGGGAGGGGGGATAAAATGAATAAAAACAGTAAAATAAAATTAATATATAGTGCAGAAGAGATACAAAGCCTCTTTAAAAAAGGCTCTGATTAAATCCAAATGGCTGCAAAACTGTAAAAATGCCTGGGAGAAAAAAGATGGCATTGCAAAGAAATCCACTTATTTTGAAGATATTATCCATGGCTCCCCAGTGAAGAGTCACTTAACTTCCCTTGACAGGGGTTGCCCAAGCAGAATCTCAGAATATAAGTGAGATTTCTGAGAAGGTATGTAAGGGGAGAAATGTCCTTGGGAAGACTCTTCCACCCTCACACCTTGCCCCAAACTGTCACAACTTTCAAATCATGAGTAAAGCCTTGTTTTGGGCCTTGAATTTGTCTACCATCTGATGACACTGCAAAGTTTCTACCCAAACCCAAATCAACTAACCCCGATACACTCTTTTTCTGGATATGTCATTCTCTCGTTTTTCTGTGAATATGTGGGCAGAAAATGATGGGCACTCTCTGAGTCTTTTCATGGCAGCTGCTAGTTCACAGTTGTGGCAGTGTGCATTTGAGGGATTTGCACCAAGGCCATTTCCTCAATAATGATTTATATTCTGGTGTCATCCAACCATCATTGTATCGATATAACAATAATGAGAACCAGCTTTAAATCGCCTTGACAACGGCTTGGCAATGCCAGAAGACTCTATAAATCCATAGTGAGGAAATGGTTGAAATCACTCCCATTGGAATTCATGGCAGATTTGTTTAACATCGCTATATCACAACACCCTGACATTTTAGATTTCAAGCCATATCCCAAGAAACCTCATTTTGATTTATACAAGCCTTGACCCTTTGTGCAAGGACATAAAGTACTAATCGAATCTTTCAGAGTCTGGATCTAATAAGAAATATTGTCGCAATTTCAGAGTCCATTTTAAAATAATTGTTTGGAGGCATTTTAGAGCTTCGTTTTGCAGACTTAAAAGTTTTTCTTCTAAATAATTCTGTTACCTCCAATAATTTCCAGTCCAGTATTTTCAAATATCCATTCCCAATACACAATCTCTTATTCTTTGATTTATTACATTGACTTTGGCTTTTGTTTGACTCTCAATCTGTAACTGTTCCTATATCACTTCTATATCCCCTTCTCTTAGCTCCAGTTTTGACTGTAGCTGTCTACCTTTTTCTTTGATTAAGCTTAGTGTTTTTGCTCTTGTTAAACATGTGTACCAAGTATTCTTCCAGACAGCCACATTGAAATATTATCCATTGGCCCCTGACCATTGTAAAACTATGTTGATATAAATTATACTGCCTCTATTGCTGACCCCCAATCAGTAATAGTATTGGGACACTGGGCCAGGCAATGAATGTTGACATGTACAGTTTTCATAGATTACATACTGGTAGTCAGATCCAAAGAACCAAGACAACAAGTTCTAGTAGTTTCTTTATTGTACCTTGCCTATAGACAGAATCTTGCCATACTAATGCAATTATCTGCATAACTATAGATATGGTAATAGATATACTCATTGAATTGCTAGGCAGGAACTGTCATTACTCACTTCCTACCACACATTCCAAGCTCTGCTGTCTCTTTTCCTCCTAGATAAGAGAACCTCTCCCCTGTGACTC
The DNA here is from genome assembly GCF_031021105.1 of Erythrolamprus reginae. Taxonomy (NCBI): domain Eukaryota; kingdom Metazoa; phylum Chordata; class Lepidosauria; order Squamata; family Dipsadidae; genus Erythrolamprus; species Erythrolamprus reginae. Next base: position 175,092,689 of record NC_091951.1, on the reverse strand, counting down.
AAGACTACATTCCACTACAGTTCCTAAGTAATGTGTGTCTAACAGAAAGCTAATGTGTTATATCTTTCAGAATAGTCATCTCTACAGTACATTCCCTGCCATCAAGAAGGGTACCCAATAGATCAGCTGGCATTGGACCATTACAATAGAAGGCTTTATACCAGGGGTGAAATGTGAATTTTTCCCTACCAGTTCTGTGGGTGTGGCTTATTTTGTGGGCATGGCTTGGAGGTCAAGTGGGCATGGCCATGTGATGATGTGATTATGTGACTGGGTGGGCATGGCTAGGCTGACATATGACTGGATGAGTGCAGCCAATTTAGCAGACCATTGTGCCAGGGAGCAGAGTATTAGACTAGATTATCTCTGAGACTTTGCTATCTAGTGTCAGTCAGGTATGTTATCCTCCCTCTCTCTGTCCCTCCCTCTGTCTCTCTTCTGTGGGAAGCAACCCCCCCCCCCAATAAAATATTACTCATTAAAAAAGCATTCACAGAAAAACAAGGAAAAATCAAGCTGTTAACAAAGAACCTGCCTGAAGCTCATTCCTCATTCCTGCCCTATAGAGATAATGAGATAATGATGTATAGAAAGTAGAAGCCTGAACTTTGGCTCCATTCACAAAAGCAGGCAAACAGATCCATAAAAAACCCATTCAATATTAGTACTATATACAAAATAGTTGGTTTGCAATATATAAACAAGTTAACAAAAGATGTATATATTGAAGTACTATAGCAGGTGGCATGCGGAACCATATCTGCTGGCACATGTGCTGTTGCCCTACCTCAGCTTCAACATGCATGTGTGTGCCAGCCATATGATTTTTGGCTCACACAGAGGCTCTGGGAGGGCACTTTTGGCTTCCAGGGAGCCTCAGGGGGGATGGGGGAGGGTATTTTTACCCTCCCCTGGCTCTAGGGAAGCCTTTGGAGGCTGAGGAGGGTGAAACACAAGCCTGCAGGGACCAAGGTTGGGAAACAACATTCCCAGCCTACAGAGGGCCTCCAGGGATTGGGGAAGTGGTTTTTTCCCTCCCCAGGCATTGAATTATGGGTGTGGGCACTCACGCATATGTGATAGTACGCCCACATGCTCCTTCGGCACCTGAGGGGGAAAAGGTTCTCCATCACTCTACTATAGCTTTAAGAGGTAGTGTTGAAAATTGACATAAGAGGGAGCCAGAAAAGCATGACTCTCTGCTCTCTCTGCTCTTTCTGCGGCTTCATTGTGACTGATTGTTGTTAGCCGTCCCGAGTTTTCGGAGAGGGGCGGCATATAAATCCAATAAAACTTGAAACTTGAAACTTGATGTAGTAAGCTCTGTTATAGTTTGATGTATTTGTAAGCTGTAATGTATGTCTGATATATAAGACAAATACAGGCTTGTAATATTATATTACATTGAGAGATATTGACTGATTTGGATGTGTATGACCAGACTGTCTAACTTGACTATGCTATTTCTAAAATAAATACTATTTTATAAACTTTAATGTATCTGTTTTGTATGACTGAATGGTTACTCAGATCTCCTGGATATCTGCTGGAACCCCACATTTCCTCTGTGTATGTCTTTGATAACTCAAGGGTTCAACACACTCCTTAACATTCAAGATGGGATATTTTGAAATTTTCCCCTGGCAAAAATGGCAGCTAACAAAACAGTAGTAGAATCAGAATAAGGAGTCCCACTCTCACGACCAGACACAGGATGAAAATCATTTAGACACAATGGGAATAACCCAAAGCTTTTTAGAAACACAAAGCCCATATTTTACAAACCCCAAAACTTCTAAAATAAAGAACCATATAAGAATCCTTCCTTTTATTCAGTTTGTGTTCAACTATCAGGAGTAGGGAACATTGGTTGTTCTGTGACTTATGGATTTCAACTCCCAGAATTCCTGAGCCAATCATGTTAGCACAGGAATTCTGGGACTTGACGTCCACATGTCATAGAAGAGCCAATGTCCCCCTGCTAACCCATAATGTCACTTTGCTTCTGCAATTAAAACCCTCCTTCCGAGCAGCTTCTGAAGGCTTTTCAATTTAAAGCAGAAGTCTCTAAAGTTTGCAACATTAAGATTTGTGGGGTTCAACTCCCAGAGTTCCTCAGCCAGCCATGTGGCTAAGTTTGGAGATTCCTGATTTAAGGGACAGCATTTGCCAAGCAAGCTCCTTGCTGGGAAGTGAATCCTGGTTTTTTCCTTCTAATACCTATCTTTTTCCTTCTCTTTCTTTCTTTCTCCCTTCCCTCCCCCCCCCATCTCTCTTTCTTTCTTTTGGAAAACCAGCAAGGAAAGAAGGCTTTTAAAGGATTTTTTAAAAAAACAGGAAGTGATAATGCTGGGGCGGATGGCCAGAGCCTCGCGCTGCCATTGCTACCAATTCTCCAAACCAGCCACTGCAAGCATTACCTACTCGCCTGAACCGGGAGGATTTCATCCCTGCTTTATACCTTCACAAATGGACAGTGAGTATATGCATATACACTGGTACCTTTATTTAAGAACTTTTCTAGATAAGAACAGTGTGTTCAAGATTTTTTTGCCTCTTCTTAAGAACCATTTTCTATTTAAGAACCTGAGCCCGGAAAAATTTCCCAGGAAATTTGAGAGCGGCACAGTTTTCATTCCCCCTTTAATCCTGGCCATCTCGGGATTTTCTGGGCTGCCAGAGGAGCCTTTCGGTGGCGCTTAAGGAGACTTTGGCAGTACAGAGCAAACTAAGCATTTTCCTCTCTCTGGGTGCTTGGAGAGGGAAGAAACCTCTGCCAGCGTCCAGAGAAAAGAAACGCTCCCTTCGCTCTGGGCAGCTGAGGAGTCACCACAGCAAAGGAAAGACTACAAAGTGAGGGAGAGGAGAGGAGAGCCCTTCAGCATGGGAAGGAAGAGGCAGCAAGTAGCAGCAGCAGCAGCCAATGTATGGGAGGCAGTGTATGGGAGGCAGCCTTGCGCCAGGTGTATTGGAGGTGTATGCTCTTCCTCACCAGTTCCTCTTTTTTTTTTTAAGCCTTAAAAGTTTTGGATTATTTTGATTCCCCTCACCTCACTTTCATCCTTTGGCAGTGACTGGGCTCCTCCTCTTCTTCCTCCTCCTCCTCCTCCCCCTCAAATTCCGAGGTTTTATTTCTTTCCTAATGGGTTTGCACGCATTATTTGCTTTTACATTGATTCCTATGGGAAAAATTGCTTCTTCTTAAGAACGTTTCTACTTAAGAACCTGGTCATGGAATGAATTATGTTCTTAAGTAGAGGTACCACTGTATATATACTTACTGTCCATTTGTGAAGATATAAGGCAGGGCTGAAATCCTCCTGGTTCATCCCAGTGTGTGTGTGTGTTGTGTTGATATATACTCTCTTTTAAGAGAAGGCAATATAATTTCATTTTTTAATGTATGTCAGTATGCTCACAGTAAAAAAAGGTCAATAAAGCTTATCCTATCCCCATCTTAAATGCACTCAGCTTCTGGCACTTCACTTTGCGCTTGTTCATAGGACATACCCATTGGCATCTCTAACTAGGAGGGCAGAAGATTGAGGTGGGAGAAAGGGGAAGCTATGGAAGTTTCTCCCCCTCCCCCACCTGTTTATGGGAAATAGTCACTAACATGAAATAGTATCAGTGGAATGGCTTTTGTTGAATATAGATTTATGTGCTTGGAACAATGGCATCAGTCACCAGTCTGTCTAGCAGTTATAAGAATGTTCTAGAAGGAACATCCATGGGACACTTGCTTGTTGCAATCACTTGTCTTTCCATGTGGCCCATTAACCAGGTTATTTCTGAACTTGGGTCCCTGCGAAGAAGTAAATTATTTTCATGAAAATCATTCTCTTTTAACTCCTCCTGTCCTGTAGGGTTAAATAAATCCAAATTTCTCCATCCATCCAGATGGATGAGAAGAAACTACTCATAAGGCAGAAATTTCTATTGAAATAAAATGGGACTCTTTCTAAGTGTGACACTAGAGTCAACAGACCATTGTTTACCTGAAGAGATTGCTAAACAGAGGTTATGGTACATCTGTAATACTTCTCTAGTTATGTATAAATGCATCCATTGCCCTACTCACCTAGAAGCCCTAAAAACAGGCAGAGTTTTTAAAAAGTAGCTTGAAACATATTATTTGTATTTTCAGTTATCAAAAGCTGAGGCAAGGGACTTTGTGCATGCATTGATGTTCAGTAAGTTTTTTTCCAAATTATGGGAAGATTTGTGGTCAAAGCCTCGCTGCTAAAGTTTTTCTTTCCTTTATATTTGTACAGTGGCTCACTGGGCAAAATGCTATAGAAGTCGGCATTGCCTCACAGCTAAAATGAAATGCAAGGACTGGACAAACAAAGGAATGGCATGCATACAGATTTCAGGGACAAAAACAAAAGACAAATTCGCTTATTGCTCTTAAAAGAAAGGCATCCCTAGAAGCTTCAAGCATAGAAAATCCTATTATTTGCTATTGATATCACACACACACATCACATCATCACATCACAACAGCAATTCAAAGTTATTATTTATGCTTCTTCTAAATTATTGAGCAAGGCAACCCATGAACTGGAACTCTCAGGGTTATTCATCTTCGCTCGGGGTTGCAGTTCAGCAATTAATGAAGGCCCACATGTTCCTCTTCCAACTCTGTTATTCTGCCAATGTCTTTGTTTTTTATTGCTTTGTCTATTCTGTGGTCCTATCAGTTCTTGCCTGCAGGCGAATAGTATTATTATTAATAACACATGCTTGCTGCTCATTTGTATAGGGGTATACTAGGAGGAATTAGGCCTGTTGTTATTTTCAAAAGCCATGAGCATAGATCCTGGCATTTGGTGTTCAGGAACACAAACTTTTATCAGTAATGGTAAACTGTGTGCGTTCTTTTTGATATTTTGACAAACCGAGTCTATCTTTATGATAGATTATTTTTCTAGAGCAGGGTGTCAACGTTCCAATTGATGAACCCAACCAAAGCAAGCATGGCTGAGATGATCCAATCTCTTAATGCAAAACTTTATTGACTATATCATATCAACAAAGATAACGGCAAAACCACATAAACCCACATAGTTAAAGTGCAGGTCTTCCTTCCCCCCTATTAGAAACATAGAAACATAGAAGACTGACGGCAGAAAAAGACCTCATGGTCCATCTAGTCTGCCCTTATACTATTTCATGTATTTTATCTTAGGATGGATATATGTTTATCCCAGGCATGTTTAAATTCAGTTACTGTGGATTTACCAACCACGTCTGCTGGAAGTTTGTTCCAAGGATCTACTACTCTTTCAGTAAAATAATATTTTCTCATGTAATAATAATAATAATAATAATAATAATAATAATAATAATAATAATAATTTATTAGACTTGTATGCCGCCCCTCTCCGGAGACTCGGGGCGGCTCACAACAACAATAACACAATATAAATACAAAACTAATAATTAAAACTATGGCTAAAACCCATTATCTTAAAAACAAACAGTAATACACAATTAACACTCAATATTACAATCATACCCACACATAACTTTTAATGGTCATAGGGGGGTATATGCTAGTTGCCCCACGCTTGATGATATAGATAGGTCTTAAGGCTCTTGTGAAAGGCGGGGAGGGTGGGGGCAGTCCGAATCTCTGGAGGGAGCTGGTTCCAGAGGGCTGGGGCTGCCACAGAGAAGGCTCTTCCCTTAAGCCCCGCCAGATGACATTGTCTGGTTGCTGGGACCTGGAGAAGACCAACTCTGTGGGAACTGACTGGCTGCTGGGATTTATGCGGCAGAAGGCGGTCCCATAAGTAGTCTGGTCCGATGCCATGTAGGGCTTTATAGGTCATCACCAACACTTTGAATTGTGTCCGGCAACCAATGCAGGCTGCTGCAGAGTGTTGACGAAACATGGGTATATATGGGAAGACCCATGACTGCCCCCCCAAAAACTTCTGGTATTGTTATGAGAAAGTCTTTTTGACTCTGGCAAGCTGAGAAGTGATAGTAGTTGCAACAGTAAAACTGCCATTTGAAGCTTGACTCAGGATTGGCAATTTGGTACTCACAGACAACAGTGTATACCCTAGATGCCTCTGTGGCAGCTATATCCCCACCAAATTATTTCATTTTAAATGCCCCAAAACCTATGAAATTGTTAAACACTCTCACAGGTTGTTGAATAAGAAGGACATCACAATGCATGTTGGTATTCTTTTATTTGGTAGACAAGATAATTGAAATTAGTATAATTTTATGCTGTCATAAAATTTGGATCAATGTTATTAAATTTCAGGTAAGAAGCATGAGACAAGTCAGGGATGAAATTCAAAATTTTCTCTAAACCAATGATTTTCAACCTTTTTTGAGCCGCGGCACATTTTTTACATTTAAAAAATCCTGGGGCACACCACCAACCAAAATGACACAAAATGACACTCTAACACAGTACATATTATACATATACAAGTGCGCGGCAGCCTGAGCGGGGACCTTCCTGGGCATGGATGAGAGGCGACCTCCTATTGGTTCATCGCTAGTGGCCGGGATGAATCCTAGAAGGTGATTGGTCAGTGAGTGTTCCCTGTGCCTCCACTCTTTCTGTCGCTGATAGCTTGAAGGATTGTGAGGGGAATGTTTATGTTCAGATGGAAGCGGCTGGTGGCGGGCCAGATAAATGGCCTCCATAGGCCGGATCCAGCATGCGGGCTGTAGTTTGGGGACCCATGTTTAATTTCCCCATGGCACACCTGACCACGTCCCACAGAACATTAGTGTGCCACCGCACACTGGTTGAAAAACACTGCTCTAAACTACTCAAAATTTCCACGACTGATTCTCCAGAACCTGTCAGAACCTGCTGAATTTCACCCTGTGACAAATGCAATGTCTGCCAAGATTAAAGGCAGTTAAATATCAAACAAAAAGCTATCTAATTTCAGTAAGCAAGCAACATACGATCAGTGTTTTACCAAGTGAAGATTTTAACAGGGAGGCAATACACCTAAGTTTAATGCTTATCTGGACACTCACTACAATATGAAAAGTATTGATTAGTGAAATGAACAAACTACTTCCTGAACAACGTTTATTCCAAAGAGATTTGCTTCCACTTAGACAATTGCTGACTTTTTCTACTGCAGTTATGACCTCTCCCTGTCCATCTTTAGAAAAGTAAGAAAATCCTTCTTTATTATTAAATCTCAAGTTATTATCAAAGGCTTAGCAAAGTTTTGAGCTTAAATCGTTGCTAAGAAACATTTGAAAAGCTGGCAATACCTCTCATAGTAGTGGAACAAGCAGAAATATTATTTCCTATGGATGATCCATTTTTCTTATCCTAACTTTTGCACTAACATGTTTTCTCAAGGAATTATAAAGCAGATGAACTTTGAAATAAGCCAACTTTCCAAATTGAAATATCTGGAAATCCAGGTATTAGTGTGGCCATTTTTAATGTGATCAGTAGCATCTTCCATTTCCTGGCAAGCTGTTTATGTAGAATTGTCATATGCAGCTGTTTTAGATAGTTTTGCATGTTTGTTGCTTAGATACTATAAAAATAGTCAAAAGTTAGATTTTAACTTGTTGCTGTATTGCATTATCAGATCACCAACTTGGTTGTCTCATAGTTCCATAATATATCATAATCCCATCTTTTGTTTTTTGTTTTACAAAACCTAGGCTCTAAAAATGAATTGATTCAAACTATTAGTTTGGTAAATGTAGCTAACATTGTTGAATTATATTTGATGTTATATCTGCTTTGATGTTCAACTATAAAGTCCATTCCATTTCAAGGGGACAATTGTGACTGAAATAATGCATGAAGCAAACTTATTCCAAATTTTATCCTTTACCCATAGTGTTTTCTCACTGAATTTCCTATACATTTGAAACTTGTTCTTAGTTTAGGGTAACATATATTGGAGCATCTTTTGAGGCAAAATGTTCACTGGAATATTTACCTCCTGATACATTCATCTTCAGGAATATATCAGGAGGTAAATAGTTTTTGGGAAAGGGTCAGTTTATCCGAATAGTACCTATGGGGTGATATCAGTCTTTGGGGGAATCCAAACAGCAAATCAAAACCATAAGTACTAGTATTACCTTTATTGTAACATATTTCTTTAAGTCTGAAAATAGTTCTTCCCCTTTACATTCCAAGTACATTCCAAGTAATTAGGGAGGGCCATGTCTGAGATGCTTTCTCAAATTACAGTACATTTCTATCCTGGCCTAAGATTTGTCTTATCAGACCATTGTCTAGGCCAATGATGGCGAACCTATGGCAGGCATCCCAAAGGTGGCACATGGAGCCATATTTGCTGGCATGCAAGCCGTTACCCTAGTTCAGCTCCAGGGCCATGCGTGGGCCAGCCAGCTGATTTTTGGCTTGCACAGAGGCTCTGGGAGGGTATTTTAAGCTTCCAGAGGGGCTTTGGGGGCATAGGGGAGGGCGTTTTTGACCTCCCTGGGCCCAAGGAAAGCCTGGGGAGGGTGAAAAACGGGCCTACCAGGCCCACTGGAAGTTGGGAAAGAGGTCATTTCAGGCTTCCAAATGGCCTGGGGCAGCAAAGAAAGCCATTTTCACCCTCCCCATTGAATTATGGTCGGGGCATTCATGAATGCACAATAATGTGCATTCACATGCTTTTGGCACCCAAGGAAAAAAAGGTTCACCATCACTGGTCTAGGCTATGGCTTTTACTCTGCCTCCCAGGGATATTCTCACATCCCATAAGAGCCAAGTGCGCAATGGTTAGAATGCAGTACTGTAGGTTAACTCACTGCTCACTACAGGAGTTAGATTCTGAGTGACTCAAGGTTGACTCAGCCTTCCATCCTTCCAAGATTGGTAAAATGAGGACCCAAATTGCTGGGGCAATATGCTGACCCTGAAAACCTCTTGGAGAGGGCTGTGAAGCACTGTGGAGCAATATATAAGTGTTATTGCTATTGCTATTTGGAAAAGGGCAGCATACAAATATAATTATTATTAATAATAATAATAATAATAATAATAATAATAATAATAAACTGGACAAGTGTCATTCTAGTGCACATCTTAACTGAATCAGATTATAAATCTGGCTTTTTCTGCCTTAATTTCTATCCAACATTTTTACAAATGTAATAGGGTTTAGACCATTATCTTCAACCCCTGCTCAATGCAAGAATTCATATTAAAGCATCCTAGACAGATCTAGATGCCACTTGATTATCACATTAGTCAGATGCTCTGGGGTATCAAAAATCAAGATAATGGTTACAACTGGATGAAGGAAGTCCTGAGTCCTTCGGGATTGGGTGGCATAGAAGTCAAATAAATGAATGAGTGAGTGAGTGAGTAAGTTTATGTGATGCATGTTTTTTTAAAAAAATAGGGTGGGCTTTGATTATGTGCTTTCAGGTGACATGTTGCCTTTTATGATAACTTATGGATGCCCCAAGAACTGTGAATCAGTTCAGGCTATATCAGAATTTACATATTAGTAGTGATGGGCGAACCCAACAAAGTTCGGGTTAGGCAAGTTCAGACGAACTTTGGAGTGAAGTTCGGGTGAGTTCACTGAACCTGAACCCCGAACTCTTCTGGAGATAAAGCCACGATTTATTAAAATTAAATTGACAGAGAGCTCTAGTGGCTTTTTTCTTCTGCCTGGCTGGATTGCTAGGCTGGTATATCCCCCTCCCCTGCCCACACAACTTTTCTTCTTTCTTTAACTTGAATGAAGACAATGTCACAGTTTAGAAATATCAATTTCAGTGAAGCAGCAAGCAGATGCAGGCAAATTGCTCTTGGAAATCTCCCCAACCTATCTCTCCCTCTCAGCAGCAGCAACAGGACTGTCCCTAACTAGCTACTAATCTCTTGCAATGGCAATGGACCTCATGGTGCTGCCTTTTAAAAAAAATAAAGTTTATTGATTTTTTCATTAAAAAACACACACAGCCATACAAACATTTAAACATGTAGTGGGGGTTACAATTACCCCTCTCTTCTTAGAAGTTAATTTTAAATACAGAAAAAGAATATATTCTTAGTTCATTAAATCAACATATTAATCTAGATGAAAAGAAGAATTTTGTTTATATATTCTAATAAACATAAAATTGAATTAATCGAAAGAAAAAAATTCTAAAGTCATTTGAATATATTCATACATTTCTCATAACATTTAATTTTAATTTTAATTTTTATCTATCCACTTATAAACTATATTCCAAATAATATAAAAATCAGATTCTTCTTGGTCATTCAGCCTTCTTGTCATCATATCCATCTCTGCACAATCCAATTTTTTTTAAACTACGTCTTCTTTTTGGGGGATACTTTTCCCCTTCCAATTTTGTGCGTAGACTATCCTGGCCGCTGTTTTATAGAGGCAGGTCAGGTGTCCCTCTGGACCAATCTAAGCCATGCATCTGGCTGGCCAATCACTGGACAGCAGGACTCATGGCCAATCACAGCCTTTTCTTGCGTTTTATGTCCAGAGACCACATGGCTTGAGCTAAGAAGAACGCTGTTGATTGGTGCGTCGCGGAGTTCATGCTGAACGCCGAACTTTCACACGGACTTTCAAACAAGTTCATGTTCATGTTCGGCATGCTGAACACAGCAAAATTCAATACGAACCCAAACTGTGCAAGTTCAGTTCGCCCAACACTACATATTAGTAGAATATCTCAAAATATATGGAATATCAATCTTATTAAAAGGTACAAAAATACCTACTGGTAATCCACAGGGTGTTATGACTTAGTGAAAGTGCAACATAATCTGAAGAACTGTATTCCTATCAACTATTAAATATGATGATTCAGTGAATTTAAGAAATAAGTCATATCTGTGAACATTTACTGAAGAAATGTATGACACAAAGATTAAGATATTGGACTAGGATGAGGGAGACCCACATCAAGTTAACTCTTAACCAGACAAACTCACTGGGTAACTTTGAACCATTCATTCCCTCTTGAGATCATCTCTCACACATAGTTGTTTCTATAAAGATGAAATGACGGGAGGAACTTACGGAAACCATCTTGAGCACGTTGTGAAAAGCATTATATATCAAAAAAGCAAACAAACCAAGACAGCAAAGCTCCTTTGCTTAAATGAGATCCCCTTTGTAAGAAATAGGCATTCTAATTCATTTCTGCATCAGATTGAAGTGCTATTGTTAATAGTTGCCATTAAACACACACGATTTTCCATTTACTGTGTTTTTCATGTGACAGACTTTTCTTTGTCGGTTTTCTGAGAAATGGGAAAATGGAAGGACATTAGTCTTCTGCACCATGTGTTTTTCCAGAAAGAACATTTGCCTTAAAGCTTAATGAATCAAAATCCTTGACGTTCCTTCCATGTTTGAACATTCACCATTCCTCCAATGAAACAAAAGCCATTCATGTCAATACAACTTGTGTCTCTAATGACATTAAGCCACATAAACCCCTTAGGAAATAGCCACCAGAATCTCCACTGGCCCCTTCATTTGGAGGGCCTTGAACATGCTGCCTCGTCTTTCCAAACTTCACTACAAATAGTCATCATACACTAGGTTTATGAAATATTTTGGCACGACTTCTTCCCAATGAAATTTGATTTTGTTCCATAACTACATTTTTCTTCTCCCATCTGTTCCATGGAACCCTAAATGAAATAACTTTCTGGAAAATATTTTAATTTGTTTTAAATCCTAAAATATACAATAGGTAAAATAAGAATCTGGTCCTTGCCAGCTTTTTTTTAGTCACCATTCCAATATATAATTTAATTTCTCCATATGGCCTTAGAGCTCACTGAAATATTTGAGCTACCAGCCCTCAAGACTTCCTGAAATGCTTATGTAAGCTTTAATTTAGTTACCGTATTTTTCTGAATATAAGATGCACTAGACTATAAGACACACCTTAGTTTTGGGGGAGGAAAATAAGGGAAAAAATCTCCATGCCAGGTATTTATCTGGCTAGTGTCCTTAGTATGGTCAGCTTCAGCACATTATTTTATCTCTTGGATAGGGCTGAAAAAACATTATTCTGAAGGAGTAGCAATGAAAAAGCCTGCAAGCCTGCAAGAGCCAGGAAGATCAGCTTGTGCAGCTGCATTCTGGACTAGTTAAAGTCTCCAAACACTTTTCAGAGGTAGAGTGCATTATAATAGTCTAACCATAAGGTAATAAGGGCATGACCGTGAGAAGAGTCTCTTGATCCAGATAGGGTCACAATTAGTACACCAGGTGAACTTGTGCAAATATCCCCCTGTCTGAGGCAATAGCCACAGCTACTCAGTTTTGTCGGAGTTAAGTTAACTCCCATCCAGACCTTCACAGGATTGGTGGGTATTGGATTTGTTATTATGTATTCTTTTTACCTTGTTGTGAGCCGCCCCGAGTTTGCAGAGAGGGGCGGCATATAAATCCAATAAATCAAATCAAATCAAATCAATTCACAGCCTCCAGGCACTGGCACATCACATCTACTGCTTTACTGAACTGATACAGGGTGGAGATATACAACTGGGAATCATCAGCTTATTACTGATACCTCACCCCATATCATCAGATGATCTCACCCAGTGATTTCATGTTGATATTAAATAGGAGAGGAGAGAGGACTGAACCCTGTGGTACCCCACAGAGGAGGGGCCTGGGGATCGACCTCTGTCCTCCTACCAATACCTACTGTGACCGACCAGAGAGATAGGAGGAGAACCACTGCATCACAGTGCCTCCCACTCCAAATTATCTTACTCGTCACAGAAGGATACCATGGCCAATGGTATCGAAACCTGCTGAGAGGTCAAGAAGTACCAAGATAGAGTAATAACTGCCATCTCAGAATCACCAGAGATCATCCATCAGAGTGACAAAAGCAGTTTCTATGCTACAGTCTGATTTCATCCATTTCATCCAAAGACCATAGGAGCTGGAGTGCCACTATTTTCTCTACAACCTTTCCCAAAAAGTATAGGTTGGTGACTGGATGAAAGTTTTTTATTTCAGCTGGATCCATGGAAGGCTTCTTGAGGAGGAGCCTCAGAACTACTTCCTTTAATGGTTGCTGGAAGGACCCTCCCTCAAGGAGGCATTTACCAAAGCATGGACACAGCCTCGTGTCACCTCCCTGATGGCCAAGACCAGCCAGGAGGGGCACAGGTCCAATAAACATCTGGAGGAACTCGTCATTCCCATAACTTAAATGTCCTAAAATGGACATCATTTCCCCCTGCTTGCCTTCAGAAATTGTGGGTACTCCATCACCTGAGGTTTTATGAAGAGGAAGGACAGCCATTTGTCCAGAATTGTATTGTCCTCTGCTTGATCAGAAGGTTCAACTAGAAGATCCCCAGGATCCTTTCCAACTTTGGTTGAATGAATGGTGGTGAATGTATTTTTAAAATTATATTAGAGTTTTAAAGTTTTTAAAGCCATATTAATTGGATTTTTAATTGGATTATGTTGTTCTGTTATGTTGTAAGCCGCCCCAAGTTCTCAGAGAGGGGCGGCATACAAATTCAATTAATAAAATAAATAAATAATAAATAAATCTTAATAGAAATATTGGGAAATTTATTTCAGTACATGTGGCAATCTTTAAGCCAATTTAAATTTCTGTGTTGTGATAGGCACTGGATTCATGTGTTTTTAATCCCCCCCCCCTCAAAAAATATTTTTTTCCGAATTTGGATAATTTACCCAGGTTTGGGAAGCACTTCCATAGACCCTTTAGAAAAAAAATAGATGAGAGAACTGAAGCAATTAATTTATTAACTAGGGAAATTTATAGAGTGAAGAATAATTCAAGATATAATTGTATAATAGACTTCCTCATATTGATATTTATTGATTGATTTTTTTTGTAAGCTATCTAGAGGTGTTTTTCATAAATAAATACAGTAAAGACTCGATTATGCAACATAAACGGGCGGGCTGATAGTCAGATAGCCAAAAATGTCGAATAATCTGGAGGGTCTAAAGAAAAGCCTTAAAATCACTATGAATTGCAAATGCCATAGTCATCTGCTAACTTCTGCAATGTCTCTCCATTGTCCAGTCTCTTGATTGCCTCAGGTTTCTGCTCCATTGATACAACAACCTTTTTCCTTTTCATTACAATGTTTGGGGGCATGTTTGGGGCCCGGCTCTGCACGTCACCTTCCCTGTTGCCGCTGCCATGTTTGGGGGAGGGTCTGGGGGCATGAAAATGGCTACAGCAATGCCCCCAAGCAGCCACAATGTCAGAAAATCCGGAATGTCAGATGACCGAAGGACGGATAATTGAGACTATACTCTAAATAGCAGTTGGCTTCCCTATTAATTCATAATATACTCCTACTACAGTATTAGTAACTTAACATGTTATGGGAACCCAGACATTGCAGTTGGTAAAATGTAGTTTACAATTTAGCACCAACGGGTTGAGTCTTATTTGACAAACCCTAGTTAAACAATGATTGTGTATGATGTATGAACCCACTTGCTTGGCTGCAACAAATTTTCAGGCACAGGGTTTTGGTTTTTTTACTATAGAATGAAAAAAGACAATATGTTTGTTGTGAAGATAATTGTATCTCACGGGAAAGCCTGATTGGATAATGGAAGAGCTTTTCTATGATTTTTAATGCCAAGGATAGGATTTATTTTCTTAGTTGCTCAGAAGTGTCATGAGCTGCTGACAGCTAAAAAGATATATGTTTCATACCACAACCATTCTCCCCTCTGTATCTGAAGTTACCGCATGGATCTTGAGTGTGATCCATTAGTGAGTAACTACTAGGTTTATAGCACTCTTTGGATGCATGATTCAGTGATATCAATCAAATGCCAATATTACACCAGATTATTATCCCTAAAATAATATGTTTGTACAATGTAATATGAGAGGATTTATGTTACCACCATTGGTGAAGAAATCCTTTCGCAGATCTGTCTTTGAAAGCTACCTAAATTACTATTTAAGTTACAATCCAACACCAAGAGATATAACAAAAACAAAATCTGTTGCAACAAAAAAACAACAACCCTTTTTGTCTGGGAACATATTTTGTACTATACATTTGTACATACACTGTATACATACAACACAGTTTAACACCATCACATTAATATATTTAAGACTTCAAATCTTCTTACACTGCTCAAAAAATTAAAGGGAACACTTAAACAACATAATATAACTCCAAGTAAATCAAACTTCTGTGAAATCAAACTGTCCACTTAGGAAGCAACACTGATTGACAATCAATTTCACATGCTGTTGTGCACATTCAACTTTGTACAGAATAAAGTATTCAATGAGAATATTTCATTCATTCAGATCTAGGATGTGTTGTTTGAGCGTTCCCTTTATTTTTTTTGAGCAGTATACAATTGAACTGGTGATGACAAGGTCATATAAGAGAGTGGTGTTGCTACAAGCTGAATTTATCTAGATAAATTCTAGAAGAAGATAGTGGCAAAGCACTTCCACGGATGCCAGGATTTGAGCAGATTAACAATCAAACTGATCATAACCATTTATACAAGAATTTGGTAAAATATAAATGTAAAACTGATATAATGGGTTTGGCTAGGATTCAAACACTCAAAGAGTGAAAGCCTGCAGATATTGTTGGACTATGTCCGTGGGTATCATATAGCATTGTTAGCCTTCAGAAAGAGGTACAGATTCCAATAAAAGAGAATATTTGTAGCTCAGGGTTGAAATGAGGGGTCCATGGTGCTCTCTGATCTTTGTTGTTTTCTTGCAGATGTTTCATTACCCAAACTAAGTAATATAATCAGTGCTAGTAATGAGTGGCATTTGCTCACAGTTTATATTCTAATCTTAGAATATCTCCTCTATAACGTTCATCATGTATTTGACTATGTATATATAGATATATACCCACTAAAACCCTCAATGTGTATTGGACAAAATGAATGAATGAATGAATGAATGATAAATAAATAAATAAATAAATTTGCCCTGACATGTTCTTAGAGGTTCTTTGGTTCAGCTGTTTTTTGTTGGCTTGTTTGGCATTCCTTGATTAAGATATTGTTTATTTAATTGTTGGTATGATGTTGATCTTGGAGTTCATATATGCTCATCTAGATGCTGAATGCTGATGGAGAGATGTTTTGGTCTTTTTGGCTGGTTGGTTGTCTCTTTTGCATAGTATACAAAAATTATTTATGTCTATGTGTCTATTGATGACTAATTTGTCCAGGCTTCCAGAAATTCTCTCGCATTTTTTTGACTTGGATGGTCACAATTTCCCAAAATTGAAACTATGGCTGAATCTGTCCCTATGTTGTGAACTTAAGCAGTTTTCATTATGTCTTCTGGTTGCTAATTGGTGTTCATGGATGTGCTTTGCCAGTCTTCTACTTGTTTGTCCCATGTAGTAGGACTGCTGATAGTCTCATTACTGAGGTCAGTGGCTTTATTCTTGTCCCAATAATAATAAATATACAATCTGCTATATCAAATGTTAAGTTAATCACGACAGGAAGAGGAACTTTTCAAGGCAAACATCTGAATTGTACAGAGATTACCCATGGAAGGAAAAAAATATCCAAGCAGGTTGTCATTGTAAATTAAACTATGTTAAACCCTCTATTCCCTTGGCTACTGTGTGCAAAATAATGTTCAAGTTGCAAAGATCTATGTCTTTGTGAAGAAATTAACATTACGTTTTTAAAAAATGTTTAAAATTAAAAATAAATAAGCAGATGTTAAAATGCTAATGACTTTTATAAAACACAGGCATGTATATCTTCAAGAGATCAAGAAGATTATAACAAAGCTCAGGGAACCAACAAAGGAAAATGATTCTTCTATAGTGCAAGACTATAGAGCAGGGATGACAAACCTTGGCAATTTGAAGACCTGAGGACTTCAACTCCCAGAATTCCCCAGCCAACCATGGAATTCTGGGAGTTGAAAATCCACAAGTTTTAGAGTTGCTAAACAACTCTGCTCTAGAGGATAAAAACTAACAAAAGTGCTATTGTTTGGAAAAAATGTGTTGGAACACACCAATTTTGCAGTCCTGTTCCCCACCCAATCAAACACATCCATGAAGAATGGAGGATCAGGAACACAAAAAGCCAAGATGCCAGATGAGACCACATGATATGGGACCTATCTCTTTGTAATGAAGAGTTAATCACATAACATGAAGCAGCAGTCATGCAGTCCTGCTCACAATTGAGTGTCCCCCCCACTCCATCTCTTAGAAAGTCTTGTTCCTAATCCTTTGTCTGCTTTCCTATTCATGTTCTGTATTTTTTTTCCATTTCGGCTTCCCTGCAGGTACTGCATTATGGTTTGGGGGGATGTAAGACTATATAAACCAACAATCCCCAACATTTCCAGCTTAGCGGCCTGGCCTGGCCTGGAGGAGGGTCATATTAGTGGCAGGTGCACACAATTCCATTTGTGAGAATAGCAGACACAGGCACTCTCCCAGGGGTGAAATGCTCCTGGTTAGCGCCTGTTTGTCGATCATCATAGAGCCAGTCATGAAGGGAGTGTGAGGCTCCGCCCACCTGCCCTGAGGCCACCATTTGGGTTCTTTTACTTTCTGCATATGTGCAAAGTGTTCCATGCATGCTTTGAGGGTAAAAGAACCCAAATGGCAGAGTGCGGGCAGAGCCTCACACTCCCTTTGCGACCAGCTCTCCAACGACCAACAGGCATGAGTGAATTGGGAGCATTTCACCTCTGCACTGTCCATTTGCACAAAAGGAGCTTAGCACACAAGCGGGGGCTGCTTGCGCTCCTGCGCATAGCTTCACTCTTACGAAAGGAGAGCACTCATACATGAAGCTCCATTCACACAAATTGAGCTTCACATGCAAGTGCAAGCACCTTTGTTCATGCAAGTGGAGCTTCACCCATGCATGCCCATCACTCCCATGACCCGGTTTCAAACAGCCCGGAGCCCAGTAGTGGGCTGCAGCCAGGAATTGGGCTGGGGACCCCTGATATAAACCACCATTTGTATAAATACAGTCTTCTTATACTTTGCAACTCTATGGTGATTGATTCTGTGCTAATGTCATTTAAACACCTTTTCTTTCCAATTCATGTGAGCTATTTCCTGCAATTTAGTCAGATATTAGATTTTTAGAAAAGCATTAGCAACTAATAGGGTAAGAATTTTATGTATGTATTTTGAAGATTTATAACTTGTCCTTCAATCAAAATTCCAGCAGTGATTTGTTTCTGGCACAATGAGTCCTAGGTCATCAGTTATCGTATTACTGTTCATGCATTTAATTCTCTGACATTTCTCTCTCTCAGGCAGTACAAACTAAAAAAAAGCAAAAAGAAAAAAGAAAGAAAGAAAGAAAAAAAAAGGTAAAAGGCATTCTGGCTAGAATAAGGAGATTAAAACCATTCTTTACTAAAAGGACACTGTTAAATCCCTCTACTGAAGAGGCAGGAGATGGTTTAGTGACTTCAACTCTTTACTGGTCATAGCAAGCAAACATCAGCAAGGTCCTGATGGGGTTTAAATAGGGAGCTCTTTAACTCAGGAGCCAATCAGAATTTACCTGCTTGAGTTCCTGATCAGACTAAAGTGAAAAGGAAAGAAGGAAAGAAGGAAAGAAGGAAAGAAGGAAAGAAGGAAAGAAGGAAAGAAGGAAAGAAGGAAGGAAGGAAGGAAGGAAGGAAGGAAGGAAGGAAGGAAGGAAGGAAGGAAGGATCAAAACTGGGAAATAATTTTATATACCCCAAAAGAAGATAATCTTGAATTTAACCTGAACATCTCCACTCCCCAAGAAGTATAAGCAGACAAAAAATTATAATCGCTCTTGCTAGGCCAAGTTCATGCAGGTCTTAATGTTGGCTTAGCAGTTTTGATGTGTCATATGGGCCACAGCTCATTTGTAGAGTACCGGGTTCAGTTCAAATTAAGAGTGGCTAAGTAGCAAGTGATGGGAGTCTGATGCATTGCAGTCAACAGTCCCGTATATAATGATATAAATACCTTGACTGATAGCTAAAAGCTTCTTCTAAGCTTTTTAACACTGAGGGATCTCATACTGCTTATTGGAAGAAAAAGGTTTCTTTCAAAATTGAGAAACTGGTGAGACATTAGGACATAAAACATAGAAACTGCGACAAAATGTAAGCCTAGAGCAGTGACCTCCAACCTTGGGGCATCAGGGACCAGTTCCTGGCATGTCACAGCCTGGTGTCAGTTTACGGACTGGGAATTGGAGACCCCTGGCCTAGAACAGATCTAGTTCCCACTGGTAGAGGAATATTTCTGACTTATAAGAGCCATGGTATCACAGACAGTATGCAGTATTACCGGCTAACTCATTGCTCATTCCAGGAATTTGATCCTTACTGGCTCAAGATTGACTCAGCCTTCCATCTTTTGAGGGGGATAAAATAAGGACCCAAATTGTTGGGTGCAATCTGCTGACTCTGTAATCTATTTAGAGAATAAAGCACTATGAAGCAGTATATACAGTAAGTCTAAGTGCTATTACTATTCTGCTCTATCCTAGGGCCCTCCGGAGTGCAAACTGCATTATAAATGCATCACTCCCCCCTAAAGTTCAAATGTTCTCAGTTTTCACAGTTTATTTTGGTTGCAAAATAAATATTTTGTCAATGCAAAATCTGATTTTCTGAACTCCACAACTTTTATTGCTAAGGCTATAGAGCTTCCTAAGGCATATCTTTGTTGGAGAAAAGCAACAATATTGTAGCATGTTCTAAGTCATTGAAACATAGATGCCTTACTCTGAAGGAAGCTATTAATGAATCTATTTGATTTGGCTTCTGTCCCCTTTCCCCTCCCCCAAGTTTTACAGCCTGCATTATTTTTATTTTTATTTAAAAGTAAGTCAATAACTACTTTTGACTTGAGTCTTCGGAGAAGGGCGACATACAAGCCTAATAAATAATAATAATAATAATAATAATAATAGTAGTAATAATAATAGTAATAATAATAATAATATAATGTAAAATGCATTTATTTTATTTATTATTGAATTACATTTCACTTTCATTTTTAAAGTTTTTTTTCTCCTCCACACGTCAAATAGTTACATCACCATAAACAAAGCATAATTCTAAAAACCACCAAAAATACCTTGCTTTGGCATCAATTTAAATCATTACTAACACTGTCTGCCAGTCTGAACTTCCCTTATCTTTTCCTTTCCTCTTCTCCTCTCCCATCTACTTTCTTTGATTTTCTCTCCCCTCTTCCTTCTCCACCCTCTATCTCCTCCTACCTTCCTACTTCCTCTCCTTCGTTCTTTTACCCTTCCCTGAGTGAAATATCTCTAATTCTAACAATCATTTATTGAAGTAGACTGGCAGTTTCGTTCTGCAATCTTATAGTCTTGTCAAAGCTTTTATTATTATGTTATTATTTTAATCTAACATTAAAGTTTACCTTGGTTGTATAACTTTTAGCAGTGCTGCCTCCCTGCTCGTCATCTGGGTTAATAATAATAATAATTCTAATCCTCCCTTTCTTTATTTCCATACATATTTAAATTCCACATTCTTATTTATTCAAACACTTGAGGCGGCTTCCAATAATATACTAGTTACAAAATTATTTTAGCATAAAAGAGATGGATACAAGGCAACGTCAGCATCGTAACTTCTTCCTTCTTCTCTTTTTTTAAATTATGAGCATGCATAAATAGAAAAGGTGATAATGTACTTCGGTGTAGGACTATAGCGCCACCTGCTGGTCTCAGACAGTTTTCCTTCAGAAACGCTGAACTTTTCTTATAGCATCATTGTCTCTTACGTTGGATATTTCTCTTGGCAATTATGTCACACGCTGTAACCAAATTAGTTTTGTGGAAGCCCTATGTACATATCCTTGACATAATTTATTTAATAATCATTCTACAATATTCCAGAATAATATGAATTTTTATTGATGTATTTAATGGGACAACATTTAACAATATCACATTATGTCACTTGCCTTGTACCCCACCTGCAGATAGCTTCATCCAATATCCGAATGTACATGACCGTAATCCTGAAGTATTAGTTTTTCCCACAAAACAGATTTATCTAGTCATTCTTACCTTAGAACCATAGTTCCCTCTAAGCTGAGCAGTGAGCAATCACTCACTTAAAAATCATCATCAACTCAGAGTTTTCCAAACCTGCCCAGAAGCTGAGAGGGAAAGAGTGAGAGGGAAGGAGAGAGAGAGGAAGAGAGGAAGAGAGAGAAACAGATAGAAAAAAGAGAGGAAGAAAAAGAGAAAGAAAAAGAATGGGAGTAAGGAAGAGAGAAAGAAAATCAAAATCTACTTTGAAACTAGCTCAACTATTTAAGTGGCATTTTGATATTGATAGAGTTGCCCTTTTATGAGCTCACTGTTATAGACACACAGTACAGTATTTTATTTTGAAATTCTCTGAGGCAAAACAGGGTGGGTTTGTTTGTTTGTTTGTTTGTTTGTTTATTCATTCATTCATTCATTCATTCATTCATTCATTCATTTATTTATTTATTTATACTGTGCCGCCCAGTCCCGAAGGGACTGTGGCTCAGACACTATACTTTTCCGCCCACCCCCTCCCCCAAAAAATTAGAGGGAACACTGCTTAGAACAGGGGTGTCAATTCACAGTCCATGGGCCAACTGCATCACATGCTGGTCACACCTAGGCCCAGTTTAGCAAAGGGGGGGGGAGTCCAGATATGTCATGTGATACCACTGCAATGTATGTTTGACAATCCTGCCTTAGAAGAAGCTTCCTACCATCTCACAGAGATGGAACTCAAAAAGAATGAAGAGTTTGTTCCATAGTAACCAACAAGAGCACCTGTTCTTGTCTTTTAGGATTCTGCAAAAAGAACAGAATCTCAAAAATCCCAGTGTGCTTCCCCCCTTCCTTTTATTTTTATGTGAAATATGAAGGGCCTCATCTGAGATGTTTTCTCAAGTGTCTTTCTTGCCTGGGCTCTGTTGTGGTTAGCTCTGGCCCAGCTCCTGCCCTAAGGACTGTGGATGTGGGAAAGACATCCACATGCTGCAGGCCTGGTTTGCCCCCGGTGGAATCTGAAGATGAAGGCTCCTCTGACCAAGATGACATGAGTGACAGGGAGGAGGAGAGTGTGGCAGACAGCTCAGAAGGAGATCAATTATCTAGCTCCTCCTTGGATTCAGAACAAGAGTTAATGATACAGCCACGCATGCGGAGAGCGATGCATAGGCAGCAACAACTGAGAGATTATTATCAAAGAAAATGAGGCCACCTGTGGTTGGGTGGGGCTGTGTTAATTAGTGAGGCTGCTATAAATAGCAGTCTGTAGGTTTGGCCATTGTGGAGGATTATCTGATCGTTTCATGACTGCTTTACTGACTGACTTTTTGTGTGCTGATTCTTCCCTGCTTTGAAACTAAACCAGAGCAAAGTGTGTTTCACTTTGTGAAAGAAGAAGGACTGTGAATTGCCTCACAGCTGCAAGCTAAGTATCTCAGAACTGATAAGGGACTTGTATAAATTGCCAGTTTGTTTGGAGACGAGTGCTCTTTGCTATACCAAAAGAGGGCTTAGTTTAAGTGAATTTTCATTATAAAGAACATTGTTTTGAATTTTCAAACGTGTGTGTGTCTGAAATTTGTACCTGTGAATTTTTGGGAGGATTCTACCAGAGAGCCCGACGGAACAGGCTCAAGCTCCTTTTCTCTGGCCATTGTCTCAGTAGCAGCTCTTTCTCCTGTCCATCTCCATCAGGATACCAGGACACACAACTAGAACTGCGCAAAATGGCAATAAATGCATGGGTGAGGGCAGGAAGAGGATTTGGTGGGGTAATGTTCAAGCTGTTTGGGCAGGAACAATTCATACTTATAGGCTTTTGACACAAATGGATTAGGCTGGCACAAATTATACAATATCATTGGTTTTACATAAAGATTATTGAGTGAAAATTATCAATCTCATAAAAACAAATTTGCTTAAAATGAGGGAAATCTATAGTTATCACAAGGAGAGTTATGCGCCAAACATCATTCTTTCTCCTGCCTAACTCTCTCCAGATAATGATCACCTTACAAATTTCCTGCCCCCATTAGTGACAGTCAATATTAGGAAGAGTCAGAAAAATACTTATTGTTGAAGTTACAAAATGTATGCACTTGAGAAATGACTAAGCTAATTAATTTTCCAAGTTTGATTTGTCTTTTAACATTCAAAATAGGAGTTAATATTCTATAGACATAAATATACCAAAAAGCACAGTTGGTGGACACCAAATAGGGAAAAACCCTGCTCTGTATTATAGCTAAGAAAACAATTCTTGTTTTGATAGGAGATCCATACTTCCCATAATGAATTAGCAGACCCAAACTGCCAGAAGGTCCTTGTGGGTAGGAATGGGTATTTATTTATTGATTTGATCTTATTTATAGTCTGTTCTTTCTTCCAGGAGTCAAAGTGGCATACATATTTCCTCAACTTTAACTCCCACAATAATTCTCTAGTAACATAGTTTGAGCAAAGACAGAGATTGGACTGTTTACCTCATCAGCTTTCATGGAGGATCTTAAGTTTATCTCCTTGGACTTTCCCCAACATTCCAGGCACTGCATCATGTTGGAGTCATAGGTGTATCAAACTCAAGGCCCATAGGGACCAACCTGGAAATATCAAAGGACCAGTCTGCAGTGCCTCTGCAAGTCAAAATGGGCCATGTGTGGCCCTGCCGCAACCCATTTTTGGCCTCCCCTACCTCCAGCAGCACTCTGCTGGCCAAAAACAGGTCATGCAGCAGCCCCGTGCAGTTTATTTTTCACCAGCAGAGTGCTTCTGGAGGCCATGGAGGGTGAAAATGAGGCACGGGGGGGAGAGAGAGGGATTCGTAGGCCCGTTTTGGCAGGCAAGGTGTCCATCCCATCTCTCAAACCTGCTCCCTCACCTACTGGCCCATGAAGAAATCCAGTTTGATACCCCTTGTATAAATTAACTTAGGTCATGATTTATATTCATTTTGCAAAGCAGCAAAGAAGAGAGATACCCAAGTCTGGTTGAGTTTCATTCTGGGTAAATAGCAGACTCTTTATGATGTGTGTGTGAGGTAGTGAACTATTTCTGATGCAATTATAGGGTATTAATTATCTTCCCAGTCTCCTTCTCCTACCTAAGCCCCTCATAATATTTATTATAGTTGTACATGTTGAACAAATCAAAATCACACAGGGAACTATGAGTGTATGTTTTGTAAACTGTCTTTCATGCTGCAGCAACAGTGAGAAAAGGTGGAAAGTAATATGATGATTAAAATGACTATCAAACCCTTGCTAGCTAGGCTGTATTTGAAATGGTGAAAATTACAATATAAATGCTCCAGTGTGCAATTGGCTTACTGAATATATTAATGCAAGTCTAAGGAGAATTGATAGTTCCTCACGGTGTATTTGTTTCCTTGCTGATAAACAGTTTTTGTAATAACAGCTCAGGGTGATTACAGTAAAATAAGATAATATTTTAACTTTTTCAGGAGCTATAGATTGAGCCCATATATATTTGGCCAAGTTTCCAAAGAGATAAATCAGAGCAGCTGTCAAGACACCAATATAGAGAAAATGCACGATGTGATTTCAGATGCCATCTCAGTGATGAATAAGCCACATTCTGTAATCAGTCACATAAACTATTATTTAGGAACTATTGGAAAGTGAGCCAGCAAACATATGTTTCCTTGAAACAGCTCTCATAATGGCTATGAAAATACATTGTTATTATCTCAATCAAGATTAGAATACTGTACAACATATGCATTTCTGCAAGTGCTGGCTCAGCTGTAACATTGACAAATGCTATAAATTGGGGGGGGGGGAGGTGAGCGTAGGTGTTTATTAGGCATGTATGGACTGCAGTGCACACACAAGCATACATAGCTACCATGATTTCTCCCATTGAGTAAAAATAACTTAATAAGTTACTTTTTAGGGGAACGCTGAGTAATTATCGATTGGGCAATTAGTTGTTTGGCTTTAACCCCCTCAAATGAACTCTAGAGGGGTATGATCTGCTAAATTCTTAGTTCTGATGTCTCCAAATATGCTGGACTTTTTTTTCATAATCTATGTTAATTCATGTGGAAAATCCAAGGAAGAGAAAGGTTGGCCTGGAGCTTTTCCAAATTTATATCTAATTTGTTAGCTATGATCAAGTTGTTCTGACTGTAAAATCAGTTGCTGCCCCAAACTTACTTGTGACCCTACTTTGTTCAATATGTGTTTCTGATTAAGTTATAGTATTATTCAGTTTCATCCCCATCTTGATTTTTGTCAACTTCATAACTGCCCATTTAATAGAAGCCCAATGAAGGAAGGACATCAAGGACATCAACTGCTAAGAATGTAATTCTTTGCTGCCATGGCTGATTTCTAACCAAGGTATTGCTCCTAAAACAGCAATTCAGGCAGCTTTAATTCTTGGGAATTCAATTGATCACCTGACTTAGTACATGTTCCAAAATGTTACGCAGCATTTCAGGTTTCTGATGGGATACCAGCGAACAGTTGGAAGTGTATGAAACTTGGAAAGAAAGAAGACAATGTTTTCTCAACATTCAGTGGAGTAGGATGATGTAAAACTAGATTGAAGATGGCCATGTCCTAGCCACGCTCTTTCCTTAGTTCATTCCTAGTGACCAAGCTAACATCCAATCAAGGATATAGAATGGTATCCTGAATAATGAAGTTAACAAAGGAAATCTTAAAGCATAGAATAGGAGTCAATGTGTGTACCATAATAGGATTAATAGATATTTATGTATATTTGTTGTGCAGATCGTTTTGATATGTTTTTATAATATAATGTTTTCTTTTCATTTTTCTGTATGACTTTTTTGTGTTTTTTTCTTCTTATTTTGTACTTTGTTTTTAAAGTTTATATACAAATAAAAACTATTTTTTAAAATTAAAATTAAAATAAAAAACACTCCAGTTCCATGTTCTTGTCCACAATCCCAAATTACTTTTTACTCTGTACCTACAGTATTCCTCAGCAACAGTTGTTTGAACGAATGAAGAAATTCTGATAAATCTTCAGCATTTCAGACTACCATATTTATATTAAAAAGGACAGAAGCTCAGGGGCTGAAAACAGCTTACCAACATTAATTATACATCTCCATACTGGAGATGTTGCTCCTCCCTCCCTCCCTCCCTCCCTCCCTGCCTGCCTGTCTAACTACAACTTTTCCATCTCTCCTTCTCTTTGAATTTAGAATAACAGAATTGGCAGGGACCTTGGAGGTCTTCTAGTCCAACCCCCTGCTCAGACAAATGGTTGCCCAATCTTTTCTTTAAAACTTCCAGTGTTAGAGAATTTGTTAGTTCTGTAGGTAAGTTGTTCCACTGGTTAATTGATCTCTCAGGAACTATCTTCTTAATTTTAGGTTGCTTCTTTCCTTGATTAGTTTCCATCTAATGCTTCTTGTCCTGCCCTTTGTATTCCTTCCATTTTGCTCACCATCCCACACCAATAAATATCTATGCATTGAGAACATTTTCTTTCATTCTTCCCTGATATTAGTAGAAGAAACTTTTGGAATGAATGATCAGCTGAATGATGCTTTCAAAGGACACTAAAAGGGAATTGTTTTGGTATAGTGATCAAAGCACCAGGCTAGAAATTGGGAGATCCTGAGTTCTAGTCCCACATTGGGTGCAAACCTACTGACTGCTGTTGGATCAGCCTCTTTCTTCTTCTTTTTTTCTTCCTCTTCCTTCAAGGCAATTCTCCCAATTTTCACCCCATTTTATTCTTCTATTTTCCTTTTTTGCTTGGGGTTGCTTCTGAGGGAAGAAGGGTGGATTCTGTGTATGTATTTTAGTGGATGGCAATTATTAATGTGTAAGAAAGAGAAAAATTGTATGCAAATAAGGGATAATTAATATTTTATAAGTAATTATAATTAATAATTCAGTTACTGAATTAAGAGCTGTGGTGGTGCTGTGGTTAGAATGCAGTACTGAAGGCTACTGATCAATGACTGCTGGTAGTTTGGCAATTTGGATCTCACAAGGCTCAAGGTTGACTCAGCCTTCCATCCTTCTGAGGTGGGTAAAACAAGGTTTAGAGTCAGCATCTTGTTGGGGGCAATACGCTGATTCTAAACTACTTAGAGAGAGCTGTAAAGCACTATGAATTGGTACAGTATAGAAGTCTAAGGGCTATTGCTATTTCTATTCTCTGTGTGTGCATACACATTTGTGTGTCTTCCTTTTGGGGGGTGGGTTAGAATCAATTTAAATTCAAAATCTGTCAGAGTATAGGCATTAAGGTAATATTCCAAGCCCAGTAGCAGTACTGTAAAATGCATAATCATAGTAATTCAGCTGTTCTATGGACTGATGTAATAACAATGACTCAGCAGAGTGATGCAATCATTCTGCTCCAAATGATCTGATTGGTCAGTGTTTGTATATATTGAAATACACCCTTTGTAGGTGTGTGGGTTGTAAGAAGCTGATGTTTAATGCTGGTGGGTTTTTTGGAAATGAAAGTAAAAGGATTTTATGCAAGAAAGAATCTCTGCTGTGCCGTGTCTTTAATCTAGAAGAATATACTGCATAACTGATATACGCCACTCTTCCAAAAAAAATTATGTAGTATTCTGACAGGTTATAGGCCCAGGAGTTGGTGAGATATCAAGGTTTAGAAGCGAAGGAACCAGGTCATTGGTGAATCAGCCTTTTAATTAAATAGCTAATTTTGAGGCTAATGGTTGGCAAGAATGACCAGGAGAAATGGGGGGGGGGAATCAGAGGGAGAAATGTGGTCTAGGTGACCATCAGATAAAATAAGGCATAGCCCACAACTGCATAATAGGCAGAGAGAGAAACTCAAAAAGGACCCTCTCAAAAAATAGTGGGAGATTTGTCCTTTCAAACTTGCAAGATTTTATTACAGTAAAGTAGAATTATTTAATCTGATCATATTTCTTGTCTGAACTATTTGGGAAGATTGAAAGATTCTGGCAAGTGTACAATGTTTCTTTTTCTGAAAAGAGGACACAAACTACACCCTATTTTGTTATTGGAGGTGAAAGTAAAGGGACTAGAAAAGATAACTGCTGCACTAAAATTGACTAGGAAAAAGAAGTTCTTGAACAGGAGAACTTTTCTGAAGGGGAAGAGAAGGGAAAGGAATAGCAAAAAATAGGGGGGAAGCAGCTCTTTGATAGATGAAAGTCTGCATGTCAAAGAAAATACAACATGATCAAGAGGCACTCAGTATGATTGGAAATCAGGGACAAAATCCAGGATCTTCCTCTAGAACAGGAAGGGAAGGCACCTTGCAGGTCATCTAGTTCAATCCCCTGCCCAAGCAACAGACCCTTACATCTGCTTCTACCTAGGATTGACCTCACAACCTCCTGACTGTAAGGCAAGAGCTCTACCTCTAGGCCACAGCAGTTCTGGACAACACAATTCAAATGAGACAATGATGAACTGGAACAATATCAGCAGAGGGCTACCAAGATCCTCCAATGGTGGATGTTCTAAAGCAGTGATGGTGAACATTTTTTTCCTCGGGTGCCGAAAGCGTGCACAGGCATGCTATCATGCATGTGTGTGTGCCCACATACAGAATTCAATGCCCCCCCATGTTGCCCCATTTCCCAACCTCTGGTGGTCCTGGTAGGCCTGTTTTTCTCCTTCCCGAGGTTCCAGAGGCTTTCCTGGAGCCCGGAGAGGACATATTTGCCCTTCCAGAGGCCAAAAATGCTCTTTCAGAGCTATCGCACAAGCCAAGAAACAGCTGGCTGAGCTAAGGCAATAGCTCATGTGCTGGCAGATATGACTCTGTGTGCCACCTGTGGCATGCATGCCATAGGTTCGCCATCACTGTTCTAAAGGTTAAGGCCCATAAGGAATAAGTAAAGGATCTGAGAAAGATAACTGAGTGGAGATACGATACCATCTTCACAGATATGAATGACTATCACACAGAAAAAGAAATGGACTTATCTTCTATGGCCTCCTAGAGCAGAAGCAGAATCAATGAGTTCAAATCACAATGAAAGAGGATGAGACTAATATTAGGAAGAAGTACCTGACTGTATAAAGTGTCAGCCAGGGGAATAGGCTGGAAGTGTTCAAATAGAAGTTATGTAGTCAAATTAGCAGAGTTGGGGTAGATAACTTCAAAGATACCTTCCAATTATATGATTCCATGGAAGCTGCAGGTGATTCATTGCATGCAGAGCAATTAAAATTTTGATGAATTCATATTGTAACTAATGTAAATGCTCTGCCCACTTTTATATTAGGCATTTTAATATTTATGATAGATGTACTATAGGTAGCCCAGCTGGTCTTTAGAGTGTTTGTTATAATCAGGAGACAAGGGCAACTCAAGAAAGGAAGAAGCCCTACCCTCAATTTTGGCCCTTCAATCCTGAATTAGAAATAAGATTCAGTGTGAGTTTCTGCTTCCTTTTCCAGATGCTACTTTTTCTGCACTTTTTCTTTCTGTGCTGCCTTCATTTTGTATGCATGCTGAATCAGATATTTTGCTGCCCTGCACTTTCTGATTGCCATAATCACAATTTTCTACAAGAGATTTAATTTATTCTGATTATCACCTGCTTCCTGTTACTGCACCATCCAAGTCCAGAAACATGATATCCTGCTTCCAGTGACCCTACCTTCAATTATTAGCTTTTATAAGAAAAAGCAGTAATTTCAAATCATATTCCATAGTCCAATCAAGGCACAAATTGAAAAAACTCTGACTCAAATTATACTTATTTATATGCCATAAGAATTAGTCAGGTCCTTCCCCCCCCCCCTTATTTGAAACTCTTTTCATACTTAGCCTATTCGAGATTTGACAAAGTCACCCAGACTTTGGACAATACAGGTCTATCTAGCTGTTGCTTCTCTTCTCTGTGTTCCTCTCTCTCTTCCTCTCTTTTAATGGAGTCCCCAATTACTGTTTTATTTGACAGCCATGGATTCTTATTTTACATATTCAGTAAGAGAACAGAGCTTGGTACAAGTCTTGTTTAAAAGAGTGTCTTTTTTTGTCACCGTAAGAATGAGTTTGGCACAAATATATTAAGCTGGAGAAATTCATTGAGACATGTTACAATGCTGGCTTACAACCAAAGGTCAGGAAAACAGATTTAAATTCTATTCTTCTGCCTCAGAGAGGAAAATATCCTTTCAAACATCTAAAGCAAGGTTAAGTCAACATAAGCTTTAGAGTTTTTCACCAAGGTGCTCTATTCAGAGGGGGGAAAGGATGTATTTATACAATACTTTACTGTCGGTAAAATAAGAGCATAGAGGCCTCAGTAGTGCTTGTTCCAGTCAGTTTTGATACAGATAAAAACAGTTAACTGACTGTCTACAAATATCAATGCACTCATTCAGGCGGTATGCCCCTTCTTCAGATCTAAAGAACAATCTAGAAAGTTCTCTGACATTAAAGGACTGCAGTGACAAAGACCGAATATTTTTTTTAAAAAAATGAGACCATTGTCAAATGCTGAAGAAGTGGACAACAGTACTTGCATATTTTTTCCTCGGTCTTCATAGCCTGTTTTAGAAAATTGGCCAAGTACCTAAGAGCAGAGATGGAAGTTTATTTCAAGCCAAAGCTACATTTGCTTGTAAGCTAAAAAGCCACACCTTCCCTCTTTACCACACATGCAGCAGAACAGGACAATTGGCCACAACTTCCTGGCCCCATAGATTTCACCCCAGCTCCCCACTCTGGTTCCAGTCGACCAGTAATAGGTTTCACTCACTTCTGTTACCAGTTCAGAGATGCACATGCACAGTGCTTCTGCACATGTGCAGATCATCCGTGATGATGTCTGGGTGAGTGGGTGGAGCCTCCCGCTGCTGCTACTGTTTCACCCTGATTTCGGCAAACCAGTAGCAATCCACCACTGCAGTTGACCCACAGTGATTGGCATTCCACTGCCACTCTTCCCTTGCTGATTCAAGGGAGGAAGTGGCAGGGGAAGAGTGACAGGGAAGGACTGTCACCATGGATCAACTGGGGTGGGGAGCTGGGATAAAAAGTGTGGGACCAGGTGGTTGTGGCCAATTGTCCTTTTCTTTATATCACATTCAGCAGGACTGGGTGCAATGAGGGCAACCCTACTAGGCCATAGCTAGGCAAAGAGGGGGCTCAATAATAATAATAATAATAATAATAATAATAATAATAATAATAATAATAATAATAATAATACAATACTGCATTGAGTAGTGATGATAATGATACTGCATTGCATATATTTGGGGAAAATATATTTTATATCAAGAACTGCATGGAAGATGAAAATTAGCAATACCTGCAAGGCATCATGGTTTTACATTAGGCTTGTACCACCTAATTGGTGGGCTTCATACAGGCCCACTCCAAACCTGGTGCTTAAAGCTGTTGAAACAAGTTTCAAGAGAAAGGAGCTGATGATTAGAAAGATGCATAGATGCAAGTGATTAAAATCAAAAGGATTCCCCCCCCCGAAAATTTCTGTTTTTAAATATCTTCCAGTCCTGCATTCATGTAGACAAATCCCTCATCCCCCAAAAAGGATTCTGCTGAACTATAAACTAATCTATTCCCATGGATATCAATGGGTGTGCATCTCCCTAGTTTTAGTCTCAGAACCCTACCTCTATTTTAAAACATGATCAGAGTACTTTGATAGGCCATCCTGAACATGTCTGCTCAGCAGCAGAATCCCTGAGTTATCAAGGACATGCACAGAGGAAAATGTGGGATTCCAGCAGATATCCAGGAGATATGATATCCAGGAATAATGAGTAATTATCCAGTCATACAAGTCATACATACAATTATTCCGTCATACAGGTGTATAAAATAATGTTTACTTTAGAAATAGCACAGTCAAGTTAAACAGTCCCATCATACACATTCAAATCAGTCAATATCTCTTAATACAATAATAATATTACAAGCCTGTCTTTGTCTTATATATCGAACATACATTACAACTTACAAATACATCAAAACTATCACAGAGCTTACTACATCTGTCCCAGTGAATCAGCAGAAAGAACAGAGAGAGCAGAGAGAGAAAGAGAGGGAGAGAATCATGCTTTCTGGCTCCCTCTTATGGCAATTTGCAACATTACATCTTAAAGCTATAGTACATCAATATATATAAATATTCATTGTTAGCTTGTTTATATATTGCAAACCTAACTGTTTTGTACATAGTACTAACAGAGTGCATCTCCCTAGTTTTATTCTCAGGACCCTACCTCTATTTAAAAAGATGATCAGAGCACTTTGATAGGCCATCCTGCCTTAACATGTCTGCTCAGCTGCAATTGGACAAACTCTTCCAAGCAGGGGTGAAATTCAAAATTTTTCCCTATCGGTTCTGTGGGCATGGTTGGGTGGGCGTGGCAGGGGAAGGATACTGCAAAATCTCCATTCTCCAAACTACTCAAAATTTCTGCTACCAGTTCTCCAGAACCTGCTGAATTTCACCCCTGCTTCTAAGCCACAAAAAGGGAAAAGAAAGAGCTTAGAAGTGCATTGGAACAACTTCCAATTGTTATATTACCTGAATTCAGAATATTGTGGGGGGTGGAGATTCAATGTTTTCATCTAATGAAAAATCCAGTTTCCAGTCAACCTGCCAACCTGAAACTGTTCTAGCTCGGATGGGGTGCCCTTTCCCCTTTTTTGTAGTTTTCTATTAGAGATTCTTTCATGTGGCTTCAGGCTTCACACAGCTTGGAGGTGAAGGGGGGTGTAACTAAAATGAACTGGTTCATTCCTAGGTCAAGGATATTCCAACTGCTGGCTGGCTGGGGGTGGAGGAAGGAATTGCCAGGGAGTGAAACTTTCAGTATTTTTGAGGTGGAAAGCCTGGGAAAATTCAGAGCTGGCTTTCCACCAGTTAATGCTAAGATGGTGAGAATCTGCCCCAGAGTTCTGTTTCCAAATGAGGTAACTACTTGAGATGATACAGCCTTTGTTGGATGCTTATGCTCCTTGACAAGTTAATCAAGTTGTTTTCATTTTTTTAAAAAAAAAAATCCACTTAATTTGGACATTTTCCAGGATGCTAATTTAATCCCAATAACACTTAATTGTAATGACTGCAGCTTTAATAGGTATGGTAATTCTAGGAGATCTTTAAATGGATATGTCAGGGGTATAGTAAGGAGAAACATAATAGGTCAGATTTAGACACTCTCAGACTAGCTTTCAAGGAATTGGATGACTAACAATTCAGCATTGAATCTGCCTAATTTATCAGCTAATTGTATCTAAAGGGAAATCCAGAGCATGATACTATGGTTTTTCAAGATTGAAGGATGCCAAGGCAATATATCTAAAGTTATTACTGTAAAATTGTCTTGTTCAGGCCTTGGGGAAACGTTGGGGAGCAACATAGAAACAGGAAACCAACCACAAGAGAGAAGCTAAAGCAAACTCCATGCTTACAGCTTCTAGCGTGATTTTTACTAGAACCTGGAAATCCATTAAGTGAAACCTAGGCTCAGCTTAGTATGAATTGAAGCTCACATTCATTCCCCCAAAAGTAATTGGCTTAAACTGTTTTGATGCTGTAGCAATTTATTAGTATTCTAATATGGTCAATCATGACGTGAGGGAAAAAATCACTTTGATGATGTGATGAGAACAGAACAGAACAGAATAGAATAGAATTCTTTATTGGCAAAGTGTGATTGGACACACAAAGAATTT
The DNA here is from genome assembly GCF_031021105.1 of Erythrolamprus reginae. Classification (NCBI taxonomy): domain Eukaryota; kingdom Metazoa; phylum Chordata; class Lepidosauria; order Squamata; family Dipsadidae; genus Erythrolamprus; species Erythrolamprus reginae. The sequence continues at coordinate 175,058,967 of NC_091951.1, read as the reverse complement.
GTCTTTGGTGCATATGTTTTCAGTGTACCTAAAAGATACATTTGTCAAGAATCATGATACAACACTTAATAATTGTCATAGGGTACAAATAAGCAACCAGGATACAATATTAATAGAAATGGAAAGTCAATGGTACCTGATAATTCAGAACTTTGGTTTTTTTAAATTTCAGGGTATAATGTAATAATTAATAATAATAATTTATTAGATTTGTATGCCGCCCCTCTCCGAAGGATAAGAAGAAATGTTGTTCCTGATGTTAAGTTGTTGGGAATCAAGAAAACTTTATGATTTACTCTGTACAACCAGAGATTGACCAGTAAATCCAGCTGTGTTTTCTGTCCATCTTTATTGCAGAAGAATGAAATGAGAATGTGGCTCTAGCACCAAATGAAAGCTTCAACCTTTAGGTAATTAGATTCTGCTCACCAGAACTCAAACAGGGAATTCAAATGCACTAAACTACTATTCAGACTATTGATGGAAGCAGTAAAAGTAACAAAAATTTGGGGGAATCCAATAAAAAGCAAGCTGATGTCCCCCTTAAATTCATTTTTAATTATTTTTAATCACATTTTATCATTTTTAAAAGTGTGAGCTGCTTTGAGTACACTTTAAGATGATAATACTAGTACTGAGATTATAATGATAATAGTACAATAGTCCTATTATAAGCATCTCAGATTTTATTTCCTTAACTTTAGGGAACACTGCCCAGCAGATTATAATAGCTTGGTTAAATGCCTGAAGGCTTTTCATATGAAGAACTTTGAAACAAAAATTAAGATTCCAAAAAATTATGCTGCAGGGCCATGTTTTTCCAAACTTCTGGCTTGGTAAATCTGTGAACCATGCATCTTGGAAGAAAAGTACATCTGAAACAAGCCAAGATTATTTTCAAAATTCCCATCCATCCCAGCTTTATCTGCCCAGAGCTCTAATGCCATGTGGCTTGATTTTATTTCAAAATTATTCTGTAAATTGGAGCAGCTTTATCAAAATATTAGGCTCCAATTCATGCCTCCTTATTTTTCAAGGTTGTTGATTGTGTCACTGTCTGATTGCCTGCTATCCAAATGGAAAGCAAGGTAGTTTAAATACATCACTTTTGACACCAAAGCCACATATATGACAATGAAAAATGAGGTTAGGGTCAATGATGGAATTAAGGAGCAGATTACATTGTGTGTGAACTGCTACTGCTGTGCCTGCCACTGGATGCCTCCTCCCCTCATATTCATCATTGGAAGTTGGTAATCACGTTGACAATCCTATTTTTATCAACAGCCAAATGAAATCTACTTAATACTGGCAATTAGTTTATTGTCTCTGCCACGATGGAATACTATAGTTTTTAGCCTACTCTGATCCAAGGTTAAGATAAGTATTGAATTTAATAACTGTGCTTACCTATGGACATTTAAAGACACAAAGTACCATGTGCAAGTTCTCTTTAAATCACAGAAATGAATAATTCATTTTTAAATATAACACTTTATATTATAAAATATAAGTGTTGGTTCAATCAGATGATTTTAGGAATAACTGTGAAAGCTTGTGGTGACTTTTTTTCATTAAAAAATTCTTTTAAGTTATTTTATATGCTAAGCCTTTGTAGTGACTATCTTGCTTGCAAGGACACTATTCATTACAGCTGTTGGTTAAAACTGCTGTGGCAGAAATGGAAAACCTTTGGCCCAAAGAGGTTTCTGAACCACAGTGCCCAAGCATCTCCATCTAGTTTGACCACAGCTGAAGGATGATGGCAGTTGTGATTCAAGGAAAGCTTCAGGACTCCAAATTCTTTGCTCTTAGATTATGGCACTTCAGGGTATCAATTAGCCTTCTCATAGTGTGGAATGCTCAAAACTCCATGAGATATTTTGACATAAGCTCAAAGGATAGGATCAGGGGTGGGCTTCTGCCTGGATGGGGGGGAACACAGTGGGGTAGCAAAAATGGCGCTCCACCCCAGAGTAACCAAATTACACTGAAAGAAAATGCAGAGTGTCCTGCATAAACCACAGCCACAGTATGGTAGTAAAATTTTTGGTAGCTCTTCACTGGTGGTAGTGGTGGTGGTGATGGTGGTGATGATGATGATGATGATGATGATGATGATAATAATAATAATAATAATAATAATAATAATAATAATAATATACTGCATTTACATACATGTGTGCTTGTTTTACCTTTGCCTACTGTAATGGATGAATCTATGAATGAGTAGGCTTATCTCTTGCATTATATGAGTTCCCCAAAACTGACATTAATCATCTTCAACTGATAAGATGCATTCTCCTACACAATGTTGCATCAGTTCTTCTTCTTAAGAAGAAAAGCAGCCCCAAGTTATGCTGATAGATATTCCAAGATTCCCCCAATAGCTGGTGTGCTCCAAAACCCTGTTTCAAAGAATTTCACCTCCATTGGGTTCATCTAAGGCAGAAATTGAGCACTTTGGCCCTTTTATGACTTGTGAACTTCAACTCCTAGAATTCTAAGCCAGCATGAGCCAGGAACTATGACCCTTTTATGATTTCTGGACTTCAATTCCCAGAATTCTTGGGAATTAGCTGGCTCAAGAATTCTGGGAATTGAAGTCCACAAGTAATAAAAGGGTCCTAGTTCCTGGCTCATGCTGGTTCAGGCTCTTCACTTTCAGAGATATTTAGCCTTTAGCCTCCTCACTTCCAGAGACAACCTTGGGCTGGCTGAAATTACAGATAGTTCTTTCTCTGGATCCAGCTATCTCTAGCTGCAGTGGCTTTGACCAGCCCCACTTTCAGTTGGCACTGCCCTCCGAATCTCTCTTGCCTGGCATTGAAGGGGCTTGTTTTGCAGGTGCTGGGCTGGATTATTGATGAACCAAAGAGCTTGCTTTGGTCTGCTGGGATAAATTTTACTACTGACATGAAATCTTCATGCCAAGCCCGTTTCCATTTTTTTGCCATATATGAAGCTTGGGAGAAAAAGACATAAAATGGGCCTCCATTTTATACCAGAAGTGCAAGAGGCGGAAAACACATCAAAAACACTCACAGAATGAATGCATCTGGTGTATCTAAATGGATTGTACATATATTTGGATGCCTGGAAAAAAACAAACTTTGGATATGAGGGAGAACATTCAGTGTTTAAATCCACCCACAGGATTTATTACTGTGCCCACTTCTAACCTGAACGGCCTATTTCCTTTAGTATTTGGAGTCAGTGAATCACTAGGTTTGCAGTGTTTTCAGCAAACATGAATTACTCAAAGAAAAACAAAAATGCCACAAAACACAAAACTGATTAATTTCCTCCTGCCGTTCTCTCTAACCTGCCACTTTATGGATTTCTGACAATCAGAGCTGAAGTGGGCAAATGTAGGGAGTAATTTGAAATAATTACATCCCTTGCTCATGTACTAGTTCAACATAATAAATATTTACCAACCAGGAGTCACGGGAGACAATACCATATCCATTTGGTGCCCAAGAGACAGGCTTCATTTAATTTCATGTTGCATTTCAATGATGAGGGCATTTAAGGAAAGAAAACGAATAAGCCTTTGCGACAGTTCTGCATGAACCACCAGATGGAGGGGGAAAAAGAGATGGTTGATTATGAATGCTCCAAGTGTACTGAAATCCATTCATAAAGTTGCCAAGATTCTATCTGAAATTTGGTTCAATAGAAAGGACGTCTTGTTTCTCTGGCTGTAGACGGAGTAGCCAGTATGCATGATAATCAGTTCTGACTGCAGAATACAAGCTTCGGGAGGACTGGAAAGGATAATCTGCACACACTCATATATAGGCAAAAAGGAAGGTGTGATGCTTTTCAATATACCAGGGTGATTCGACAGAAAAAAACATATAACCCTTCCCTGGTACAAAGCTGAAGGGTTTAGATACTGTATCCTAGAGGTTAATTCTTTGCCTTACAAGGCAAAGCCTGCAAGTTCAAATCCCAGTGAGAGGGTATGGCTAGCTGATGAGGCCAGAACAAGGCTGAAATAGATCTATTCTAGTCTCCCTTAATTTTCAAATTCAGCAAAAACTTGTGACACATACAGAATATAGTTTGTCAGCTATGAATAAACTGCCTTGGAAATGGCCCTGGGTATACACACACACAGAGAGAGAGACACACACACACAGACAAACACACATACAGTAAAGGGCTGCCAAACTTTTACTTCACACTGTGGGTGTGGCTTATTTTGTGGGTAGGAGTGGCTTGCTGGCCATGTGACCAGATGGGAGTAGCTTGATGATCATGTGACCGGGAGTGGCTTAAAGGTCATGTGACTGGCTTAAAGGTGGCCAACGTGACATCACTCGCATCAAGGGTTTGGGTTAGGGTGCCTGGCCTTTCCTTGCCTCAAAGAGATTCAATTTCCCTATCTATTTACTATTACTGAACGTCCAAAATATACTATTTAATTCTATGTGTGCATGCCATATATTACACACAGGGCACACAAAAATATACATGATCTACTATATAAACTGTATGTGTATGTACACACATACATGCATGCATAGTTCTTCCAAAATTATACACATTCAACTTCATTTGCTGTGATAGGAAAAACATACTCAGAGCCCAGAAGGGAAAAAAAGAAAAAAAAATTAAAATATTTCTACCAGTTCTGTGTACCTGACCGTACCCATAGTTTTAACTCCTTCCCTCAAAACATCGCTATAGAGCACTGCAGCCCAGAACAACTAGGCACAAGAACAGTTTTTTCCCAAAATCCATCACTCTGACTAAACAAATAATTCCCTCAACACTGTCAAACTATTTACAAAATCTGCACTACTATTAACCTTCTCATTGTTCCCATCACCCTCATCCTCCCACAAATTACTGTATGACTGTAACTGTGTTGCCTGAACCAGTCAATTTATATTAACTGGTTCTTAATATGATTTGATTGCTTATTTGTACTTGGACTATCATTAAATGTTGTATCTTATGATTCTTGATGAACGTATCTTTTCTTTTATGTAGACTGAGAGCATATGCTGTACTGCAGGCCACTGAAGTTGACTGTAGATCTGAAAGTCAGCGGTTCAAATCTCATCACCGGCTCAAGGTTGACTCAGCCTTCCATCCTTCTGAGGTGGGTAAAATGAGGACCCGGATTGTGGGGGCAATAGCCTAGCTCTGTTACAAAGTGCTATTGCTAACATGTTGTGAGCCGCCCTGAGTCTAAGGAGAAGGGCGGCATAAAAATCGAATAAATAAATAAATAAATAAATATGCACCAAGACAAATTCCTTTTGTGTCCAATCACACTTGGCCAATAAAAAATTATATTCTATTTTCTATCCTATCCTATCCTACCCTATTCTAATATAGGTGAAACACAATAAAACAGCTGACTTGTGCCTTTCACAAATGGAGCTAGTTACTTGTGCTTGACAGCTTTAGACACAAAGTAGTTCTTTCAATTCAGAAGCAAAGAGCCATTAATGGAATCTAAGACAAAATCTTGATTTGCAAATTAAAAATAAGTGTATCTTAAGCTATATCCATTCCACATTTACTCTTTTTCATTACCTGCAAAATTATCTTTAAGTGGCAATGATGCTACAAGAATAAGATGCTACAAGAATAAGATGCTTGCTCTTGGGGTACATTAAATCCTACAATCTTACCACCAGGAAGACAAAAATCCCCAGGGAATGTACAGTACTTTCCTCAGTCTTCTGGGCTGTTAGTAAGGATCTGGGATCCATATTTGACATGTTCTAAGGCAAACAGGTTTTTGAACTTAGAATTCTCTCTTCATGAAGGGATTCAGTCTCAAAATTGAGTTTCCTACCTTAACCTATCATCTTTTTAAAAAAATACATTTTCAGAAAATATAGCAATTCCTCTCTTTATGTCAGTATTAAACTATAGGTCCTTTTCAGTAAATCATTTCAAGAAGAAAGATGTATATGTCAATTCTTCTGGAAGCTGAAGAGGCTCTTCGAGACCACTAGAGCTATGTACTCTAATTCAGATAATTCTAATTTTCTGAATTAACAAAATTAAATTCCTTTCCTAGAAAGTGAAGTGGAAAAAGATAGCTGTTGAATCATTAATTCCAGGCACCGAGTTATCTTTTAATTCTACCATTATGACTGCCATGTCTTCCACTGAGGATCTGTATACTGCACAAGCTAGAATGAGGATTGAGAAAATATCTGCAGGCCAGAGGTGGATTCTAACTTACCTCCCTGCCAATTTGCTTCCTCCTGTGCTGCATGGCTGTGCTGCATGCTTCATGCATGTGTGCATCTGCAGTGCCAAAAACGTCAGAAAAAAAGTCAAAAACAAGATGGCAACCACATGCACAGTGCTGGAAACTTGGCTTCTGCACATGCTCAGAAGAAAAAAAAGTAATTTTAAAAAATTCCAAAAAAAGATGGCGGTGCCCACAAACCGGCACCAACAAAATCAGTTCTGTGACATCATCATGGCATCACCAGCAATTTGCTACTAGTTCAGGCAAACCTGTCCAAACAGGGAGGAACCCAACTCTGCTTGAGGCCCCCTCACTTCCTGGGGATGAGTTTATCTCAACTGTTTCAGCTCCTCCTTTAGGACGTTGCTATAGAGCATTGCATGCCAAAATGTCTACATACAGGTTTTTCCCCTCATATCTAATTCCCCAATTCCTCAATTAGTCTTATGCCTAAGGATATTTACTTATGTAGTAGAGCTGTATTGCTGTTATCCTTCTCTTGTTGGCATATTATGATTTATCAATTTGTGTTTGTATCTTATTATTTATGATTGTATCTTATTATTTACAATTTATCACTTTGTTGTTGTTTGAGAACTTATGCACCAGAGACAAATTCCTTGGCCAAATAAAGTCTATTCTATTCTATTCTATTCTATTCCATAAGAATAGTGTTGTGGATAGCTCTGGCCCAGCTCCTGCTCCAAGGAATGTTCAGGTGGATGTGGGGGAAATATCTGCCGACGAAGCCTCCTCTGACCAAGGAAGCATGAGTGACAGGGAAGAGGGGAGTTTGGCAGACAGCCCAGGAGGAGATCAATCATCTGTATCATCCCTGGATTCTGAACAAGAATTAATGACACACCCATGCATGCGTAGAGTGATGCATAGGAGACAACAACTGAAGGATTATTACAAGAGAAAATGAGGCCACCTGTGGTTGGGTGGGGCTGCTGTAATTAGTGCTATAGATAAAAGTGCAGCTTGGTGTTTTAGTCTCATGGCAGTTTATCTGATTCATTGTTTCATCAAGATCGTGGTTTTTGTGCTGTTCAATATTGTGTGCGGACTCTCTGGACTTTAGAGTTGGACTCAATTTCCCAGTTATTGGGTGAGCAATTGGATTGCATTTAACCTGTGCCTTGTGTGTACCAGAAAATCCCTTTGACATTTAAAAAGGGAGCTGTTTCTGTTTTTCTGTTTATAAAAACTTTTGGGTTTTACTTTTATCGTGTGGTGTGTGTCTTCCTGGACTAATTACCCTGTAATTACGGGCGGTTGAAACACGCCGGCAGAACAAATAGAGTACTGGATACTTATACGGTTAAGAATCTTGTAAGTAATCCTTGGGAATTTATCTTATCAAATTACCCTTCTGCCTGACTTTTGGCAGTTGAAAGAAATAATTTAAATTATTAGATTTGTCATGAATTGTTTTATTGCTGTTGTGAGCTGCCCCAAATCTAGGCAGAGGGGCTGCATACAAATCCAATTAATAATAATAATAATAATAATAATAATAATAATAATAATAATAATAACAACAACAACAATAATAATTCTTTGGTCCTTGTTTGTGCTGTTCAGCAAATGTCATCATAAATAGACTCTTTTTCATTTCAAAACCTTTGTGTTTTAGTTTTAATTTGGGGTTAATTACTGGCCAGCTGCCATGTGAGACAGAACCCTATTCATCTTTCTAGCCTAGTGATTCTTAAAATCAGGACTTGAATATACCATAAAGTCTAGTTGGCATTGTATCTTTCTTCTGCTCTAAATAATCTTTGGCTACTCAGAGGATTCCCATCAAGCTAACTCGGTTCTTGCTATGGTAATGAAAAAGAGAGAAAATGAACGGGTATTATGGTTGGTGTTTGTTGTGCAACTGCTCAGTGTGAAGTCATCAGCAATAAAATAGGAAAAATGCTACAGTGGTGGCAGAAGTTCAGAGTAATTTTGGTTTGAAGAACAATTTTATGCAGTAAGTCTGACAGAGGCAGAGAGAGAGGCAGGGATGCAATGTAGGAAGTTGAAAACTGGGACAATAGCTGAGAATTATATGCAGCAGATATGAGATTTAATGAGATATGAAGACGCAGAAAAGAGGGGATATCAGCAAAAGGTATTTTGCTCCATTCGCTCTGGACTGCCAAAGCCTCCTTAAGCACCACTGAAAGGCTCCTCTGGCAGCCCATAAAAGCTCAAGGTGGCCAGGATTAAAGGGGGAATAGCAGGAAACTGGCTGGGCCATTGTGCTGCACTCAAATTTCCTGGGAAATTTTTCCGGGCTCGGATTCTTAAGTAGAAAATGGTATTTCACTTAATCCTCCAGGAAAAGATTGAAGGCAAACAAGGTCCATACAAAAGAAGAACATCATTGCTTCAAAATCTAAAGAACTGGTTTGGAGAAAACTCAGCAGCACATTTTTATGTGGCTGTTGATAACAATAGGATCACCAACATGATCACCAATGTCCAGTGATGGATATGGCACAAAAAGAAGACTAATAATAGCCTTTTGGTTGAGTTAGTTGTTAGTTCTGTTACTAGCAACATTTATAAATAGCATTGTGGGTCAGGTCAAGATAATCATAATCAGTTATTCAAAACATCCATTATTTAATGTCCATGAGGCATGAAGGAGTAATTCCCAGAGATAAGTATAGCTTGAAAACTCATCCTATCACAGTTTGAAAAACAAAGCACTATAGATGGTACATTAATTTTAAAACATTTCAAAGTTCATTAGTCTTTTGTCAGCCCCTCAAGATATGGTTCTATCAATTACTTAAGTATTACTTTACTATTATTTATCCATTTCTAGTGGGAGATCATTTTCATAATCACCAGCAATATATAGTGCCACTCATTTATTACATATATAAAGAAAGAGACTCCATTGACAAAATAAGGATCCACACTCACATTTAGTGAGTATAAGTTTCCATACACTAAATTGGCTGGGTTTTTTTTAATGCAACTGGAATGTAAGGCAATGCGTTGAAACTTCTCTTTCTTAATCTGTAAATCAATTCCTTCGCTTGCCAGTTTCAGCACCTTGGAGAACAGCAAACAGAATCTTTCACCTTTCCCACCATCCTGGCTGTGTACTGCATAAATACTGTAGGTTCCTTTTGAATGCTAACCATTAAGTTCAAAATTTACATAATTCTGCATTTGTGTTTTACCTATTTATATAAGCATAAATTAAGAAGACAGCCACGATTCTTATGTTTCAAAATGAATGAGTTGCCGGTTTGGGATAAGTTTTTTAAGAACATCTTTGAATCAAAGCGAGGGGCATCAGCACTCATAGAAATTTAATTCACCAAATTCTTAGATGGGAGGCTGGAAGAATAGTCTGAGTTTTGTATTATTTTCTGAATATTAGTTATTTAGTAATAAGTTGAAATAATAAATGGGTTTTCGGGATTTGAAAATTCAAACAAGGAGCAATCAAAAAGTAAAGGCAGAGCTGTAAACAACCAACAAGATTTTCAAAATGGCATGTACATGGTAAAATTCAATTCATTTATATTTTTCAAGTATTAGAATTAGAGATAATTCTTTTAGTTAGCAAAGGAGAAATTTACCATTTTTTTTAACCTATGCAAGGCCACTTCAGGCTTGAGATATAAAGAAATGTTTAAGGAGTTAGGACAATGCTTTTGCTTCTTAATCTCCTATCATGCACTTAGGCAATGCAGCTGTATCTGAGAATGGACAAATACACATTTGTTCATAAATAGACAAAGGAGAAAGGAAAACAACTCTTGCAACACAACCTGAATTCTTGTCACTTTAACATGAATTGTAGCATTTAAAAAAGACTGGTTTGCTTTTGGGAGAATAATATTCTAGTCTGAAAGAATTAAATTCCATCCATCTCCTAACAAACAACTCCTTTGCACAATCCTATTAAATGTTCAGATTAGATGGGAGATACTTAACCATATTCTTAGTGCTTCCACTGAATTAGAAATGTTCTCAAATCAATGCCTCTCAATTTGGTGATGGTTCTTCAGGCTCACTTTCACTATAAATTTTAAAGAATACATATGGGAGAAAAAATATCTTCTATTATTCCTGTGGCTGTCTCCTTGTTGCTTCACATACCTTCCGAAATGGCAGACTACTAATCTTAGTGGAAAGTGGAATAGTGAGGATGATGCTTTTATCTTGATTATGCTTTTGAGAGCATTATTTCTGCATTCAACAAAGCAGCTATTTCTGGACAATGAATTGATAGAAAGTCCATAGCAGATTCTCAGAATGCAGCTTTTAACATTTTAACATCAAGGGGCAATAGATGATTGCTTCAGAGTAGTATGTTCTTAATAAAGGAGACCAATGACCTTAATGCTCCATAAATCTTCCTACTCCTCCAATTATTCAATAAAGAGGAAAATTGCATTTATTTGTTAGATTTATACTCCATTTTTCTTATTTATATTTTCTTTAATACATGTGATTAACCTTAATGTAACATAAATTATATTATTCAGTATTGATTTGAATTCAGAATTCATCTACTGGTAATCCTTGATATGTGATTGTAACAGAGCCTGGCAATAACATTCATAATTTGAAGGTTTGTTATATTGAATCACATTAAATGAATGTGCTCACATCCTGCTTTCCCCAATACATTCACTAATTGAATGAGCAGGTCATTAAATGTGCATGAGGTACCTCAGGGTGGGGAAGACCATGTGGGGCCTGGTGCTAGACCAGGGCACCCAAGGCCTCCCTTGACCTACAGATGGTGTGTAGTCATTCAGTTCCTTGATGGAGGGCTTCTTTGGCACTGGGATGATAGCAGAATGTTTGAAGCAGGAAGGAACATAACACATATCTAGTGATTTGTTGAAGATTTGGGTGAAGATGGGGGCCAATTGGTCAGCACAGACTTTTAAGCAAAAAGGAGTTATTTTGTCTCGGCCTGGTGCTTTTCTAGGCTTCTGTCTGTGAAATAGAACTTGCACTTCCTTTTCTGTGATAACCAGGGGTTGTAAACCCAATGGGGTGGGTTCAGTTGTAGAAGATTTGGCTGTTGTTGGTGTATCTGGGATGGAGGTTGTTAGAGATTAAGTGACTCACATTGTCATAAGTGAGTCCAGCTTCCACCATTAAAAATTTTCCTTCTTGGAAACTCCTGAGAAGACAGAAAATGGCAATCACATGACTCTGGGCTGCTGCAAATGTCATAAATACATGCCAATTGCTAAGTGCTTGAATTTTGATCACATGACTTCAGAGACACTGTGAAGGTTGTGAGGAGGAAGTCACTTTCTTCCATACCATTGCAAACTTTGAATGGTTGTTAAACAAATGATTGTAAGTCAATGACTGCCTGTACAAACATTTGCTGGTTTTGTATTTTCGATTCAAAATTCTTCCACGTCAATAATGCTGCAGATTTCAACACATTTAGAACACATGAATATTCAGCCTGTCTGCATTTTATATATGATAAGTGCAGCAAATTATTCTGTGTATAAGGATAAAGAAATATTGAAATAGCCACAATGGAGGAATGGATTTGTAAATATGTCAGAATTAGGAAAAACAGCAAAAATCCCTGATCTGTTTGTTTTTGTTTTTATTATATATTTTTTCCTCCACATATCAAATAGTTACATCATCACAAACAAAACATGATAGAATATCACCAAAATACTTTGCTTTGGCTTCAATCTATATCATTACCATCAATATCTGCCACTTCCATTATCTTTCCACTCACACCTCTTTTCCCTTCTTCTTCTCCTCTCCCATCTACTTTCTCTAACTTTCTCTCCCCCTTCCTTCTCCCCATCTCCACAATCTATCTCTTCCCTCTTTGTGCTGTACCCATAGACAGAGATAGCTAACTTGTATTAAGGCATGTTTTTTAAGACATTGCATTAGGGGAAATGTCATCAGATTGCATTCTGGGTAATATAGTTTTACATGTGACCACATCTGTGTATTCCTATTGGCTCTGACTGGGATGAGGGGTAATTGGAGTAGATTGATTCAAGCTCTTTTTACCTGTAAAACTGGAAAGGTTACACTGCAGAAGAATCATATCATAACAGTGAGTTATTGTGTGAATGCCTGTAATAAAGTAATATGTGATATCTCATTGTGCTGAGTTAATACTCTGGGACAGTCCCCGGGCTTGAACAGCAAACTACTTCATCTTCCTCTTTCTTTACCAGAGTGAAATGTCCCTAACAGTTATTTATTATTTATTAAAACAGACTGGCAGTTTCATTCTATAGTTTTCTAATCTTGCTGAACACTTTATTCTGTTCTTATTTTCCAATCTTATATTAAAATTTATCTTAGGTGTAAATCCTTTATTAGTGCTGCTTCCTTCCAATTTTGTCACCTGGATTAATAGTGTTGTTTCTAATACCCCCTCCCCCCCTTTTCCCTGATCTTTACTCATTCCCTTTTCTAATTAAATTTCTTATCTAACCAATCATAAAATTTCACCCATATTTTATAATATTCAGAATCCTCTCTGTCTTTAATCTTAATCATCAGTCTATTCATTTCTGCATAATCTAATATTTTTTTTAACACTTCTCCTTCCATCAGAATCACCTTCAATTTCCATTTTTGAGCATATGCTATCTGGGCAGCTGTCACCATATGTATAATCAAATAAATTTCTTCTTTTTAAAAATTCTCTGGCAATATACCCAATAGGAATGCCTCTGGCTTTAACTCTAATTTTTGGTTCAACATTTCCTCTACATTTTTGAATGTGTGTGTGTGCGTTTAAATTAGGCTCTATATTCAATTCCAAAAAATGCCAAAAAAATGTATGGAAGCAGAAGCCTAGTGCCTATCTTTCAGAATCATATGGCAGATGTAGAGAGCAGTCAAAAAATTCTAGACAATTACTTTAAAATTGCAGGTAGATGAAGTGTTCATGTACTTGTGTACTACAAAGCATCTGCTAAATAATCTTAGCTCAAGGTTCAAAACAAGATGTAGTGACCAAAAAAAAAAAGAATACAAAGAATTTTTCTACAGAAAAACCAGCCAAAGTATACTTTTTTTTTTAATGGGAAGATTTAAAGGACTTGAATATTCTCAAAGGTCTGAGCTCTGCACCAAAACCAAAGCAATATGCTATTCACAGTGATTTCCCAAAGATTTATTGCACTGGAATTTTGGCACACAGTGAGCTCAGTTCCAAACAGGAAAGGGGTTAGTGCCAGGAGCTTCTGCCTGCCAGCGCCCTATGAAGGCTGCAGCTGCACCCTTCCTCTGCTGGAGCAGCCAAACATCCAGCAGGCCCAAACAGCTGTCAGGCAACCTGTGGGCAGCCATGATCAGCTGTTTGTTGGCCAGCCTGCAGGAACTCTCAATCAGCTGATCATTGGCTGGTCTATCAGCACACGGAATCAGCTGCTGGTCACCTGCTCGTCCACACTCTGCTCCATTTCTCTGCACTGCACACAGCTGTGGGTGGCTTTGACTAGCTACCAACCACCTTCCATGCCTTCCCGCCACCAGGTATGGCAACCCCGAGATAGCATATATCATCTCCACCATTTCAGGGGTTGACAAATATGTCCATGGTTGGAAACCTGGCCATCACTTCTAATTTCAGTGATAAAGTAATAAAAATAATTTTCTGAGCTGTGGAGTTTTAAAGAGGTTCGGGCTACTATATAACCCGTATAGAAATACTGCACTGGCCGTGGATTTACTCTCCATTGTAGTTTATTTATTTCTAGTTATTTTGTTAGTATAATGTTTAATCCGATCTTGGTCCAAATTAATCTACAAAAAATTTGTACCCATTGAGTTCAAATTTTGACATAATGGATCTGAAAGGTAACATAATGTCATTTTCATGAACCTTTTTATCCAGAGTTATCAATGCTATACTTAATGCAGCATGACTTTTTAAGTAATCAAGGGCCTAGTAGGGCATTAACAATGTAAGGGTATATTTGCATTTTCCACTAATGATTTTATAATGAGGGTGTTATTATATTAATGCATACTGTTGGCAGAAAAAAGTGGAAAGACCCAAACTGAAAAGTTGGAAGTGCCAATCCTTAATGAAGTAGCTGTTGGTGATGTTCTGTTGTCATAAGGTGCTAATTTGAAGAAAAACAAGAGCACTTGCAGCAATCTATCATGATATGCTTTAGGTACTTTGAAATTATTGTTGTAATAATTTAGTCTTATCATAGCTTTTATGGGGAGCTATTTATTTCAAAATTAGACTGTACAGAAGTTCTACAATAATTGCATAAATGCCATAGAAAAACAATCTGTTTGGAGGAATCAAGCAATAATGATTAACATTGAAGCTCAAGACCTGATTTCTTTAACTCGGTATCAGTACATTGTAACCTTGTAGAAAAGCTTGTTCTACAAATATGGCTGGCTAGAATCCTCCCAAAGAACAGTTCATTACTGAGATAAATGAAATCAGATTCCTTTAATCTAGGGTCCTGGAGACATTCTGACAGTCTATACTCTGCATACATCTGATACAAACAATCACACACCCACCCACCCACACACACACACACACACACCACTTTGGCCTTTACTTTCCACATCCTCTCCAGTTCCTCCTTCAGGCCCTGGTACTTCTCATTTTCTCATACTCCTTCTTATTGGTATGGCTGCCACTTAGCAACCCCTATATCTATTACCATTGCTATTTTCTGATCCTTGTCTACTACTGTGATGTCTGGTTTGTTTGGCCAGTACTTATCTGCCTAGATCTGGAAACTCCATGGGGTCTTAACCCTCTTTTTCTTCATGACTTTCTGTGGGATCTCCCATCTGGATTAAGGTGGGTTTAGCCCATCCTTTGTGAAGATGTTCGTCAATACTGTGCCAACTAGGTGTGTTATTCAGTGTTTGTTCTTCTTGCCTTACACCATTACACTATAGGTTGGAATTACTCTGAGGCCTCTCTGCATAGTCTGCACTTTGGATTCTGGTGTGTGTCTGTGTGTTCTGGTGTGTGTCTCTCTCTCTCTGTGTATGGCATTTAGAAATCCAAAGCACCACCAATCCAAGCATACGTACATGAGTTGCACAAGTTGAACATCAGTTGAATGCATCTTAATTATTACTAATATGTATTAACTATAATTCTAATCTCAGCTATAGACATATTGAGGGGTCCTGTTGATGTGATACAACAACATAATTAATTGTTCTTGCTCCTTACTTCTATGATTTTGAAATCTAATCATTGCTGGATTTCCTTGTCAGTTCATCTTTCTTTCTTTTCTTTTCTTTTCTTTTCCAGCTGATGTTCTTTGCTTTCAAAAATAAGAAAGCCTTTAGTTTCCAACTCTGAAAGCTGTAAGAAAAGTTTCAGAACAGAATCTCAAATGATGTATCTGTGAGGAAGTGAATGAGTGAACATGACCTGAGGAACAAATTGTCTGTATTGAATTTGCAGCCATCAAAGAGTGGAACTTTAGTGCACTGTTAGAAATTAAGACCCTGAGTGTTTTACCCTTTACCCTTCTCCACAGTGATCAAAACAAAAACACGATTCTTTAGCCACAGTGGTGCCATATCTATAACAACAGACAGTGAACACATGGGTTACTATATTGATTTTGATGTTGTTGTTTTTTAGTCTGAAGGAGAAAAGATATGAAGAAATGTGGATGTTTCCTCTGATCCCCAAAACCATATTTTCCCCTAGAAGTAAACAGAATGATCTCATAGACATTCATGTGATAGATTTGGACAACATATTTCCATGGATGCTCATTTTAAAAGATCAAAGAATACAATATACAGAGGATGAATTAAAGGAAGAAATGCTTCAATAGTTCTGTTTGGAATATAATATATTTCCCCTACCCCAATAAATGCAATGTTTTGGGCTTATTTTGAAAAGAAGATACTCTAGCATTATATATTCCCCAGCCTTCCACTGAGGTGCAGAACATTTAAGTTTCCATTTAAATGCCTGGTTTATGTAGAGCTATTGATAGAAAATGACAGCCTGTATTTTTCAAAACAAGAAATATTTACTTTCTCCAAAACACAACACTCAAATTTACAATGATGGTGTGCTACAGATAAGTCTTTGGGCAAGTGCCGTCACCCATATACCCTCACATCAAAATAGCTCTCCTGAGACGATGGAAGAAAAATAGATTGCAAGTATAGGAAGAAAGAACAAAGACAGTCACAAAAGCAATGGAGTCTTCTAGTATGCAATAAACATTAGCAAAGGTAATACCAGAATGATTTCAAGTAGTGCAACAAAGACATTAAAACAGAATGTAGAAGGCCTACAAGAAGCCCATCTAGCTTACTATTGTTTGTCTTTCAGGACAACTACCTGATGTCCACCCCTATGGAAAGGCTCACCAATATGCTTAAAGGCTCATGGCCTTCTCCCATGCTGATTGAGATAGGTGATATCTATCCACGTTTGAAAAGACAAAGGATGAGACAGTGAAGGCTCTTATCCCATATTTTCTAAATCAATGAACCAAACTAAGCATAATTACATTTCCTCTCCTGTTGTTTTATTCATGTTTTTTTTAAAAAAAATGTGCAGGGGAAGGAATGGCAGAACCTGGGGACTGGGAAGGCCAAAAATGGGCCATATGGAGACCTCTAGGGGCCTTCTTACAGTCTGTTTTTGGCCAGCAGAGTGCTGCTGGAGACTGAGGAGTACTGTAGAAATAAAGAAGAGAAGAGAAAAAGCACAACTTGAGCCTGTGTCACATGCCCAACATGACCACACCCACCCCAGCCATGCCCACAATGACTTTGCCCAGTCCCCACCACTGGGGCCCTCCGAGGGCAAACATAACCCTGATGCAGCCCTCAATGAAATCAAGTTTGACACCCCTGGCTTAGAGTCTCTACATAGTCATAAGTGAATTAAGCTCCCACATACACACCTGAATGCCATTTACTCTTATCTAACTTTTGGTAGGTGCTGTTAGTTGAGACGTTTCCCATGCATAGGCATGAGTAGCAATGAATTGTTCAGTTGGACTTACATGTATCAACCTGGATCTCTTGGACCTGACAAATGTGATCCAGTTGCTTATTTGTGTGCCCTCCAAATGTGTGAAAGTGGTATTCAGTCAATTTGCATCAGGTCAGGTGAACCATTGATGGAACTTTGGCCAAGGTTGCCAAACTGGTAGTGATGGCTGGCCGGCCATGCCCCTGAAGCAGTCCCCCAATTGCCACTCACTCATCCAACCTGCCATGTTCATTGCCACCATGTTCTTTGTGCACACATATCCCATTGCCTTGAAAGTTGCATATGTGAATATGACGGTGATGGCCTTTTATGTGACCTCTGCCGAAAAGTACCAGCCTGCTACTGAAAAGTACCAGAGGTTGTGGGAAAAAGCTTTTTGGCTTCTTTGCCAGCTGCTTTCCAGCAGTGGCAGCTGGCTTGGGGCTTGCCTTCCAGACTCTGGACCAGCTGCCATGGAAGGTAAGCAGCCCAAAGAAGTGGTGGAAGGGGATGACTGGTGAAGGAAGGGCAGGAGTAGATAGGTGGAAATCCCAAAATATTTCCTACCTTTTCCTTTGGCCTTGGCTGGGGGGGGGGGTGTCATCTGACTGAATGGGCATGGGCATGACTGATGTCAAGTTGGCCATGTCTATTCAGTCACATACCCCCACTTAGTCACACCAACCAAAACAGTAGCAGAATTTTATGAAGCCCATCACTGGAAAGGATTCAAATTCTGAAACTAAGATAGCATTGTTGAAATGGTGGGATTCAAAGTCCAGACTTTTGGCAAATGCTCCAATTGGTGAAGTTTACTATAATATATTTTGATTTACCATCAAAATACAAGAAACTAAGAAGAACTTTAATTCTACTCTACCAACCAGTGACAATCTTAATGTTTAATGGTTACTGCTATTAAATTATCATTCTGCCAGCCAGAATAGAAATCGCCATATGCTGTCTCTGTATGACAAGCAACTCATGATGATGCTCATATCTGACCTCTCCTCCAGATTTCTTGGTATAATACAATCAATTTTCAGTTTTATTTTACCTTCATAACAATTTCTGAGAAAAAGCACAATCAACAGATACTCAAGTTTTCAAGGTCACTGTGGGAGTTTCGTGATGGTGTGAATTTTAAAAACTGAGTTCTCCTTTCCTCTAATCAAAAGATAAAATAAAATAACTATTCTAGTTATAGTGCATTGATTACAACCTTGAGAAGAGTAGAAAAAGCCCTGATTTATAGCAGCTTGTTTCAGCTTCAGTAAAGACAAAGGCAATTTTATCTCATCATATTCCTGGATACTTCTGCTTGTCTTAAATTTTGAAAATGCTAGATGTTTCCTCTTCTCCAGTCTTTAAAACCAAGGATCAGCAGGAATGTAAGAATAAATGCTTCAATAGGTAGCAAGAATCATACTTTAGGACTTGCCCAATCACAATTTCTTAAAGGCTGATTCTTCCACACACTTGTTTTTTATTGATGTGTAGAACAGAACAGAACAGAAAAAAACAGAACAGAACAGAATAGAATGTAATTCTTTATTTGCCAAGTGTGATTGGACACATAAGAAATTTGTCTTTGGTGCATAAAAGAAAATATGCATTTGTCAAGTATCATGAGGTACAACACTTAATGATTGCCATAGGGTTCAAGTAAGCAATCAGGAAACAATCAATATTAATATAAACTGTAAGGTTACAAGCAGCAAGTTACAGTCATATAGGAGATGGGTGATAGGAACGGTGTAATAGTAATGCAGCCTTAATGAATAGTTTGACAGAAGTGAGGGAATTATTTGTTTAGCAGAATGATGGCATGGAAAAAACTATTTCTGTGTTTAGGTTTCTTGGTGTAAAAGGTTTAATTACTTTTAATAGTTTTTAACTATTTGCTAGGCTATATACTGCCCATATAGTGAGATGGGCAGCTTTGTTAAATGCTCTAAATAAGACAGAACTATATTTTACTGTGATAGACTACTGTACAGAACCTTACAAGCTTTTGCTTTCCTGCCTCTTAGACTGCAATGAATCAGGGAGTCAGCTTGATTTTAGTCTTAATACTTGTGCTGCTTCCTGGGCTTTAACAAAACTGCTTTGGCACATGCTATTGCTGTAATAGTTTCTACAGAGCATCTCCAAGGTCACCTCCATGGCTCCCTACACCTGGAATGTTTGAATAGGAATGAAGCCATCAGCAATTAGGACTTTAATCTGTGGGCAGCTGTTGCCAGGGTCTTAATACGAATGCTAGAATAACCATGGTTAGCATGTTCTTTTTCTTCTTGTTGGCTTTTCAAGCAAGAGATCAGATATGTCCTCTGTCTCATCAACCCAGGAAATAATTCTGTGATGAACAAAAGTGTCATTTCTGCAACTCTCTTCTTGCACCTTCTCATGTCTGCTTTTCTGAGAGATGGAATAAGGAAGCACAAGCACAGTTGCTCTGTCTTTGCTGCAGATCTCTAGTCTACCAAGCCTTCTCCCAACCAGAACCTGAATGACAATAGGCCACAAAATCAAAATGGGTCCCATGTAGAATTTATTTATTTATTTATCTATTTATCTATCTATCTATTTATTTATTCATTCATTCATTCATTCATTCATTCGTTCATTCATTTGTCCAATACACAAATACATAGGAAGAAAAATAGACATGTGATAATATAAAAGAGGGTGAAAGTGAACTTAGAGGAGAGGATATATGAAAGGAAGAGAATATATATGATAGGTGAAAGAAAGGAAAGACAATTGGACAGGGGACGAAAGGCACACCAGTGCACTTATGTACGCCCCTTACTGGCCTCTTAGGAACCTGGAGAGGTCAATCTTGGAGAGTCTAAGGGAGAAGTGCTGGGGGTTAGGGGTTGACACAATTGAGTCCGGTAATGAGTTCCACGCTTCGATAACTCGATTGTTGAAATCATATTTTTTACAGTCAAGTTTGGAGCGGTTCGTATTAAGTTTGAATCTGCTGCATGCTCTTGTGTTATTGCGGTTGAAGCTGAAGTAGTCATTGACCGGTAGGACATTGCAGCATATGATTTTGTGGGCAATACTCAAATCGTGTTTTAGGTGCCGTAGTTCTAGGCTTTCTAGGCCCAGGATTGTTAGTCTATTTTCGTAGGATATTCTGTTTCGAGTGGAGGAGTGAAGGGCTCTTCTGGTGAAATATCTTTGGACATTTTCAAGGGTGTTGATGTCTGAGATGTGGTATGGGTTCCAGACAGATGAGCAGTAGTCTAGGATGGGTCTGGCAAAGGTTTTGTAGGCTCTTGTGAGTAGTGTGAGATTGCCTGAGCAGAAGCTGCGTAGGATCAGGTTAACAACTCTAGAGCCTTTTTTGGCGATATTGTTGAATAATAGACATCCTATTGACCTGCTGAAAAATATACCTGGTGATAAACCAAATGGCCCTCAAAAGTTCTGCTTTGTGTATTGGAAAGTGTGAACTCGATTTTTAAAAATTTCTTTTAACCCACCTTTATTAGTGTTAATAAACAAATCAAGGTGGCAAAGGTGGTGGCTCCTCCTCCTATTTTCCTCACAACAACAAACCTGTGAGGTGAGAGAGTGACTGGCCCCAAGCCACCCAGCTGGCTTTCACGCCTAAGGCAATTTCCAACTCTTTCAAAGAACATTTACATTTGAATAGATTGCTTTCATTCTAATTAGTTTAATCTAACATGTAAGAAAGAGTGGTTGCTTTTAAAATAGGGAGTGAGGAGGAGGGGGAGCAGAAGATTCCTAAACAGTGTGATTGGCAATTAAGATAAAAAGTAGCATCTGGCTTCAACCCTATTCTGGAATGCTTTCTTGGTCTTCAGTGCCATTACAAGCTAATTTAAACAAGCAAGATAGCCTCTGGAAGGTCAGCTGTAGAGCAAGTGCAAAAATAGCCTTTTGGAACAGCAGTATAGAAAAAAAGACAAAGTCTTCCCTGCATTCTCCATATGCACATACTGTGAATACTGAAGCTTCATCAGATTGTTGTTTCAAACCTGACCATAAGGAAAGTCAGCATCAAATCATATAAAATCTATATGGGTAATTCTCTACAACGATAACTGAGTTCAAAATTTCTGTTGAGAAGCAAGTTCTGTTTGTTGTAAGCACTCCTTGTCCACCTAATGTCATGTCAGATTCTGAGGAGGATGAGTGTTGCAGGATAGCAAGTTATGTTAGGATAGGATTGTATTAAATCTGGATTTCTAGCATAAAAATATATATACTCTGCCTGACCCTGATTCTATAAAACCCAGGACAAGGAAGGGCAATAAACTCACCTAATCTGCATTCCTGGGAAACGGGGCTCAGAATAAACATCTCACTATAAACAAAGCTTTCACAACTCCGGACAAGACATTATAGGATCAAAGGGGGAAATTTCATTGCCTGGAGCACACAAACAATTGCAGGGCAATTAAGAAAGATTAAGCCAGATAAAGAAGAAACCTTCAGAGAAACTAGGTGCGAATAAACATCTGCTTTTAGGAAGTTCCAAGGAGATTGTTTCTTGATAAAGGAAGAACTCAAAAGGATACGTTTGAAGCTGTATGGTTGATGTATCATTTGACATGTATATGTAATTATACCCCATTTCCTTATGTTCCCAAATAAAAAGGAGTGCATGGCTCTACACCATGTCACTTCACCCAGAGAGAGACAATGTGCCCAAGCTTTCTTTCTAGGATTTGCGTTCGTGAGTGACCCCACTGGGTTGCTCTTAGCCTCTTTTGAAGGCATTGCTTTCATTAGGACTCAGCAGCATCTACAGATGAGCCAAGCCCCTCTGGATATCCTGGGCCAGTGGGATTGCCAGCTGATGCAGAGAGCGAGAGTGAGGGAGAAAGTGACCTGAGTGAACTAGAGGAACCACCAGAGGGGACTGATATGACAATGGGAGAGTGGTTCCTGTCAGAGGATGAGGAAGACATTAGGTTGGATAGTCAGTGGATAGATCCTCGCTATAGAAGATTGCTGAGAGGGTGAGGAATGGCATAGGGAACAAAGCTGTTATAGAATCTGGTAGTCCTTTCTGAAAATGCTTCCCCAGAGGGAAGCAAGAGAAACAGACCATGAAGTGGGTATGTGGGGTCTCTAACAATGCTTTGAGCTCTAAGCACATAGCGCTTATAAGCAATATTTTGAATGACAGGAAACAAGCTTCCTATAATCTTCTCTGATGTCCTCACCTCTCTGTATAGGCTTTCTATCTGAGGCCCTTCTTCCACCAAACCAAATAGTGATACAATTTGTTAATCATATCTTTGCAAAAAAAAAGCAGCCAAGAGAGAAGGAGAAAGATGTGCTCTTAACCTGTTCTTAACCTTTTCAGATAAGCTTCTGTGTCTCAGATGTGTTCTTGACTAACAGTTCACCACTGGGAAGGAAGAATACAAGGTGCCAAACTAAACATGGGGAGTAGAAATTTTTTTCTAACTAATTTACAAATTTGGTCAACAGCATTCCAGGGGGAAAAGACCAAGTTTCAGAAAGTATTGGAATTATCATTGTTGTCTTTGATGTCTCTTGGTTCCAGAAAGCATAACTTTGGACCATATGGAACGGAGGTATTTTTAATCCCAAAACAACTGGAGAAGGTGGATTGTTACAGAATAAAGAGATGGCCTTAAATTCTAAATGTAGATAAAACAGTTTTTTTAATACAAAGGTATTTGCATGAATCTCAAGTATCGGGTCAAAATTCGCTAAAACATCTTTTATGTGTTATGTTTCAGGAATCTTTTTAAAAATGGGAACTGCATTCAGAATTGTAACCTTTAATTTGCATTTGGAAGTTCTCTTTTCCAGAGATCCTCTTTTTTCACACTTCTCACCAGGTTCCTCCTGGTTCAGCCCGGTTCACCCAAACTGATAGCAATCCACTGGTGCTGTCACGATGATGTCATGGAACCATTTCTGTCAGTGCTGGTCCATGGGCACTGCCATCTTTTCCTTTGAATTTTTTAGGGGGAATTTTTTTATTTATTTTTTTCTTCTGAGCATGTGCAGAAGCTGAGTTTGTGGCACTGCACATGCGTCACCATGATGTTTTCAGCTTTTCGGGGATGTTATTTTTCAGCACTGTGTAGGTGTGCACACCGGCAATGAGGTAAGTTAGAACCCACCCCTGTCTTCCACACACTAGTGAATTCCATTCCCTGCAGTAGTTCCCAAACTGAAATATGAGAGTTGTTCACCATCCATATCTACATTCAGCAGCAGCATTGGCAGTCTTACCAAGTAAAGCTGCTCACCAATCTATTTATTTTTAAGCTTTCCCAATTCCAGGGAACTTAGATCTGGCCAGCAAAGGATTTACCTATGATGCCTCTGCCAGGAAAAATGGAGCTCGGGAGGCTGCTCTTGTGAGCTCTGTTTTCAATGGCAGAAGGGTACAGGAGACCGTCATAGCCAAAAACAGAGCTCGGGAACCCATTTTCACTGGCAGAATGCTCAGGCCAGGCACCCATCATATGAATGATGTTGAGCTGGCCATGCCTACCTGGGTCATGCCCACCCTGTCCCACTGAGGTCAAACACAATCCTGATGCGGCCCTCAATGAAATCAAGTTTGACACCCCTGCCATAGAGGAATTCTCTGATACTTTCCAACTTAGTTGGAAAACCATTTCATCCACAAGAAGGCCATTAGGATTAAAAAAGAAATATCCATGTTCATGCATTGCCTTGCTAGTAAAAAAAAAATGAAACCATTGACTTGTCCCAAAATGTGCTTTTCCAAAAGGCAGCTGGACTTGCTTGGTTTTTTTTCCTGAAAACTTTTCAGTTCTCATTCAAGGATAAGAATAGGAGAGAGGAGAGAAGAGAGAGGAGAGAAGAGAAAAGAAGAGAGAGGAGAGAACAGATTCTATTCTATTTTATTGTATTCTAGTCTAGTCTAGTCTAGTCTAATCTAGTCTATCTCTAGAAATACTGCAGAGATGAGGATGGAAAGTGTGAAGAACCAAATAAGTAGCCCAGGTGCTATTTTGAAAGCTAGTGACATTATTTGGAAGAGAGAAGCACTGCTCTATCAGGAGCTGGTTATTCTAGAGGCCACTAGACCACTAAGGATAGGTAGATTTACTGGTCACTTTGGGTTATGATTTTATTTAAGATGTTTGCAGGATTTGGGTGGACATTTATTCAAGCATATTTGCCAGGTTGTCAATACATACACAAATTGCTCCAAACAACTTTTCCTTAATTTAATGCATTTGTACATGTTGCATTCCCAAAGGCATGCAATTTCATGCTATGTTTGGGTGCCTGTTAAAAAATGTGGAATTAAAAAAATATGCTAATTTCTCTGCAATCCTTATGAAACCCACAAATCTGGTCCCATGATTAATAAACTCTGTGATAATATTCTTCTTAGTTGTGAGCTGCCTATTGAACTGGATTGCATATGTGATCAAATGTCTTCAAACACAGCCATTTATGTGGCATTTTCATGTAAATGAAAATTCTGATCATTAATATTCGTCTTCTCTCCTTCCTTACTCCACTGTGACTGTATAAAGAAACATATCTGTGCCAACTATCTTTTTATTAAAATATGTTCCATAAACAGCTGATTCTTTCTCATTATACAGATAGACCTTTGCTCTTGACCAGTCACCTAGGTTCAAAGCTTTGATGGACCTCCCTTGGGATGCTAATGATCTCATTCTGAAGTTCCCACAGCTTTATTCCCAGTCTCAGGACCACATGCCTGGTGATTAGTGATCAGTCTGCATATAGGGTTGTTTACAGCATCCTGCAATAAGAAGACCACATTCCTTGAATATCCAATCACACTTAGTCAATAAAGAATTCTACTCTGTTCTATTATATTTTATAATGGTTTTGCTGAAAACTGCATTTGCTTCCCACTTTTGGTAAAACTGACCCATAGCAAACTATTGATTGCTTGATGACTGTGATGTTTGGTTCTATTTAGGACCATTAAGACTTGGTGGGCAGGGTCCATAAGTTGAGAACTGTCTTTATTACCTTTTGTGACTGGAATGAGTGCAAGTGGTTTCTCCTTTGCCTAAAGTTCCAAGTAGCAGTGATGATCTTTGTAGGAGCAATGTATGAGGAGAAAGAGAGAGAGAGAAAGATGATAGATAGATGATAGATAGATAGATAGATAGATAGATAGATAGATAGATAGATAGATAGATAGATAGATAGATAGCTTAGGTGATAGAAAGAGAGATGATAGAAAGAGAGACAGACAAACAGACGAATGAAGAGGAAAAGATAGAGATGATAGAAAGGAAGATAGTAGGTAGGTAGGTGGATGGATGGATGGATGGATGGATGGATAGATAGATAGATAGATAGATAGATACATGTGCAATTTTTAAAAACCAAAAGGGAGATCAAAGTGCAACATTTGATATTTATGATATTCATTCTTGAGCTTGGGTTAATTTGATTGCCAAATGGGGTGTGGGGACAAGTGATGAAGGAAAAAAAGCATTAGCACGTTGCCTTTGACCATATGTGCAGATGTGGAGGCATTCAGCTTAAATGAGAATAGCAATTAACAAGAGTGGATGCAATAACAGATTGCTCAGCGGGAAATGCTTTTTCAAAATCCTTTTGTATCTGCTTGCATGGAATTAGATTTATATATTTATTTGCTTAAAGGATTTATATGGCTACACAATTCAGGCAATGTGACTCTGAGTTGCTTACATGCAAAATAAAATCAATCCAAGATTTTTTTTTAAACCAGTCAATGATACAGGTAGTTTTCCACTTATAACCATTCCTTTACCAACCATCTGAAGTTACGTCACTGAAAATAGTGACTTACAACCAGTTCTCGTACATATGACTGTCACTGCCTCCCCATGGTCAAGTCATCAAAATTTGAGTGCTTGGCAACCAGCATTTATTTACAATGACTCTAGCATCCTATAGTCTTTTGATCACTATCGGAGACCTTCCCACCAGGCTTCCAACAAAGCAAAGTCAATGGAGAAGCCAGATTCGCTTAACAGCCTGCATCATTCACTTAACAACAAAACAATGTTTTGTTTAACAACGATGGCAAAAAGTTCATAAAATCAAGTGCGACTTACTTAACAATTACCTTGTTTAGCAATGGTGGTTCTGGTTCCAGTTATGGTTGTAAGTTGAGGACCTCTGACAAGAAGTGACTTGGCTCACATTTACAGAATAGAATACAGAAAAATAGAGTTAGAAGGGACCTTGTGGGTCATTTAGTCCAACCTTCCTGCCCAAGCAGGAGATCATACACCATTTCAGACAGATAGCAGTCCAGTCTCTTCTTGAAAGCTTCCAATGATGAAGCTCCCACAACTTCTGAAGGCAAGCTGTTCCTTTGGTTTTTATTTACACTGTCTCCAAATGGAATTTAATTCATTTTAGTTCCAACGACTAAGGGAATAGTCTTTAAAGCCTTTCTAAAGGTAACAAGATTGAGGTCAAATATTGTTGGGTAAGGGAATAAATAATTCCAAAGGGCAGGTGCCAATACAGAAAGCAGATAAATAATGGATGTCTACCACAGAATTTTAACAGCATAGATGCACTAAATGTTCTCCATTACCACACTAGACTAGACTAGACTAGACTAGACTAGACTAGACTAGACTAGACTAGACTAGACTAGACTAGAATAGAATAGAATAGAATAGAATAGAATAGAATAGACTAAAATAGAATAGAATAGACTAAAATAGAATAGAATAGACTAAAATAGAATAGAATAGGACCTTGGTGGTCTCAAGCAGCAGAACTGCTACCGTTTCAGACAAGTGACTGTCTAGTCTTGTCTTAAAAACCTCCAGTGATGGAGCACTAACAATTTCTGAAGACAAGCTCTTTCACTGGTTAATTGTCCTCACTTTACAAGTGGCAATTGTCACAATAGGCAGTGGGATACTAACAGCTCCTTCCTGAGAAAAGTGGTCCAACCAATGGTTAGTAAGAGAGAGACTGGGTTAAGGTCTTCTTCTGCTCTTATTACCTCTCTGACCTCCAGCTCAACTTCTTCTGACAAGTACATGGGTACCTTACCAGTGTAATACAAAATCATATTTAGGCTTTGTCATTTTCATATTCATGCTGCTTTTTGATGAATAATAAGCAAGGACATGTCGGCAAGGAGAGATACACATTACTCAAGAGAAACAGATATGACGGCAATGAGCCGTTACCTGGCAAGTGGAGTGAAAACCTAATTTCATTTGAAATTTCTAGTAAAGTTAAAATCTAATTTTGTCTAAATGGAATGTCAGGCAAATGTTGAGAAAGGTCCTGGTTAGCTGAATTGGATAGGAAGGGACAGTATTTCAAATAGATTGGCATATTTCATGGGGAAGATGCATCACATTTCTCTGTTGATAGAAAATTGCATCTGGGAGAGACCATTGTATAGCCGACCCTCTGATCTTGAAGCAAGATAATCCAAAAATAATCCTTTGAAAGGGCAGCAAAATTGAGTCAAAGGCAGGAGGTTCACCTACTTGTTTTATAAGAATGGTTCACTTGTAGTGGGAGAGCAGGATGATAGGATCAAAAGGCAGAACTAATATTTCTGCCTATCAGCTGATGAAGACATTGTGTTTCATTTACTTTCTATTTATTTTCATACCAAATATTAATTCTTAATCAAGGATAAGAAACCTTACCGTGGTCTGTAACCCTGACAATCTAAGACTTGATAAGTGCTGCCTATGTTGGCTCCAAAACTCCCCTAAATTCAGTGGGTTTTGTTTTATAGCAGGCAACTGCTACATTTTGAGCTTTTTACCTGATTCAGGTAGGTAACCATGAAATTGATTAAGAAGATGGAATGGAGTGGAATAATCCTAAAGACTATTTCTGCCACCAGAGATGAGTATTATGCAGAGTTTAATGATAAAGCAAGGTTTCCCACCTTTCTCCTAGTGTGGTTCTAAGTATGTGTGTTTGTGTGTATCAAAGTTGCATTCATCACCCACTCACCTTGTTCCTGTTATCCTCTTCTCCTCTTTCCTTCCACACTCCCCAGCTTTATTTATTTATCTATTTACTTACTTACTTACTTACTTACTTACTTACTTACTTACTTACTTACTTACTTACTTACTTATTGGATTTATATGCCACCCCTCTCCAAGGACTCAGGGCATCTTACAACATTAATGTACATTGAAAATCCAATTAATTAAACTTAAAAATCTAAAAACCTGAAAACCAATTAAAATGCACTCATATCCATTCAGTCAACAAACTCACCATCATTCATCGGCCAGGGGGTAGTGTCTAATGACCCCAAGCCTGATGGCATTGAGGGGTTCCAGACTCTTATGAAAGGTGAAGAGGGTGGGGGCAATATGAATCTCCGGGGGGAGCTGATTCCAGAGGGCCCCCATAGAGAAGGCTCTTCCCCTAGGTCCCTTCCTCTAGGCCTCTTTCCCTAGGCCCTCTTCCAGAGGGCTCCCACAGAGAAGGCTTTTCCCCTAAGCGACATTGTCTAATTGATGGGACCTGGAGAAGGCTGACTCTGTGGGACCTAACTGGTCACTGGGATTCGTGCGGCAGGAGGAGGTCCTGTAAGTAATCTGGTCCAATGCCATGTAGGGCTTTATAGGTCATAACCAACATTTTGAATTGAGTCTGGAAACCAATTGACAGCCAGTGCAGATTGTGGAGTGTTAGAGAGACATAGGCATGCCTGGGCAGATCCATGATCGCTCCCGCGGCTGCCTTCTGCACAATTTGTAGTTTCCGAACACTCTTCAAAGGTAGCTCCATGTAGAGAGCATTGCAATAGTTGAGCCTCAAGGTGATAAGTGAATGAGTGACTGTGAGTAAAAACTCCCTGTCCAGGTCAACTGTGAATTGAGGAGGATGCCCAAGTTGCGTACCCTCTCTGAAGGGGTCAAAAGTCTCCCCCAGGGTAGAGTCCTTTCCAGAGAGCTATGTTTTCACATTAGGTATGATAATTTGAACCTGATCATCAAGGAAGAACTCTGGTTGATTTGCTTGATGAACCAGTTGTCCATACATAAATATGGAAGAGATCCAACTGAAAGACAATCCCCCCCCCCCCTAAATCTCCAGATAATTGTGGTGTCTTCTGGATAAAGGGTGGAAGAGAAAACCACTGTGTTTTCATTCATTACATTGAAAAGAATTATTCCCTGGTAGAATTTTTAAAGAATTTGTTTGAAAAACATGTACAAGATATGTACATATAGGTATAAACATAAAGATAAACAAAGTAAATACATATCAATGAGGACAGTAACATAGGGACGGCAGGCAGGATGGTGTGCTTATGCATGCCCCTTACGGACCTCTTAGGAATGGGGTGAGGTCGACAGTAGACAGTCTAAGGTTAAAGTTTTTGGGAGTTGGGGAAGAAATCACAGGGTCAGGTAGTGCGTTCCAGGCATTGATTACTTTGTTGTTGAAATCGTATTTTCTACTATCGAGTTTGGAGCAGTTTACATTAAGTTTGTATCTATTGTGTGTTTGTGTATTCTTGCAGTTGACGCTGAAGTAGTCATTGGCAGGTAGGACATTGTAGCAGATAATTTTATGAACTACATTTAGATCAGATCAAAGGTGACATAATTCTAAATTGGCTAAGCCCAAGATTTCAAGAATAAAAACTGAATCCCATCCTTTCTGAGATAAGTTCCTGACGGGGAACTAAATGCCATCAAAAATAATTTTGAGGATGCTCTTTCATAATCCTGTGGCAAAGGTAAATGCTATTGTGATCTCAAAAGGATAAGCTAGTTCCTTTCTTATCTCATCTCTAAACTGATTTGGTGCTCTTTAACACACAATTCTCTTTCAGGTTCTCTCTTGCATTTGGATAGGAGAAATAGAAGAGAACTGCTGTATTAACCTAGATATAGACATTGAAAGAATTACTAATATCGTGTAAGTAGAGTTCCTAGGAGCAAAGAACGCATGAATATAGATAATATACAGATAGAATGAGATTTGAGGTAGAGATGAATGGGAATTAATTTTCTCCCCAGCTTCTTCCCTGACATTCTGATGCAAATTCTAAGGTCAGGTATCTATTATCCATATGACATTCAATAACAATATTTGTCTTCCAATGGGATTTGATCCTTGACACCTCCTATTTGACATCTCACAACATTTTGGAGTTAACAGACAGACAAGTCATTTAATATTTAGCGGTCCTTTGATATTCAATATGTCACAAAGTTTGATATCTGACAGGTGTAGTTAAATAGGTTTATCCTAGCCCCTAGTTCTGGTGGCATTTCGCAGAGGGATTCTGCTGGGGGTCCCTGTTCATTTGAGAGATTCAGTTAGAACCACATAGACTTAACATCATGACCCACTTGACAGATGCCTTAGTTACCGTATGTCTTCAATTTAGGAGTCTATTACAGGCTGTGTAATAATCCATATGAAAGAGAAAAGGTACTTTAGAGAACATGGGAACAAGCACATCATACTAATCAGTAATTCCTTAAAACTGCATCATTTGTCTTTCAAAAAAATCACGGGAAAATATATATTTTCTTTAAGGTGCTCTAGATACGTATAATATATGATTCCATAGGCATTCCATATTTGGATTTGGATAGACCAAATTTTTAATTACAATATCTTACCATAGTCTGGAAGAAAGAGAAATGTTTAATGAGTCATTTGCAAGTCCATGGAGGGAGAGGGAGAAACTACAGTATTTCAGCCTTGAGAGTGACTAGCATGTGATTGTTATTCATATCAACTACACTTCCATGCTTATGAATCTGTCTCTTTCTGATGAGGACAAAAAAAACCTAATCAAGAACTATAAATGAACATTCTATAGGAAAGTTATTCTAGAGATTATAAAAAGGTAAAATACCCATATTTTTCGAAGTAAAAGATCCATTCCTCCCCCCCCAAAGAAAGACAGTGAAAATTTGGGTGTGACTCATATACTGAATGTAGCCCACTTGTTGAAAATGGGCCATGCAGAGGCAGCAATTGACTATGCCATTCCTTGCAGTCTGAAACAGCTGATTGTTGGGTGGTCAATCCAAATAACACTTATCTGCTTTTGTTAATAAAAAACAGCTGTTTTTGCTATGCTGAAGCTAAAACAGGCTGTTTTCTATTTGCTGCAAGGAGGCAAATTGCAAGGAGGCAGAGACAGATTTTCCCCCAATTGTGCTAATCAGGCTGTGCTGAAACTGAAAGTGAAACTGAAGCAAGCCGTTTTCTGTTTGCTACAAGGAGGCAAATTGCTAGGAGGCAGAGGCAGATTTCTTTTTCTTGTTTTCCTCTCAAAAAAGGTAGGCACGGCTTATAGTCCAGAGCATCTCATGTCAATAATAATAATAATAATAATAATAATAATAATAATATTTGTATGCCGCCCCTCTCCGAGGATTCGGAGCAGCTCACAACAAGCAATACATATACAAATCCAATATAAAAAAACAATTTAAAAAAACCCTTATAAAAAACAATCATACAGTCCAGACAAACCATACATAAATCAGAACAGCTAGAGGTATGTCAATTTCCCCATGCCTGGTGACATAGATGGGTTTTCAGGAGTTTGCGAAAGGCAAGGAGGGTGGGGGCAGTCCTAATCTCTGGGGGAGTTGATTCCAGAGGGCTGGGGCCACCACAGAGAAGGCTCTTCCTCTGGGTCCTGCCAGACGACATTGTTTTGTCGATGGGACCCAGAGAAGGCCAACTCTGTGGGACCTAATCGGTTGCTGGGATTCGTGTGGCAGAAGGCGGTCCCAGAGGTATTCTGGTCCAATGCCATGTAGGGATTTATAGATCATAACCAACACTTTGAATTGAGACTGGAAGCTGATTGGCAGCCAGTGCAGGCCGCAGAGTGTTGACGAGACATGGGCATATCTAGGAAAGCCCATGATTGATCTCGCGGCCGCATTCTGCACAATCTGAAGTTTCCGAACACTTTTCAAAGTTAGCCCCATGTAGAGAGCATTGCAGTAGTCAAACCTCGAGGTGATGAGGGCATGAGTGACCAGTGACTCCCTGTCCAAATAGGGCCACAACTGGTGCACCAGGTGAACCTGGGCAAACACCCTCCTCGCCACAGCCAAAAGATGGCGCTCTAATGTTAGCTGTGGATCGAGGACAATGCCTAAGTTGCAGACCCTCTCCGAAGCGGAGGTATATCCTGTAGAAGAGCTTGACTCTTTGTATCTCTGCAGACCATCCATGTACCATACTTTTCTTGGCAACAGCACAAGAAATGGTTAGCCATGCACTGACTGATTTTCTGTTTGTCTACCTGAAGGCAGAACAAGAAGCAATGAATGGAAAATAATCAAGGAGGGAACCAACCTAGAAATAAGAAGTTTCCTGAGAGAACAGTTAATCGGTGGAATAACTTGCCTTCAGTAGTTTTGGGGGTTTCATCACTAGATGTTTTTAAGACACTGGACAGCCACTTGCATATGGTCTCCTATCTGAAAACCTCCAAGGTCCCTTTCCTGATTATTCTGTTATTCTATCTAGTATACAGCACTGGCATATTCTTAATCCAACTAAAGCATGAAATCATCTTAACCCAACCATGCAGAGAGATTACTGCCACAAGAAAACATTCAGAACGCAAATGATTATATTGTCTGGTTATGATGGATAAAATTTTCTGCAGGATTGGTAAGATTTTCTGCATCTGGGGATTAAAATGCCATGGGTTAGTCCTAGTGAAATTAATATGAGCTGTTAATCAAAACATCATTGGAAAATTTAGGCCAACCTCAAAAAGGAAAAAAAAAGTTTAACAATAGGCTTAATCTATCTGAATCTTAACCAAGCCATCCCACACTTGGTTCGTGTAATAGGGGAAATTTCACACTGCTTCAATCCCAAAATGGTAGCTGTGTACTTCCTTTTAAAAAGGTGATCCAATAGGCATAGGTATGTATATTCAACGTTAAGCTTCAGACATGATTGAGAAGATCATGCTAAGAATATCAGATGCAGTAACATTGGCAGCAGAATTGGGGAGTAGTTGTGAGTGCATAGATCAACCTCCTCAACATAAGCAGGCATATCTATGTAGGAACAATTCATTCAGGAGAAGTTCTGGTACATTACAAAACATATCAGTGTAACAATCCCAATGACTGTAGTCATTGACTGAATACAAAAGACTTTATTGACCTCCTCAAATCAGATGAGAATGTTTGAAAAAAATCAAAGAATTTCAATAATGTTCAGAAACATTACACTGTAGCAGAAGGAACATTGTTTGAAACAGAAGGTGGCTCCAGGCTATGTTCTTTCAGTCCAATTGAGTATATTTATTTTCTTGATAGTGAAAATTTTAAAAATCAGCAGATTCTATAGCTGGCCATCATCAAAGTACATATTTGGGATAACAGTGAGTTATTTTAAAGGAATATGTTTTAAGATTTTACATACCTCGTGGTTGACAGGGACACTATGTAATTAGCTATATTTGTATGCAGGAAATACAAAAAATAATTAGAAACACTGATTATGGAGAAAGGCAATCATGCTGACAGAGAGCCAAAGAAGCCAACATATTAAGTCAAATTTGTATATATGTTCATATGTCGTTTATCATATGTCATTTGTCTTGTATTACATTAATACCTCATTTACTATGGCATTAATGCACCAGATTGTAGTGTACTAATTTATAAATTAAACATGCATCTTTCTAAATGCAGCAGCAATTGGCCTGGCAAATCAGTTAAACCTCCTGGGGGATGATAAATTGAATTTCATATGCTTGGTGACTCCTGGGTGATGGTATGCGTATTTGTAACAGTCACTTCTAGACCCATCAGGTGGCTTAAATTTGTTTTCCTTTTATTTACTCTGGCAAGATGACTTTAGAAATACAGAATGATAGGCAGAATAGGCATATCTAACTAAGAAAATGTATCTGCCCAATATTGCTCTATAACCGAGATTCTCAGTCTTGGCCATTTTAAATTGCTTGAACTTCAACTGGAATTCTGGGAATTGAAGTCCACCCAGCTTAAAATGGCATCACCCTTCCCAAAAGACAAAATGCAGCATCAGAAGAGGGCAGTTTATAGAACGCTTGCATGAGTTGGCATTTTATGCATAAATGAATATTTACAAACCATCAGAAGTGTTGCCATTCAGAAAGCAATGTCCACAATGGAAGGTAGTAATCAGGTGCTTTGTGTCGATTTTGAAACAGATCATGCCTGTTGCAGCCATTTTCTCTGTTTCTCAGCTTGATATACTTGGAAGTGGGGAGGGGGGAGCTTTGGAATGTCAGACCAGACATCAAAACCTACCATCTCGTGGGAACCAAGATCATCCTACCAGCTGTTGGCCAGAAATTGGAAAACTATACAGGAGATGCCAGAACACCTCATTGAACAATATGATCTGTAACAAGGAGGAAGGGAACTGTGTAATTTTTAATTATATTGAAAGTGCTTTCTTTAGGTCAATATATGGAGATCCTCCATCATCCTGAGGACCTTTACCACTTTCCCGTCTTTGGGTTCACTTTCTGTCAACTTCACTTGGACTGGGGAATGGTTCAAAACAAGCGCACCGGGGTGGTATTCAGCTGGTTCAGACTGAAGGGCATTTGTATGTATCTATGCTGCCATCAAGTCGTTTTCCGAATTATTACAATTCCGACCTTGTAGTCCTTTTTTCTACAAACATGTATTTTTTTTTTGCTTCTTCTGAGATCTCAGATGATTGCTAACCACTAGTTCGGTGCTTCCCAACCTTAGCAACTTTAAGAAAGGGGGACTTCAACTCCCAGAATTCCTCAGCTAGGGGGCTAAGGAATTCTGGGAGTTGAAGTCCATCTTTCTTAAAGTTGCCAAGGTTGAGAAACTCGGTGCTTGCTTCTATTAGTGTCTGAATGTAACTCTTAAAGTACATTCAGAGTAGAAGAAAATTCTCTTCTGTGCCGCACAGAAAAGTAGCACATCATTTGGAAGGGCCAGATTAGACCCATATCCTCCTTAACATGTTTTCATCTCTATTGAGTTCAGGCCTCCGCATTTTTATGTATCTCGAGGGGTAAGATTAAATAAAATATTATCAGGCTTCTACCCATTAATTAAATAGATGATTGCTACTTTAAGAGTTACATTCAGGCACTAATAGAAGCAAGTATCAAGTTTCTCAACCTTGGCAACTTTAAGAAAGATGGACTTCAACTCCCAGAATTCCTTAGCCCCCTAGCTGAGTATCAAGTATCAAGTTTCTCAACCTTGGCAACTTTAAGAAAGATGGACTTCAACTCCCAGAATTCCCTAGCCCTCTAGCTGAGGAATTCTGGGAGTTGAAGTCCCCCTTTCTTAAAGTTGCTAAGATTGGGAAGCACCGAGCTAGTGGTTAGCAATCATCTGAGATCTCAGAAGAAGCAAAAAAACAAACAAAAACAAGTTTGCAGGAAAAAGAAGAGAAAGAGAGATAGTTGTTTTGAAAGAATGAAATAAATGTAGAGAGGAGCATAGCTTGATGGATGATGGCCCAATGCTGCCAATGAGAACCATTTTGTAGGACAGTGAAGGAGGAGCTTTTTTCTTTCTGTATGCATTGTCCATTTTCAAATCAAGCAAACACGAGGGCTTCAGCACTTCCTAATGAAACTAATATTTGATAACAGAGGCTTTGCAGTTCTCACCACTGAAAACCATTCACCTCAGTCAGAAAAGCCTCTCTCTCTCTCTAGATTACATATATCAAAATATTTATGAGGCAGAGTCAGGGGTGGGCAGCAGGCAGAATGGGGTGGAACACAGTTCCATTGGTGTAAATGAACCTGTATGCCCAGCTCCTGCTGATTATCTCCCCTCCCATTCTCTTCCTCCTCCTCGGAAAGTGGCAGGGAGACCAGCACCGGCAGGAGTTGCAGGAGGGCCTTTTCCTCCCCCCTCTTTTCTCAACAGCTGTTCAGCACTCATTTGCCTAGCTACCCAGCCTGAGACAGGGGGCGACCCAGGAAGCAGTGCGCAGGAAACGCGAAGCAAATTGTTATGCCAGAAAGCAACACTGGTGAGGTTGTAATTCGAGGACTTAACAATTCACTTGAACGATGATGATCGTTCAAGCTACTCCCACATGGTCACATGGTCGGCAAGCCACTACCACCCAGTCACATGACCATCAAGCCACACCCACAAAATAAGCCACACCCACAGTGTGGCAGTAGAAATTTTGACTGCCCATTACTGGGCAGAGTGGCTTGACAAACAAAAATTCCCACAGAAACAGAAGCCAGAAGGAAAATATCTACAGAGATGCTGATTAATTATGTAACTGATTAGCCGCACAGTAAATCACATAAATGATAGCACAGATGGAAATGGGAAAAAGACCCATTCATTTGTTTAATAACTTGCAGAAAGTAGAAAGGGTGATGTTCATCCAAGTAGAAAATATTTTACTGTGGTTTTTTTTTTAGTATTTTTCCTTTATTGCTTGTCGGTTATAGAAAATAAAATCTTTCCCATCTGCTGAATCAAATTCCCAGCCATCATAAAAAAAATTAATATAGTTTATTTTAATACATACCTTAATCATTAAATACGTAGACTCCCCAGGAGGCCTTAACCAATCAAAAGAGGGAGAACAACTTTGTACATACAGATTTATCATCTAAAAAGACACAGCTGAAAAGGTGAAAGGAATGCAAAGGGAAAAGGAAAACAAGACTGCTTAAAGAAATCATTAGTTGCTATTAAGATTGAGAGGTTACTTTTACTTTGAAGCCACTCATGTCTTCTGTTCACTTGATACTAGTCAATTACTAGTCAATAGAACTTAGACTTATAGGCCACTTCACAGTGCTTTTCAACCCTCTCAGTGTTTTACAGAGTCAACAATTTTTTTGTCTTTTAATGACCCCATAATCCCTTGCATCAGGGTGGAATCAGGACAATTGAATGGAGCTGAGTGTTTATTGGCTGGAGTCTGGACATTCTTGCTGCTGATAATTTATTTTATTTTATTTATTCATTTGTCCAATACACAAATACATAGGAAGAAAAACAGACATGTAGTAATATATATAAGGGTAAAGTGAACTTAGAGGAGAGGATATATGAAAGAAAGAAAATATATATGATAAATGTATATTTTATTTTATGTACGCTGAGAGCATATGCACCAAGACAAATTCCTTGTGTGTCCAATCACACTTGGCCAATGAAAATTCTATTCTATTCTATTCTATTCTATTCTATAAATGAGAGAAAGGAAAGACAATTGGACAGGGGACGAAAGGCACACCAGTGCATTTATGTACGCCCCTTATGTACTCATGTAGTGAGGTTTTGATTTCCTCTGAGTCACCCTTAATAAAGATGATTGTGTCATTCTTCAAATTTATTTATTTATTTATTTATTTATTCTTTGTCCAATATACAATACATATGGAAGAGAATAGACATTAAGTAATATATATAAAGATAGAAAGTAAAAAAGAAGAGAAGTAGATGGGAGGGAGAGAATATCGCCGGCTGACTCACCGGCCCCACGGCGCTGTTGCGGAAGGGCCGGGCAGACTCGGACCCTTCCGATGGCGGCCGCCATCTTGTTTTCGGCCGAAATCTCGCGAGGCAAGATTTCGGCCGAGAATGCCCTGCCCACGTGGCTGGGCATGACGTCGGGTCCGGGCGGGGCCTGCTGGCCCTATTTAAGGGACAGCAGGCCGGGAAGAGAGCCTTTTCGCCCGGACCTGGTGCCAAGAAGCAGACACTTGCTGGTGCTGCTTGGCCGCCATTTTGGTTCCCCTCGTGTCGCGGCCGCCATTTTGTGGCCTACCGAGGGGGCGAAAAGTGCTGCTGCTTCAAAGCGACGTTGAGGCCCCTAATCTTCTCCACTTCGGAGCTGTCTTCAGCGATCCCCCTCGGGCCCGAGGGGGACTGGTAACCTCCTCCCGGCTGGGAGGAGGGCGCGGTGGGGGTGTTTGGTCTGGGGCCCCGGTCTTGGGCGGTTTTTGACCGGATTGCAGGCCTTTAGGGCCTACCTGTGCAGGGAGGCTTGCTGCTAGCCTTGAGAGGAAAGGGAAAGAAGCATAATAGAATAATAACATACAAGGGCCTAGGGGGTAGCAGGGGCTTCCCCCTTTCCAGTACTAGGCCCTAGGTAGGGCCCAGCGGTGGGGGACAAGTGCCTGCCACGCAGTCTGTCGGTCCTAGGTTGTTTGGGTTGCTCCTTGCATACTTGGTAAACGTGGGATGGCTCCAAAAAAGAGGCCAGCCACTGCCCCTATGGCTCCACCGGCTGCGCGCCCCAGGAGGGCTCTTAGGCCTTCTGCCCGGGCTCGGGCCAGTAGGGAGGGGACTGCGGGGGTGGTCCCCGAGCAAGGGGGGGTGGTTGCGTTGCCTCCTGCCCCTCAACCTGTTCTTTCTCCTGCCATGTCTTGGGCCAGGGTGTTGGAGAGGCTCGACGAACTCGAGCAGTGGAGGAGCGGTGCGGGCCCTGGAGCGTCCATCGATCAAGTTCCCGCGGCGTTGGGGAGAGATCCGGCGGCGGCCCAGGCTGGGCAGATGGCTCCGGTTGGACGACAGGCCCCGGCAGGGCCGATGGCGGCTTTCCCGGGCCCTGCAACAATGGGCCACCCGTGGATGTCATCAACCCCGTACGGGGCAGGTGAGGCTGCACCACACACTACACCACTGTCCTTTCTTCCTTCCCCCACCCCGGGTTTTCCCCCGGCGGGGGTTGGGAGCGGGTCCAGTTTTTTGGGGTCCTCCACGGGCACCTGCGGGCAGGTATGGGCACAGCCGGTTCCTCCTCAGGGGTCGCCGGCGGCCGGCCCTGCTCCGCTGTCCGGGACGGGTCCTGCGGGGATACCTGCGGTGCCAGGTGCAGGGGGGTGGGTTCCCCCGGCCCCTGCTGTCATGCCCCCGCTCCCCGTTTTGCCCTACCCCCACGGTGCGGGAGTTTTTGGTGTAGCGGCCAACTCGGTATGGGACCCGTTCGCTTGTATTAAAGAGGGGGCTATACCGTGTGGACTGCCGTCCACCCCTCTAGGATGCCACCTTCACCCGTCGGTCAAGGAGGCTATTTGGCGGGGTGAATATGTGGATCTTTTTTCGCTTTTGAACCGTGAGGTTCCCAAGCAGGAGAAAGAGATTGTCCTGGGGGAGAAAACAAAGAAGACCAAGGTAACGAAATGCTTCAGCTCCTGGCTGTATGCTTTTCTTACTTATGGGTCTGTGGTGATTCAACGGCAGCCGGCTATGGCCTCTGCCATGTTCAAGTATATAGACTTGATTGCTAGAGCCCACTTCGAATATAAGGGCACCATATGGCGCCATTATGATAAGGGTTTCCGTATGAGGATGGCGGTTGAGCCCAACTTGCCATGGGATATGGTGGTCCCGGACCTGTGGTTCCGGGCCACGCATATGTCTGGAAAGGAAGGGTGTGAGCGTACGGATAGTGGGCACTTCATGGAGGAGGAGCCTGGCGCGGCTTCACCGGCCAAGTCGACTCCTGGTGTGGCTGGCAAGGGGGCCTCGCCCGCTTGTCATGAGTTTGCTGCAAAAGGGGCGTGTTTTCGTCCCTTTTGTAAGTACAAGCATGCCTGCGGGAATTGTGGGGGGTCCCATGCAGCTTCAGTCTGTCCCCGCCCCAAGAAAGGGGCGGAGAAGAAGGGCGGGGGTCCAGGAAAACCTCCCCCACCAGCTGGGGGAAAAGGGGCCCAGCCCAATTAATGTGTCTGTGCTTGAGGGTTGGTTGGTCGACTACCACCCTCGTCCGAGAGCCGAGCTGCTCTTGAGGGGCTTCTCTGAGGGATTTAGGATCCCTTATGTGGGTGTTAGGAAGGCCTTCATGTCGGACAACCTCAGGTCGGTGGTCGGACATGAGGACATTGTGAGGGCTAAGATTCGAGAGGAGGTTGCCGAGGGCAGGGTCCTTGGGCCTTTCCCGGAGCCGCCCTTCTCGAATCTTAGAGTGTCCCCCCTGGGGATGGTCCCCAAAAAGGCGAGTGGTGAATTTCGGTTGATTCACCATTTGTCTTTTCCAAAAGGGGAGTCAGTGAATGACTTCATTCCTGACGAGCTCTGTTCAGTCCGGTACGCATCCTTTGATGCGGCCGTGGCCATGGTTAGGGAGTGTGGGGTGGGAGCCTTTATGGGTAAATGCGACATTAAGTCGGCATTCCGGCTCCTCCCCATTCACCCAGGCGACTTCGAGCTTCT
The DNA here is from genome assembly GCF_031021105.1 of Erythrolamprus reginae. Taxonomy (NCBI): domain Eukaryota; kingdom Metazoa; phylum Chordata; class Lepidosauria; order Squamata; family Dipsadidae; genus Erythrolamprus; species Erythrolamprus reginae. Next base: position 175,018,565 of record NC_091951.1, on the reverse strand, counting down.
GGGCTTCCATTTCGAGGGTGGGTTCTACGTGGACAGGGCACTGCCTATGGGCTGTTCTGTTTCCTGCTCTCTTTTTGAGAGCTTTAGTACCTTCCTGGAGTGGGCGCTCAGGAGGCGTAGTGGCCTGGGTTCGGTCGTTCATTACCTTGATGATTTCTTGATGGCCGGGCCTGCGCAATCAGAGCAATGCTTTGCTTTGATGCGGGACTTCGAAGCCCTTTGTGCTCAATTGGGGGTGCCTTTAGCCCCCGAGAAGACCGAAGGCCCTGCCACCAGGATTACCTTCCTCGGTATTGAATTGGATTCAGAGGAGCAATCTTCTAGATTGCCCCTGGACAAGTTGGTTAAAATTAGGAGTAAGATCGAGGCGGTCCTGGGCTGCAGGAAGGTTACGCTTCGGCAGCTCCAGGAGTTGGCCGGGATCCTTAATTTCGCCTGTCGGGTAGTGGTGCCTGGTAGGGCTTTTTCTCGCTGGTTGTATGACGCGATGAAGGGGCTAAGTTTGCCCCACCATCGTACCCGCTTATGTGCAGGGGTCAGGGCTGACCTCTGCGTGTGGCGGGAGTTTTTGGAACGTTTTAACGGGTTGTCTTTCTGGCGGCAGGAGCTTCTTTTGGAAGCGGAGCTGCAGCTATGTTCCGACGCCGCAGGGACTTGTGGTTTTGGGGTAGTGTTAGGTGACCAGTGGTGCTGGTCGGCATGGCCTCCGGAATGGAGTGCCTGTTCCTTGGTTAAGGACTTGACCTTTTTGGTGTGACAACCTAGCGGTTGTCCATGTTGTGAACGCCCTGTCCTCTAAGAGTGACAGGGTAATGCGGCTTGTCCGCCATTTTGTGCACAGGTCCTTGTCTCTAAACGCCTTGTTTTTGGCTAGGCACGTCCCGGGGCTTGATAACGGGGTGGCTGACGCTTTGTCCCGTGGTCAGTTGTCCAGGTTTCGGACCCTGGCCCCGTGGGCCCGAGAGTCGCCAGAAGTGTTTCCAGCCCACCTGTGGAGCCTGGGCGGGCTCCCGAGAGCTGGAGAGACGAGGCCTCCCGGGCGATTGCCTTATCTGTAGCTCCTGGCACCCTGCAAGCTTACCAGCGTGCAGGTAAGGAGTTTGGGGATTTCAGGCAGGGTAGGGGTTACCCCCATAGCTGGCCTGTCCCGGTTGAGCACCTAGCTGAATTTTGTGTCCTGCTGAAGGGGCGTGGCCTTTCAGTCAGGACTATCAGGTCTAGGTTAGCCGGCCTCGCCTTTCTGTCCAAGGCGGGGGGGTTCTGTGATTTTTCGGGTGATTTTCGCATCCGGAGGATGTTAGAAGGCTGGGTGCGGGAGCGGCAGGGGTTCCCTCCTGACACTCGTCGGGCCCTGACGGTTCAGCAGCTGTCTTTGATTAATCAGGCATTTGACAGTCTGTGTGCCTCTCTGTACGAGGCCCGTCTTTTTAGGGCAGCGACTTGTGTGATGTTTTTTGGGGCCCTCAGGGTCAGCGAGGCAGTGGCCTCCTCGCAGTCTGACTTGTCGCTCCGCGCTCTCCAGTTCACTGATCTGACCTTTAGACAGGGGGGTGTCTCCCTTTTGGTGAGACACTCCAAGACAGATCAGTTACACAGAGGGGTTAGACTTGTACTTAGCGCAGCCACCGATCAGTCTGTTTGCCCGGTGGCTGCTTTGCAGAATTTTTGTGGTTTGCGGGGGTATGGGCGCGGGTACCTTTTTATACACCAGGATGGTACCCCCCTGACCCGGTTTCAATTCTGGGCGATAGTGTCTAAGGCTATGTCTCAGGTAGGCATGGATCCCGCCGGCTATGGAACGCATTCGTTCCGTATCGGCGCCGCCACTAGCGCGGCACTTTCCGGTCTCCCGGCCCAACGGATTCAGGAGATCGGCCACTGGCGGTCAGCGGTGTACTTGGGTTATGTTAGGCCCGCTGAGGATTCTGGGCAGGGTTTAGGCTAGGTAACCTCTCTGTGTGTGTCCTCTTCCAGGTTCCCAGTCCAGGCAGAAACCGACGGCGCTGCTGTGTGGCCACAGCATGGTCTTCTGGGCCGGCCGCTCAGCAGCCAGAAGCGCCATTGGGACCCAGCTGTCGTTGGGACGGTGGGTCAATGTTGTTTGGATGGGCCGGAGGGGTATGCGGTGGGAGGGGCTCCTACCGACGTTGCTGGGTACTCAGCATCTCAGGGTGGTACCCGGCGTTGCTGGGCAGGCGGCTACCCAGGGTCGTGCCCAGATGGGACTGGGTGGTCGGCAACCCATAGCCGCACCCAGATGGCTGGTCTTGCACCTCGGTGGCAATGACCTATGCCTGCTTGGCGGTCTACCGTTGATCGTCCAGGCGCGCGAAGACCTGCGGTGGCTTCGCACGGTGTGGCCCACCACGCAAGTGGTGTTGTCAGAGATCCTCCCAAGGATCGTTTGGAGGGACGCCATTTCCCTTAGGGCCATTCACCGGGTCAGGCGTAGGGTGAATAAGGCTGTGGGAAAAACGGTCAAAGAATTAGGTGGGGTGGTAGTGGCCCATCCCCTCATCACCATAGATCGGCCGTGGCTTTACCGGGCCGATGGCGTTCACCTGTCAGAACAGGGGAACGCCATTTTCTTACAGGACCTGCAGCGGTCTCTGCGTGAGCTGGCGCAGATAGAGGGGGGAGTCGGGGGGCCAAGATAGAGATCTGACCCCCGCTCCGTGGCAGGTTAGGGGCGGAAATCTGGGTGGTTTCAGCAACTGCGCGTTCTCCCTTGGGCATCTTTGGGGATGATTGACAGGTTCTCTCCAAGCCCATGGTGGGTGCTACCTGCGCACTTGGGGGGAACCTGTCTTTGGGTCCCGCTATTGAAGTCCCAGGGTAGGGGTGAGCCGGCGGGACCCCCCTCATGCGAGTGTATGGCAGGGTCTCAGGTGAGGGAGAGGTCCCTCACCTGGACCAGCATCGACTACGCCCATAGTTGCCCAGGAATGTTGACCTTTTACGTCATTTCCGCCCCGGAAGTGTTTGTTTGACCCTGCAGGTCCACTGTTTCCGGGTCATAGTTGAGTATGTTGATTTATGCAAATTTATGCTAATTCATGCTAATTTAATTAATAAATTATGCAAATTTATTATAATAAAAATGACCCAAGTTTAAATCCAGCTCTTGTGTCCGAGTCGTTACTCCGTCTCTTCTGCAATATATATGATATATGAGATAAGGAAAGACAATTGGACAGGGGATGATAGGCACATCAGTGCACTTATGTACGTCTCTTACTGGCCTCTTAGGAACCTGGAGAGGTCAATCGTGGAGAGTCTAAGGGAGAAATGTTGGGGGTTGGGAGTTGACACTATTGAGTCCGGTAATGAGTTCCACGCTTCGACAACTCGATTGTTAAAGTCATATTTTTTGCAGTCAAGTTTGGAGCGGTTAATATTAACTTTGAATCTGTTGCGTGCTCTTGTGTTGTTGCGGTTGAAGCTGAAGTAGTCGTTGACCGGAAGGACGTTGCAGCATATGATCTTGTGGTCAATACTTAAATCGTGTTTTAGGCGCCACAGTTCTAAGCTTTCAAGACCCAGGATAGTTAGTCTATTTTCGTAGGGTATTCTGTTTCGAGTGGAGGAGTGAAGGGCTCTTCTGGTGAAATATCTTTGGACGTTTTCGAGAGTGTTGATGTCTGAGATATGGTATGGGTTCCAGACAGATGAGCTGTATTCAAGAATGGGTCTGGCATAGGTTTTGTAGGCTCTAGTCAGTAGTGTGAGATTGCCAGAGCAGAAGCTACGCAGGATCAGGTTAACAACTCTGGAAGCCTTTTTGGCGATATTGTTGCAGTGGGCTTTAGCAGAATTCACTGCTGATTGTGCCCAGAGAGAGAAAGCTTCCTGATTGTGAGGTGAGATCTCCATCTCTATGCCACAGAGTCAACATATTGACCCCAACAATTTAGGTCCTGATTTTACCGACCTCAGAAGGATAGAAGGCTGATTCAACCTTGATCTGCTCAGAATTGAACTCTTGGGGGGAACAGTGAGTTAGCCCTGCAGTGCTGCATTCTAACCACTGTGCCACCACGGCACATTATAGGAGGTAATATGGAATTACACCTAATAGGCTACTAGTCATAGATTTGCTCAAATAGGTCTCACAATGGACTTGGGATACTGAAATCTCTTTTCAAGGTTTGTGGTGGGTTCTATCAACATTTAGGATTATTTTTTTCTAGAATTGAAAGGCCAAGCATAGGGTATAGAAACAAAAGGTACACAATGCAGAAACACTGTTAAATCCAAGTCCATTTCAGTGGATTCATCTATGCAGTGGCATCACAGATTCCTATTTATTGGGCACAAATTGCCTCATTAACAAAAGATGGAGCATCAAGGCAGTAAGAAAAAAAGACATTATAAAAAATACCTTAGTTTGGATTTTTAAAAAGTTGCTTTGGTTATAATCACTGCCAATGAATGAAACCAACTTTGGCCTATCTTGGAAGCATTGCATATCTTAGAAGCTTGGGAAAGTTTGGTGTCCAAAAGGATTACACTTCAAGACTGGGTGAAGTCCAAAATAGGTTTTTGGTGTTGGATTCCTTTTTCTGGGAAGAAAGTGTCCATTTGAAGGATAAAACAGAGGTGCCATGTAGCTGCCTTTGTATATCTCTCAACTTCTAACATATCCTATGTTCCTTCTTGCTTCAAATGCTCTACTATCATCCCAGTACCGAAGAAGCCCACCATCAAGGAACTAAATAACTACAGACTAGTTGCTCTAATATCTATATTTATGAAAACCTATGAAAGACTAGTGATGTTCCACTTGAAAACCATCACGGATTCACTGTTTGACACCTCCCTGCAATTTGCATACCAAGCAAATAGATCGACAGATGATGCTGTTAATATGGCTCTGCACTACATCCTACAACATCTTAAATCTCCAATGACCTACGCAAGGATCCTCTTTGTAGACTTTAGTTCAATATTCTATACCATCATTACAGATACTTTTTTAACTAAGTTGAAACAGCTAGAGGTACCTAAACACACTTGATCATAAGCTTCCTAACAGACAGGAAGAAGCAGGTAAAACTAAGCAGAATCACATAGTTTTGATGAACTTTTCTTTTCTTTTATGTACACTGAGAGCATATGCACCATGACAAATTTCTTGTGTGTCCAATCACACTAGGCCAATAAAATTCTATTCTATTCTATTCTATTCTATTCTATGTATCATATCACCAGGGGTGGGCTACCAATCCTAGCCCTACCGGAACACGCTGGGAGTGCGCACCTGTGCATGTGCCCGGGGCGTGCCCATGCCCAGTACATGATTCAGCTTCTGCACATGCACAGAAACCAAATCTCACATGAAAATGCATGCATGGAAGCAAGAAGGCCTGAAAACTAGAGAGAAGAGCTACCAGTTGCTCGCGATTGGCAAAACAAGGTAAGAGCTGCTAGCTCCTATCTGCCTGCTGCGCTGCCAGCCCCCACTGTGCCCCCAGCCCCTGCCTCATCACCAGCCCCTGCTGCGCTGCCCCCCACCCCACCCCCCTGGTGCCACCACGAGTGACCTGGCTGCTCCGCCGTGAGCAGCAGCTCTGTCTGCTCGCCCCTCCACCAAGCCGTGGCCCATACCTTCTCTTCCATGATCTCCTAGTTGATGGGCCATGGTGTGGGGAGCAAGCAGGGTGGCCCTGAGCTCTGTGCTCTCCTGCATGCACCAAGAGATGCCTGAGGCACAGGAGAGCAGAGAGCAGGCCACCTGGCCGGAGCTTAGGCAGGCCCTTGTTGCTTGCTGGCCCCAGTGGCTGCTCTAGGCACTGCAGTGAGATTGGGTTGCTGTGCATGTGCAGCAGCCAAAATTTTATACAGACATCCTTGCAGCAGTGAGATTTGGACAAAAATTGCCAGTTTCTTTGCTTCTGTGCATGCACAGAAGCAAAAACCTGGTAATTTTTACGGGAATTGTGCTGTTTGCACATGCATGACGCATGCATGACCAGCAGCAATGGAGTGGGCATAAGCACTCTGTTTCCACTGCTGGAATGGCATTTCCGACCATTCCGGGTCCTGCCTATCACTGCATATCACCCTCCTTAAAAAGGTGGCCGGAAAAATCATAAAGCTTTGCAGGCCACGTGCTTTCAATTGCAATGCCACAAGCATTTTTATATCTATAAGTTTAAAATATTAAAATTGACAAACTCACAATAGAATACATGGCAGTCTTGGATGCCATGATCCCTGAAAAACAACAAAAAAGGTCCTACCTCAGGTGCTGATCATACATCGTAATAGAGTTGAAAGTCACCTTAGAGGTCTTCTAGCATAAGCAGGAGATCCTATACCATTCTGGACAAATACTTGTCCAGTCTCTTGAAAACCTGTAGCGATGGACCACCCACAACTACTGAAAGCCAGCTGTCCCACCAATTAATTATTGTCACTGTCAAAAAAATTATCCTTAGTTCTAGCTTGGATCTCTCTTTGATAATTGCAATAGCACTTAAACTTATATACCATTTCACAATACTTTACAACCCTCTATAATTGGTTTGCAGAATCAGCATATTGCCCCCCAGAATATGGGTCCTCATTTTATCAACCTCAAAAGGATGGGAGGCTGAGTCAGTCTTGAACCAGTGAGGATCAAACTGCATAACTGCTGACAGTCAATAGTCAGCAGAGGTATTACATTTTAACCATTGTGCCACCACGGCTCCTAAGATAAACTTCCATCTGTTACTTTTTGCCCTGCCCTCAGGTGCTTTATAATAGGTTGACTCCCTTTTGTCTAGTTTGACATGTCCTCAAATATTAGAAGAGTCATGTCACCGGTAGTCTTTCTCTTCATTATCATTATCACAGTGAAAAATTCAAAACCCAAAAACAATGAAGCTAAATTCAAGTTAGGTGAAGAACTTTTTTTTAAAAAAAAAATTCCTCAGAGTTTATTGATTTCTAGCTTCTTAGTTACTAATAAAATAATAATATTTTACTCAGTGCCATAGCAATCATGGTCTGGGTAGTGTGCCTCTGGATAATTTTAATCCTCCTTATAGATATGAAGCGAACATTGCTTACAGTTGGTTGTGATTGAGGCAATTATAAACCTGAGTAAGGCATATAAAATAAAATTTAAAAAACCCAAGTAAATAACCTCAGAGTGGGGCGGGGGGAGGTATTTCATGTGCAGGCATCTGAACATGGTAAATTACTCCAATCACACAAATTAAGGTTGGTATCGAAATTTGGGTTTGCTTTTTTATAAAGCCCTTTATTACTACATTTGCCTCGGAGTCATGCAGTTTGTACAATCATCTTTTCTTGAAAGGCAATTAATTTCAATATTCATGATAAGTTCTTAGCTGGATGCTTTTCTTATACTAAATTAGAATACAGTAGCTACCACAGTATTTAGAATGACATCTTTGTATTGGAAGTTGGGGGAAATCACTATTGTTAGCAAATTAATGATGGCCTTCAAAGAAGAGGTTTATTGTTATTAAGACCTTTTTGTCATAATCCCAAAGGCCAAAAGAGGTTAGTCTAAAATCAATGCATATTATGAATCTCCTTCAATTTATTTTTCATTTGAAAAGAATCAATGAATGGAGGTGATAAGTCTGATGGGACAAGTCATGAAGAGGCAGCGTATTTTTCGTAAGCAGATATTTCTCCAATATAATTTATTGGTTGCATAAAAGTCTTCTTGTGTGACTTTATCCAGAAAAGAGAGATGGAACAATCATGTCTATTTATTTATATGGCTGCCCATCATAAGCCACTCTGGATGGCTTACCAGAGATTTTTTATCTGCATTCATAGCTCTGTTAAGTTAAAGTGGTTGCTAGACATTTGAAAGATTTAAGACATCACTGGTCCACCCAAAGTACCACATAGTAAAGTTTAGGATGAATGTATTTGTTGTATCCTGGAATGGCTACCTTGTAACGCTGTAAATAGTTTGTTCCTCTTTTCCAGCGCTGTCTGAGCCCAAGCAGGAAGTCGCTCCTGATTGGCTCAGACGCGGCCGGCTCTCGCTTTGGCGGGAACCGCAAAAGTATAAAAGAAGCGGTTTCTCCCTGCAGAGCCAGTCGGTACTCGCTGAACTGTCACTTTACCTTGCTGAGCTGTCACTTGTTCTCTGAGCTGAATAAAAGTACCGATTGCTCAAAACCCTGTCTCTGGGTCTACTTCACTGGCGACGAACGAACGGAAGAACTTCGCGTGCAACATGGACAAAATCCAGATCGGCCAGGCTCCAGAACTCTTCGATTCCGAGAAAATGACATGGGACGAGTACATGGCCACCTTCGAGATATTCCTCGAGGCGGCGGGAATGCAGGACGCCGGAGCCGATCGCAGACGGGCTATTTTTCTCAACTACTGCGGCGCAGAGATCCGTAGACTTGCCCAAACTCTCACCGAGCCAGAACAAGCAAGAGCCACAGCGTGGGACGTCCTCCAACAGAAACTAGCGAGCCATTTTAAACCAACCAGACCAGCCATGGTTTACCGGCATCAATTTCACATGATGGCTCAGAGAGAAACCGAGTCAATCAGCCAATTCACAACGCGGCTTCGAACGGTACTTGCTCAATGCAAGTTTCAAGACCCGGAAGCTCGCCTTACCGACGCCTTGGTTTTCGGCATGAAGAGCAACTCGGTGAGAAACAAACTCCTCACCGAAGAAGAGCCGACGCTACAAACCGTAATTAAATTAGCACAAACCGCGGAAGCAGCCGACGCAGCGGCAAGAGAATTAAAGGAGCACGGAAGGCGAGAAATCATTGCCAAAATCAACGCCGAGTCTCCCAGCGCCGAGGGAACAGACGACCTCAGCCAGCCGACTAGAAACGGGGACAACTGCCTCCTCCTGCAAGACCAGCCGAGACATCCTAGAGCTACTCACCCAGCCCCCTGCGCGGGCTGCCGGGGAAATCACCAGCGCCATCGATGCCCCTTCCGAGACGCTACTTGCCACCGTTGCAACCGGAGAGGCCACATCGCCATCGCATGCAGAGCAAAGGCACCAGAAGAAACGTTTGCCACACAACAATACCAGCGACCTCAAAACCAACCCCCCCAATCGCGAGAAAGGAGACCGTTCCGCAGCTCGGGTCAAAGGAACTACTCAAGCGCTAACCGCGACTACAATAGAGGTAACTCTAAATTTTCCGTGAATAACACGGCAACCAAAAAGGGGGCTAAAATTGTTATCTCATTGTTACTAAATAACCAGCCTTGCTCAATGGAGCTGGATACGGGCTCGAGATATACCATCATGCCCTGGGAAAAATTTAAACTATACATGCCTAATGTGTCTAAGGCTGACTTAACTCAAACCTCATTGGTGATCAGAGACTTCCAAGGGGGGGTAATCTCGGTCCTGGGAACAGCAAATGTACCTATTGCCTTTAAGAATGTGAAATGTACCCTTCCCATGCTTATTGTGACGGGGGCCAAACACTCCCTGCTGGGTCTAGCGTGGATGGAACCGTTGGGGATCGAAATTTCGGGTGTGTGTAATGTAAACTGTGATAATATGCCTAACTTTGTGAAAGAGTTCCCTGAAGTGTTCAGCCCCACCTTGGGATTGTATAAGGGACCCCCTATATCTTTCTCTATCGACCCAAAGGTCCCACCGGTCAGACTGAAACCTCGCAGGGTTCCCCTTCCGCTTCTCCCCAAGCTGGACATGCAGCTGGACAAACTCATTAGTCAAGGTATTTTGGTCCCTGTGGAACAGGGGCCATGGGAAACTCCCATAGTAACACCATTGAAGCCAGATGGCTCTTTAAGAGTTTGCGCTGATTACAAATCAACCTTGAATAAGGCACTCCAACACCACCCCTACCCCATCCCGGTCGTGCAACAACTCTTACACTCCCTGGGGGAGGGAAAAAGGTTCGCAAAGATCGACCTGGCCCAGGCTTACCAGCAGCTTCCGGTCGATGAACAAACAGCAAACGCCCAAACGATTGTAACACACAGGGGGGCTTTCAAATGCACGAGGTTACAGTTTGGGGTAAGCATAGCCCCAGGAATATTCCAGAGCATCATGGAACGCCTATTGTCAGGGGTAAATGGGGCAATTCCATATTTTGATGACATCTTAATTGCAGGGGAAAACCAGGGGCAAGTGAACAAAAGAATAAGGGAAGTACTTAAGAGGCTACAGGACAAAGGGTTACGAATCAAGCCTGATAAATGTGTCTGGGGAACTGACAGTGTTGAATTCCTTGGGTATAAAATAGATAAGGAAGGTATCCACCCCACAACAGAGAAGCTGAGAGCAATTAGAGAAGCCCCAGAGCCACAAGATAAGAATGAGTTGCAGGCATTTTTGGGCCTCCTTAATTTTTATTCCGTTTTTTTAAAGCAGAAGGCAACAGTAGCAGAGCCTCTCCATCGTTTACTCCAGAAGGAAGCCCGCTGGATATGGGGGAAAACTGAACGTGAAGCTTTTTCTCAAATAAAAAATTTAATAACTTCTGAAAGTGTAGTAGTCCAATATAGTGCTTCACTACCCATTAGGCTCACGTGCGACGCTTCGCCGTACGGCATAGGAGGAGTCTTAGCTCACGTTCTACCGAATAAGACAGAGGCCCCAATAGCATTCTTTTCAAGAACCATGACCAGCACAGAGAGGAATTATAGCCAGTTAGACAAGGAGGCTCTAGCATTAGTGGCAGGGGTAAAGAAGTTTCACAATTACATTTTTGGGAGAAGCTTTGAGCTAGTCACTGACCACAAACCCCTACTAGGCCTGCTAGCCCCCAACAAGCCCACTCCACCTTTTATGTCTCCAAGACTAATCAGATGGGCCCTTTTCCTCTCAGGGTATCAGTATGAGCTCACCCACAAGGGGGGGAAGGAAATCAATCATGCAGACGGCCTCAGCAGATGCCCCATAGCAGACTTGGTAGAAGACCCTGTTCCTGCCACAGATGTGCTAATGATAGAACTCGAGGAAAACCCACTAACCACAGCAAAAGAGGTAGCTGCACACACGCAGCAAGACCAAATCCTTAAACAAGTGGTGAACTGTGTTCTAAAGGGATGGCAAAATGATATTGTTAAACCTGAATTGTGTGATTTTAAGAACAAAAGGCTTGAATTATCATATGTAAAAGGTTGTTTGCTGTGGGGGGATAGAGTGATCATCCCCAAACGCCTAAGGGAAAAGGTACTCAAAATGTTACACGTGGGCCATCCTGGGATTGTCAGGATGAAGAGCCTAGCAAGGGGGCATTTATGGTGGCCAGGGCTTGATGCTGATATTGAAAGTTGGGTTTCAAAGTGTGACCCGTGCCAAGAGTCTAGGCCCAGTCCCCCCAAAACAACTCCGGCTGAGTGGGAACAGCCTGCTGGCCCTTGGTCTAGGATCCACATTGATTTTGCTGGCCCAGTGGGGTCTCAGTACTTCCTAATAGTGGTTGATGCTTTCTCCAAATGGTTGGAAATAATAGCAATGAACAACATAACCACAAGTGCCACTATCAAGGTATTGAGCAGACTGTTTGCATCCCATGGTTGCCCTGATCTATTAGTGTCTGACAATGGACCACAACTAACAGCCAGGCAATTCGAATTATTCCTAGATGGCCTAGGGGTCAGACATGCCCTCATCTCGCCTTACTCGCCCTGGGCTAACGGGTTGGCAGAACGTTACGTAAGGGTGGCAAAGGAGGCATTGCACAGGTCAGGCCCTGGAGATGTGCAACAGAACTTGGACCAATTCTTATTAACCCAGCACATTACCCCTAACTCGCACACACATGTAAGCCCTGCAGAGTTATTGATGGGGAGAAAGTTGAGGTCACCATTAGACAGGTTAAACCCAAGGTTCTGTGGGAATAATAACCAAATGTGCATGAAACCAGAAAGAGAAATGTATTTGGGTCAAAATGTATATGTAAAATGTTTTGATGGAAATGTAAACTGGATGAAGGGAATTATTGTTAAGCAAAACGCACCCAAGACTTATATTGTTAAACTGGAGGATGGTCGTTTGTGGAAACGACACATAGACCACATTCGGAAACGAACTGAAAACCAATTGCAACAACCCGCTGACTCGGACTCTCCCCCTTCAACAGACTTTTGTACATTGCCCGAACTAAGAAACACGCAAAGAGACTTATCGGGCCAGGGGGAACCATCCAGCGACGCCGAGCCATCCTCGTCCTCCGAGGCCTTCGTTGGGCCCGCCAGGCCAAGTCCGCCGCACCGGGAGAGCAGCGGCGAGCCATCCTCCACAGTCAGTGGCGAAGGAGAAAATGGACTGCGCAGGTCAGCGCGAGAGCCTCGAAGGCCTCACCGATTGGACGACTTCGTCACGTGGCTTTCTTGATGGATGAGTCCAACTATGAGGGGAGGCGTGTTGTATCCTGGAATGGCTACCTTGTAACGCTGTAAATAGTTTGTTCCTCTTTTCCAGCGCTGTCTGAGCCCAAGCAGGAAGTCGCTCCTGATTGGCTCAGACGCGGCCGGCTCTCGCTTTGGCGGGAACCGCAAAAGTATAAAAGAAGCGGTTTCTCCCTGCAGAGCCAGTCGGTACTCGCTGAACTGTCACTTTACCTTGCTGAGCTGTCACTTGTTCTCTGAGCTGAATAAAAGTACCGATTGCTCAAAACCCTGTCTCTGGGTCTACTTCAGTATTTATATGTCAACTGAGACAAATAGATACACACTTATATATCATTACTTTATTATGTGATCAGATGTTGTAGAAGACAAACCATCCTTCAAACTGGTCTCAACTACTTGTTCAGATCATGGGTATTTCCCTTCCCATCCTTCAAAGTTTACATCAGTAGGACAGGAGATCTGGAAAGCGAATTCTGGAAGTTGAGGTCCACCTATTGTAAAGCTACTGAATTTAAGAAACTCTTACCCACATGTTTTCTTTTCTCTGAATTTCCCACTCTCTTACTCTGAGCAACTTACAGTACTAATTATTTATTTTACAGAGTATAAGACACACCCTACTTTTGGGGGAGGAAAATGGGGAAAAAATGTACCTACCTGGTATTCATCTGGCTAGCGTCCTTAGTCTGTTCAACTTCAGCACATTATTTTATCCCTTGGTTAGGGCTTAAAAAGCCTTTTTCAGAGGGAGTAGGAATTAAAGCAATCCTGCAAAGACTTAGGTCAGAAAAAACTGCATCGGAGGGAGTAGGAATAAAAATAAAATGCTGTAAGCCAGGAGGATCCTGTGTTAGGACTGAAAAAGACTTTTTCAGAGGGGGTAGGAATGAAAGCAAGCCTGCAAAGACATAGGGCTGGAAAAAAAACTTCTTTGGAGGGACTAAGAAGCTGGGAAGATTGTTAGAGCCTAGTTAGAGTTGGTGAAAAAAGCTTCAAAAAAGCTGCATTCAAAGTATGAGACACACTCAAATTTTCAGCCTCTTTTAGGGAGGAAAAAGATGCATCTTATACTCTGAAAAATACGGTAAGTGCAGTTTCAAATAGCAGAACTCAGGAAATGTTAAGGAGTGTGCTGAACCCTTGACAAGGACATGCACAGAGGAAAATGTGGGATTTCAGCAGATATCCAGGAGATATGAGTAATTATTCAGTCATACAAAACAGATACAGTACATTAAAGTGTATAAAATAGTATTTACTTTAGAAATAGCACAGTCAAGTTAAACAGTTCAGTCATACACATTCAAATCAGTCAATATCTCTCAATGCAATAATAATATTACAAGCCTGTCTTTGTCTTATATATCAGACATACATTACAGGTTACAAATTCATTAAACTACCATTAAACACACAAAGCTTACTACATCAGTCACAATGAATCAGCAGAAAGAACAGAGAGTGCAGAGAGAGAAAATCATGCTTTCTGACTCCCTCTTATGGCAATTTGCAATGCTACCTCTATAGTACTTCAATACATGCACACATCTATGGTTAGCTTGTTTATATATTACATTGTTAGCTTGTACATAGAACTAACAGGAAACCTTGGGCAATCCTCTTTTCTGAATTTCTTACTGTGTCACCAACCTTGTGCTTAGACTCCCATCCCTCCACCCACTATACTTCTCTGAGTTTCAAATAAAATGTCAAATATAATTTGATGTTAAAAAATGAAGGCTGAATTTGCCTTCAGAGCAAAGCTGGCAGATGCTAGATACATCATCTCAATAGGGAGCTGTACAGAGACAAATCACTGTTCAATATATCATCAGAAATGGCTGCACTAAACTACTACTACTTTTTTTTTTTAATGAAAGGCTTTGGAATTTTTATATGCTACCATGTAAACAAAGTACACCCTTCTGCACAATTAGTTAAAAGCAAGCTCTGGAAAGTTCCCTATCAGGTTTCATGGCTTCTGTTTAAAAAACATTAATCTAAATAAACATCTGGTTCTGGTGGTAGCTGGGAAGGGAGTGAAATGAAAGGGATAGGGGAAGTCACTTAAATTTCAGCGAAATTGAATGAATGTCAATTCAGTTCAAAATGGATAAAGAATAGAGGAAGTTTTTTGATGTAGATCAAGATTGTCCAACCCGCGACCCGCAGGCAATGGACAGCTAGTCCCACAAGATAATAAAAAATATTAAACAACAAATAAATTTATTATTTTTATATGTTAACTGTATATTATATATTTTATATTCAGCCCAAGACAATTCCTTTTCAGTCAATGCGGTCCAGGCGAGGTTGGACAACCATGATCAGATTATAACATCTAATGGCAAATATACTCGCTGTCCAACACTTTGGTTCAGATTTATAAGGAGATCCCATGTGTTCCTCTCAAACTGCTGGATGGAAGTCCGAAGTTCAAAACCATTCACTGAACTAAGTTTAGGAAATACAAGTAGTCCTCAACTTACAACAATTTATTGAATGTTCAAAGTTACAACGGCACTGAAAAAAGTGATATCATTTTTCACACTTGATTGGTTATGCAATCAAAATTCAGACACTGGTCAATTGACTCACATTTATGATGTTATAATGACTCATATTTATAGTGTTATAATGTTTTTTATGACATTACTGTTTTATTGTAGTGTTGATTTTATTATTACATTTTAACTGTTTTTGTTGCTGTTGTATTTATTTCTGCTGTTAGCCGCTCTGAGACCATTTTGGAGTGAGCGGTATATAAATACAATCAAGCAAGCAAGCAAGCAAGCAAGCAAGCAAGCAAGCAAGCAAAAAGATGGTTCCAGTGTCCTGAGGTCATGTGATCACCTTTTGTGAGCTTCTGACAATCAAAGTCAATAAAGAAGCCAATTTTACTGGTCTTAAGTCAAGAAGTACCTGTAGTAATATAGACTTGTATGCCCCTGTGGAGAGGGGTGGCATACAAGTCTAATAACTTATTATTATTATTATTAATTAATTATTATTATTAATTATTATTATTATTATTATCATGTGACACCCTTAGAGTATATTTGATCAAATACTTCTACTTAATTATTTTCTTTCTTAATTTTGATGATGCAACAAAACCTCATTTAAAAATAGTAGGTTTAAAAGGTACTGTAGCTTCCCACTTTCCAAACCCTAATGCTGACTAGTTTTGAAGATGTAGATTGGAAACAAAACTTCATTATTTAATAATACAATAGAAGGTGCTTGTTGTGTATGTAAATAAGCTAACAATGGTCTTCAGCGATTCTAAGAAAATATTGCATGGGCCATATCATCTTCCTTTTGCTTCTCCAAAGACAGTGCAAGTAGTTTGGCCTCAAAGGATGAAAGGCAATTCAGTAACCCTTTCCCATGGTCCTCTGGAAGCATAAAGATTTGATCTCTTTTAGTGTTGATAAAGTAAGCATGTCAAGGTGGGCCATGGTGGATCTGCTGACTCCAAAGCCCTGTTTGTCTTCTAAAAGTCCTGAAACTCTAGCTGAAGATGGTCCAGATTCCTTCCCTCCACTTATTTTCATCTGGAAGACCTTTCTTGACATAATCTGAATGGCTTTGGGAGGGGAAGAAAGAGAGAGACAACACAAGATGCTAATAAAACATTTAATTTTAATGGCAATGTGCTTCAGACAAAGGCAGATTTCTCCTGGAATCAGTTATAAAAGGCATAAAAAAATAAATGGTTTTCAAAATGTTCAGTTATTCTTCATTGGTTTTTTTAAATAGAAAAGACCATATATTTATTGAATGAATAAGTCACAATTAGCTAGGTTGCTGGACTATTAACAATGATTGGCAGACAATAATACATTTAGAAAACAGTTCAAGCAAAATCCATACCATATGATATCTTAGTAGAAAAGGAAAACAAATTGGATATGTGTATTTTTATTGTAGCTGCTTTGAGATTTGTAAGAGAATACAATGATAAGATAAAATGAATGAGTCAAAGAAATATTATTTTTAATATATTGGTATCCAAATTGTTAAGATCTATTTCAAGATGTGTCATTATTCAACTAAATAACACTATCAGTGCTGGCGAATGTGCAGTTTTCTCCCTGTTTATATAAAAAGGCTTGTCCTACCAGTGTACTTTCCTCTTTGGCAGTAATCTTTGTTGTTGTTATATTCTTCTTAAGGCATCAGTAACAATAAATGTTATTTCTGACAAGCAACATAACAATTGCGTTGGATGCGGAATAACACACAGATATGAGAGCTGGGTAATAAGGGTCACTTTATTAAATATAACTATACAAGACCTGCAAAGGTCACTAAATGGGGTGGGAATTCATATGAAAACATACTTGGGCAACTAAATGGGCGTAACTCCAGCCTGGGCAGTGTGAGGCTAACTTTAGCTTACGCTCAGGCTCAGGCCTGAAAGCCACTCCTTGAGTGTGTGGGAGGGCCCAACCCCATAACCCAGAACTGGAAATGACGTAAGTGAGCCTAAAAGGCATCTCCTCTCCACCACCCTGGTCGTATAGGCAGCATGAGTTGTGGCAAGGGGCAGCTGATTATCTTCTAAAAGATGCCCAGCCAGGGGCAGCCAGGCTGAAGAAGGGGAGAGCAGGGCAGTTTGCAGGTCTTTTTAAAAAGACTGCTCGCTAAGCCCTGTCACTTCCAGCCCCATGACCAGCGCTGAGCGTTCTGGGAGGTCTTGTACTACTGTGCGAGACCTCCCAACAACCCAGAAGTCAGTGCCATGTTGATCTGGCACCAATGCAAATGTTGGCCCTATGCTGAGGGCGCGCAGCCTCTCATTCTGAAAAATGTCAGTAATTTTTTCTTTTTTACTATTTCTGAATGCAGAAAACAGGAATTATTGTGCAAAGTGTCAGCAGAGCAGGGAAAACAATATGTCCTCCCAGTGTTTGTTTGTTGTAAATCATCTCAGATCTTTCTTTAAAGCAAAATATGATGTTTGGCCCTTGTCTCCAAACTCTATTTTCATTCTATTTGCAATTCTGCATTCATGCCCAGGCTTCCAGAGCATTCCTAGTCATTTCCTAATCCTCAGTCTATTCTCCATGAGCTTCTGTATGAGCTTTAATTCTTGCAAGGAATAACACTTTGGAATATTTATCATTCCTTTTAAGGAAGGCAGGAAAAATCAGTCTAAAAACCTGTTTGAGAGGAGGGTTAATGGATACTCTGTGTGAACATCAAATCAGCCAATGAATATCAGAGGCTGTTCTATTGTGAGCAATAAGAAAACAAGGAAGAAGGAAAATAGAAAAATAGAATGGAGGGAAAGAGCAGAAAACGAATTACATTTTTACAGAACTAAGAAAATCTGTAGAGTGGGTTGTTACCAGTACAGATGAAGACACCGCAATGGTAGCAATAATCGAGCTGCAGTTGTTTCCCTGCAGTGTGCGTGCATGCATCTCAGTGAGATTTTGCTTCTGTGCATGTGCAGGAAGCAAAATCTTGCGAGGGGATGTGCACACAAGATTTGGGTGATTTTTCGCTTCTACTTCTGCACAAAAGAAATCACTGAAATCTCACATGCATGCACATTCACTCATGAGATTTGACTTCCTACACATGCGCAGAAGCAAAATCTCACTCGGATGCACATGCATGCTGAAGACATGAAGGTGCATGTTCAGCACACCGGGAGTGGAGGGGGGCAGCAACCCCCACCTGGATTTGATGGTTAAGTGGTTAAAGGCTTAGTGTTTAACCGAGCTTGTCAGCCCAAGTTCTAAGCACTCAGAACAAGGTGAGCTCCAATTACTTGCCCCACCTCCTGCCCACTTAGAATTTTAAAGGATGTAAATGTGAGTAGATAAATGGGTACCACTTCAGTGGGAAGGCAACAATGTTTCATGTACCTCGGTGTATAGTCATGCTACTCACATGATCATGGAAGCATCTTTGGACAACGCTGGCTCACTCAGTTAAGAAACGGAGATGAGGACTGTCCCTTAGAATCAGACATGACTAGACAGGGGAAATCTTTATCTTTGTCTTTAAATAACCTGTGGCCTGTTGGGTCATCTTTTTTCCTTACCTAAACAGAGAAATGGGATGGTCATGGCAGCAATGGAAACTGGTACAACATCCAATATCCTGCCAGCTTCCAACTGGTGTTGTTTGTGGGAAGCTGTCAAGAAGCATTCAAAGTCTTTTTCCCCCTTCTTCTCATTTAACCCACAGAACTGCCTGCCACTTTGCCGAGAGGAGGGAGTTCAAAAGGAGTCTCAGATGATCACAAGGAAAATTGCATTCCTACTTCCCATTCTGACATGGCCCAAGAGGCCCCTTGCTCCAGAGAGGAAGAGAGTCACCTGTCCATTCTCAGTGCTGCCAAGTAGGCCTACCTCACTAACAAGCATCTAAGTCGCATACTCATCCTTTCCATGACACCCACTGCCATTAAGAAATTGCACATTTCAATCTTGGTTCCAAAGCAGCCAATCACTGCTTACCAATGAACCTTGCTACCAGCTGATTGGGTGCAGGGACCCATGGGAGGCAGGAAAGCAATCAAGGACACCCTCCTCGTACCTCCCCTTGTGCCACTGAACCTATGGGTTTGTGCAGTGAAGGGCTACCAAAATTTTTACTACTACACTGTGGGCGTGGTTTATGCAGGATGCCCTGCATTTTCTTTCAACATCTTTCAGTACAAATTGGATGCTCTGGGGTGGAGCTCTATTTTTGCTACCCCACTGCGTCCCCCCCCCAATCCGGACAGTAGCCCACCCCTGGGTTTGTGTTAAGTGTAGTCAGAAAGCACAGTGGCATTGAAGCGTTCATGACTTGGCCAAATTTCAGTCCCCTGGGTGACATGGGTCCCATATTTAGGATGAATTCTTTAAGTTAGACCATAGGATGTACCTTGATTCAAAAACTGTTGCCCCATAATGCACCGTTTCACCCAATTGAAGGTTACAAAGCCTCACACACACACACACACACA
This sequence comes from Erythrolamprus reginae, assembly GCF_031021105.1. Taxonomy (NCBI): domain Eukaryota; kingdom Metazoa; phylum Chordata; class Lepidosauria; order Squamata; family Dipsadidae; genus Erythrolamprus; species Erythrolamprus reginae. The sequence goes on along the minus strand of NC_091951.1, from coordinate 174,999,244 downwards.
CACACACACACACACACACACGAGTTTCAGTATTTATAGATTAGGTTTGAATGCAGTAGAAGGTTAAACAAGAGGACCTCACAGAGTCTGCATTCACGTACATCATATTAATCCATAACATGGTTTGATTGTATTTTCTTGCATGGTATAAATCCGGCAGTGTTACAATTTTGGGAACACTATGACCTCGATACATATTTTTACTTCTTCCATTTTACCTCACTGCAGGAGACTGTGGCTTTCAGATCTTTTCTTAACAACAATCTAGAGCTACTTGTTTGCAGCATCTTTTTGAATGTTAGCATTTCAAACATCATTGGTCCTATGAGTTATTGTAAAGAGTGTTGCCTTTTCTTGTACTGTTAGAATCCCAGCTTTGAAAATAATCAAGAATTGAATTAATTATCTTATTTTATTTCATTTTACTTTATCCCTAACACAAATAACAAACTGGGTTCATATTTTAGAGATATCCTTTAAAAAAAACATTAAAAAGCAATAAACTTAAATATAATATATGCACAGAAGGACTTGACTAAAACAACATTTAAGAAACTTACAAATAGCTATAAATAGTGTCCCTAGGCATACCAGATTGTCCTACCAGTAAAATCACAGCTTCTTCATCATTACAATGAGGCTGAAAATCATAAATGTACGGAATTCAATGTTATCTATAATTGCATATTACAAAGTAGCAAATATTCTGGTTATACTAAAATACTTCCTTCAAAATCTTTGCAAAAACCTTAGGCCAGTGATGGCGAACCTATGGCATGAGTGCCACAAGTGGTACACGAAGCCATATCTGCTGGCATGCAGCTGTTGCCCTAGCTCAGCTCCAAGGTGCATGTGTGTGCCAGCCAGCTCATTTTTGGCTCACACAGGCTCTGGAATGGCATTTTTGTCTTCCAGAGAGCCTCCGGGGGGGAGGAGTAAAACACAAGCCTACTTGGCCCCCCATTTCAGGCCTCCAGAGGGCCTCCAAGGGGTGGGGGAAGCTGTTTTTACCCTCCCCAGGCATTGAATTATGGGTGTGGGCACTCGCGCATATGCGATAGTATGCATGCATAGTGTGCACTCTTTTGGCACCCGAGGGGGAAAAGGTTGACCGTCACTGCCTTAGGCTGTTAGCTCAGTGTCCATACATGTTTAAACATTATGATTATTATGATTATTATTATTATTATTAATAATAATAATAATAATAATAATAATAATAATAATAATAATAATTATTATTATTATTATTATTATTATTATTATTATTATTATTATTATTATCATTATCATTATCATTATCATTATTATTATTATGTCAATACAACACAGCAAACGAGATCACTATGCTGGATTTCGTATTTTATCATCAGTCGGGCGCTTCCCAAGCACCTACGGCTGCGTGATGTAGCGGCGAATTATGTTTGCCGATCCCAGTAAAGCGGCCTTTTGCAATTGACAGATGGAGATTTTGTCAATTCCAATAGTTTTCAAATGTCCGCTGAGATCCTTTGGCACTGCGCCCAGCGTGCCAAGTACCACTGGGACCACTTTCACTGGCTTATGCCAAAGTCGTTGCAGCTCGATTTTTAGATCCTCGTATTTCACTAATTTCTCTAGCTGCTTCTCCTCAATTCTGCTGTCCCCTGGGATTGCGATTTCGATGATCCATACTTTCTTTTTCTCCACAATCAGGATGTCTGGTGTGTTATGCTTCAGAATTCGGTAACTCTGAAGTCGGAAGTCCCACAGTAGTTTTGCAATAATTAATTTTTTTAAAATTATTATTATTATTATTATTATTATTATTATTATTATTATCATTATTATTATTATTATTATTATTTATAATATAATTCTCTGAAAACTAGGGGTGGCTCACAGAATAAATATAGAAACAAAGCATACAAAAACAAATCTAATACATTAAAAAACTACAGCTGAAAGCCCTTTATATATACTTTCATGCTATGAAAAATGTGAAGGCAATCTGTGTTCATCAGGATGTGACAATTCTCAGAAGCGACTAGCATTGTCAAAGATGTAGAACATAGAATAATAGAGTTGGAAGGGACCTTGGTGGTGTTCTAGTTTAGTCCCCAGATCAAGTATACCGTATAACATTTCAGACAAGTGTTTTTTTATCACTCTCACCATTATAAATTTTCTCCTTAGTTCTAGGTTGCTTCTCTGCTTAGTTATTGTAGTTCAATCACTTCATGAGCAATGGTGGTGTAGTGCTTAGAATGTAGTACTACAGGCCTATTCCGCTGACTGCTGGATGGCTGCAATTTGGCACTTCAAATCTCACCAGGCTCAAGGTTGACTCATCCTTCCATCCTTCCGAGGTGGATAAAATGAGGACCCAGATTGTTGGGGGCAATAGGCTGACCCTGTAAACCACTTTGTAGAGTACTGTGAAAGTGGTATGCAAAACTAAGTATGATTGCTATTAATGGCTCAAGTATTCTATGGAGCTAAGGAGGTTTCTAAAGGTGATCAGAATACATGATGTGTGACAATCTGCAACATCTGTCCCCACCTCCATTGATTAGCAGGGTTGATTTGGCTAATCTGGCTCATTAGACAGGTGTCCCTTTGCTCTTTCACCATTCCATGTGCATTCCTTCTGAAGCAACACATGCAGATAGAAGGAATGCGCTGATCTTCAGCCAAATATATACATTAGCTAAAACCTCCAAGCAAGCTCAAGAAGACTTAAAGTAACTCCTCCAAATTAATGTCTGGATAGAGACAGAACATTCAAGTCCTCAGCACAATATGGTCCTCACACTCTTAGGGTGTGTGTGCATATAGAGTGAGTAGGCATCAAGGAGGATAGTTCTTCCTCCAGATCTGCCCCATTATTTTTGCACTATTTCTTAACTGCATTTCTGCACTCATAGAAGACACCGAGGAATTAAAATACTGATTGAAGTGCTCTATTGCATGGAGCCCTGACAAAATGGCAAAGTTAAGTAAGCAGCCCATGAGTGCCTTATCAATTATATACAAATCACTGAACAGCTTCAGGAAGAGGTAACACCTTTCTCAAAAGAGCCCTACACAAGATAGAATGATGGCAGTTGTGGTGATGATAGTTGTTATTATTATTATTATTATTATTATTATTATTATTATTATTATTATTATTATTATTATTATGTCAATACAACACAGCAAACGAGATCACTATGCTGGATTTCGTATTTTATCACCAGTTGGGCACTTCCCAAGCACTTAGGACTGCGTGATGTAGTGGCGAATTATGTTTGCCGATCCCAGTAAAGCGGTCTTTTGCAATTGACAGATGGAGATTTTGTCAATTCCGATGGTTTTCAAGTGTCCGCTGAGATCCTTTGGCACTGCGCCCAGCGTGCCAAGTACCACTGGGATCACTTTCACTGGCTTATGCCAGAGTCATTGCAGCTCGATTTTAAGATCTTCGTATTTCACTAATTTCTCTAGCTGCTTCTCCTCAATTCTGCTGTCCCCTGGAATTGCGATGTCGATGATCCATACTTTCTTTTTCTCCACAATCAGGATGTCTGGTCTGTTATGTGTATTATTATTATTATTATTATTGTTGTTGTTGTTGTTGTTGTTTTGTTGTTGTTGTTGTTGTTGTTGTTGTTGTTGCTATTATTATTATTATTATTATTATTATTATTATTATTAATTAGATTTGTATCCCGCCCCTCTCCGGAGACTCGGAGCGGCTTACAACAACAACAGTTATTGTTCAATCAATCAATTTCTCCTGGTTCTTCCTGGCCTGTGGATATCATTTTCTTCCCCAGGTTTGCCAGTCAGCAACCATTTCCTTTGAGAACTTGCAAGCTCCTGATTGCGATCTGTGATTGCATTAAGCCAATTTTAATGCTTCTTTCTGATTAGTTCTCCCCCCATACACACACACTTCACTGCATTGGGCTATTCTCCAAAGCCTCTTGCTTTTCTGTTATATATCCGAAATATCCAAGCTTTTACCTCATTGTTAACTGCTTGGACAATTTATTAGTGTCTATGTGAAAGCATGTTTCTTCTAATAAGCCTTATGGTCTTCATCAAGTACTGAATGTTTTATTCTTCTTGAAGTATAAAGTAGTCCCCCCCCCTCCAGAATCAAAGTTTAAAAGGCATCCCTTTCTGTTTGTGTCAGGTCTACCATGTTCAGCCTGGCACCTCGATGGCATCCTGTCATCACACCACAGTCATACTACAGGCTGGGGCTAGATGTTCAAGGGCCCCAGGCCTGCCGGCAGAGGTAAGTTTTCAAAGCCTTGCGAAAGGCCAATGGGGGGGGGAGGTATGAATCTTCGGAGGGAGTTGGTTCAAAAGGGCCAGAGCCGCCACAGAGAAGGCTCTTCCCATAGGCCCCACCAGACAACATTGGTTGGCTGACAGGCCAGGGCTAGATGTTCAACGGGCCCAGGCCTGCCGGCAGAGGTAAGTTTTCAAAGCCTTGCGAAAGGCTAACGGGGGAGGTGAGGTACGAATCTTTGGAGGGAGTTGGTTCAAAAGGGCCAGAGCCGCCACAGAGAAGGCTCTTCCCATAGGCCCCACCAGACAACATTGGCTGGCTGACAGGACCTGGAAAATGGCTGACTCTGTGGGATCTGACCAGTCGCTGGGACACATGGGGCAATATATTGTTCCATATACTATTTAACTGTTGCTTCGGAGCCATCATGCAAACACTTCAATAAACAGGTAAATTATCCTGGACACAGGTAAATTTTTCCTAGACACAGACCATCCACAATTTGGGAGGTTCTATGCAGACAAAATCCTTTGTCTAATCCAGAGGTCCCCAACCTTTTTTGCACCAGGGACCGGCTTTAAGCTAGACCAGTTTTCCATGGCCCGGTGGGGGGGGGGGGAGCTAGCTGTCAGCGGCGCCGTAAAAGGGGTGATCAAGACAGGAATGGGTGAATGAATGGACGGAGGGTGGGAAGGAAGGAAGGAAAGAGGGAAGGGACAGGAACAGAAGAAGGGTGCAAAGGAAGCAAGGAAAGGTGTGAAAGGGGAGAGTAAGAGAGGAAGGAGTGAAAGAAGGGAATGAGGGAGGAAAGAAGGGAGGAAGGAAAAGGAAAGCAAGAAATGGAGGGAGGAAAGGAAGGAAGGAAAGAAAGAAAGAAGGGGGGAAGGGACAGGAACAGAGGAAGGAAGCAAGGAAACTTATGAAAGGGGAGAGTAAGGGAAGAAGGTAGGAAGGAGAAAGAAAAGAAGAAATAGAGGAAGGGAAGGTAAAAGAGAGAAAGAAAAAGAGCAAGAAAGAAAGAAAGAAAGAGAAAGAAAGAAAGAAAGAAAGAAAGGCAACTTCAAAGAAAGGCTCACTGAGCATCTCTCACTCTCTCTCTCTTTCTATCCCTCTTTCTTTCTTTCTCTTCCTTTCTCTCTCTCCTCTTCCTTTATCTCCTCTCTCTCTCCCTCTCTCTTTCTCTCCCCCCTCTCTCCCCTTTCCCTCTCTCTTTCTCTCTCTCCCTCTCTTGCTATCTCTCCCCCCTTTCCCTCTCTCTTTCTCTCTCTCCCTCTCTTGCTATCTCTCCCCCCTCTCCCTCTCTCTTTCTCCCTCTCCCTCTCTTTCTCTCTCTCTCCCCCTCTTTCTCTCTCTTCTTCTCACTTTCTCTCTCTTGTTTTCTTTCTGTCTCTTTTGCTTTCTCTCTCTCTCACTCTTTCTTGTTTTCTTTCTCACGCTCTTTCTCTCTCTTGTTCTCTCTCTTGCTATCTCTTTCTCCCCCCCTTTCTCTCACTCTCTCTTTCTCACTTTCTCTCTATCTTGCTGTCTGTTGCTATCACTCACTCTCGTTCTCCGTTCTTCTCAGCGGTGACGCGCGCACGCCCTGCCCGCCTCACCTTTGCGAGAGCACTTTCGCCCCAGGCTCTCAGCAAGGGGGTTTGCAGGAGAGGTGGGGCCGGCGAAGGTGATATTCAATGTCGGGGGCGCACAGGCGGTGGCACACGCTCCCTATCTCCCTGCTAGCCCACTCGGAATATTCAAAATAAGAAAAGCCTTCGCCGGCAAAGGTTTTTCTTATTTTGAATACTCCGAGTGGGCTAGCAGGGAGATAGGGAGCGCGTGCAACCGCCCGTGCGCCCCCGACATTGAAGACCTCTGCTGAGAAAAGCCTTTGCCGGCATTTCCTCTCGGCGTCCAGGAGGCGCAGCGGCGGGCGGAGAGAGGGAAGGGGGGGCAGCGGTGTCCCTCCTGGCCTTGGCGGGCCGCCCGACCCTCCCCACCTCCTGCAAACGCGGCGGGCGGCGGGGGGAGAGCGAGGAGCCGGTTCCGGCGGGCGCGGGGCTTGGCTGGCTGGCGGGGGGAGCGCCGCTGATGGTGCGGAAAGGCCGAGGGGGCCCTGGCGCCGCGGACCGGCTGAAAACCCCCAACGGCCCGGTGCCGGTCCGCGGACCGGCGGTTGGGGACCTCTGGTCTAATCAATCTAGCAGAAATAAAATATATATTTTGCTATACTCTCACCTTTGCCATTATCTAGCAACATTACTCCTAAGCTCCCAAGTAGCCTTCAACATGAGTAAGCTGCCATCAGATGCTTAGTTCTGCAATGTATGGGTATTTGGTAGCGCATTGCAAAGAAATAAATATCACAAAGTTATAGCACTGTGGCTGGATGGGGACAGAATTTTGTATGTTTGCTCTGTTCTCTAAACTACCACAAATGGCTTTTTGGATCATCTCTCTAGTGTGCTCATATTTATCCAGAGCCTCCATGCCTTGCCACCGAGAAATTGAAATATTTCTTCCAGATTTGTTTCCTGCTTTAAAAAAAAAAAATCTCTAGTCAAGAAAATGCATTTGAAAAATATTTCAAAAGAGTTGAATCATAAACTCTGAAACAATATGAAATGTTCGTGCTCTGCATACTGCATGTATAGTTTGTTTGTACAACTATATTCATCTTTGTATAAATAGCACTAAAACACTCCACTTCAGTACCAAAACTGTGTCAGAACAAAAGCTCAATTTCTTCAGCCAAATTTAAGAGAAGTCGGTTCCTTCCAAAACTTTTGTTGACATGAATATCAATGGTTGATCTGTCTTTTTATTTAATTATGATTGGCTCAAAAAGAAAAGTAAAATTAATGTGTGAAATAGGATAAGAACGAAATGTCCTTAAAATGTGATAAGAGAAAATGTGACTGATGTAACCTTAAATCTTAATGGTTGCAAGATAATGTATATAAGGCATACAATGTATATAATAGTATGTAATTATTGAATAATAGTTAATAGTGTATATAATGAATAGGTAAAGATAAAAAATGCTTAGGTATAAAACAATAGCCGTAACTAGGAAAATGTAGAATTGGGAAGGAAAATTTCAATGATATAAAGCTGCATTAGTGGAACCATATTTTATGTATGTATGATTTTTATGTTTGCCTTGTATGTTGTTTTGTTTTTAACTTGGAAAATTGCAATAAAATTATTTAAAAAAATAATAATTCATTACTGTGTTCTAGAGAAAAGACAAATTAATAATATTACACAGTACAGAATAATGCATGCATATTCATGAATACTCATGAATTATTCGCAGAATTCAATTGAGACAACATTTATCTCAAGGGAAAGCAATTAAAGTAGTGGACTTGCACAGTAATAAATCATAAGTGAAATTTCAATTCTTGATCACATGCAGTATGAAACATGGCTTGTTGGGAAGCAACATATTTCAAAATATTCAGTATGCTTAATAGAAGAAAAGGAGAACCGTGCAGGACCATTTATAAATATTAGCAGTTCAGTCTGGATCATAAAACATTCTTGTTTATAAAAACAAGGATCACAATGAGATTAAAAATAACCATTAAATTTTGGAAGCAGGGTTCCAAAGGAGCTGAAAGTACAGCAGTGACTATGACAGAATAATAATTTATAATACCTGTGAACTGGTTTATGACGTCTCTTTGACATGAAGTAAATATTCAAAAAGCAAAAAGCATATCACATGGTTTATTTCTTGCTGCTGTAGATTTGGAATAGGAGCATTGCATAAATGGATGGTGTAACCAAATACATAAACATCTCTCTAGAAGATTCTGGCAATTTCCAGACCAGCCCATGATTAAAGACCAGTGATACTTTGCACTTGAGTATTTCACTTACTTGTTTCCTTGGATACGTGCTTACATGATGCCCCTGCTTTATCTATCTAGGTGTACAAGAAAAACTAAAGCAATGTCTATAAAGCAGTGTCATGAGAAGCAGACAGAATCATAGCAATGTCATAGCAATTAATTATGGAGGATATAATCATTAGAAGAACAATGCACAAACATCTTTGGACTGAGAATGTAACATGATAATTGAGAAGACACATTCCAATAAAAAAGGTAAGGTCAGGACAGAAATAGAAAAATGATTTCATTTAATAAAATGAACTAAAATGTAGTTATATTATAGGTTACATGATTACTCCATTGTATTTAAGAATTTCACATCTAACACATTTAAAATTATAACTTGATGGGTTCTTGGAGGGGGGGTCATATGTCCTTATGTATTCATGAATAGGAATAAGATAATAAAAGGACCCCCATTCTCTAGAGTCAAAATACTATCTATTGCCTGAGTTTAGTTGTCAACAACAAACTTAACGACTCCAGACCTATTCCATCTCTCGTAGGACCCAACAACAAAGAATACCACAATGACCCATCCAAAGCTAACCTCTTCAACTCCTTTTTTGGCTCCGTTTTTGTTAACAGTAATGGCTCATCCCCCCTCTTCGCAAACCGCATTCCAAACTCATTAAAAAACCTAACCCAAATCACCTTCACTATAGACTACATTGAAAAAGCAATCCGTGACCTCAAACCTTCCCTATCTGTTGGACCAGACGGTCTTTGTGCATACTTCCTAAGAAAACTTTCTTCTGCCATAGCTGAACCCCTAAGCATTATCTTCCAAAAATCCTTCAGGACCAGCACTCTCCCCAAGCTGTGGTCAAAAGCAGTAGTCATCCCCATTTTCAAAAAAGGAGACCCATCACTAGTTGACAACTACAGACCAATATCACTATGCTGCGTCCCTTGTAAAATCATGGAATCAATTATAAATCGATCAATCACCCTTTACGTAGAATCTAATAACCTACTATCAAAAAAACAATTTGGATTCAGAAAGAAACTATCCTGCAACCTACAACTACTTCACTGCAAAAACATCTGGACTACCCACCTTGATCAAGGAAAATCCATTGATGTAATTTATATCGACTTCTGCAAAGCCTTTGACTCAGTGGTTCATGACAAACTTCTCCTAAAACTCAAATCCTACGGCATCTCAGGACTCCTCCACAACTGGATTACTGCATTCCTGTCAAACAGGCAACAAGTTGTCAAAATCGGAGGCACCATTTCCACCCCAGTCCCTGTCAAAAGCGGCGTTCCCCAAGGCAGCGTACTAGGTCCTACTCTTTTCATCCTATACATCAATGACCTCTGTGATAATATTGCAAGCAACTGTGTGCTTTTTGCCGATGATGTGAAACTTTTCAACACCACTGACAACACACTCACTCTCCAAAAAGACCTTGACTTTGTTTCAGATTGGTCTAACACCTGGCAACTTCAAATATCAAACAACAAATGCTCTACCCTCCACATCGGCAAAAAGAATCCAAACCTCACATATGAACTGAATAAACAAATTCTCGCAGCCAACCCACACTCAGTAAAAGACCTTGGAATACTAATATCAAACGACCTAAGTGATAAAGCCCACTGCAACAATATCACCAAAAAGGCTTCCAGAGTTGTTAACCTGATCCTACGTAGCTTCTGCTCTGGCAATCTCACACTACTGACTAGAGCCTACAAAACCTATGCCAGATCCATTCTCGAATACAGCTCATCTGTCTGGAACCCACACCACATCTCAGACAACAACACTCTCGAAAACGTCCAAAGATATTTCACCAGAAGAGCCCTTCACTCCTCCACTCGAAACAGAATACCCTACGAAAATAGACTAACTATCCTGGGTCTAGAAAGCTTAGAACTGCGGCGCCTAAAACACGATTTAAGTATTGCCCACAAGATCATATGCTGCAATGTCCTTCCGGTCAACGACTACTTCAGCTTCAACCGCAACAACACAAGAGCACTCAACAGATTCAAACTTAATATTAACCGCTCCAAACTTGACTGTAAAAAATATGACTTTAACAATCGAGTTGTCGAAGCGTGGAACTCATTACCAGACTCAATAGTGTCAACTCCCAACCCCCAACACTTCTCCCTAAGACTCTCCACGATTGACCTCTCCAGGTTCCTAAGAGGCCAGTAAGGGGCGTATATAAGTGCAGTGATGTGCCTATCGTCCCCTGTCCAATTGTCTTCCCTTATCTTGTATATCATACATATTCTCTCCTTATCTATCAATCTATCAATCTATCTATCTATCTATCTATCTAACGGCGCGTGAATCATATAACTATAAACCAAAATCAGCAAAGTTTGGTAGCAATAGGGGTTGTGGATTTTCTTGCTAAGTACTTGTATTTCAATACATTGTTAAGATGACTGGTTTGGTGCAGTGTAACACTTGTTTGGCTGTTGTCTTCCGTAGTACCTTGTGGAACTTGGGGTACTGCCCTCTTTGCATAAGGACATCTAGGTTAGATAGCGAGATCTCTAGATTGCAGTCCTTAGTTTGTAGCTTGCAGTCTGAAGTTGAAAGATTGTCCCAGCCACGTGCTGTAATGCAGCCATGTGTGCAGCCTCCACTTCCACAGTGCCCCCCGAGGAGGAGGGCTGTGTGGACAACTGTCGGTTCAGAAAGATTGCGTGCAGTTGAGCAAAAACATAGCAATCTTGGTCTCTCTGTATCGAATTCCTATAATGTTCTTGCGGATTTAAATAGTAAGGATGTTGGAGATATTAGCAAGGTCCCTCAGGCAGAGAATGAGGGGATGTTCAAAGGGGAAGTTGTTCTAAGTGAGGCACATAGTGTCACCAAACCATCAAGTGCAGTTAGTAGAAATAAAAAGAGGACACATTTTCTTGTGGGTGATTCGACTGTTAGAGGTGTTGATTTGGGACAGAGTAAGGATGTGGTGAAGGAGATGAGGAGTCTCCCAGGGGCCACTGCCAGCAGGGACAGGAGGCGGATTACAAACATTGTCAAGGCTGTGAGTAAAGGTAATAACGTTGATGTGGTGGTGCATCTTGGCACAAATGATTTGTCCCAGAGAAATGTTAATGTAGTAAAAAGAGATTTTCAATGTCTAAGTGTGGAGCTGGGTAAAATAACTGATTCAGTGACTTTCTCAGAGGTGTTACCAGTTTGTGGCCAAGAGGATAAAACAACGTGTATCAGAGAGTTTAATGTGTGGTTAAGGCAGTGGTGTAAAGCTGAAGGTTTTGGCTATGTAAGTCATGATGTCAGTAGGTGGTCTAATAGGGAGTTGTTTAAGAGGGATGGTTTGCATCCATCATACAGAGGTACCCAGGTGCTCGGTGAGGAATTCAGAACTTTTTTGGACAGGCATTTAAACTAGGTAAAGGGGACAGAGATGTAACTGATGTGGGTGATTTCTGTCCCCGACCAATGAGGATAAATCAGTTTTTGGAAGCTTATGAAAAGGGAGCTGCAAATAAAATAGATGTAGTTGTGGATGGTAAGGGGCAAACTAATAATGAAAATAATGTTGTTCGGGTAATGTGCACGAATGCTCGAAGCTTGAGCAACAAGCTCTGTGAGTTAATGGCCATAATATCTAGAGATAATTTGGATCTGGTTGCCATAATTGAGACATGGTTTAAGGATTCTAATGAATGGGAAATATCCATACCAGGATATACACTGTATAGGAAGGATAGAATAGAGAGAAGGGGAGGTGGAGTAGCCCTTTATGTTAAAGAAAGTCTAAAAACAACACTAATTCAAAATACATGTCAAGATCTGGAGACTCTCTGGATTTGCATGCAAAATAAAGAAGGTTCTGTCATTAGAATTGGGGTGATCTATAGGCCTCCAGGGCAATCTGAGGAATATGACAACAAGATGGTGGATGAAATTACCCAAATGGCACTAAAGGGAGATATTGTGGTTATGGGTGATTTCAACATGCCTGATGTTGACTGGAATATCCCCAGTGCCCTTACATGCAAAAGTAAGAATATAGTAGAGGCCTTTACAGGAGCAGCTCTGGCACAGCTGGTTAAGACACCAACTAGAGGGGAGAATATTCTAGATTTAGTTTTTACGAATGGGAATTGGGTTTCAGAGGTCAAGGTGGGAGAAAATTTAGGTTGCAGTGACCATCTATGTTTGTGGTTTGATGTAAAAACTCATTGTGAGCAATCCTATAATGTAACCAAAGTATTGGATTTCAGAAAAACAAATTTTAATGCAATGGGGGAATATTTAGATAATGAATTAAAGGGGAGGGATAAAATGGCAGGAGCGAGCACCCAGTGGACTGTATTTAAAAAGGCCATCTTAAAAGCCACTGGACTGTATGTAAGACAAATAACTAAAGGTAAAAGGAAGAAGAAACCGCTATGGTTTAGCAATGATGTAAGGGCTATAGTCAATGAAAAAAAGGCTGCCTATAGGAGGTATAAAGAGTCTGGAAGTATAGCTGATAGGGAGGTGTATAAAATGAGACAGAAGGAGGCGAAACAGATAATATATGCTGCTAAAGCCTCAAAAGAGGAAGAAATTGCCAAATCTGTAAAGAAGGGGGATAAAACCTTCTTCAGATATATTAGTGATAAGAAGAAGAAAAAGTGCGGCATCACGAAGCTTAGTACCGGGAATAATACATGCATTAATGGGAATAAGGAGATCGCTGACCATTTCAATAGCTACTTCTGTTCAGTTTTCTCAAAAGACACCTTACAAAATACTGTAATACTATAGAGGGATATAGCATTGCTTCCAGCTGTATGGATTCAGCTCCAGAGATCTTAGAAGCCGATGTCTTAGAAGAACTTGAACGATTAAAGATAAATAAGGCAATGGGTCCAGATGGCATCCACCCCAGAGTTCTTAAAGAACTCAGATCTGTCATTGCTACCACCCTGACTGATTTGTTTAACCAATCCTTGTTAACAGGAGAAGTTCCTGAGGATTGGAGAATGGCCAGTGTTGTGCCTATCCACAAGAAGGGCAGTAGAGAAGAAGCTGGTAACTACAAGCCAGTTAGCTTGACATCAGTGGTAGTTAAAATGATGGAGACTCTACTCAAAAAGAGGATAAATCAGCACCTAAAAAACAATAACTTATTGGACCCAAATCAGCATGGCTTTACTGAAGGCAAATCATGTCAGACTAATCTCATTGATTTCTTTGACTATGTCACAAAGGTGTTGGATCAAGGTGGTGCCGTGGATATTGCCTACCTGGACTTCAGCAAAGCCTTTGATACGGTTCCACATAAAGAGCTGATAGATAAATTAGTGAAGATTGGACTTAATCCCTGGATAGTTCAATGGATTTGCAGCTGACTGAAGCGTAGACATCAGAGAGTTGTTGTTAACGGTGAGTATTCTGAGCAGAGTCAGGTTACAAGCGGTGTGCCACAAGGGTCTGTTCTGGGTCCTATTCTTTTTAATATGTTTGTGAGTGACATAGGGGAAGGTTTGGTAGGGAAGGTTTGCCTATTTGCCGATGACTCTAAAGTGTGCAATAGGGTTGATATTCCTGGAGGCGTCTGTAATATGGTAAATGATTTAGCTTTACTAGATAAATGGTCAAAGCAATGGAAACTGCAGTTTAATGTTTCCAAATGTAAAATAATGCACTTCGGGAAAAGGAATCCTCAATCTGAGTATTGTATTGGCAGTTCTGTGTTAGCAAATACTTCAGAAGAAAAGGATTTAGGGGTAGTGATTTCTGACAGTCTCAAAATGGGTGAACAGTGCAGTCAGGCGGTAGGGAAAGCAAGTAGGATGCTTGGCTGCATAGCTAGAGGTATAACAAGCAGGAAGAGGGAGATTATGATCCCGCTATATAGAATGCTGGTGAGACCACATTTGGAATACTGTGTTCAGTTCTGGAGACCTCACCTACAAAAAGATATTGACAAAATTGAACGGGACCAAAGACGGGCTACAAGAATGATTGAAGGTCTTAAGCATAAAACGTATCAAGAAAGACTTAATGAACTCAATCTGTATAGTCTGGAAGACAGAAGGAAAAGGGGGGACATGATCGAAACATTTAAATATATTAAAGGGTTAAATAAGGTCCAGGAGGGAAGTGTTTTTAATAGGAAAGTGAACACAAGAACAAGGGGACACAATCTGAAGTTAGTTGGGGGAAAGATCAAAAGCAACATGAGAAAATATTATTTTACTGAAAGAGTAGTAGATCCTTGGAACAAACTTCCAGCAGACGTGGTATATAAATCCACAGTAACTGAATTTAAACATGCCTGGGATAAACACATATCCATCCTAAGATAAAATACAGAAAATAGTATAAGAGCAGACTAGATTGACCAGGAGGTCTTTTTCTGCCGTCAGACTTCTATGTTTCTGTCTGTCTGTCTGTCTGTCTGTCTGTCTGTCTGTCTGTCTGTCTGTCTGTCTGTCTGTCTGTCTGTCTGTCTGTCTGTCTGTCTGTCTATCTATCTATCTATCTATCTATCTATCTATCTATCTATCTATCTATCTATATATATATATATATATATATATATATATTATCTCCTTATCTCTTATATCATATATATTATCTCCCTCCCATCTACTTCTCTTCTTTTTTACTTTCTATCTCTTCCATATGCATTGTATATTGGACAAAGAATAAATAAATAAATAAATAAATAAATTATAACAATGCAGACTGTTACTTTGAAAAAAGCAGGGTTTCTGTGGGAAAAGGAGTAGGGTAAGAGAATATCCATCTTCATCCATGGATTGATCTTCTGAAGGGCTTGACAGAAGATGGAATGGAACGTTGGCCTGCAGGTTGTACATGGCAGTATACAGGAGAAAAATCTAACTTAACATTTTCCATCAACACCGCGATTATGTGGTAGGAATAAGGTAAAGATCATATGTAGGGAGAATACAATTCATAGCATTTATTTATTGCCAATACATCTTTCTGAAAAATAGTTCAATGAAATATGAACAAACAGTGTGGATCTTGGGGATCCACCTCCTCATTACATTCCATCACATCTAATTCAATTGACATGTCTCAACAATCCATTGCTGCAGTTCAGATTTGGATAGATGATTCCAAAGTTGTGTATGAATCCTTTTGGCCAGCCCCCATTGCATGGGAAGTCTGCAGATCTTAATATCTTTGTACATTAAAAACACCAGGGATAAAGTCAAGAAAAACACCTGCCTCTTTAAATCCAACCATTCACCTTATGTTAACAATCTTATTGATTTCAACTCCAAATGGGACAATAATAGGGCTACTCCAAATCACCTCTCACAGCGGGGCAATTATGACCAGCCCTTATTAAATATCTCTGAGGTGTTCAGCTCACATAAAACAATGTTTTTGATGTACTGACCTCATTTTAAGATCAAAGGAAACAAATTTCACATTCATTAAAACAAACTTCTGGAAGCTTACCTGGCTTTGAGCTTGTTGTTCCAAAGGTCACATAAACAATTAACATCAATTTCAACAACTTCCTTCAGCTTACTATAAAAATAGGTAATTGGCTTAGTGGCCTCAATTGATTCCTCCAAAGTCTTTAACCGCTGTGCAATTTAGGAAGTAGCTGTGCCATGAAGTTTAAATAATCTGAGTAGCTAACTGCAGAGTTCTATATACTACCAAGATGCATTTGGAAGTAAAATAAAGTTATTTTTTGATTTTTCAAAAGATCCTTAGGTTGTTTTGCTTTGTTTTGAGGGGGGTTTTTTGGCTGTGCTCTTGTCATACCCGCCTCTTTCTTCTTCTGCTTAGCCAACCTGGGAAGTCCTTAAGGTCAGGAAAAGATGGTTACTTGTTTTTCTCCCTTATTTTCCTTTAATGGAGGTGTTTTAAGTGGTTCTTGGTGCTCTCTGAGCTCCGTTGTTTTCTTTCAGACCTTTCATTCCCCAAACTTAGGTAATATCCTCATTATTGCCTAGTTTGGGAAAATGAAGCATCTGCAAGAAAACGACCAAGCTCAGAAAGCACCAAAGGTCCTCATTTCAGACTTGAGCTACAAATATTCTCCTTTATTCTAGGTGTTTAAATTTTCATTGGCCATGTTGAGGGCTGGTACAGCACTTGAGTTGGAGGGAAAGAAGGGCACATCTTCTCTGGTATCTTGATCTCTTTGTTGCCAAGTTGCAGAAGATAAGTGTGTGTGTGTGTGTGTGTACAGTATTGTGTGTATGTTGTATACTTATATACACTCACACACACACATACTTAACAAATTTTTGGCTTCATTTTGGTTATAAATCAAGGATTATCTATATGTACACACACACACACACATTCAAACCTAACATATCTCCCATTGCAGAGACTCACACAGCACTCTCAAAATACCTGATGTGCTGTTTCTCCTATGAAATCAACTAAGCCCTTACAATAAAATGTTTTTTAAAATCCTTTGTGAAACCTGTTATCTATGTGGGAAGAAATTTCCTGTGTTTGTTTCCCAATTGGGAAGCAGTCACCGATACTGAGAAGAAATAGACATGGAAGCCAGCTGCCACAAAAAGGATCCTTTAATTCAGGAAGGCAAGAAAAGTAGTGACACGGGTCAAGTGTTCCTGACTTGCAAGCAGCTTGGGAGTGTGAATCTGACCCTTTTATGCTTATTTCTCCTTTGAAGCTCCTGCATCTTAATGGGTTTTGATATGTTTCTGATTGCCCTGGATTTTGTTCTCCTGTTTTATTGAGTTAAACTTGGTCCCAAGTCTTTTGTTTTTCCTGTCCTTGGGCTTCGCTCCTGTCAAGGGCAGGAAAAAGAGAGTTCTGGTTTTGCCTTGATAAATTATTTTTAGCCTGATTCCCCTGATCTTAATGACTCTACTTAAGTGTTTCTGTTGTTAGCTCTGTTAGCAGAGCTGATCTGGGGTTTCCTTTCAGCTGGTGTTTCTGAGTTTTCTTAAAGGGGAAAGGACTGGCTTGAGTCTTTTAGCTCTGTTTTCTGAGGTTCCTGGTGTTGTGAGGTTTCTGGCACTGTCCTTTGGGGCATATTTCCCACACCTATAACATTGACATCACCAAAGGCAAACACAACTTTCCCCAGTAATCTTACAACATTTAGTGGAAAGGAAGACAACTATCTGTTTTTTGCTCAGCTCATGGTGGCAATTTTGCCTCTTTTTCTATGGTAGATTTAAATACCATATATCAATGATGGCAAACCTTTTTTTGCTTGTGTGTCAAAAGGGCAAGCATGCACAATAGCACACATGTGCATGCCCAGACCCAAAATGCAATGCCCTCTTCCTGCACATGCATGCACAACTCCCACATACTGTCCCCCCTACACATGTGTGCAGACATCACTGAAGTCTCTGGATTTCTGGTTGGACCATTGGGCCATTTTTTACACTCCCCAGGCTTCAGGAAAGCCTTTGGAGCCCATGGAAGGCAAAAAACAGACCCAATGGGCCTACCAGAAGTTCAGAAACAAACTTCTGGTAGGCCCATTGGATTCATTTTCCATCATCCACAGGCTCCAAAGGCTTTCCTGAAGCCTGGGGAAAGCAAAAATAACCTCCCTCCTGCCCTCCAGAAGGCCAAAAATTAGCTGGCCAGTGCATGCTGGAGCTGACATGGAGCAAGTCTCACATGCCCTCAATATGGCTCTGTGTGCCACCCATGGCACGCGTGCCATAGATTCGCCATCATGGCCATAGATAATCACCTTTTGGAGGCAGAGTGATTTCTTCATTTTAAAACATAATGTGGTCATCTGCATTGTGTTATTACTTTTTGTTGCAACAAAAACATTCAAGAGGCTTCCATTAACTGCATTAGATTGCAGTTCCATGAGTTCTTCTAAGAAGGTGTGGCTTGTTTGATTGATAGTTGTCACCAGGAAGGCAGGGAGTTATCAGGTTTTTTATTTTATTTTATTTTATTTTGTATGATATTTTGATCTTTGTAAACACAGAATCTCTGAAAGGGAGTTGGATGGCCATATACATTTTCTTAAATAAATGAGATCAAAGCTGTTGGTCTCACAAACTCAGCAAATGTTTGTATTGTTCGCCTTGGGCCCAAAGCATCCTCCAAACAACTTTTATTCTCCTCTGTTATAATAATAATAATAATAATAATAATAATAATAATAATAATAATAATAATTTATTAGATTTGTATGCCGCCCCTCTCTGAAGACTCGGGGTGACTCACAACAACATAAACAGTGTACAAATCCAATTATTAAAAAATACAGTTTAAAACCCTTATAATAAAATAATCACACAATCCCATCAAACCATACACTAACCTTGACAATTGGGGTGTGTGTTAATCTCCCCATTCCTGGTGGCAAAGATGAGTTTTTAATAACTTACGAAAGGCGAGGAGGGTGGGGGCAGTCTTAATCTCTGGGGGGAGTTGGTTCCAGAAAGCCGGGGCTGCCACAAAGAAGGCTCTTCCCCTGGGTCCCACCAGACGACATTGTTTAGTCGAGGGGACCTGGAGAAGGCCAACTCTGTGGGACCTAATCGGCCACTGGGATTATCATAATAATTATCACTTCTTTCCAAACCATTCACACTCTGTTAGCCAAAGAGAATATGACATCTAGGATAAAAATGTTTGTGCAAAGTGGAGTAAGTCGAAACTTCAGGATATAGTTGAGTTAAAAATATTTTTTTAAATGTACCTTTACTCACTATTCTTTGTATTTCGTGGCAATATGCTACTTAATGTCTAATAAACGCCATTTTCTCTTACCAAAGCCATCTTCTGTTGATGCTGTCAATCAGAGACAAGAGGGAAATACATGCTGAAGTCAGATCATGCATTTCAATAGCTAAACACAGCAAACAATGAATGGAATGGAATATTTTTATTGGCCACGTGTGATTGGATACACAAGGAATTTGTCTCAGGTGCATAAGTTCTTAGAGCACATACAAACAACAAAGTAATACAATCACAAGATACCAATAGCAGACAGTAAAGGGAAAGATGAGAAGGGTAATAGTAATACAGCCCTATTACATGGATAAATATCTTTAGACATAAGACAGTGCTGTGGGAATTAAGTGTTGGCACTCTGATTCAATTTTACTTAAGTCTGATAGACACGATTTTCTCATGCCAAAGCCATCTAATGTTGATGCTGTCAATCTGAGGCAAGAGGGAAATACATGCTAAAGTCAGTTCACACATTTCTACAATTAAACACAGAATATTTGTTCCTACTCAAAAGACAAGAGGGAAAAAAAGAATGCTCTATCCCTTTTCATGCTTAAATGGCTATTATATCATCCAATCAAGAAGAACAAACATCTTCCTGATTAGAATTTATTTCCGCATAGCATTACTCAAGCTTATTAGTGCATAAAAGACAAACATATTTTCCCATCTCTTTTTCCTTGCTGCAATGCCAATGAAATAAAGTAAAATCAAAAGCCTGTGTCACAAAAAAAGTAACACCTGTGCAATTAATTTGCTTCTAAATTCAGTATATGCACATGGATACATGGACAGATGAAAGCACACACACACAAAAAAACATGCTGGGAAGATTCCAAAAATCTGTTTCTTTCTTAGCCACAATTTGTTGTAGAAGATTTTTTTAGGGGATAGATATTTCAAAGCTGCTTATGTTTTCCTGCCCTTTCAAAACAACAGACATAAATATCCAAAACTGTCAGTTCACGGGATTCCAACTGTATCTTACCTACAGTTACTAGACAGAACTCGGAACTTTGAAAGACTGCTACCTGTGTTAGCACCTACCCCTCACCTAGAAAAATGAAATAGTCTAGGAAATATTAAAAAGGCAGAATATTTTGTTTTTTTGTTTGTTTCCCTTATATGCCGCCCAATCCTGCGGGACTCAGGGCATCTTACAACAATAAAACAATACAGTAGAAAGTAAAATTTAAATATTAATAACGATTTTAAAAAAACCTTAAACTAATCAGTATAATCATACCCCCACATATACCAATCGAATATGTTTCGGTCAGGGCTAAGATGCTGCCTCTCACAGCCCTAGGTCGGTCGGCAGAGCCAGGTCTTCAAAACTTTTCAGAAGGCCAGCAGGGAGGGGGCAGTATGGACCTTGGTGGGTGAGGCCGGAGCCACCACAGAGAAGGCCCTCCCCCAAGGGCCCACCAACCGGCATTGCTTAGTTGACATGACCCGGAGAAGGCCAACCCTGTGTGATCTAATTGGTCTCTGGGAGGTATGTGGCAGGAGATGGTCCCTTAAATATATAATATATAAATATTATATTTCCCTGGATCAGAAATGTAGGAACATGGAGTGGGGTTTTTTGGGGGTGGGTGGGTGGGTGGGCAGGAAGTAGACTTACTCTTAATACCCTCCACCCTCCTCAATGGCCCACAGCAGATGTCAGCATTTAAGAGATAAAGAGATGGCTAGGTCTATTCATAAGCAAATACCCTCACCCAAGATCCAAAGGTAGAATTAGCCACAACAGGAATTGCCCAAATCACCTTCATTGCATCATCTAGCACATTTGCACCAAACTTGACTCAGACAAACATGATCCCACAGTTCTTAAGTTAATCGCTGTGAAGTGGTCATTAAGTGAATCCAGTTTTCTATTGACTTTGCTTGCTAGAAGGGAATCATATGATATTACCCTGGAACACTGCAACTGTCATAAGTATTAATTTGTTATCAAGCACACAAATTTTGATCACACAACCATGGGGATGCTGCAACGGTCATCAGTATGAAAAATGGTCATAACTCACTTTTTCCCCTAGTGAGGTTGCAATTTCAGATGATCACTAAATAAACTGTTGTTAAGTTGAAGACTACCTGTACATTTGTTTAACAACCATTCAAAGTTACAATGGTACTGAAACAAGTTACTTACAGATGGGCCTTGGATTTATGAATGTTGCCACATTCCCAACCTTGGCAACTTGAAGATATCTGGACTTCAACTCCCAGAATTCCCCAGCCAGAACCCACCTCTGCCGTGAGGCATGGGGGAATTGAGTCATCTCCCCCGGGCCTATACAGTTTATACATGGTATGTTTGGGTGTATGTTTGCTTTTAATAATGGGGTTTATAGTGTTTTTTAAATTATTAGATTTGTTTTACATTGTTTTATTGTTGCTGTGAGCCGCCCCGAGTCTACGGAGAGGAGTGGCATATAAATATAATAATAAATTTTAAAAATAAAATAAAATAAATATCTTCAAGTTGCCAAGGTTGGGAAACACTGACTTGTGTAATCAAAATTCAAGCGTTTGGCAACCCGCTTGTATTTACAGTGGGTGCAATGCCCTGGGGTCAAGCGGTCCTCATTTGCGACCTTCCCAGCTAGCTTCAAACAATCCATGTCAAAAGGCAAGGCTGAATTTGCTTCATGATTGTGTGAATTCACTTAACTGCAGTACAGGGGTGAAATGCTCGTGAAGGGAGCGTGAGGCTCAGCCCACCCACCTGGACACCACCATTTGGCTTTTTTAAACCTCTGAGCATGCACAAAGCATTCTGTGCATGCACAGAACCCAAATGGTGGTGTCTGGGCAGGTGGGCGGAGCCTCACACTCCCTTCACGATCGGCTCTCCGACAACTGACAGGCACAAGTGAACCAGGACCATTTCACCCCCACTGCAGTGATTTGCTTAGCAAGATAGCCAAAAGGTCATAAAGTCAGGTAGATTCACTTAACAACTGCCTTACTTAGCAGCAGAAATTCATGATCATAAGCTGAAGACTACATGCTACTGAATTTACTAGCTACTGGAAACCCATGTTTTCAAGGTTTATTTTTCTACCCATGCAAATTTAACAGGTCAATTTGAATAATCCAAGCTGACCACTCGGTTAGTCCTTTGTTTTTTTGTTTTTTAAAAATATTTTTATTGATTTTCAAAATGACAGACAAGGACATACAACACTAAACATTTAAGGAGCTACCATTGCTCCGCTTGCCGTAGAAGTCTAACTAATACAGAAATATAAAAAACCTAACTGTAGTCAGATCAAAACAGAAATGCCACACATGTAAGTTACATTCTTGATGAATTCAACTCTATATTTATAATATTAAACTTATTAATTAAATTTCTTTATATTTTAAGATATTCTATACTTATACAAAAGGAAAAGGGAGAGATTATTAGTAATACAAAAGAAAAAGAAATGAAAGAATATACACTTCTAAGTTAGTTATACTATATACTATTTCATTCTATCTTATAGTTAATTGTTAATACCATTTTTAAAATTCCACCAGTCATATACTTTATTCCATATTTTATAAAATTCTGTTTCAGTTTGATTATTTAAACGTTTGGTCATCATATCTAGTTCTGCACATTCTATGATTTTTTAAAATACCTCAGTGTCTTTTGGTATTGTCTTTTCTTTCCATTTCTGTGCAAATACTATTCTAGCCGCAACCAATATATGTATCATTAAATAATAAGTTTCTTTTTTATACTTTGTGTTTGAAATACCCAATAAAAAGAATTCAGGAGATTTTTTAATCTTCTCCTTTGTTATTTCATTTATCCAATTCTCTACTTTGTTCCGAAATATTTTTGTCTCAGAACCTGTCCACCACGCATGATAATATGTACCAATTTCTTTTTTACATTTCCAACAAATAGGCGATACAGATGGAAACAATTTGAATAATCCAAGCTGACCACTCTGTTAGTCCTTTGTTTTTTATCAGCATTCTACCGTTTTTACCCCCAAAAGCCCCACTACGTCTTACTTACACAGTAACTGAATTTAAACATGCCTGGGATAAACATATATCCATCCTAAGATAAAATACAGAAAATAGTATAAGGGCAGACTAGATGGACCATGAGGTCTTTTTCTGCCGTCAGACTTCTATGTTTCTATGTTTCTATGTTTCTACTTTCGGGGTATGTCTTACATTTGAAAAAAATTGAAAGGGTCGCGTTCCCGAAGGCATCTCCCCAGAGTCCAGAAGGGCAGCCGTGGGACAGGAGCCTCGTGAGCCCTTTTCCAAGTTCAACCTCAGGGCTCCAAGCGTCGTGCATGCGTGGAGCCACAGACGCGTGTTGGGGAAGCGTGTGTCTGGAGGGGAGGAGCCGCTCTGCGCAGTTGGGCAGCCCCACCTGCCTGCCGAAAAGGAGGCGGGCGAAGGAGGGCGCAGCTCCGGCCGCTCGCCTCGGAGCTGGTCGGCCTCGCTGGCCGCTTGCAGCCGAGCCTCAGCAGGACTCGGTTGCTGGGATGAGCGCCTTCGCTGCAAGCCGCTGCCCGCTCGGCTCGCTTCGGACCAGCGCCGTCCTTCGCTTTGCCAAGCCGGGGAAGAGGCGGTGGCGCCGCGGCGAGGCGAAGGCGAGGGGCGCGTGGGGAGCTTGGAAGCGACGTCATCGGGCTCCCCCCCCCCGGCAATACCCCCGTGTTTTCCCGAAAGTAAGACATATGTCTTACTTTCGGGGTATGGCTTATATTAGCCGACCCCCCTGAAACCCCCGATACATCTTACAATCGGGGGTGTCTTACTATCGGGGAAACAGGGTAGCTTGGTTTGATTTAATGAAGCAATTAAGTGACTGGGAGCCTATCTGCTAAAGTTTATGGGGCCACCTTAAAAATAAAAGACCACACAGTGAGACCCCAGACACAGATTCCGCTGAGTTTGTTTCCATTGTGGTTGATGTATGCACGACTCCAGAAATATAATTCTATGCCTTTTAGTTGCTGTTCTATTGACAACTTTATGGTAGTGCAATACATCAAGAATTTCCTTATTAAGCAGAATAGAAAGATAAGCTTTCCTAGCCACATCTTGGTAACACTAATGGCATTTCTGATCTCTTATTCATCTGGGACATGGAAATTTATTTACAACCTGCTTTCCCTCCACAGTTAAATCCATTCGCAGGCAGTGTCAACTGAGTACCGAGAATGGACACAATTTAGTAAAATTGTTTCTGTTGAATATCAGCATATGCTTTTAATGGAACCAGGACTATGTTTTCCTTTATTGCTTCCAATTTGCACAGCAAGGAGTGCTATAAAAGAAGGGAGTCAGCGACATTCAGAATGAACGCCAGCACTTTGGGCCTTATTTTCAGCAGGGAGCAAGATCACAACATAGTTTTTGAAGCAGGTTTGGGGGTATTGTTTGGGGAAACTAAATTCTCTTTGGGCAGGATGGAAGATTCTGGGAGTTTAAGGTACATGTTCTCTATCAACCAGCCAGCATCTCACTAAAATTCTGCAATAAAACTATTGATTTTTGATAATATTTTTTGCCTTTTATTCAAACTTAAAATCCCCAATTCAAATGGTCACTTTTTAGCTATCCCCTTTTTAGACAAGCCTTTGGGAAACCATCTGTTTCCCTTTCCAATCTCAAACCCTAACTTTCCTTCCGAACTATCTATCTATCTATCTATCTATCTATCTATCTATCTATCTATCTATCTATCTATCTATCTATCTATCTATCTATCTATCATCTATTTATCTATCATCTATCTATCTATCTATCTATCTATCATCTATCTATCTATCTATCATCTATCTATCTATCTATCTATCTATCTATCATCTATCTCTATCTATCTATATCTATCTATCTATCTATCTATCTATCTATCTATCTATCAATCAATCATCTATCTATCTTTCAACTTATCTATCTATCTATCTATCTATCTATCTATCTATCTATCTATCCTCTATCTATCCATGTATCATCTATCCATCCATCCAAACAATTGGTTTGCCCAAGGTCAGGTTGGTTGTCATGGGTAGTGTGGCCCCTCCCCATCCTCCAGCTCTGCTGCACATTTGGGACAAGCCGTTTGCAATGGCCAATTGACGCTGTGCAAACTGGGGGGGGCACCCAGGAGTGGGATTTGGGGTTTTCCAAACTGCACAGAATCCTGAGAACCCCCAACAGCCCAGTCCTGATGGGTAATTTAAAACCAGTTCTCCCAAACCAGTGAGATCTGTCTGAATCGCACCACTATATCTACTTACCTATCTATCTATCTGTCTGTCTGTCTATCTATTCATTTTTATTAAATTAAACTTATATGCCTCCCTTCTTTGTCTAGAGGTGAATGTATGTGGCTTGCAGTAATATAGACAAGAGAAAATATTTAAAACATTAAAATACTAAAAATAAAGAAAGAATAAAAGAAAAGAAATTATATAGAAAGACAGCCCAACAGAAAATAATACAAACTTATAGAAAAGTATGCAAGTATGTAAATATGTGAAACAATACGTTAACAAAAATAAGGCAAAAATGTATAAATTGCCAATCAAAATTCTGAATAAGAAGGGGATGTAAATATCCCAAATATATGGTTTTTGGTTTTTTTGTCTTTATTATGTCTGTGTATGTTTAAATCAAAAATAATTTTAAAAAAATTACAAATACTTAACATTAAAATAAAATTGACTTAACATTGACAAGGTGGGAAAGAAGGAAGCAAAGGAACAATTTTGGAGTTTGGGGCAGGTAAATGTAGGAGAATGAAAATGGCTTGCATTTCAACACCATCCTATTTCCCTCTATTTTTAAAATAGTAGCAAGAGATTGAAAAAAAATTTCACCCCACTTGTGCCCTATAAAAATGTAAAAGCAAAATTGCAGTGCAAAACTGCCCCTCACAGAGTTATTAAGTGCTGGCTTAGGAAATGTAATCAATCTGGAGCCTCAGCGACATATCTAAACATTATCCACAATATGTACTCCATGAGAAAAAGTTTGCTCAGCAACCTTATTCATGAAAGTGAAAAGTAGAGATCTGTACCATGTACCTGCCCCAAACTCCTAAATGTATGTGTTCCATAGAGGCTTGACACTGTCAACAGTTCCTTTGACACAATAGGGAAATTTTACATTCTGTTTCATCTTCTCAGATTTAGCCTTCCATTCCTGTTTCATAGCACTAATTATCCCATCAAAGTATAGCAACAAAAGGCCTTTTCTACAGCCAACTGTAAATGCCCAGAGATTAATTCCATTCATGTTCTTAACAAAATAACAGAGTTGGAAGGGACCTTAAAGGTCTTCTAGTCCAACTCCCTGCTCAAGTAGGAGAGTCTATACTATTTCAGACAAATGGTTGTCCAGCCCCCATTGATGGAGCACTCACAATTTCTGGAGGCAAATTGTTCCACTAGTTAATTGCTCTAATTGTTAAGAAATAGCTCCTTATGTCTATTTTATTTTATTTATTTATTTTGTCCAATACACAAAGAGGGTTTAGTGCAGAGGTCTCCAAACTTGACAACTTTAAGACTTATGGACTTCAACTCCCAGAATTCTGGGAGTTGAAGTCCACAAGTCTTAAAGTTGCCTAGTTTGGGGACGCCTGGTTTAGTGGGTATATATCTATATACACATAGTAAAATACATGATGAAGGTTATAGAGGAGATACTCATTGTAAAATATATCTAAGAAATAATAGAAAAAAAGATATAGTAATATCAATGAAAGAATAGAAGAAGAGATGTAGGAATAGAAGAAAGGTATAGGAGATATAGGAGAGCAATAGGACAGGGGACGGAAGGCACTCTAGTGCACTTGTACTCGCCCCTTACTGACCTCTTAGAAATCTGGATAGGTCAACCGTAGATAATCTAAGGGTAAAGTGTTGGGGGTTTGGGGATGACACTATGGAGTCCAGTAATGAGTTCCACGCTTCGACAACTCGGTTACTGAAGTCATATTTTTTACAGTCACGTTTGGAGCGGTTAATATTAAGTTTAAATCTGTTGTGTGCTCTTGTGTTGTTGTGGTTGAAGCTGAAGTAGTCACCGACAGGCGGGACGTTGTAGCATATGATCTTGTGGGCAATACTTAGATCTTGTTTAAGGCATCTTAGTTCTAAACTTTCTAGGCCCAGGATTGAAAGTCTAGTCTCGTAGGGTATTCTATTTCGAGTGGAAGAGTGAAGGGCTCTTCTGGTGAAGTATCTTTGGACATTTTCAAGGCTGTTAGTGTCTGAGATGCGATATGGGTTCCAAACAGATGAGCTGTATTCAAGGATGGGTCTGGCAAAAGTTTTGTAAGCTCTGGTAAATAGTGTGAGATTGCCAGAGCAGGAGCTACGTAGGATTAGGTTTACAACTCTTGAAGCCTTCTTGGCTATATTGTTGCAGTGGGCTTTGGCACTTAAATCTTTTGTTATTAGTATACCAAGGTCTTTAACTGAGTGGGGATTATCTGTGATAATTTGATTATTCAGTTCGTATTTGGAGTTCAGATTCTTCTTCCCAATGTGTAGGACAGAGCATTTGCTAGTTGAGATTTGGAGTTGCCATGTGTTAGACCACTCAGAAACAGCGTTGGAGAGTAGTTGTGTTATCGATGGTGTTGAAGAGTTTTACATCGTAGGCGAAGAGGACACAGTTGCTTGTGATGTAATTGCAAAGGTCATTGATGTAGAGAATGAAGAGCATTGGTCCCAGTACACTACCTTGGGGAACACCGCTTTTAACTGGAACGGGGGTGGATATGGTGCTTCCTATTTTGACCACTTGCTGTCTGTTTGACAGGAATGCTGTAATCCAGCTATGGAGGGATCCTGAGATGCCATAGGATTTGTCTAGGTTCCTTGTCTCCTTGATTAGTTTCCATCCATCTTGTCCCTTGCTATCAGTGTACTCTCTTATATCAGAAGTGAATATTAGTTATTTTCAAGACTTCTGGGATAGAAATTTGGAACAAACCATATTAATAAATAGATGAGTAAAGATCTGAACACATTCATAAGGTCTTAAGATAACACATTTATTATGAGATTTTCTTTCATGACTAGAA
Organism: Erythrolamprus reginae; assembly: GCF_031021105.1. Lineage (NCBI taxonomy): Eukaryota > Metazoa > Chordata > Lepidosauria > Squamata > Dipsadidae > Erythrolamprus > Erythrolamprus reginae. Next base: position 174,971,342 of record NC_091951.1, on the reverse strand, counting down.
AGAATTTTTTTCATGACTACTGTAAACCCCAGAGAATTTATAAGTTTATTGCTACTTTTGGTTTAATATTGATAAAGTTCCTTAATATTGTGTTACAAAAATTGCCAAACTTTAAGGATGTGAATTACAGGGTAAGAGTATGAACTTTATCATTATATGAAGAATTATAACATTGCATCATGGAGGCCATAGAAGATATTACTCTTCAGACTATTCAACCCGGATTTATAATCTTGCATATATAGTATCTAAATGCTGGGCAGGCCATGTTGCAAGGATGCCCAACCACCACATCCCTAAACCGCTCTTCTATGGTGATCTGTCTCAAGGAAATAATCCCATCAGATAGGGTTCACAACTTGAGTGTCCTCCTAAATCCACAGCTAAGACTAGATCAACATCTCTCAGCTGTGGCTAGGGGGACCTTCAGACAGGTTCACCTCGTGCACCAGTTGTGACCCTACCTAGACCAGGAGGCTCTTCACATGGTCACTCACACCCTCATCACTTCACGCTTTGATTATTGTAATGTGCTCTACATGGGGCTATCGTTGAAAAGCGTTTGGAGATTACATCTGGTTCAAAATGCAACCGTATGAGCTATAGTGGGTGTACCCACATTACTCCAACTCTCCATGAACTGCATTGGCTACCAGTCTGTCTCTGGACGCAATTCAAAGGATTGGTTATTACCTTTAAAACTCTACATGGCTTAGTACCAGACTGCTTATGGGACTACCTGCTATCTCATACTTCCCAGCGGCCAATAAGGGCCCACAGGGTTAGCCTTCTCCAGGTCCCATCCGCCAAACAATGTTGGTTGGCGGGACCATGGGGAAGGGCCTTCTCTGTGGTGGCTCCAACACTTTGGAACCAACTGCCTCCAGAGATCCACATTACCCCCATTCTGCCGGCCTTCCAGAAAATCATTAAGACCTGGCTTTTCCAGCAGGCCTGGAACCATGAATGACTGAGAGTATGTATGGTTTTTAAGGATTGGTATTATGTTTTATATTTCTACTCTTGATATTGCAATCTTTTTTACACTGTTTTTAATTCCTGTTATTTTTGTGAGCTTCCCAGAGTCCATTGGAATTGGGGAAAGAAAGAAAGAAAGAAAGAAAGGAAAGAAAGAAAGAAAGAAAGAAAGAAAGAAAGAAGCTCTCCACAAAGCTAGAGCTGAAAATCCTACAACAATAGTGCCCCCATATGTCAGCCCAATACAATGGATGAACATCATCATCCGAATTGGATCTTTCTCAGTAAAATGGAAAAAACTGGTGAACATTATTCTGTGTTCAAGATTTAATTATGCTTTTTCTTATTTATCTGAAATATTATTATTATTATTATTATTATTATTATTATTATTATTATTATTATTTATTCGATTTGTATGCCGCCCCTCTCCGAAGACTCGCAATATTATGCAATATGTTTTGTCATTCCTCTTTTTTTCCTTCTGTTTCTTTTTCTTTCTCCTCTCTTTTGTTTTTCTTTTTTGACGTCCGTCCTCTCTTTGTATATTAAAGCAATAAAAAAACCTCTGGTAACTCCAAATTATGTATTTATGATCACTTCACAAAGGCATTTAAATAATAGCCATTCTACTTAATGAAGACATAGTGGATTTCCCCCCCTTACCCTATATGTATTTAAGTTCCCCACTTTTGGCAGAGATTGATGTGAATGTATTTAAAACTTTTTTTGAAGAAGCAAATGATCTTGGGGAAATTAATAAACACCCCATGCATTTACTAGGAAATAACTAGACTGAAAAGTTTGATGGTAAACTGATTAAAATGGGGTGAAAACCATTTAAAATTGGCATGTTAATTAATTGAGCCACAGTAGGAAATAGAAGAGATGTGCAAAAAAATGTGACATTGTTTTTCTATCATCCTGGGCTAGAAGATTTCTTTGGATGCTGAAACTAAAAAAAAAGTAGTTATTCCATATTGTCAGTTCCTAAAACATAATGGCAAAGTAGAGGGATGTGATGTTTATCCATTTCCTGCCACTGAGCCACATCTGGTTATCCTATTGATGGGGACTATATTGCCCCAATCCATGCTTAGACATTTTTAGAAATTACTATCAACAACAATATTTGTTAATGTTACTGATTATACAGTATACATTAAATGGGTCCAAAATTTATGTTGTTAAGCAAGACAATTGTTAATTAAGTGATTAATTTTATGACTCTTCTTGCCACAGTTGGTATTACAGTAGTGGGATTCAATTTTTTCTACTATGGGTTCTGTGCCCATGGCATGGTGGTATGGCACTTAGCTGTGAGTGACTACGAGTTGGCCATGCCCACTCAATCACATGACCCCCACCAAGCCACGCCCACCAAGCCACGCCCACAGAACTGATACAAAAGGCAGTTCCCTTTATGCCTATCCCTTTTTGGTCAGCTGCTACCGGTGCAGAGTCACTTCCTGCACTGGTAGCAACCCACCACTGCACTGTGGTTGTTAAGTTAGTAACACAGTGGTTAAGTGAATCAGACTCCTCCACTGATTTTGCTTATTGGAAGGTCTCAAAATGACCCCAGGAAAGTGTAGTCATCATAAGTCCATAGGTTCCTCACCATCCAGATTTTGATTATGTGATGGTGGGGATGCTGCAACACTTGCAAGTGTGAAAAATTATCATAAATCACTTTTTTCAACACCATTGTAACTTATAACAGTCATTAAATAAACTGTTGTAATAAACTGTACTGTAATAAAATGCTTTGGGGAAATATTACTATTTTCCTCAATTGATTTTACTAAAATGAATAACGTATTTTCAAATAATAAATGTTCGCAGTCCCTAATCTTATTCGAAAGGTAGGCTGACCTGGAACATAGTGAGCTTCCAGTCCAAACATTAAATTGGTTCCGTACAGCACACTATGAAAGGGTAATTTGATTAAACTGATTGTGTGGTATACACACTTTTGAATGCATACACAACAATCAATCTGAGTTTTCTATGAACCTCATTTTATATTAAATCAAAAAAAGATGACTCAAGAAAACAAGGAATGCTTCTTTTGCAGAGCAATCACCTATTACCTCTGATTGCTGAGAAAACAGAATAAAAATAAACTATTCGGATGGGTGCAGCATACCTCCTCCAGCTGCAGATCCATTATCAGTTTAAAGGTCATGGAGAATCTAGGACAAGAGTGTCAAACCTAAGGCCTGGGGTCAGATCCAGCTGTGGAGCACTTAGATCTGGCCCCTGGGCAGGGGTGAAATGCTCCCAGTTCGCTCTTGCCTGTCAGTCATTGGAGAGCTCCGCCCACTTGCTTGGACATCACCATGTGGATTCTTTTACCCTCTGCACATGCACAAAGCATTCTGTGCATGCACAGAGGGTAAAAGAACCCAAATGGTGGCGTCTGAGCAGGTGGGAGGGAGCCTTGCACTCCTTTCATGACTGGCTCTCCAACGACTGACATGCACGAGCAAAAGGGACCCCCTACCCATGGAGCTACCCTAGAAACAGCAAAGGATAGGCCTGTGGTGCCTCTACCAGCAAAAATGGAGCTTGTGAGAGCATGTGACCCTCCCGAGCTCCGTTGTGGCTGGCTGAGGATTGTAGGAGGCTGTCAAAGCCAAAAACAGAGCTCAGGAGCCCATTTTCGCTGGCAGAGTGCTCAGGCTACCACAATCGTCCCTGACACAAGTGATAATAATAATTAATAATTTATTAGATTTGTATGCCGCCACTCTCCGTAGACTTGGGGCGGCTCACAACAATAATAAAAACAATATACAGTGTAACAAATGTAATAATTAAAAGAAAGCATCTAAAAACTCATCATTTAAAAATAAATACAACACAAGCATACTATACATAAAACTCTGTAAGCCTGAGGGAGATGTCTCAATTCCCCCACACCAGGCAATATAGGTAGGTCTTAAGCAATTTACGAAAGACAAGGAGGGTGGGCGCAATTCTGATCTCTGGGAGGAGTTGATTCCAGAGGGTTGGGGCTGCCACAGAGAAGGCTCTTCCTCTGGGGCCCTCCAGACGACATTGTTTAGTCGACGGGACCCAGAGAAGGCCAACTCTGTGGGACCTTATTGGCCGCTTGGATTCGTGTGGCAAAAGACGGTCCCGTAGGTATTCTGGTCCAATGCCATGTAGGACCTTATAGGTCATTACTAACACTTTGAATTGTGACCAGAAACTGATTCGGTCAAGAGCCTCTTTCGCAGCCCTATTCCAGGCCATGGCAAGAGACTCTGCCAAGCTGTGGACGAGTGAATCTGGTAAAACCCCAAGCACCCTCTGCAAGCCCTCTTGGTCCATCAGGTGGGTGGAATCACCTAGTCGGTTCCGCCTCCTTGAGCTGGCCATGCCCATTCACTCCCCAAGATCAAACACAATTCTACCCCTGATCTTGGAGCTTTCTCACTCTCATCTCCTTTCCTCCAGTTGAAAAAACAAGGAAGTCATTTGAAGCAACGTTTGAGAATCCCTGGGATAAAAGTGTCCTGTCTAACAGATGGTAACCCTCTGTCCATCATCTAGCAGTCCTCTTTATCAAAGCCTTTGAAAAGAATCTTGCTTCATATCTGATTTAAAGAAAAAGAACCATAAGCGGGTAAAACACAGAAAGGTTTGTAAGCCACCAAATAACTGAGGAATAAATACATAAGAAATCAGTTTTCTTATGTATTTAGAATAGTTGGTGGCAAGATTTCTGCGGGCAAAGTGTAGTGGTATATGGGAATGACCTTGGGAGATGGGGGAGGGAGGATGCTGTCTATGAAAGGGTCAGATAAGAGAGGACATAACCCACAGATATGTGACAAGAACCAAAAGAAACACAGAAGATAATTTCTCAGGCTGTAAAAAGGACAGTGGGAAATTTGTTCTATCTGATGTGCAAGATTCCATGAATGTAACCTTACAATAAAATAGAATTAGCCCATTTTGTCATGTTTCCTGCCTGATCTATATGGCAAGACTGAAACTTCATTTTACTAAAATAATTATGATTGATCGATTGATAATAATAATTAAATATCGATAGAAATGGCAAGAGTCACAGCTGGTTACATTATCAGAGTGGACAAAGCCAAATCTTTTAAACTTTGAGGATGGGTGGCAGGGAGTTTAGGAGGCAAAAGTAGTTTTAAGCTTAAGAATTTTTTATTTCTTTTATTTAGGCTTGGGGAAAAAGGAAAGACATTTTGGCTACAAATACATAGAACGATGCAAAAGATATTTCAGATTAATATTACAATGAAACCAGAATTGTTTCTTTTGTGTTGCATGCACAGTGAATAGACAACAAACATAGGGAAGTAATTCTGTATAAGGTAACTGCAGCAAGATCATTATAATCAGACAGATGGAAAAATAATGAAATATCTGTAATAGAAATTTGATTATAATATAGGTAGGTCTTGCAGAAATGAAAAAACTGACCAGTATGGTCTGGATTATTTTTTAAATCTGGAAACCTTATATGGATTTTTTGCTGAAAGAAGAAAAGATGAAACTGATTATTTAGAAATGTTAGGGTTAAAAGGGAAGGGAATGGAAAATTTTAAACTAGGAAGGAAAAAATAGGGAGCAGAAAGAATGAAATGGCAACCACACAATAGAAAAATGGGCAGATCTCATAATATTTTCTTTCTTTTTGTGTTTTCTGTGCTTCTTTTTATTTCTTCCTCTTCCTCTTTCTCTTCCTCCTCCACCACCTCTTCCTCCTCCTCCTCCTTGTCTTTCAACGACCACCATCGTCTGCAAAAGTTCTCCAACTGGACCAACAAAGGACTGCTGAAGGTTTTTTGTGGTTCATAGGCAGGAATTAACAGGAAAAATTGATATCTCCAAGGTACTCAGCAAAATCCATAGATAGAAAACATCACAATTTCTTCATAGAAAAACTAACAATTTTCCCATGTCTTCTCTATTTGCAGTAATAACCGTAGTTGCTACCCACTGAAGTTAAATACATAACATCTTATAAACACGGAACAATGCCAGCAAGTTAGAAGACATGGAGGGTTACTTTTTTAAAGAAGGAAACACCTACTAATAATATGAATTAGCTCACCCTATGTCAACATAGGGAATAAGAAAACCAAGAAATGCAGGGAAGAAATTGGATCTCTTTTTAAAAATGAATACTTCAAAATATTTACTTCCATCAAACCAGAAAGGAAAAAGGGCGTATTTCAAGAGAAATGTTCCAGAATACCTATCCAATTATTTATGTGTATTTAATACTTTGTGATACAGTGGAGGGGGGAAGGTTGCCATAACAACCATGTTCTTCTTGTTGCCGAAGTTGTCTGAGATGCAAGTCACCCTCATCAAGAACATCATGTTTTATGAATTTGGAACAAGAAGAAACACTACATTGAAAATGCTATTTCTCCCCTTATAGTTGGGGGTGGCGGGGAGAAAGAAGATACAACCTTGACAGTTGTTGTTTAAAAGTTGTGAAATATGACTTACTAATTTATATACTAAAATAGCGCAATATTTAACTGGCAAAAAGATGTATTTGGTTCTGGGCTTGAGGAGGCCTGAATAAAGAATTGGGTGCAACTATGATAGACGTGACGACATTTTAATTTACTTCATCTTCATAAATTAAAGCTGATAAGATGGATATTTAATGATGCCTTCTTTTTTTGTCACATTGTACATTACAACTCAGGAGCAAAGTTTGAAAAGCTTTTGGGCTGTGCAAAGAGAGATTTAGTGGATACATATGACCCTCCTCTCAAGCCTTACAGACATTAATTTAATTCTATATTATAATCAGGGGTGGGTTACTGCCCAGACGGGTGGGGAATGCAGTGGGGTAGCGAAAATGGAGCTCCACCCCAGAGCACCTAATTTGCACTGAAAGATGTTGAAAGAAAATGCAGGGCATCCTGCATAAGCCACGCCCAAAGTGTGGTAGTAAAAATTTTGGTGGCCCTTCACTGGTCATAATCAATAATACTGTCTGAACAATCTTTAAAAATAATTCTTCTTAACCTTCTTAAATCACTGAAATGTCACTTAATTCCTCATTTGTGTCTTAGATGCTAATGCAGAGAAGTATTTGAAAAGCAATAAAAATAACATTGATGTTTAATCATTTATTATTTTGGTTCACATCCAGCTGTGTTGTGCATAGCTCATTTTCCAGTATGAAATTCTTCACACATTTCCTCCATACATGTCCATATCTATACAGCCTCCTTGTTTCAGCATGTCCATATCTATACAGCCTCCTTGTTTCAGCCTATGGACAATATTCTAAGCATAGGTCCTCATATTCTAAAAGTGCTTTTCCCAGAGGTAACTGGACTTTCTGGTTTTCCATTGAAGACGTTTCACTTCTCACCCATGAAGCTTCTTCAGCTCTGACTGGATTGTAGAGAATAGAAGGATTTATACCTCTTGCAAACAGCTAGTCATTTGCATTCTTGGAACTGCTGTGGAACATTCTTGGAACTGCTGACAGGACTATATTATAGACTGGAGATAGATGATGTCATATCCCTCTGTTAAGAAAAGTCGCTTCAAGAAGGGCAGCATAGAAATCTAATTATAATAAAAAAATAATACATAAAAGGATGTTCAATTTTGACATAGACGCCTCTTTTTATTTTATACTAAGTACTAATCACATGCTGCATGGAATCATCTAGTAGGTGGTAGCTTTGTATTGATAGCCAGACTTATGATAGCAAGATTTCCTGCCAGCTACAAAATGGGAGTGTGACAGATCATCAATGTGGATGTTGTCAAAACCAGCCTAAAAGTGAAGCCAGCAGCATTTGTAGCTATACACGGACTTACATAAAAAGTTCCTCCAATAGTATTGTCTGCCAAAGTGAAATATGATTATCATTTAGCCAGCTGGGAACAAAAATACGAGGCCAATAGAATGGATTATAATCCTGAGATTATAAGATTACAGGATAAAGCAGAAGCTTGATTAAATTTAGCAAACAAACAAACAAACAAAAAGACATAAACAAAGGTGAAGGCTGCTTTTTAATATACATTTACCTCATTTCACCCTTTTTTAATATCCTATCCATAAATGTTTTAAAGTCAGATCCTAATCACTTTGTGGATATGTCTATGCATTTGGCAACAATATTAAAGTGCTTTGCCAATGCCACCTTCCGAGATTTGGTCTTTTTCTTACTTTCCAATGTAATCTACACTGTGGGATTTCCTGCTGGTCTCTCATCCAAGTACTAATTCTTATTTATCTGTTTTATTGCCATTGTTTTATAAACAAATATCACTAATCTCTCTCACCAGCTGCAACTGTAAAACAGCTACTATATCCACACTTTCTGCAATTAAAATATGCATTCAAAAATATGTTCCCTAACAGGGCTTCCCTTTTTAACACTAGATAACGTATTAATTCATATTGTTGTTATTCTATGAGCAGTCCAGAGTCAGGAGGTTTGTAAATCAAATAAACAAATTCCACCAATAAGAGAAAGTAAACAGAAAAATCCCTCCCATATTCACTCAAATGTATAAAGTTGTGGTTTCTATGAGTAAACTATTTACAAAGTATGTGTAAAAGAATTGGGAAACCATATTTTCACCCCATTCAAAGAAGACAACAAAAACCTAACAAAGGAAACAAACAAAAAAACTCAAAGCAAATCCCCCCCCCAGCAGCCAAGCGGTCTTAAACAGATAAGCAGGGATTAACACAGGTGAACAATAAAACAGAAAATACTTTTACCCCCGGAAGCGGAGTAAAGACGCTGAGACATATTGTGGATTAAATAAGGGTCATTTATTGAATTAACATAAATTTAAATAAATTTGAATACGTAAATTTAAATATTTAAATGCAAAATGAACTAAGGACCTGCAGAGGCCAAAACTAACGGGGCGGAAATTCCTACCAGAAAATTCCTTGGCAACATTGGGCAAAAACTCCTTGCTGAACCAGGTGAAGGTAGCCACCTTCACCTGGATCCAAACCACGCCCCTTCGTCGTGTGGGAGGAGTTCGCCCTCCAATCCCCATGGGAAATTGGATCCGGTGATTCCCATTTACATCCTCTCTCCAATCCCCAACGTTGTTCCAACCTCTAGTTCCTGGAGAGAGGCGGTCCATCACCCATTAAGGATGCCCAAAGGAGCATGCGCAGTCACTTCTAATTGCCCATTTCCACCCCTAACCTGCCAAACCCCAATGATCAAAGGGAGGCCTATACTAATATCTAAGTGCGCCGCACCCCCTAACCAATCCAGTCCGCATCGTCAGTGTGGAATAGGCAAAAAACCGGCCGCCTCTAAAGGGAAGGCCGCAAAAAATTCCTATTCGGACCCGAGGTGACCTCCTTAGGACACACTGTTAATAGCGGAGGGTGGGCGGGTGTTTTCTTGAAGAATCAGGAACCAAGGAGGAGGTCCTATCTGGATCGCCCTTAAATAGGGCGATCTAGGACCTCCCCTACCCAACAGGCAGCGTCCCCTGGCTCCAGAGGTAATTTTGGCCAGCGGTTTAAGCTGCCGATCGTGCATTAATCAAAGAACTATCTTTAAGGAGAAAACCTACCAACGCTAGCAGAGTGTGCTACTGTATAAACTCCAGACTCATTAGTACTGCTGATGTTACCTAATTGTATTAGAAATCGTCTGCAAACAGGCTTCCTGTTGATGTTGGGGCAGGTTTGGATACACAAAGCAGGTCTCCACACTCCCGTGCCAAGTTCTCCCCATCGGTGGGCTCTGTCAGGAGCCAAAGTTGCCCTGTAGGAGTGGTGAAGCAAAGAGGGGCACCCTGTGAAGTTGCAGAGAGTCGCAGCTCTCCTGTCTTACCCAGGGCTCTTTTTCCCTCTCAGCCATGGTGAGGAGAAGAGGAGATAAAGATCCAAGAGAGGAATATGGGAGGCACGTTTTTTAAAAAAGAGCATAGCAACTAAAGTACTGAAGCAGACAAGAGATGATGGATAGATGAGTTTTCTTTGTTGTTGTTCTGATTTGCTTTTTATTTCTCTCTCTTTCTTTCCTTTTTTAGGTAGGTGGCACGATTAGAAGTTAGGTACGATAGTAAAAGATTGACATGATTAGCAGATAGAATAAGAGAAAGAAATAAGGAAAGAGGGAATATTGCTGCATACACTTTTATATAATAAAATAAAAGCAATAGCAAGAGAAAACATTTAATAATTAAATAACGATAGATTATAACTTAATATAAATGTGTATTATTGTTAGAAATATATAAGTTGGTTGAATGTAATAACTATGATCAATTCTATTAGTTTTATTTGTATTAGAATGTATGACACCCAGGTAACACACTGTTCATGCATTGATACATATATGTAAAACAAAATACATGTATATACATGGTATGTTTGTGTGTGTGCTTGTTAGTATATTGGGGTTCTTTTTAAACTTTTTTAAATATTTAAATTTATTTGGATTTGTTACGATTTGTTGTGTCTTGTTGTGAGCCGCCCCGAGTCCGCGGAGAGGGGCGGCATACAAATCTAAATAACAAACAAACAAACAAACAAACAAACAAATAAATAAATAAATAAATAAATATACATATATGTAAAACAAAATAAAACACTTGAAACAAGTCTATGGAGAGGGGCAGCATACAAATGTAATAAATAAAAATAAATAAATGAAATAAATAAATAAAATAAATAAATCAGCAAAACTCCAGAGAATTGGGGAAAATGTAAAATTTCATTCTAATACCCAATCTGTCTTTAATTGTCTTTTGTTCTTTACAATTACATACTATCTCTTGATGATCTCATTCTTTTATCATGCTGTTTCCTCACCACCACCACATCACCTGACATGATTATTTCTCCTCTGGATCGCATTCATACAAAGTATTTTTCTCCAAATACCTTGTTGATTGTTCTATTGGTGTCATTTATGAGAATGTAACAGGCAACTGTTAGTATTTATGGATTCCTATTCTCATATGTACTCCTAACAATTTAGAAAAAAACAATTAATATGACAGTATTTGCTTGTTGAGTGCAAAGGGGATTTCTATAGAATGCAATTTTTTAAAGACATCAAGACAGAAGATTCATTGAAATTCTCTGATGATTTCCATTACTTTCAAAGTATATCCCGAATCAATATAATTTTTTTCCTTATTTTTTAAAAGATCTTTTAAAATAATGGCACAGTAAACCCTGTTACAGCTCTCCAGATTTTATTCTAACAGATCACTTTTCTTGTTTGCATGAAATGTATAAATATAGCTCTTCCTTTCACATACTTAATCATATTTTAGATGCCATTTCATGTGTTAAGCCTCAGGTATTTGTGCTATTTCTTCCTCTAAAAATGCAAAAGAAAAAAGAAAAAAAAGAAAAAAAAGACTAGAAATAGATCTAGGAGGGATGTTGAGGAAAGAGTCACATCTGGTCACATCATTTTCCAAGTTTTAAGTTAGTATACATTCCAAGCAAGGCTTGCAAAAAGAGGATAGCATATCTTTCTCCTTCTATCCCTGCCACTTTTTACAGAGGCACGATTGAGAGCATTTTAACAAATTGCATCACTGTTTGGTTTGGTGACAGCAGTGCCTCAGAAAGAAAGTCCATACAGAGAGTGGTAAGGATAGCTGAGAAGAGTATAAGCTACTGCTTAAAAGCACTATATGCTTAGAGCTCAAAGCATTGTTAGAGACCCCACACACCCACTTCATGGTCTGTTTCTGTTGCTCCCCTCTAGAAATAAAAATATTTCTACTAGGACTACCTGATTCTGTAACAACTTTGTTCACTATGCCATTCATCTGGTAAACTCAGAAGATTCATTTCTTTCACCATGTACATATATACATCCAAAATAGGCTGCATCGTTTCTCCATGTCTTATAATATATATGCATAATCATATATGTATGTATTTTGTCATGTTTATGTAGTGTATACTAGAGGTGGATACCCTTTGAGAACTGAATGCAACAAAATTTCATTTTAATATATGACAGTTAGTCTACATTCAAAGTGACAATGAAGTTATTCAAAGTTTTCTCTCTAAGACACAAGATTGAAGCTTGCAGGCATTTTAAGTTCTGCCAAAACCTTAATATGTATAAAAGAACAGCCAGGAAAGAAATGTTTTAGAGTCTTAGTAATAATAATAATTGTTCTGTCTGGGTCCCCCCAGATGCCAACACCAACCAAAAAGAGTAGCCAGACACACTGGTAAAAAGCAAAGGCAGTTTATATAATTCAAAGCAAACACAGGTAACAAAAACTATTCTTACAGACAGGAACACTATGAAGCTTCACAGAGGTTTCACGAAGGCCAGGCAATAAAACAGGATTCTTGCTGGCAAAAACAACGCTGGAGATAATAAAACCCACGCCTCCCCCAAGTCTTCCAGACTTCTAGGCCACAAGTCAAGATCAGAGACGCTGAGAATCGAAGCAAGGTCACAGGACTCCCAATTGATAACTCTCCACAAGACTGTAAGGGCGGGCCTGCCTTTTCAACTCTGCTGAGGAGAACCACACCCAAACCCAGCTGTTGCCAATTCAGGGATGGAAATACCTTTCTAATTGGCCCCGTCTTTGAGCTGCTCGTCGCTGCCTCATGTCTATTATAGCCTGTGCGTCTTCATCCAATGAATCCAGGCTACTAGCTGGGGAGAGCCCCCCCCCGGGGGGTCTCAGGCTGCTCTCCCTCCTCCTCTTCCTGACGTTCCTCTCCCCCGTCTGCCTGGTCCTCCCCCTCCTGTTCACTGTCCTCCTCCTCTGGGCATAGATCCGGCAGAGATCCAGCCAGTCCCTGAGGAGCCTCAGGCTGAATCACAACAAATAATAATAATAATAATAATAATAATAATAATTTATTAGACTTGTATGCCGTCCCTCTTCGAAGACTTGGCAAACTCTTGGCAAAGGTCTGAACAGCCTTTCCCAATTTGAGGTCCTTCCGAAAAATAAGCATTTCAATTATTTAAGATAAAATACATAAGTGAATATTTTGAGCCCATCTTATACTTTGACACCACTCCCACTGAAAGGTAGACCCATAAATTGTGAAGAATTGGTAACAGCAATGTAGCTGAAGTCTGAAATGTTCTAGTCAGCCTACCATATGCATTTGAAATGTTTGCAACTCTCATGCATCAAGTGTCATTTTTCTTGAATTTTTTTCTTCCCTCTGAGTTAAAAATGAAATCTGCACTTATGCGTATAAAGAGAAGGGGGGATATTCAAGCTGACAATTGCCTTGCTTTGCAGCCGCATTTCAATCAAAGAACTAAGCCAATTGCAGGGGAAGTTTTGCAGGCATAGAAATTGGCAGAGCTGGGATCTCAGCTGAGAGGTTCCTTTGCTAAACATCTCTGCTAGTTTTACCCAGGAAAAAATGTCTCCTTGACTCAAAGGATAGTCTCTTTTTACATTTTTACCTGGGATTGCTCTTTAAATCAATTTTTGCTCCAGTTTTGAACAATCTTAACATGTTGAACATAGCTTAGTTAACATAATATACATAATAGCAGGAGCAAATATAGAAGGTTATTTTCAAATCCGAATCTCCCTTGCAAGATTAGGATGATTATTTGCTATTTTCCAAGATTGTTGTTAAGAAAATGTGTGTCATCTTTTTAAAAAACATAGAGCAAGAGACAACTGGGCAAAGGTCCACATGAATTATTCAAATGCAACAAGAAATATTGAATAAGAAATACAAATTTTCTTTTCTCAAAACTCTTCTCCTTCTTCTTCTTCTTCTTCTTCTTCTTCTTCTTCTTCTTCTTCTTCTTCTTCTTCTTCTTCTTTTTCTTCTCCTTCTCCTTCTCCTTCTCCTTCTTCCTTCTACCCCCCACCCCTCTCCTTCTGTATGGGTTGGAGACTCCAAATCCAAGATCATATCAAACAGCGAGACTTCCTGGGAGACTTCAGCCAACTTACCTTATAGTTTAAGCTATGGGAGGGAAATAGGATATTGAGTAGTATATCTTCCAGCCTGAGCTCCTAAAGGCAAGGTAAGATATAAACAGAATGATTGAACAAACAAGCAAGCATAGACAACTCATGCAAGAGCAAAAACAGCAAGCTACATAGGTTAATTATCCAAATCACTGATGCAGGTAGTCTCAGTGTAGAATCTCTTCTACAAACACTGTAATCCACTCTGGGCATATCACTCTTCAGTAATCTCTTGGACTATTCTCTTTGTGGTTTGAACAAGGTACAATCCTATTAACAAAGGCCAAATCCCAAACTGACCTCAGACAAGAATTCAGCCACTGTCGACTCAAGTTGTGCTGTCACCCTTGACATCTTCTTATTATAGTCTCTGTTCAATTGGATAGAAGAAAATTACAAATATACAGAAGTCAGAGGGGAAGAGCCTTCCAGAACACTATTCTCATCAATAATTCCACCACCATTCTTTTACATGTTCGCTAAAGCGGTCAAAGCACCCATGGTTTCAAGTCTTTTAATGACCCCATAATCCCTTGCATTGGGGTGGAATCAGGGAAACTGATTGGAGCTGACCATATGCCACCATATGTCACCAATGCAGAGTTCACAGCTGATATTTATACATGGTGCCCAGAGAGAGAAATATCTGCCACTACCTAGGATCAAACTCACAGCCTCCTGATTATGAGGCAAGAGCTCCATCTCTAGGCCACTGCACCAACACACCAGTGGATTAATTTTATATTATTCTTACAACATGGCAAAGACACAGGGAAGAAGCAAACTTTCTGGGAATGTCCCTTATGGCTAAACTGGGAATTGCGACAACTTCTCCAGGCTGACATTCTCCAGCTGTGAGACCTTAACTCCTATATTCCCAGCCTATTTGTGTAGAACAAGGGTTCCCATCCCCCAGTCTGCGGCCCAATACTAGGCCATGGCCCATTGGAAACTGATCTGCACAAGAGAGGGCAAGCACCCAGGTCAGTCCACAGAGCCAAAAATATTGGAGGTCGCTTGTCTAGAACTTGCAATTCAACCCAACTTGGTGAAGGTTACTGTAACAGATTATGTGCATCTGTTTCTATGTCTGAGTTGCTTTCCCCTTATTCTCTCAATGAAGGCGCACAATTCCAAGGTAGTATTTCCCAGAGTGAGCTTCAAATGTCATAAAATGCATATAGATTTATCTGGACATCTAACAGTTCAAACAAAGTAAAAATGCAGAGTAAAAACACAACCAATAATTTAACCCTGCTGTTCTGTTCGAGTCTGTGCAACACGAAATCGAAGTTTGAGATCCTGTAAAAAATTTTCCCTGCATTTCTGAAACTTGAAATTTCATGACTTTTCATCATTTCAGGGGTTCTCTCTATGAGAATTTTTTTGGGGGGGTGGGAGGCTTAGTTTTTGCTAGCCAAAAAAGTCACACTTGTATTGTTTATGAGTCTGTGTGACTCGCACCGAAAATTCTTTATTTTAAGTGCTTATATTTGGTCAACTTGAAAACTTCTTTCCCTTGTAAACTAGGTTGAACATTTCTGCACACAATGAAATGAAAATTGAAATTAAAAAATAATGTTTATTGGTTTATTTTGTTCATAAAAGCCCGCTTGCACCCTTTTTTTTTTTTCAATTTATAGATAGTTTAGCCTGCAAAATGTGTACAATTTTACTAAATTTGGTGTGGGATTACTAGTTTGAACATTCCTGATCATAAGAAAAATATAAATGAACTGAAAAAAATGATGCTTATTGGTTTTTTAAAATCAGAAATAAGGCCTCCCCCCCAGCTCCTTGCAACCATTTTCACTTTAAAAAATATTTAGGCTCCAAATCCAAAATATTTTTAATATCTTAGGCATTCATTTACTCAAATTAATATTGCTGATCATCATAAAATTATTTTTGGGGGGTGGGGGCTAACTTTTTTCTGGGCAAATAAAACCTCACCTGGACCAAAAAGATTTGTTTAGGTACTTAAATTTGCTCTTTTTGAAAACTTTTTTCACTGGGAGACTAGTTTGAACATTTCTGAACGTAATGATATGAACTGAAAAAAATCGATGCTTATATTTTTATTTTGATCAAAAAGCCCCCCCCCCCCCCCATTTTTGAGCATTTTGTGTCAGTTTATATTTTTTTTAGGCTACTAATCTCTAAGAAATTTCCCCCCAAAAGTTTTGATATACTAAATTGAACATTACTGATCATAAGAAAAATAGAAATGAACTGAAAAAAAATTGATGCTTATTTGTTTATTTTGGTCACAAAAGGGCCACCCCCCTCGGCCTTGCTGTGTGTCATTAATTTCACTTTTTATATAGATTTGGCTGGAAATATTGGGAATATCCTTTTGAAAAGCAAGCACATGATAGCCAGGCAATTAATTTTATAAAAGAAATCCATTTTACTAAAAACAAGTATGTAATTTTGAAATTAACAGCATAATTTTTATATAAATTGAAATAATTGAACACAGTGGGGGGACGTTTATGTGCAAAATAAACAAATAAGCATCAATGTTTTCAGTTCAATTTTCATTTCAATATGTTCAGAAATGTTCAAACTGGTAATTCAATGCCAATTTTTTAAAATATTTGGAATTAAGGGCCTAGAAAAATTTATAAAGTGACATGCTTGAAAAAATGGGGGGACGGCCCTTTTATGAGCAAAATAAACAAATAAGCATCATTTTTTCAGTTCAATTTTCATATCATTATGTTCAGAAATGTTCAAACTAGTAATTCCACACCAAATTTAGTAAAATTGTACGTTGTTTGCAGGAAAAACTATCTATAAATTGAAAAATAAATCACAAAAGGGGGGGCATTTATGAGCAAAATAAACCAATAAGCATTATTTTTTTATTTCAATTTTCATTTCATTGTGTGCAGAAATGCTCAACCTAGTTTCCAAGGGAAAGAAGATTTCAAATTGACCAAATATAAGCCCTTTAAAATAAAGAATTTTCGGTGCGAGTCAAACAGACTCGTAAACAGTACAAGTGTATAGTAGTTTTGAACAGAGCAGCAGGGTTAAAATCATAAATAAAATACCCCAGCATAAAAAGCAGCCAAGAACAGCCACAGCAGCTCACTGTCAATATAACCAAGAAATGGACTCGCCCACACTATCAGGGCCCCAGGCTCAATAGCATAGCCAAGTTTTTAATGCCTTGCAAAAGGCCAGCATTTTGCATTAATTTCCTAGTATTAGTATCCTTTTCTGAGTGAGGTAAATTTATATTTTTCTAAAAAAAACCCAACCCTTATGGCCTCTAAGCTTCAGGTGCACATTCCACTTGATTTCCCTCAATAACAACATAGGTAAATGCATAACTGATTGTGTTCTTTGCAGCTGATATTTTTCCATTAAGTTGGTTAGCAAAAAGAGCAGCTTAGAAAAGCATTTGAAATGCAGCTGTAGATGGACAGGTATCACTTCAAAACAACCTGACTGAAAGGAACACGCCATAGCTTTTCCATCACCGAGATGGTACACCATTTATATTATTCATTTTAATCAGCACTTTCCCAATTAGGGGATGATACTTATTATGGAGAAGGGCTAGCAGGCAATGAACAGCTATTGCAGGCATTAGGCACCAAAGCGGAGCTGGAATGGCAGATAATGCAAAAGCTATTTGTTGCAAGTCCAACCAAGTCAGTCCAGGCAAAAACAATTTCATCAAACCACTCCGAAATAACAACAGCGTATTCCATTGCTTGATATGATTTATTTGCACCATCTCTTCTAAAATGTTCCACATGCGTTCATTTTTCAGAATCAAGTCATGAATAAGGAAAGGTGCTGAGATTGCGAAGAGATGCGGTTTCAACATTTGAGGGATGTTTCAGACTACAAGCTGAGGGAAAACACAGTATGAGGCAGAATTCTGTAATGCAGTAAGTATGAACAGAAGCCTTTATTAAAATTCATATTAAGAATACAGACTTGCTCCCGGTTCTCTTTGGTGTCTACAATGTAGGCTGGCAGAAAGAGGTGGGCAAGTCAAAACTGGACAGGACAGGCCTGGTATTAATTTTAGATTTTAAGTGGAATAAAAATGGCAGCAAATGTTTGCTTGTATAATTTGACCCACTGCATAGAATAGGGCAATGATCCAGTGACCATTATTCAGTTGGTGACAATTCTGGAAATTGCAGCTATCAAATATCCAGAAGGTATCGGGTTAGAAGTGGCAGATATGGAATGTGAGTACCATGGGGATCATCTATCAGCCAATCTTACGTTGCATGACAGTGAGGAGACCCAGCTACATAATAGATACATTTTGTGCTGAGACAGCTTCCTGGTGTGTTTTGGGGTTTTTTTGTTTTTGCACGGGTACTCTAACTTCTCCCAGGACAGAAAACTCTAGATACGACTAACAGGCTATTTCCATACCTCTTACATACAGCCACCTTTTAAACAACTTAGAACACCAAGGTTTATTTGATTCCCCCATTCCTCTTTTTTTCTTATTATACCCTACGCAAATCAGACGTTTTGTTTCTATTGATTTTCTTCCAGTGAGGCAGTAAACAAAACTGTGGAGAAACTACAGGGGGGGGGAATTGATAAAAACACTAATGATTTTATTTCAAATGATTAGTTAACTGACTTTATTTTTTTTTTAATCAATGTATCTGACTGTTTCAGATATTTGGATGGGTCCTTCTCCATGAACGTGGTTAGGGGCAATTGTTCCCATCTCCCTGGATAAAGGGATTAAAGGGTAATTTTTAAAAAAGCCCTCCATTTATTTCCCAGTATAATTATTGGGAATTCACTGTTACCAGTCTTACTGACAAACATGGGGAATCCTTCAAAATCCCAAAAAACATTTCACACTTAGTCATGGCTTTGCAACTAATCATGTCTGTAAATGTTTAAGTAGATTTTTCCTCACTAATTGCCTCCCCCCCCCTGCCTCAAATGGAAAATATCAAATAGATAACAAAGCTGTCAACTTGCAGATGGTACAATGGATTATGACAATAGTTTGGAGACTGAAAGGAAGCTTACAGTGTCTGGAAAAGGAGAATATTTCAAAACATCTTTAACAGAGACCAAATGGATGTTTCCATGCCAGGCTTATCTCGGAGAAAGGCAAGTACCCAGTTTCATTTGGCATTCTGGGAGAAAAAGGTTCAAACAGCTCACAGAAATCTCATCCTCATAAATTCACTCACAAATGGTAGTAAGAGCTTTGCTTATTCAGTTTTCAACTTTCTCATCCTCACGGCTTATTTCTTGACATAATACCTGGTTAATGAACCCTCTTCCCTGGTCATGCTTTCCGTCAGGGGCTTGTCAGAATCCATGTAGGATCCACTCCTGTTGGCAGCAGTATCAATTTTTCCCTCCTAAATCAACTTTATCCCAACCTGCCTCAAACATCTTCCTGCCAAAGCCCATTTCTGACAGCCACGAGAAGCAGCCTTGTGTATTTCCCTCCATAAAAATCCACAAAATCAGTTCAAGCAAGAACAAAAAGAATATATACATTTCCTTTCCTACCTTAATTTGAAATATCAGATTTTGATTTCCTCCACAGAACAGCACAGGTGAAAGCATGAAAGCTTGAAGCTTCCTCCTTTGCTTTGAGTTTCTAGACAGCCTCAACCCTTTAATGTATTTTTCATTGTTAAGCAATATTTAATGTTTCATTATGGCCCAAATTCAGTGGGCATGGCATGTCTTGATACTGCAGTGATATTATCTAGGTTGATGAAATGTATTTGAATGTATAAAAGAACATCATAATGCCCTAAGCTTTAGCCTGTGTGCCAGTATGTTACCCCTAATATGCAACTCATATTCATAAGAGACATCCTTTCTTTTTCTGCTCCTGCAAAACATTAATATTTTACAGAGGCAAGCAATGCACAATGTCAATGCCAAAAGTTTCAGATTATGCACAGGAAGAATATAATAACTAAACACTTAGAGAGAGTTCTTTTTATCTTCAAAGTACATTAGCTCAATGAATAAATCTGACTTAACCTAAGAATCTTGCAAAGGAGACTTAAAAGACTGACATATTTTAGGTTTCTGAAAGCTTTAATGTTTTTAGAGGGCTATAGCCAACATTACGGATGAAACTCGAAAAATTAGAATATTGTGCAAAAGTTCATTTATTTCAGTAATGCAACTTAAAAGGTGAAATGTAATATATGAGAGAGACTCATTACATGCAAGGCAAGATAGTTCAGTACGTGATTTGTCATAATAGTGGTGATTATAGATGATTATACCCCAATACACAATCTCAGAAAATTAGAATATTACATGCAATCAATAAAACAAGGATTGTACACAGAACAATATTGGACCACTGAAAAATATTGCGCGGCCGGTGACTTACCCCCCAGCCCGGATTTGCCGCAGGGCCAGGGAGACATGGCCCTCAGTGCAGCCGCCATTATGGAAGGCTGGGATCTCGCGAGATTTCACGAAATCCCCGCCATTTTTTGGTGTCATTGGCCCAGGCCGATGACGTCATCGGGGACGGGGCCTACCAGCCCTATAAAAGAGGCTGAGCAGGCTTGGGGCCTCCTTTTCGCCCCGACGACGAGCAAGAGAACACCCACCCGCCCTCCCTATCTTTCAGTGTGCCACTGGGGGTCGCCCTTTGGGGTCCGAATAGGACTTTTGGGCGGTCTTGGTAGTTTCTGCGACCGTTTTTTCACCTGTTCCACACTGCGATGACGGATGGATGGTTAGGGGGTGCTTCGCTCCCCAATTAGTCTAAATTGGCTTACCTTTGGTCATTTGGGTAGGCAGGTTAGGGGCGGAAATTGGGTCGTGTTTAGCAACTGCGTGTTCTCCGTTGGGCATTTTTGGGGATGATTGACAGGTTCTCTCCAAGGGTCATGGTGTCCTTGGGTCCCGCCCATTTCTATCCCCTTGTAGGGGTTAGATGGCGAGATCTCCCACATGCAGGTTCATGGCTGGGATCCAGGTGAGGGCGGGGCCCTTCACCTGGATCAGCATGGAGCTACGCCCATAGTTGCCCCGGAAGTTTTTCTGATGTCATTTCCGCCCCGGAAGTAATTGTTTGACCCTGCAGGTCCTTGTTGGTTTTAGTTAAATTATGCTAATTTGATGAATAAATTATGCAAATTTAATTAATAAAATGACCCAATTTTAAATCCAGCTCTCTGTGTCCGTGTCGTTACTCTGCCTCTGCTGCAAAAGCATGCATATGTACTTAGTACTTGGTTTGGGCCCATTTTGTAGCAATTACTGCCTCAATGTGGCATGGCATGGAAGCTAGAATAGAATGGAATAGAATAGAATTCTTTATTGGCCAAGTGTGATTGAACACACAAGGAATTTGTCTTTTCTGCATATGCCCCCAATGTACATAAATATATATATACATTTGTCAAGAATCATGAAGTACAACAGTTAATGATTGTCATAGGGTTCAAATAAGCAATCAGGAAACAATTGATATTAATAAATCATAAGGATACTAGCAACATTACAGTCATACAGTCTTATGGATGATAGGAATAATAAAAAGAACTACTACTAGTAGTAATGCAGCCTTAGTGAATAGTTTGACAATGGTGAGGGAATTATTTGTTTAGCAGAGTGATGGCATTCAGGAAAAAGCTATTTTTGTGTCTAGTAGTCTTGATGTACAGTACTCTATAATGACGTTTTGAGGGTAGGAATTGAAACAATTTATGTCCAAGATACAGACATAATTTTCACAGCCCTCTTTTTGACTTGTGCAGTATACAGCTCAATGAAAGGCAGGTTAGCAGTAATTGGGTTTTTTGCAGTTATCAGCCTGTGGCACTGCTGAAGTGTTATGTAAGACAAGGATGCTTCAATAGCGGCTTTCAGCATTGTTCAGTCTCATGTCTCTCATCTTTCTCTTGCCAATGCCCCATAGATTCTCTATGGGGTTCAGGTGAGGTGAGTTTGCTGGCCAATCAAGCACAGTAATACCACAGTCACTGAACCAGGTTTTTGTGCTTTTGGTAGTGTGGGCAGGTGACAAGTCCTGCTGAAAAAAGACAGTCTGCATCCCCATAAAGCTCGTCTGTGGAAGGACGCATGAAGTGCTGCAAACTCTGCTGGTAGCTGGCTGTGTTCACCCTGGACTTAATGAAGCACAGTAGACCAACATCAGCAGATGACATAGTTCCCCAAATCAACACAGACTTTGGAAACTTCACACTGCACATCAAGCGTCTTGCAGTGTGTGCCTGCCCATTCCTCCTCCATACTCTGGGTCCTTGGTTTCCAAATGAGATGCAAAACTTTCCACAAAACTTTCGGGAGCCATGTCATCCACTGGTGTTGGTCCACTGTACTATGAATTCTTTGAGAATTGGGCAAGTTCTAAAAACAGGCATGATAGGGATTCTTTTCATTGTTGTATGGTACAATGCTTTGGCCACCAAATTAGGAGAGAGGACTCATTGGAGACGACCCTGATGCTGGGAAAGATTGAAGGAAAAAGGAGAAGGGGATGGCAGAGGATAAGATAGTTAGATAGCATCATTGATGCAATGAACATGAATGTCGGCAAACATTTTATACCAGCTGCCCAAAGTACTTATCAGTGATAAGGCAGTTTGTAGAGTTGAAAAATAAAGTACCAAACAAAATTAAGGTGGGGTTACTTTGAACTTCCTTCTCACACTTCCCTCTCTCTCAAGATCAAGGATTTTCAAAAGATTCTTTTTCAGGGTTCACTTATTACCTCCCATTCCCAAGGCCAATCCTATATTTTTTCACAACAGTGGGGATGCTAAAACAAATAGAGGCGCTCTGTTTCCCCCCTCTCTTTCTCTCTCTCCCTCCCTCCTCCCTCTCCCCCTCTCTCCCTCTCTTTCTCCCACTTCCTCTCCCTCCCTCTCTATATCCCCTCTCTCTCCAGTGTGTGAACACCAACTTCATATACAGTACAGTATTTGGATCCCGCTTCTAAAGCATTGCATTATTAAAAATGTAATGACTAAGGCAGCTATGTGAACAGGTGGTATGATCATTTAGAATTGCATTTTTCACTAAAAATATTAAGTACAGCTTCTGCTTTTTAAAATTTCACATTTGATTTTATTGCTTTAAAACACAACAAATATAGAACATACTTTACAGAGTTAGAAAAGTAGAAAAAGGTAATGAAACTAAAAAAATGGTAACCAATAAAGTTGATTTGAAACCATTAAAAAGAAACCCCGCACAGAATCATATTGCTCAAACTTTTCCTCAAATCAACTGTGAGCTACTTCAAAAAAGTGATATTTGTCTTCAGTCCAAATGTTTATCTCTAGTGTACTAATCTAGCCATCTCCAATCTTTGCAGCTTGGTGACCCTTGGTGCCATGCGAGTGGCGAGCTGGCACACATGTGCATGTGCACCCAGCTCAACTTGTGCAAGCTGAGCTGCGTGCACATGTGCATGCACGCCAGCCTGCTTCTCATGCAAATTGCTCTCCATACACATGCCCACCGACCTGCTGTTTGCACAGCCTATTTCCAAATAGGCCATGGCTTATTTGGAATTAGGCCATGTTCCAAATCGGCCATAGGGAGTTGGGGACCCCTGTATTGGTGTATTTCCAGAAATGGTTTATAATATTTTTTGCAACAATCCGGGTGCTAAAAGTCTAAAATTCCTCATAAATAGATGAATATCAATTTGCCTTGGACGGGAAATGAACACTCGGACACCAAGCTGGGTAAAATGGGTCACTTTATTAAATATTAACAGAAAGACCTGCAGGGGTCGCTAAATGGGGCGGAGTTTCCTGAACACAACATACTTGGGCAACTCAAATGGGCGTTACTCCATGCCTGGTCAGGGTGAGGCATGCTCCGCCCACTCCCGACCAGTAAGCCACGCCCAGCATGTGGGAGGGCTCGCCTTGCATGACCCGGAACCGGAAATGACGTAGGTGAGCCCCAAGGGCACCCCCTTTACACCTCTCTGTCCGTGGAGGAAGCATGAGTTGTGCAATGGGGGTGCCAATCATCTTACAAAAGATGCCCAAAGGAGAACACACAGTTGCTACTGATACCCTTTCCGCCCCGTTTCTGCCACAGCAGGGGGTCAGATCTCTATCTTGGCCCCCTGCTCCCCGCCTAAGCCTGCCCCAGCTCACGCAGGCACCACTGCAGGTCTGTGTAAAAATTGCCACTCCTGACATCTTCCTAAATTGACCCAGTGACAGCTAGGGGGGGTTTAAAAACACATGCCCGTGTGTCAGATCACTTTGCCTCCCCCTGCCATGTTAACCCATAACCTGGTCCCGTCAACAGCTGTTGGTGTGACGGCGACTCCGCATCCCCTCCATGTGGGGGTATCAGAACCATACACCAGAACCACACACCACGGCCGTAGGCCCCGTACGACCGGTGGTTCACCATGACATGACATCACTGTGCCAAGTCCTTCACCGACACCAGGTCGTTGCCACCCGTGTGCAAGACCAACAATCTGTTCCATATGCTCTGCAAGCCCCGGGGGACTGCCACGACTTGACGCCACTGGGCCAAGTCCTTCACCGACACCAGGTCGTTGCCACCCGTGTGCAAGACCAACAATCTGTTCCATATGCTCTGCAAGCCCCGGGGGACTGCCACGACTTGACGCCACTGGGCCAAGTCCTTCACCACCACCAGGTCGTTGCCACCCGTGTGCAACACCAACAATCTGGGTCCGGCCCATCACTGCTCCCGACTTTTCACAACGGAAAAGACCCGTCTCAAACGAAGACCTCCGAGCTCAAGCCTTTCCGCTGAAGCCCCAGCGACTCAGCAACCTCCACATTCCTGAAGATAATGTTGCAGCTCAATGTTCAGCCACCAAGCCACGCTGTGGCTGCCGTTCACTACTGTGGGCAACGGAAGGGCAGCTCCTTCGCACTTCGCACGTAACAAAGTGGAGCAGGGCCAGGACCTAGAGAAACGATAAGGATACAAAGACAGTGTTAGCCACCCGATCCCAAGAGTGCTTGTACTCAGGTGCTCTGAATCTACTTTATGAAAGCCACTGACTTCCATCTGCCACCGGATTCATTACTTTGCTGAGAACTTGTTGAAACCTGCATTCAGTATTGTTGAGGGAATACCGCCCGATATCTTGCCGATCCTCCTGTAACGGCCCCTAACTGTTATTTTAAAAGGCACCCTTCCCTGGCTTCATCGCTTTACTTGCACTAAGTCCATCATACCCCGGCATATATCCTTGTTTGATATACCAGGCCAGTGATCAATCCACCATCTGTGTTATTGGTCAGCCACCATGTGTAACCAACGCGGCTGCCGCAGCCGCTATTTAACATCAGTTTGCTGGCCCAGGGAACCTTGCATGATCCACTACTATGCGATCATGACAGCACCTTGCAGACCTACCATGTCCCAAAGGCCATTTTTATGGCTGTTGTGTGAAACAGACTCACCCGTTGGGTGAGGATCTGGGTCTCATCCAATGCCCGCTGCCCCTGAAACTGGGCAATGTATAGCGGCTTACTAATTTCTCCCCAATCTGAGTCCTTTTCCTTGGACCATCTCTTGATCATTCCCCCTATCCTCAAATAGTTTGACACCAAGGTCTTTTGTTAGGGGAGCTAAGCCCCACCTGTTGCCCCTACATGATGGCATGTAACCATGTGGTCCAACCTGCACTCCTTTGCTTGAGCGATGGCGCCGTTCACCAATTCTGGGTACCCTGCGCCCCAGCCTATGCCATGTGGCTGCCAACCGCCTGCCCATGCACACATACTCCCTGTTAATGGACTGGGCCTCCTGTTGCTGTCTCACTTCCCTCCACCGGTGGGCCAGCTGTACACCATAGTCGCAGACCCATGTTCCTGTATTCCTCTCAGGCAATCATAATACTCTTCTTCCAGCATTAAAATGCCAGGGAGATTAGCCAATATGCTCTGTGGCCCTGCCTGCTCGCCCAGGGAGTAGAATAATTGCAAGAAATTTCTGAAGATAAGCAAAGGCCCATGCCAATGCTTTCTTTACCGTTAGCGCATGGATTAGCTGTACCAACATGACTTAATCAATATAACCATAATATCAATGGTACCATGCTGACACCACGACTTCAATATTGTTTATGATAATAACATTTTCTAAATTATCATTCACTAAAACAATTAATATAATGCTTAATAACTCATATTAAGCTAAAATCAACTCAAGTGTGAATTTGATTCAGATGACCTTGATGCTTAGCATTCTTGCAAGCCCCCCATTCCAGTAAGTGACTACACCATTTCCTTTGAACAAACTAAAGGGGCTGAGATAACTGACTAATTTATTTATTTGTTTATTCGCTTTTCATGCCGCCCTTCTCCTTAGACTCATGGCGGCTCGCCACATGTCAGCAATAGCACTTTTCAAACAGAGCCAGGCTATTGCCCCCACGATCCAGTTCCTCATTGTCTTACTCCTGAAGGGGATTAACCAGAAATTAGGAGATTTCCAACTTTCGGCATGGTAATGACATGGGGATCTGCAGGTTGTAGTTATGGTATTAATGGTATCTTTCAGTTTTGTTGGTACAGAAAAAGGCCTGCTACCAACTGCACCCGTACTGTTATAGCCTTCAGTACAATAACTTTACATTTGGCAATGTGGCAAAATTCAGAATAATAGTAGCACCATTCATGGAGACATAATGACTTCCATGCGCAACTGCTCCAGGATCCAGCACATCATGAAAATAATAATAATAATAATAATAATAATAATAATAATAATAATAGTAATAGTAATAATAATAATAATAAAATACCCAGTTGCAAGCACATAAAAACCTTGTTACCAAGTAATTCCTTGGTGCAGTACATCCCTAGTTAAGTATGGCCATAAAATTAACAAAGATAATTCCTCAGGGAAAAAAAGGGGGGGGGGCATATTTGACCAGGAGGATTGCCATTAAGCCACTTGAAAGTGAAGAGGAAAACATACCAAAGTAAACCTCCGGCCTGATAACATGTATGTATTCTCAACAAAAGCTTTAATAAGCAAATTTTACTATGTAAGGTGTAGAACATAGCTCACTGGGTTCCACCTGCCATAACAGTTTATATTAACACTGTCAACCCTTATTAAAGCGTGAGAGCAATTATTTATTATTTGTTTTAAATTGAGGGTAAGGGAGCAGCATGAGGCTATATTTACTTACTGCCCAATAACCTAATTGCCATTTTCAATGTGGTAAAGAAACATATGCCAGACCTGTCTGCCAAACAGCTTCTTAGGTCCCTATTCCACAGTGCTTCAAAGAAAGGCCAAGATATATTTCTGCACAGTGCTCTCGGTAGGAGATCCTTACATCCTTATGATGAACAAAAAGGGTCAAGGTCTATAGTAATGTTACAGTCTTTTGATCACTACAAGCCATTCTCACTGACAAAGCATTCTTTCCATAGATCCAGTTGCTCAAACACCATCTAACCTGGTTTCATGGCTACTATCCCTGATTGTTATTGTCTCTCTTGTGAGAAAAATGCCCTAGGAGGGCGCCATCATCCACTGGGTATGAAAGAACTGTTATCAAATGGTAGTGCAACCGGGCTGCTGAAAAGCATTTCCGAATATGAAATTTTAATCCCCATACCATTTCTATGTCGACCACATTGTGGCTCAATTATATATCCCATTCTAACCAATGCTCACAACCTAGTGGCTTGTTTGGCCTACCCCAATATTTAACTGGCGTACAGGAGCCTTATTTCTCCAAATTTGTGTACGCTAAAAATTGCCTTAAAGGGATGCTCACATTGCCCTGTGGAATTGGAGGGGCGGGCAGAGGGGGGGGGGGTTTGCCTCACCACCCCCGCTGTAATATCACAACACATGTGTTGTGCCCCCCAGTAAATCAGTTTAATTTCAAATTAATTCATTTTAAGCTCACTCAATTCAAATATACTAACTTGATAAATTAAACCATTTTGATAATTCATTAAGCACAATCCATTCCCATGTACTGGCTTAATAACCTAGATCATTTTTTATTTTATTTTTTAACAAATCACTTTATGTTCAATCAATTCCCATATAATCGTTTCAATAAATTAACTCATTTTAATTCATTCCTCTTAGGATCAATTCATTCAAGTATACTAGCTTAAATTAAATTAGATCATTTGATTCATTCATTTTAAGTTCAATCAATTCAACTCTATGGACTTAAATCCATTAAATTATTTTAATAATTCAATTCGAGCTCAATCAATTTCACCATACTGACATAATAAACAAATCATTTTACCAATCAGTTTATGCTAAACCCCTTCAACATACTGACTTAAATAAATTAAATCGTTTTGATTCATTCCTTCTATGCTCAAACAATTCAAGTTTATCCTCTTAAGTAAATTAAATTGCTTTTAATTGCCCATTTTTATCCTAGGTACCACAAGTATACTTAACTTAAAAAGGTAAAACGTTACAATTCCACCATAAATGAATAAATGAAAATTTAAGAATGGAATAAATGAAATTTAAGAATGTATGGAATAAAAGCAGTTTCTGCAATGTTGTAAGCTACCAAACCAAATATGTTAAGCATTTAATAGAAATGACAATCACATCAATATATTTGGTGAATTACAACACCATCATACAAATACTTTTGTATGTTTAGGGAAAAGTTAGACTTATTTAAAGTCAAAAAGTCTGTCAAACTATTTACTAAGTCTGCACTGCTATTAATCTTCTCACCGTTCACATCACCCATCTTCTTTCACAAAAGACTGTATGTAATTTTGTTGCTTGTATCCTTACAATTTATAATTACTGGTTCCTAATATGACTGAATTGATTATTTGTAACCGGACTATCATTAAGTGTTTTACTTTATGATTCTTGATGAATGTATCTTTTATGTGCACTGAGAGCATATGCACCAAGACAAATTCCTTGTGTGTCTAATCACACTTGGCCAATAAAATTCTATTCTATTCTATTTTAAACTTGCATAGATTGAAAAGTTTAACACTGCCATTTATTGATCAAACTACTCAAGCATATTAGCCTAAATAAATTAAATCCTATAAATTAATTCATTTTAAGCACAACAACTAAATTGAAATAATTTACATCACTTTGAACCAAATAGCGTGCCAATTAAATGCACAGGTTAAAACTCAAACTGTATCCTTCCTGTCGGGGTCTAAAAGACCCCAGCACCCCGGAGACTGTTCACGAAAAGCCACTTTACCAACTATTCTTCCCTGGGCTGGCCTTACCGCCTCCTGCGCTCACCGGAGCATGGCCCGCCAGGATCGTTCAGCTGTATCAAACCTTAGGATAATATTTTGGTCCTTTTTTTTTTTTTTTTTTTGGTGCATGGAGTCCACTAATATTGATGGAGATCAATTTAATCTCTTCTCACCATGCTAAGGCAGACTTATCCCCCCTCACCTGTGAAAGCAAAGCGAGGCGCGAAGCGCCATGCTGGGAACAGGGGGGGGGGAGTGGCTCACCACGTGGCACCCCCCCCCCAGCGCCGCCCTGCACGCGGCCTGTCCGAATTCAGCGGAGAAACACAAACCACGTGGGGGAAGTGAAAAAGGCCTCCCCGTTGCTGCTACTCACTCCCCAGCGCTAGCCTTGGTAGCCCGGCACCGAGACGCTCGGCGCGTTGCCAGCCGAGCCATCGGAGCCCTTGATCACCTGCCCGGGCGGGCCCACAGGCCCCGAAACCGCGATCCCGGCAGGCAAGCCGACAAAGCCTGTTCAGGCCGCTGGCCCGCGCCAGCCATCTGACCACCTCCCCCCTTTCCCCAAGCAAGCAAACCGGGCGGGAAAAGGTGGATTTCCAAAGCTCCTGTAGGCGCCGTCTTGTGCGCTGCTGGCAATGAAGAAGGCGAGGATCCAACGGAGGAGGTGAGCTCCGTTCTGCGGCGAGCTCGGGGGGCAAGAGAAGCCGGGGGGGCAAGCAAACCCTGATAAAGGGCACACGCCCCGCCCCCTCGGCCTTCCCAGAATGCCCGAGCGGCCGCTGATTGCTCTGGGGCGTTCCCGCGCTAACGCGGGGAACGCCCCACAGCTGATGGGGAGAGCCGAGTTGCTTCCCGCCATTGGCAATTTTCGTCCAGGCGTTATTTCGCCTGGCCTCTCATTTTTATGAACATAATTCAACAGCACACATATCCTGTAAATATTAACACCCTTATTAGAACCTTATTAGCAATCTTAAGACTGTTATATTAAACTCGTAAGGCACAAGCACTCGGCCTGTGTAAATTATACATTTTAAAGTGTGTTTGCATATCTTAACATAAAAAATAGCCTTTTTGTAATATGTGATGAACTACTTGGGAAACATAAAAATATTTGTTATATTCATATTGTGATCATAAGAGAGCTATTTAACATCCACTGAGTGGTTAAAACTAGATATTAAATTATTTCCTTCCATGTCTCTTGTAAACTATTGAAATTTATCTCAATAAATTCAATTGTCTCTGTAATTGACCTATTGGTTCAGGAAAGAAAGAAAGAAAGTAAGAAAGAAAGAAAGAAAGAAAGAAAGAAGGAAGGAAGGAAAGAAAGAAAGAAAGAAAGAAAGAGTGAGAAAGGAGAGAAGAAAGGAAAGGAAAGGAAAAAGTAAAAAAGAAGAAAAAGGAAAAGAAATGATCCTAGGGCCATTATTCACACTTTTACTTGTCTTTACAGTGGAGAAGTAAAAGTTGATCCTCATCTGCCTTTCTACCTTGTTAGATTTATGGGTTCAAGCAATATTGCTGGAACCTGAGTTATTTTCTTATCAAGAACTTATTCCAGAAGCTGCTAGCACGTTGCCACTTTGCTCCTTGACCAAACTTGGACCTTGACCATGTTTCTAATTATAAGGGTTTCTAGAAAGAGAAGGATATCATTTTGTCCGGGACTAAACCAAGCTCAGAGGTCCCTGAGGAAAATTCCTCAGAGACCAGGAAGTTAAATGAAAAATAAAAACGCAACTGTGGGAAACTGCTCAAGAAACTTGATGGTATGAAAAAAAGGAAAGACAGGATATCTGAGAGAACCATGGTTGTTGTATTTCTAGAACTGGAGGCAACGGGGAGAAAGGAATCAAAGCTGAACATGGCCTAGGGGTAAAATTCAAAGTAGGACTGTAGTCATAGACATCCAATACAAATTTGGCCATTAAAAAATGACAGAATGTGTCATCATACAGCCTCTGGACATACTAGCCTCCTAATTGACTTTATTCAGAGAGGGCATCCGGGCTTCACCAAATATGGAGGTTTTCATCTGTGGAAATCATAAACCTTTCAGCCTGCCTCTGAGGGCTCTGCAATTGAACCCTGGGTTGAGAAAGTGAAAGAAAATTAGCCTCCTTACAACCTGAAACAGCTTAGAAGACCATGACCTTGGGAGGCCTTGTTCCTTTGCTGAATGAATCATCATAATAGATTTCTTCAAACATCTTTATGCCGTGCTGTATCGGATTCAAGTCAGGATTTCCTCTAGCTGCATTTGAATTTCTGTCCTTGCTATTTCTGCTCTCCCATTCAGGTATGCATTATTGGTTCACCTCTGAATCAGGTTAGGAAAGCTCTTGGACACATCTGGGTCAGCTGCCCTAGCGAGCTCTCAATCCCAGGTATTAAAGAGGACATGTTTGGAACCCTTCCAATTAGACCCAATGAATTTCTTGGGTAGATCATGCTAGCACAAATAGACAAGACAGCAATCCAACTTTAACCAGTGCGATATTCATTACAGTGGCAACCGTGAGGACCTCTTTGATCAGAATAAAGTATAGAAACATCCATCATGTGTTGGCCCTATTCCCAAATGAGCTAGATCCACAATTTTTCTGACTGCTAAGGACTTCCATTCTGCTACAAAGAAACCATCCTCAAATATATAGGGGCAGGATAGATAGAGGATTCTGTTCTATCTATCCTGGATTTCAAGATAGATAGTTGATATGAACTAATTTTATCATGGGTACCTTAGTAATGAAAATATAACTGTTTTAACTACACCTACTTTTGGTTTGCTGTACTACAGAGAAGTCCTCTAGGAAAAGTTGGACCCATGTTGGTCTGTAATCATCATCATCTCCATTTGTATTTGTATTTGTATTTATTAGATTTGTATGCTGCCCCTCTCCGAAGACTCGGGGTGGCTAACAACAATATAAAAAGACAATGTAAATAAATCTAATATTAAAACAATCTAAAAAAACCCATTTAAAGAACCACTCATACATACAAGCATACCATGTATAAATTCTATAAGCCTAGGGGGAAAGGAAATTTCAATTCCCCCATGCCTGATGACAGAGGTGGGTTTTAAGGAGCTTGCGAAAGGCAAGGAGGGTGGGGGCAACTGGTTCCAGAGGGTCAGGGCCGCCACAGAGAAGGCTCTTCTTCTGGGTCCCGCCAAATGACATTGCTTAGTTGATGGGACCCGGAGAAGGCCAACTCTGTGGGACCTAACCAGTCGCTGGGATTCGTGCAGCATTTCAATATCCCATAATTTAGTTATTATTTATTATTTGAATTTATAGGCCACCATTCTCCAATGGACTCAGGGTGGCAGGTGATCCCTTGCAAGGTGGAGTCTGGGGTAGCAGAGTGTTTTAGTGGTCGGATGCCCTTTCCCTATCGCCAATGAGGAGTTTTGTTCAGCAGATATTTTCTCGGTGTGCCCAGAGAGAGAAAGATCTGCCTCTGCCTAGGATCAAACTCACAGTCTCCTGATTGTGAGGTGAGAGTTTCAACACTCCATATTGGTTTGTAGTATTCTGCTATAATCCATTCCTTGCCAGATGTTGACAAACACCTGTTGAGGAAAGTGAGGCAATCCAGATTTGGAATTAACAAGAGACGAGGGACAAGCAAGAAAAAGAGGTTAGAAGGGAAGCTAAGCTAAAGGCAGAAAGGGCTTGATTTGTTTTGATATTCATTAAGTCTGTTTGTACTTCTTCAATGACTGTGGCACATTTTCAAACAATCTTCAAACGTTTCCCTCAGACAGGTTTCTGACACGAGCCAGGTCAGATTTCTCATCCACAATCAAATTGGGGATGATCTCTGCTTTATACTGGATTGTTCTTACATCAGAATCAAGCAAGGCCTTTCTTTCAGTAGCTAGAACTTATTTTCCAATGTCTGAGAGCAGACAAGATCAGCAAAAGAAAGAATTGAATTTTAATTGTATTTGAATAAGTATCAATAGATAAATGAATATACTTCCAGGGAGCCATAGTTGATTAGAGGTGAAACCACAGGGATTAACTCCTGTGTCCCCTAAGGGGGACACTCCAGAAAAATGGGGACAAGATGAAACAATATGCTTGGCTTGGTCAAGTGGAATATGGCAAGCTTATGCCAATCCTCTAGCATTTTTGAGGAAAAAAAGAATGACTAAAAAAAGGATCTGAAAATAAAGTGGGTAAAACATGAACAGCAGCAGCAGCATGACTATTGCCTTCAGAAAGGGGGCCAGGAGGTGATAAGTGACTGTGTATGTGAGAAAGAAAATATAAATGTTTCTGATCTTGTAGCAGCTGTTGTAAAGTTAAAAACAGAGCCATGAGATTGGAGACAATCCTGGGTGTGATATAAGCACCTGGAAAATTAAAAATAATGAGAATCAGAAAATAAATTAAAAAGTTGTTGAGAAAAGGTGTGGAAAGCTAAAATAGCAGCAGATAATTCTGAGCATTGCAGTGAAATTTGCACTGCAGTGTAAGATACTTTCCAAGTCTCATCATGAGGATCCTTACAAGCAATTGTTCCTTGCGTTCATGCTCCATCAGAGAAAAGAGTAGGAGCTTGTGGCAATGGAAAAGAAGATCATCTGCCAATTGCTGATTTTCTTCAGCTTGGGACGGAGTTTTGCCATCACCAGTGATGTTTTTAAGAGTTTTCCATGTGTTGCTGGTTCATTTGTTGAGAACTGATTCCTTAGCTTTTCAGAACGTGTTAATACATTTCTGGATGGATGGATGGAGAGATAGAGAGATAGAGAGCGAGCGAGCTGGAGAGATGGAGAGATAGAGAGACAGAGAGATAGTGAGATAGGTTAGAGAGACAGGGAGGGAGGGAAGAATAGATAGAAGGAGGGAGGGAGAAGGAGAGGGAGAGGAAGAGAGATGGAGAGAGAGATATGATATACAATGGATGGTGCGGCATGGTATGGTACTGTAACTACACTAAAGCTATATTATTATTATTATTATTATTATTATTATTATTATTATTATTATTATTATTATTTAGATTTGTATGCCAACAAATCTATTAATTAAAAATCACTAAAAACCCCTTATTAAAAAGAAAACATACACACAAACATACCATGCATAAACTGTATACACCACGCTACACACATATACACACATAAAAAGGAATCTCCCAACCTCAAGCTGATTCTCTTTCCATGTGGCTGCCCTTGAAGAATGCCTGAAAGCATTTAGTGCTACATGCAGCCATCAGGCTTCTAACCAATTGTTAATACTGGAACTATATTAAGCCCATATTCAAAACCAGTTTCTTCTTCTTTTTTTGGAAACAATTTAAGGAGGGGTGGGCAACTAAACTTCCCAAGGGGCCACATGAGAAAGTGGGACTCTTGTGGATGGCTTCTCCTGCATGGCCATCATCTATTCTACACTATGGAATGGGGTTCCTTGCCATTGCATTTAGTCTTCCAATATTAGAGTTTAGGAAAGCAGCTATGCCTTTTCTGTTTCATATAATTAATTGTTCATTTGTCTGGGATTTAAAATCATTGTTTAACTGCTTATGCTTTATTTTTTACTGTTGGCTGCCTTGAGTGCTCTTCAGGCATAAAAGCAAGATACAAAGAGAAGTGGGAGAGAAAGAGAGAGGGTAATTACCCTGTTTCCCCCCAAATAAGAGAACTCCTGATAATAAGCCCAATGGGGCTTTTGAGTGTATGGCAATAAGGCCAAGCATTTATTTCAGAGTTCAAAGAAATATAAGACAGGGTCTTATTTTCAGGGATACACAGTAACAAGAGGGTCATAACTATTGGCATATGATTAATAAAGCTATGGCCATTATTAAAACTATTTAGTGTCACTTGGTAGTTTATTTATTTATTTTAAAAGGAAATCTAATACAGCGTATCCAAATCCCCACAATGAATTTATGTTAAGGGGAAGAAAAATGCTTACTGGATTTTATTTCTGTTAGCATTCATCTAGCATGAATCAGCTGAGAGCGAAACCTCCAAACTTACTCCCAACAGGATGATTGATAAAAATCTTTTAAATCCCTATATTGGAATTTTACTGATGGTGTTATCTGCTACCATGGAGAACCAGCAACACTAAGGATCAAAAGGATAAGCATAAATAGATGTTAAGAATAGAGATACACCGAGAATGTCACACAATATTTAGAACTGACCACACAATTATAATAAACAATTGTTTAATATAAAATCTGGCACATAAGAGAGGAAAAGGATTCTCTTCATCTTTTCTTTCTTGTAGAATTATTTTGCACATTAATAAAATAAAATAAAGTAGATATGTTTTGCTCAATTTAGAATCTGATACATTTTCTATGCAAACATTGCATGCGAATTAATCCTTAGGCCAACTGGAACAGATTTTGTAAAATATGGAACTGCAGTTATGAAAAAAGAAACTAAGGCAAGTATCCCAGGAGAGTGATCTCCTAAACTTGACCTAAAGATAAACTTTTTAAAGTACTATGCAAGTGTGCAGTGCTTCTCTGAGCAAACCGGCAACCCACTTGTGACACACACACACACACCAGACAAAAAAAAAGCAATAACAAAAAGTAATAAATTATTGAGTTTATTACTTAATAAATAAGCAACAAAAGTTTACATAATTGTAAATATTTTTCAAGATGATTATCCAAGGCAACTCAAGGTTATATGAGGCCTGGATATTTCAGACAGAGCTTTTGGATGTCTTCACAACCTCTGAAAAAAGTGGCAAATGCCCATTTCCACACAATTTTCAGAGGCTCCAGAGGCTGCACAAGACCAGGGTCCTCTCATGTGATTTCCAGAAGGCCCAAAGGCCTGGTATATTAACTGTGCTGCACATGTTGCAGGTTTGCAATCACCAACCTAGAACATATATTGACAGATGAGCAAGTGGACTTTAGGAGTGGATATTCTAGTTATGGACATGTCCTTACACTTTAACACCTGGCTGAAAAATACACATCTAAAGCAGACTCTGAATTATGTACCGCATTTATTGATTTTAAGTCCACATTCAATCTAGTTCCCAGAGAAAGGCTATGGACTAAGCATATGATTATGGCCACTGATAGACAGTTGCTTACATATAATCTTTATAAGAATTCCAGAATCAAAGTTTGATTCGAGATCACAACACTCATGAGATTCCAGCTCAAAGAAAAGGAGGGGCAGGTATTTTAACTCCCCTATTGTTTCATCTGTCCATAAATCTATTCATGGTCAAAATAAATCAATTATAGCCTCACTCCCCAAAACTAGCAAATAAACTTATTGCAACATTTTTGTATGCAGATAACATAATACTTATATCTTAAAAACATTAATTGGACTTAAATAAGCTTTGAATTCTCTGCTCTGAGGAAGCACTTGCAATCAACTATAGCAAAACTCCTAATCTTTATAAAAAGACCTAAAACTGCATGCCTGGAGGATAAATGACCAGAGAATTGAACGAGTGAAATATTTTAAATATTTGGGCATAGTTTCTACCATTCCATCAAGTGCAATACAAATCAAAATTATGTTATTCAAGCAGCACTGTAGTTATGTTCATGCTATACAGGTTGTAATACTGCCTCTAAAACTAGATAGATTTTGATTATCTAACCGATGAACCCATCATCATGGTTGGTTTTTATTGGATTTTAATGAGTTTTTGTTGTAATTCTGGACAGTGACTGTAATTTTTTTAAAATGCTAATTCTTACAAGACAAGACTTACAAAAGATTTTCTTTTGTTCTAAAACAAACAATCTTCCTATTCATAATTACACACATATATAGAAGTATACATGTTTACATACATACATGTACAGTGATCCCCCGTTTATTGCGTCCCCAACCATTGCGAACAGGGTACTTCGCTATTTTTCAACCCGGAAGTCAAAAATACCATCTACGCATGCGTGCCGGGCACGCATGCGTAGATGGCAGCGGCTTCCCTGGGTCTTCCCCCTCTTGCTGGCGTCAGCGAGGAGTTTCCCCACCGCCCACGCAAACTCCTCGCTGCCGCTCGCCCGCCCTTCGCCTGCCCACGCCGTTCGCTCCCCCCTCTTGCTGTCGGGAGGGCGAGAAGCCCTCCCCAGCACCCGCTCGCCCGCCCTTCGCCCTGGCGGAGAAATTCCAGCCCCCACCTGGTCCCGCCCGATCCTCCTCCCTGAGGCAGCTCGCCCTCCCATGGCCGCTTCCTCCACCCTCTATTGCAAGCCCTCGCCACCGCAGCCAACGCGCGCTGCGATCTTCAAGCCCGGCTCCTTTCGGCCCAGCATCCCGGGCCAAGCAGCTGCCTTCCGTGACTGAGCCTGGCTGGCCCGGAAGATCGTAGAGCGCGTTGGCTGCACCGGCGGCGACATTGCTGCCGGCTTGGCTTCGCTCGCCGCTGCAGCCAACGCGCGCTACGATCTTCCGGGCCAGCCAGGCTCAGTCACGGAAGGCAGCTGCTTGGCCCGGGATGCTGGGCCGAAAGGAGCCGGGCTTGAAGATCGCAGCGCGCGTTGGCTGCGGTGGCGAGGGCTTGCAATAGAGGGTGGAGGAAGCGGCCATGGGAGGGCGAGCTGCCTCAGGGAGGAGGATCGGGCGGGACCAGGTGGGGGCCAGATCGTAGCGCGCCGGACGGGGGTCTCCCGGGCTGCCCGATGCGACGGCCGCCCAGAGCGCTTGGCCAAGGGGGCTCCGCTCCTTCCTCTGCCAAACAGCTTCCCCCTTTGCATCCCGGGCCAAGCGGGGTCGCCCGGTAGTTTCCGCGCAATTAGCTCCAGCCGATTAGGCTAACGAGGGGGACGCGCACAGACACGCACCGCGCAGGCAGGTAGCGAAGGAAGGAAGCGAGCGAGCCGGGGGCAGCCCAGCCGGAGCTCCACTTCAGGTGCCGGCGGAAAAGCCCGGCAGCCAAGCCGGCGTCTTGCGATCGCCGCCTGCCCGCTTCGCCCGGCTCCTGCGGGTCACTTCGGGGGCTCTTCCTCCCTCGAGGCGCAAATAAAAAACCCCCAGCCCTGGAAGTTCGCCGCGTCTGTCAACGCTTCTCTTCCCCTTCCAAGCGCCCGATCGCAGCCTGGCAAAGCCGGTGCAGACGGGGATAAAAAACACCCCCCCTAAAAAAGCCCGGGGCGCCACGCGCAACCACCTGCCTGCGTTCGCGGGGGGAAGATCCCCGCTCGCCGCCAAGGATGCCGAGGCCGCCCGGGAGAGGTCAAAGCAAGCCGGGCCCGGCGGGCGCCCTGGAGCCGCCGGCAAACAAAGGAATAAAAAAGGAGGAAGCCGAGCGCGGGGAAGAAGCGAAAGCGCCAATTTGCACAACTCGCAAAAGCGCGTGGAAAGATCACAAACACACACACACAAAAGCCGCGCGGGATCTGCACGCGGGGCTGGGAGGGAAAAAAGCGCCTCTTTGCAAAGCAGCAGCCGCCCGATCCGGGGCGCGGGACCCCAGGCTCAGTGACGGAAGGCAGCCGCTTGGGCCGAGAGGAGCCGGCCTTGATCCGCCAACGCGCGCTACGATCTTCCGGGCCAGCCAGGCTCAGCGGATCAAGGCCGGCTCCTCTCGGCCCAAGCGGCTGCCTTGATCCGCTGAGCCTGGCTCGCCCGGAAGATCGTAGCGCACGTTGGAGACAGGCTTTGAGTTTTGGCTGCGGGGCGAGGGAGTTAGGAAAGTCCTACTTCTCCCCCCGCAGCCAAAACTCAAAGCCTGTCTCCTGCTGCCCAGTTTAGCCAGGACACGAGCGGCGAAATGACTTGGAGGAATGTGAAGCTGAAACCGGCCGGTTTCATCTTCACATTCCTCCAAGTCATTTCGCCGCTCGTGTCCTGGCTAAACCGGGCAGCAGGAGACAGGCGGTGGGCTGGGAGCCGCAGGCGAAAGGAGCTCGGGCATTGTTCTCCGGACCCCGCCCGCAGCCTGGAGAGGGAAAGGGCCGCCGCGGGGCTGAGCGGGCGGGGTCCGGAGAACAATGCCTGGCGCCGCGCTCCGATGCCCGAGCTCCTTTCGCCTGCGGCTCCCAGCAGCACTTTGAATCCAGCAGCTTCTGCTGGATATGGGCGGTGGGTGGGACGAGCAACGCGGAAGCCAGGGGCTGTGGCAGCTCGCCCCCCCATCGCCCGTATCCAGCAGAAGCGGCGGGATTCAAAGGGATTCAAGGCTAACTTCTGCGCTTGGCTTGAGGACTCAGCTCGGAAGCTGCACGGGTGTTTTAAAAGGTCTCCGCCGGCATGGGGGGCTTCCTACCACCTCCCGAACCCCCAACTCGGGTTTGGGGGGGTGCTAAGAAGCCCCCCATGCCGGCGGAGACCTTTTAAAACACCCGTGCAGCTTCCGAGCTGAGTCCTCAATCTTCGGCTCCTCGCTAGCGCTGCGGAAGTAAAAATACCATCTGCACATGCGCAGATGGTGTTTGTACTTCCGCAGCGCTACTTCGCGATAACCCGCTCGTTGCGGGGGTTCCTGGAACGGAACCCTCGCAACGAGCGGGGGATCACTGTACATACACACAAACAAAATTACTGGAAAATTCCATTCGTCTATTATAGATCAAGAAAAAAAGAAGACCCCTCCCTTTTGCTTTTAAATTGCATCATTTGCAATCTAAACATGTGTGTGTGTGTGTGTGTGTATGTAATATATTTTTGCTGATAATGAAAATGAAGGGAGACTAGAATAGATCTATTTCAAGCTATTTTGCTCTCATCAGCTAGCCATATCCTTGCCGGGATTTGACCCTGAGCAATCTGCCTGTAAGGCAGTAGCTTTAATCTCTAGGCCACAGATTCTCCTCCTGTCTCAGCTTGTACCAGGGAATAGTTATATGTTTTTTTTTTCTTTCTGTCGAAATCCCCTAATCTCCCCAAATATGGGAGGGAGCATACTGCTTCCTTTTTGCCACTCGGCCCCTCCAAGGGCCATTCTCTTATATATATTTAAGAGATCATGAGGGGAGAAATAAAATCAACTCCTAAAACTCCTTTAAAAAACCTCCTTTAAAATGTGGATTTCTAAATATTCACTAATGTGCTCAAATAATTTCATACAGCAATATTCATCTTCTAGATTTTTCTTTGTTGTCTATCAGATCCAGCTAGCTTTGATGGGTAATTAAAGTATCTAAGATAATGGATGATGGAGGTATTGGGTAACAAGGGGAGACCCAGATTCCAAACTTAAGGCCTTAAGCCTTAAAAGCTCGGCGGATTATCTTGAGCCATTTCTTCTTTCTCAGCCAAACCATTTTACAGGGATATTGTTCTGCTGTAAAGTAGAAGGAAGAAGCAGCGATGAATATGCCATCTTCAGCTCCTACGTGAGAACTGGACTAGACTATAAATCAAATCAATGAGTCATATAACACTATAAATACCAGGATGAAAAGTTCTTATAATGACCAACTAGAAGGTCAGCAAAAAATGAAGTGGTTTCCCAACAGAGTTAATTAGTCAAGTCTTCTATGGTAGATATTGCAATGAATAGCCACTGCTTGGGGCCTTAACAAAGGGTGGAGCCCACTGGAATTTGTCTCTGGGCTAATCCAATCGAATGGTTCTGCTTCTCTTCTTGATTTCTTCTGCTTCTTGTTCAGCATTGGCAGAATACATCTGTACAAAATGCAAGAATAAGATGGAAAGTCACCTGTGTGAAAGAGATTGCTATAAATAAGTCATGATTTAACTCTTAGTGCCCCAAACCAGGCAGAATGAATAAAAAGACTTGTATTTTGGACAGTTTGAGGAGTATGGTTAGTCCTCGACTTATGACTGCAATTGAGCCCCGACATTTCTGTTGCTAAACAAGACTGTTGCTACGTGAATTTTGCCCCATTTTACAACTGTTTCTTGCCACAGTTGTTAAGTGAATAACTGAAGTTGTTAAGTTAGTAACCCGTTTGGTAAGTGAATATGTCTTCTCTGTTGACTTTGCTTGTCAGAGGGTCACAAAATGTGATTATGTGACCCCCAAAACAGTGTAACTGTTATAAAGATGAACTGGCTACCTAGTGTCTGAATTTTGATAGAATGGAATGGAACGGAACGGAACAGAACAGAATTCTTTATTGGCCAAGTATGATTGGACATGCAATGAATTTG
Source organism: Erythrolamprus reginae (assembly GCF_031021105.1). Taxonomy (NCBI): domain Eukaryota; kingdom Metazoa; phylum Chordata; class Lepidosauria; order Squamata; family Dipsadidae; genus Erythrolamprus; species Erythrolamprus reginae. The sequence goes on along the minus strand of NC_091951.1, from coordinate 174,930,107 downwards.
TCTTTGGTGTATATGCTCTCAGTGTACATAAAAGAAAATATACATTTGTCAAGAATCATGAAGTACTGTATAATACGTAATGATCATGTGACTATGAAGATGCTGCAACAGTTGTGTGATAAATGATCATGAATCACTTTTTTCTGTGCTGCTGTAAATTGGAACAGTCACTAAAGGAACTATTGTAAGTTGAGGCCTACCTGTAGTCTACAAAATCTCAGAATCCAGCAGCTGCATTTCCAACAGAGTTAGAAATAGGGGCTTCCTCAGCCAAGGACAATGGGTCTAAAATGGTGGATAGAGTGAGGGGATGAAGCCTCATACCTTTTTATATTAATATAGGCCAAGTTCAATGACTGCTGTATTTAATGACTATGAACAGTTATAACAGTGATGAAAAAGTAACTTTACAACTATTCCTCACATTCAGCGACGGTAAGCTGAAGTAAGATTGGAAACACAGTTGTGGTTTCAATTAGTGAACGCTTTACTTAACAGCCAAGTTGCCAGTCCCATTTGTGGTCACTAAATGTGGAGTGTTCATGCAATGTGTATGAGGTAATATGTAGGGTTTCATCGCGTACTTGTATCTGCCACTTTAAAACCAGTGACAGCAACTACAGATGCCCCTTGTTATAAACTTTTCCCATTAATTTAGGAGAAATTGTTTTTTTCCCCAATTGGAAAAAATCAAGAGATCTTTGATGATTTTCTATCTTCTGCCTTAGTACACCTAGCGTTTCCCTTTTATTTTGTCAGCTGAAAGAGTACAAGTCTGTCCTAAGCAACAGAGGGAAGCTGATAAGCCTCTTCTGTGAAATATGTGCGGGTATGTTGCGATTGATTGTGTTCTTTATGGAAGTCAACTGCCATTTGTTCCTTCAGGAGATGAAGGAACAGCCCCTTAGTCAGTCAGGTAACCAAGAGACAACCCACAGGTTCTAGCAATTACAGAAAGCTGAAATAACCCACTTTGCAAAAGATCCTCACTATCCCCACCATTTCCTGATGCACAGTAAACAGATCATTATCTATCAAATCTTTCCTTAGTAGCAAAGGAATGATTTCGGCACAAAGGGAAATTCATTATTGCCTTTTGAGATGCTAGAGAATAGTGCCCATCCTTTTGTTTAAGCTTCTCTCCACAACGATGAAGAATAAAAAGTTGATATCTTTTTTTTAAAAAAGAAGGGAAGTTTTTCTAAGGGACTGAAGATCCTATAGATCAGTGGTTCTCAACCTAAGGGCCGGGACCCCTTTGGGGGTCGAACAACCATTTCACAGGGGTCGCCTATGGTATTAGGAACTAAAGCTTGTATTCTGGTGCCTTGGAACATATTTTTACAATCTGACCAATCAGGCATTTACAGTGGAGGTATCCCTCCGATTTTACTGCCAATCAGTAGAACTGACACTAGACTTATGGTTGGATGTCACCACAACATGAGGAATTATATCAAGGGGGCATGGCATTAGAAAGGTTGAGAACCACTGCTGAGGATAGTGACCAATTATCCAGGTTTTTTTCCACCCGCCTTCATTCAAGGAAAATGTCTATTAGCCACTCATTATGCCTTTACAAGTGCTTTACAGGGGCCGCCATCGATGGAAATATTCAGATGACCAATAAATAATAGCAAAGAGATATATAAATATAGAGATAAAAATATACTGCTGACATCTAATGGCTGCCTGACATTCTGCAGTAACTCAAGTATATAAAATAGACCAGGTATCAACAGAATGGGGGAAAATAGTAATAGAAGTGGCACCAGATGATCAAATTGTCTTTCATTCATCAAGTTCAGGAGTCCCTCGGGGTGCCAGAATGGAAGATAGAAATTCTCCACTTCTTGACAGATTGTTCATTCATTAAGTCTGCCCACTTAATGAGAACAGGATTTAAAAGAGCAAAGAAATGTAAAAATTCCTTTATCTGTTTAACTTCTTTCCCCAAGTGCTTCCCATTTCTGTTCCTCTTAAAGTTTTTGATAGGCCTTGGTTCTTTCTTCTCCTTTTTACTGGTTAAGATAGCCAAGGGGTCAATGGGCAATCCTCCAAAAAGTTACAAGCTCTTTAAAGGGGAGCAGGAAAATCTCTGAAATACCTTGATCTAGAAGGAACATTGGGTCCAGCCAGAAAGCCATATTCAAGTGCTTTCTTCTAACTGTGAACCAGTAGTAAAATATGCTGATGGCCGATCCCTACTCTGCCAGACTGGGGACTGGTGTTATTTCTTTTTCCTTTTTTCATATGTAACAAGTTAAAGTGGTGCAGTGGTTAGGGTGGGGTATTACAAGCTAATTTTGCTGATTACCGGCTGCCAGCAGTTTGGCAGTTCACATTTCAGTAGGATCAAGGTTGACTCAGCCTTCCATCCTTCCAAGGTCAGTAAAATGAGGACCCAGATTGTTGGGGGCAATATGCTTACTCTCTTTAAACTACTTAGAGAGGGCTGTAAGCAGGAGTGAGCTGCTGCCCAGATGGGGGGGGGGAAACACAGTGGAGTAGTGAAAATGGAGCTCCACCACAGAGCACCCAATTTGCACTGAAAAATGTTGAAAGAAAATGCAGGGTGTCCTGCATAAACCATGCCCACAGTGTGGTAGTAAAAAATTTGGTAGCCCTTCATTGGCTGTAAAGTACTGTGGACCGCAGAATGCAGCTGCGAGAGCAATCATGGGCTTTCCCAAATATGCCCATGTTACACCAACACTCCGCAGTCTGCATTGGTTGCCGATCAGTTTCCAGTCACAATTCAAAGTGTTGGTTATGACCTATAAAGCCCTTCATGGCACCGGACCAGATTATCTCACGGACCGCCTTCTGCTGCACGAATCCCAGCGACCAGTTAGGTCCCACAGAGTGGGTCTTCTCTGGGTCCCGTCAACTAAACAATGCCGCTTGGCGGGACCCAGGGGAAGAGCCTTCTCTGTGGCGGCCCCAGCTCTCTGGATCCAACTCCCCCCAGAAATTAGAATTGCCCCCACCCTCCTTGCCTTTCGTAAGCTACTTAAAACCCACCTCTGCCGCCAGGCATGGGGGAATTGAGATACTCTTTCCCCCTAGGCCTTTACAATTTTATGCATGGTACGTCTGTCTGTATGTATGTTTGGTTTTTATAATAATGGGTTTTTAATCGTTTTTAGTATTGGATTATTATTGTACGCTGTCTTATTATTGCTGTTAGCCACCCAAAGTCTCTGGAGAGAGGTGGCATACAAATCCAATAAATAAATAAATAAATAAATAAATAAATAATAAATGTAAGTCTAAATGCTATTTCTATTGCTATCATGGATTCTCCTGCCTTCCCCCCAACACACCCTTTTACCAAGTACCACTTGCAAATGGGGAATACAGCCACCATTTTTCTCACAGTGAGACAAGGATAAGAAAGTGAAAAGAGATGCTTAGAACAACTGACTCCACTTCCTGTCAAGTAGGCCAACTCACAATTTGCAGGTGCAGAGGAGTTCTAGGCCAGTTACCTGTCAATCAGGATGAAAACGGACAAGCAGCTCTTCTAAAAAAGTGCTTAACACACAGTTGAACATAGTTTTACTGACAGTTATAGATGTGAAAAGGGAACGTGGATGAAGCAGGAAGTAATTTCAATAATGCATGAACTTGCTGCTTAGCAAATGTGGTCACAGCACAGTGAAGCTGACAGCAACCAATGAAGTAACATTGGGGTTACTCACAGAGTAGGCAAAATCATGTCTTTCACACATATACACAAGTACAACCAAGTGAAATTATGAAAGCAGAGCAGAAGCTATGGAAAATCTAAAATGTGGTCCATGGTGATATATTTTATTTTTTCCTGGCAATTGAGTCAGTCTTCCAATTTTATAGCAAATGTTTTGAGAGGTGGTTTGCAAATGCCTCTTTCTAGGATTGAAAAGAAAAGTAACTGGCCCAAAGTGACCCAGTTGGATTCTGGCAGGACTAAAACACCGGTTTCTTCTCTCCGGTTGAAAGGCCACCACCATGAGACCAAAGTAGTTCCACACAATTGACAAAACTGCTTTTTTCCCCCAGTTAAAATTAAATTTCTTTGCAATTCAGGACAGAAGATGGACTTGTTGGACATAAATACCCGGCCAACGGTTTTAACCGTCGGCCGGAGTTGCCTCAGGGGCGGGGGGCGACGATGATGCAGCTTTTTAGCTGCGAACTTCCGGGTTCTTCGGAAACCGGAAGTTCGGCTTTTGGCAGCGCGCCAATGAGAGCGTGCTGCCGGCTTGCTGAGGCGGGCCCACAGATCGCCCTATTTAAAGGGCGATCTGCAAGGGTCCCGCACTGTTTCGTTTTTGAACAAACACCCGCCCACCCTCCGCTATCACCAGTGTGTCCTCCAGAGGTCGCCTCGGGGTCGAATAGGAATTTTTTGCGGCCTCCCCTTTAGAGGCAGCCGTTTTTTCGCCTATTCCACACTGACGGGTGCGGATTGGATTGGTTAGGGGGTGAGGTGCATTTAGATAAATAGGCCTCCCTTTGGTCATTGGGGTTTGGCAGGTTTGGGGCGGAAATGGGCAATTAGATGCAACTGCGCATGCTCCTTTCAGGGCATCATTAAAGGGTGATGGACCGCCTCTCTCCAGGAACCAGAGGTTTGAGCAACGTCGGGGATTGGAGAGAGGATGTCCATGGGAATCACCGGATCCAATGCCCCACGGGGATTGGAGGGTGATCTCCTCCCACACGCAGAGGCGTGGCTAGGATCCAGGTGAAGGTGGTACCTTCACCTGGTTCAGCAAGGAGTTATTGCCCAATGTTGCCAAAGAATGTTATGGTAGGAATTTCCGCCCCGTTAGTTTTGGCTCTGCAGGTCCTTAGTTTGTTTTGAATTAAATATTCAAATGTATTTATGCAAATTTATTTAAAGTTATTTAAAGTTATTTAAATATGTTAATTAATAAATGACTCTTAATTAATCCACAATCCATGTCTCAGCGTCTTTACTCCGTCTCCGGGGGCAAGTGTATTGTTTTTTTTAAATGAGCAGTAAACCTATATAAAGTCTTAGTATCAATAAATAATAAATAAACTTTAAGGTCTCTCAGCTACCTGCTATTTGGGATGAGACAGAAGACAATGTCACAAGGGCCAGGCATTTAAAAAAAAACCCACCAATTATCAGAGAATGTTCCTGCTGTGGTTACTGGGGGGAAAGCCCATGGGCTGTAAATGTGGAAGGACAATCCTAGCACTTTCCCATAAAATGAATGACTATTTTAGGAGAGTACATTGCCCAGATTAGCAATTACCCAGCCAATCAGCCATCTACATAGGTTTTGAATAAGGGCAGCACTCTTACATTTATATCCATTTACCACTTCATGCACTTTGCAGCAAATCATCTCCGAAATTAATCATTATGGCTGCCTGCTGTTATTGGGTGAATTCCCAGGTGTCTCTCTCTTGGGAGTAGAATAATGTCATTCTCTGTCAAACACCAATCCTTGAAAGAAAGAAAAAGACACACACACCCTCAAAACCATGCCATAAAGAGTTTGAAATAGTGGATGAATGGCCTTGCCTATAGTGGAGCATGCAGGCAAGTTGTGATGGTTGCCTTTGAGCTTTAGAGCAAATGTTAACCTTTCAATTTAAATTATCTTCTTTTATAAAATACTCTAAGACAGATGTGTATCATTGAGGGCCGCATCATGGCTGTGGTTGACCTTGGTGGGAGGGGTGGGCATGTGCAATGGCTGGGTGTGGTCAACTGCGTGGGTGTGGCCTGTTTGACACCACGCGCTGGAAGTGGCCAATTGGGTGGCATAGCCAGCTTGGGCCCACTCCCCTGGCATGTTTCCTCTTCATAATGGATAGACTAGGCCAAAGCCACACTGGCCCAATGTTTCCTCTTTGCATTGGATACCCCAGCCTCTTACATTTTCCAGGAAAGCCCCGTCGGCTGGATCCGACCACATCACAGGCGAGATCTGGCCCGCGGGCCTTGTATTTGACATCCCTGCTTGAAGAGGTCCTTCTTACATCAGGATAAATACATATGAACCTGCTCAAATGCTGAAAACATATGTGAGGACATTATGGCTTAAGGCAGGGCTGTCAAATTCCAGGCCTATCGGCCAGATGTGTCAAACACTGACCATGCCCAAATTCCTGATATGACATGTGACGCCGTCATGACGACATGAGTTTGACACCTCTAACTATGTTCCTCCTTCAGCATTTATATTGTTGTCTCCAAAAACAAATGGATGCGTATGTGCTCTTCAAAGAATGAGATAAGCTTTTTTAAGCCTTCTCAAGCTCTGAAAGGGTAGTACAAATTGAGACCATGCAAAAGGCCAAAGCAATTTTAACTAGTGGGCAGAAGAATGAAACAGACCCTCCGCATACATCAACTGTATTCGGAAATGCAGAATGCAGCTGCGAGAGCAATCATGGGCTTCCCAAGGTATGCCAATGTTATGCCAACACTCAGCAGTCTGCATTGGTTGCCAATCAATTTCTGGTCACAATTCAAAGTGTTGGTTATGACCTATAAAGCCCTTCATGGCATCGGACCAGAATATGTCCGGGACCGCCTTCTGCCGCACAAATCCCAGCAACCAATTAGGTCCCACAGAGTTGGCCTTCTCCGGGTCCAATCGACTAAACAATGTCGTTTGGCAGGTCCCAGGGAAAAAGCCTTCTCTGTGGCGGCCCTGACCCTCTGGAACCAACTCCCCCCACCCTCCTTGCCTTTCGTAAAACTCCTTAAAACCCACCTCTGCTGTCAGGCATGGGGGAATTGAGACATCTCCCCCAGGCCTATACAATTCATGTATGGTATGTTTGTGTGTATGTCTGCTTTAATAACGGGTTTTTTTTAATGTTTTTAAATTATTAGATTTGTCTTGAATTGTTTTATTGTTGTTGTGAGCCACCCCGAGTCTACGGAGAGGGGCGGCATATAAATCAAATCAAATCAAATCAAATCAATAAACAAACAAATATTTATAAACAAACTGTTCCACATAAACATACACAAAATCTGTTCATCTTACAGCTTCTACAGCATGACTCCCTTCCCTCATTTTTGGTCATAAACATAGACATGAGCAAGATTCGCTGTAAGTTTTTCTCCACAATAATATTGCTGCCCAGTTCCAGAAGGAAATGGTTTGGCACAGAAAGAATCCACATCACCTGTTCTTCCACTGGGATCTTGTATTCCCTATGTTATTCAAACAGAAAAGGGGGGGGGAACCATATAAATCCCCACTATATAGGATATAATGTTATAGCAGCTCTTTTTTTTTAAGAAGGCATCCTGATTCTCCCCTGAGAACCTTGAGAAAGAGAAAATCTGTTTCTCAAATTGAAAATCTGTTTCTCAAATTTGTTTCTCAAATTGAGAAAATCTGAGAAACAGAGCCAGGGTGGCACGGTGGTTAGAGTGCAGCACTGCAAGTTACTTCAGCTAACTGCTAGCTGTAGTTCAGCAGTTCAAATCTCACCACCAGCTCAAGGTTGATTCAGCCTTTCATCCTTCTGATGTGGATAAAGTGAGGACCCAGGTTGTTGGGGGCAATAGACTGATTTTGTAAACCACTCAGTGAGGGCTGTAAAAACACTGTGAAGTGGTATACAAGTCTAAATGCTACTGCTATTGCTATTGTCCATGGACCATGCAGAAATTTTCTCCACTATTGAATATTATTGATTATGTTCTTTAACACAAATCATAGCACCTTAGGTCTTCACCATGAGGCAGGAAATGGCTAACATATGTGAAAAGTGAGCTATTCATTGATTTTTCTGGCTGGTTCTCACAGTAAATGGGAGTTTTTTCTTCCTGTGAAACAAATCTGAGGGATACTTTATGTGCATTAAATTTTGGGGGTTGGGGACTGTTAAGGGAACGTTTCATTCCCCCAACTCACCCTCTTCTTGTTCATATTCCTACTCATTCTGTGAAACTAAGCCCTTTCTGCCTACAATTCCTCAACTCATTGTTGTTCTCCCACTTAATTGATTCCTGTTTCTTAGCTTCCATTTATAAACTCTACTTTTGAGATTCTTCAGGTAGCCAAAGTAATTCATGTGTGTGCACTTAAGTGCCTATATGTGAATGACAATAGGTAGAACATTGTAAAGTAACTACCTTGTCTCAAATAACTGCTGTTAAACCGGTATCCCAATAGTGATGTTTATGTGCAAGCCAATACAGCACACAACCAAGGCTTCCCCAAGAGATACTGGGGTTGGTGATAGATTTCTCTCCTCTTCTCCAGTGACCTTGCTTCAGAAAGGAAATTGATCACAGAGTAAATTGGAGGAGAAAATAAAAGCACTGCCAGGGCTTATCAACTCATTATATGTGAAAGGTTTTTGGAACAACAAAATACCATGGACCTAATTTGGCAGGCACCAAGCTGGTAAGCAGCTGTTCTGCATACATTCTTGACTCATTTGGTGCCAGCCTATTTCAAATTTCTGCCAAAATAAGTGAATGTGAACTGAATGCCAGTCAAGTTAGGTGAAAGCACAAGATAGTTGCTGGGATTGACATTGCTATTCTGGAAAAGTTGTTCATAGCAATAGCTAAAATCCAACTTCTAAATGAAGAGAACATTACTTTTTTCAACAGTTGCATTGGTCTGCGCTTTGCTAGAACTTTTGGTTTCTCCTCATTTATTTCCCATTCCCCTAATATCTTCTTGACTAGAGATTCTCGCAAAAATGATAGCTTTTAATAGTAATGGTAGCAATGTAATGGACTTGGAAAGGACCTTGGAGGTCTTCTAATATAACCCCCTGCTCAGGCAGGAGACCCTATACCCATGATGGTAAACCTACGGCACACATGCCACATGTGGCACACAGAGTCATTATGTTTGCAAGTTGTTAAAATAAATGTGATTGCTGATTGGAGCAGGCGCGACCAATAAGAAGCCCGCAAGCGCAACCAATAGGACGCCGAGGCACGACCAATAAGAAACTCATGGTGGCAACCAATAGGAAGCCTCGGCGCGAAGCCTGAAACATTGTCACCAATCCCCAGCACTGGTAACAAAGTATAAAAGGTGCGGCTTCAGCCGCTTTTCCTCTAAGTCACTACCTGCCTGCGAGCTGGTCACTTTTAATGTTCCTGATTACTAAATAAAGAGCTGTTAACCTTTTCCTCAGCCTCCAGCCTCTGATTTAACAGTCATATTGGAGGACACATGAAACTTGCCCTATGTCAGCTCTAGTACACATGCACTTACTGGCCAGATGATTTTAAGCCTTGGAAAATACCGTTTCGCCCTCCAGATGCTTTAGGGAAGCTTCTCTGAAGCTCCAGAGTACAAAAAAGCCACCCAACGGACAAAGCCGAAGTTCAGAAAATGCAATTCCGGTTTACCATTGTGCTGGTATTTTTGCACTTCAGAGGGTTCAGGGAAGCTTCCTGAAGCCACGGAGTTCAAAAACCAGCACAGCGGGCAAACCAGAAATGTGTTTTCTGAACTTCCAGTTTGCCCATTGCACTGTTTTTGCACTCTGAGGCTTCAGGAATCTTCCTTGAACCCTCCGGAGTGCAAAAAACAGCACAATGGCAAACTGGAAGTGCATATTCGGAACTTTGTTTTGGGTGGTTTTTTGCACTCAGGTGCTTCAGGAAGCTTCCTGAATCCTCCAGAGTGCAAAAAGACAGTACAATAGGCAATCCAGAAGTTCTAAAAATGCATTTCTGTTTTGCCCATTGTGCTGTTATTTGCATTCTGTGGCTTCAGGAAGTGAATTTTTTTGAACTTCCGGTTTGCCCATTTGGCCGTTTTCTCAGGTCTCAGGCTTCAGTGAGGGCCGTGCGCATGTGTGGAGACAGAGGAGATTGTGCACATATATGTGAGCAGCACAGGGGGGTGCATATATATGGGGGGGGCACATGCACGCATGCTAGTATATCCACACACATCCTTTTGGTACGTGAACCAAAAAAGATTCACCATCACTCATAGTTCCCTCTAAGCTGAGCAGTGAGCATCATCAACTCAGAGTTTTCCAAACCTGCCCAGAAGCCGAGAGGGAAAGTGAGAGGGAAGGAGAGAGAGAGGAAAAGAGAGAAACAGATAGAAAAAAGAGAGGAAGGAAAAGAGAAAGAAAAAGAATGGGAGTAAGGAAGTGAGAAAGAAAATCAAAATCTAGTTTGAAACCAGCTCAACTATTGGCATTTAAGTGGCATTTTGATATTGATAGAGTTGCCTTATTATGAGCTCATTGTTATAGACACACAGTACAGTATTTTATTTTGAAATTATCTGAGGCAAAACAGGGTGGGTTTTTTATTTATTTATTTGTTTGTTTGTTTGTTTGCTTGTTTGTTTGTTTATTTATTTATTATTTCTGTGCTGCCCAGTCCCAAAGGGACTGCCGCTCAGACACTATACTTTTCCGCCCACCCCCAAAAAAATTAGAGGGAACACTGCCATCACTGCCCTATACCATTACGGACACATGGCTGTCCAATCTCATCTTAAAAACCTTCAGTGATTGAACACCGACAATTTTTGGAGGCAAGCTGTTCCACTGATTAATTGTTCTAACTGTCCAGAAATTTATCCTTAGTTTTAAGTTGGATCTGTTCTTGATAAGCTTCCATCCATTATTTCTTGTCCTGCCCGCTGGTGCTTTGGAGAATAGGCTGATACTTTTTTTTCTATGGCAGCTCCTCAATATCCTCAGATCACATCAGTTTAAAATTTCCATCATCCAAGACCATTAATCATTACAACTAAGGGTATAAAAGAATACTGACACAATTCCTACTGGATGTAGATCAGGATATTTTTTCCCCCAATGCGTTTTCTGAACATCCGGTTTGTCCATTGGGTGGTTTTTTGCACTCTGGGGCTTCAGAAAACTTCTCTGAACCCTCCAGAGTGCAAAAAAAAAAAAAACCCACAATGGGCAAACCCGTTCAGAAAATGCATTTCCAGTTTGCCTGTTGTGCTTTTTTTTTTGCACTCCCTGGCTTCAGGGAGTGCGTTTTTCTGAACTTCCGCTTTGCCCATTTGGCTGTTTTTTTCAGGTCCAAGGCTTTGGTGAGGGATTGTATGCATGCACTAAGGATATAAAAGAATACTGACACAATTTCTACTGGATGCAGATCAGACTCAGGACATTTTCTTCCCAACATTTTCATGATAGCATGAACATTAATACAAACACAATCTGGTTAGTATTTGTCCTACTCCAACCTTGGTTTTCTAGTCCAGCCTCCTGCTCAAGCAGGATACCCTATACCCAGTAATGGGCAATTTTTACTGCCATACTGTGGGTGTGGCTTATTTTGTGGGTGTGACTTAATGGTCATGTGACTTGGTAGGAGTGGCTTGCCAGCCATGTGACCAGGTGAGAGTGGCTTGAACGATCTTCATCGTTCAAATGAAATATTAAGTCTTCAACTTACAACCTTACCAGTGTTGCTCACTGGGGTGACAATTTGCTTCGTGTTTCCCACACTCTCCTTCCTGGGTCGCCTCACTGCCTCAGGCTGGGTTGCTAGGTGAACAGAGGCTGCCAGAAGCATAAATGCTGCCAGTGCTACTTCCACCCACACCTTCTGTTTGCACCTCAATTGGGAGGTGGCTGCATGAGGCTGGAGGGGAGCCAGGCAGGAGAGAGGGAAGCTCGTCTGAGGCCAGGAAGGAGGAAAGAGGAAAAAAGCAAGGAGCGCAGATTCAGCAGCAGGAGAAAAAAAGAAGAGCTGAGTCAAGACCAGTAATACAGGAGGTGACTGCCACTGATCAGCTGGAGCTTCATTTCTGCCAGTGGAACTGTGTTCCATCCCGTCCTGCCTGCTGCCCACCCCTGCCTATACCAGTGATAATGAACCTTTTTCCCCTCGGGTGCCAAAAATGTATGCATGTGCATTGTCACACATGTGTGAGTGCCCACACACATAATGCAATGCCCCTCCCGTACCCTGCACATGTGCGTGTGACCCACTGTGCATGCATGCATCACACACACACACACACATCTCTTTTGGCCTTCCATCCCAAAAGAACAGTGGGAGAGGGGGAAAAGCCTTCCATCTCCAAACAGAGAAGGGAAAAGCTTTGTGTGCCCAAACAGTGCTGGAGTGGAATCCCCAGAGATCTGGCAAGGCACAAGCTGCAGAAAGTGAGGAGAAAGCATGAGCTTGTCTGATCTGAAAATCAGCTGGCCATGGGGGGCACTTGCATATGCACAGTGGAGCTGAGCTGGTCAACGGCTTGTGTGCCTGCAGAGAGGGCTCCGTGTGCCACACATAGCACATTTGCCATAGGTTTGCCATCATGGCCCTATACTATTTCAGATAAGTGACTTTCTAGTTTCTTTCTCAAAACCTCTGGTGATGGAGTGACCACAATTTCTGAAGGCAAGCTGTTCCACTGGTTAATTGTCCTCACTGTTAGGAAGTTGCTCATTAATCCCAGGTTGCTTTTCTCCTGGATTAGTTTCCATTCATTGTTTCTTGTCCTGCCCTCTGGTGCTTTGGAGAATAATTTGACACACACATCCCTCTTTGCAGCCTCTCAAATACTGGAATACTGCTATCATGTGGCCTCTAATTCTTCTTTTCTTTAGACATGTGTCATGTTTTGTTCTAAATTCCTTGGGTAAACATCTCTGTTGATTGAGTTTGTAAGTCCTGCCATTTCTACCCTTTATGTTATGAAGACTTTGTACTCTGCTATTGCTGGAAATGGGATTTTCCCAGTGAAGGGCTACCAAAATCTTTACTACCACACTTTAGGCATGGCTTATGCATTTTCTTTCAACATCTTTCAGTGCAAATTAGGTGCTCTGGGATGCAGCTTCATTTTCGCTACCCCACTGCATCCCCCCCTCGTCTGGGCAGTAGCCCACCCCTAGATTTCCCCCACTATACTACATCCAATTGCATATAAAAATGGAAGAGTACCAGACATTTGTTTTTCATGCTCAACTGAATGATTTTTTGAAGATGTTGGATAGTACTTAATTATCTATATTGCAAGTCAGCCAGAGTGAGTGAAGTGAAATGGAAGCAAATGGGTAAAAATAAAGAAATGTAATACTGATTTGAATTTTCCCCAAAGCTTTGGATATGATCCTTTTGAGATATTTATTTAAGAAACAGAACCATGGCTTTATACAGTTTTTTGAAAATATTTTCAAAAATACATATGTTCACAAGAAACGTATCAAAAGGCAATACACCCTTGCTTCCCAATTCCCCTCCTCCCTTCAGATGGGTTGTAAGAAAAAACAGTAAAGAGATTGGGGGAGTGAAGGGTCACTTCTTATCAACCTGAAACCAGAAAGAGCCAGGTACCTTTTGACATTTTGCAGATAAACTCTTAATTCAAAGCACCTTGCAATCTCGGTTGTGCCAAGAATTAGGGACAGAGTAACAGTGGATTGTCTCCTTTGATTTAAAACATAACCCTTTAAACTGGCTACAGGTTCTTGAGTGCTATAAATAAAAACTGTGATTAAAAGTTTCCCTTGATCTCCCTTTGCTTGCTGGTATATCTTTGTTTATTTTCCAGGTGAATGGCTTTGAGTGTATCCATAAGATTATTTACCTCCTCGGAATTTCCTCAGGCAGAAAAACACTAGAAATTACTGGAGTTAAAGAGATAAATCAGGCAATTTAATGCAACAAGTATGTCTGAGGGAGGATCATTCTATAAATACTTTTCTGTATACATTTCTAAAGCATTTATATGACTCTCTTTTTAACCTACTTTATTCTGTATAAATGTGTCCCATATGTCATTATAATTGTCTATATGACATCTATGTCTATATAGGTAATCTGCTCATAAGTGGCAAGTGCAAACAGATCTTCAATCCATTGAATAAATGAAGGCATACATACATGTATCTTTCCAGTATTGCAGTATCAGTTATGTTGTGGTTCAGCCTGAGGCTGCTCAGGGACTGGCTGTGTCTCTGCTGGCTCCATGGCCAGAGGAGGATGACAGCGAAGAGGAGGGGGCTGAACAGTCGGACGGGGGAGAGGAAAATCAGGAATGGGATGAAGGAGAACAGCATGAGAGCCCGGGGGCAGGGGGCTCTCCCCAGCCAGTAGTTTGGAGTCATTAGGTGATGAAGCTCAAGCCGTCATTGACATGCGACAGAGACGTTCAGATCAAAGAAAGGAGCAATTAAAGAAGTATTATCAGCACTGAATTAGGAACAGCTGGGTTTGGGTGTGGTCCTCCTTAGCAGGGTTTAAAAGGCAGGCAAACCCTTGAAGCCATGTGGAGTGTTATCAGTTTGGAGTTGCGTTATCCTGTCTTGTTTCTCGGTGTCTCTGTTCCTGGCTTGTGGCCCAGCAGCTTTGGAAGACCCATGGGAGGTGTAGGTCTGCTATCTACAGCCTCGGCTTGGCAGCAAGAATTCTGTATTGCTGCATGGACTTTTGCCTTCGTGGATATATCTGAAGATACAGCATTTTCCTGTTTGTAAGGACATTTTCTGTTACCTGTGTTTTTCTTGAATTTTATAAAACTGCCCTTGCCTTTTACCAGTGTGTCTGGCTTCTCTTTTTGGGTTGGTATTGGCTTCTGGAGTGACCCAGACAGAACAAGTTAATGATAGCATTTTGCCAGTTTCAGGTATGGCTTGGAATAAAGAAAGACAGAGTTCAGGTATTTACCTCGATAAGCTTTATGAGTTTATTCAGCTGAATAAAGACAAGTCTCCCCTAGCAAGGAATCACTCTGAACACACTTTGACATTCAAACTTGCTACAATGGTCATAAGTGTGAAAGCCAGTCATAAGTCATTTTTTTCAATGCCATTGTAATTTCAAGCAGTCATTAAATGAATGGTTGTAAGCCAAGAACTATCTGTTCCAAGTATTGCTCATAATTAATAAACCACATTTTTTTTTAAAAAAATTAATTTCGAACTTGAATTGACTTTCATCAAGCTGAATTGACAGAAAAATAGGCTGGGTGAGTTTTTTCCCCACCCAGCGCTTATTCACAGAGTAGATGAAATGCCATAGTTCACATTAATCATTTTACCCTTTCAGTTTTCGTTTGACTAAAGGGCAGTTTTTTAAATTTCTCCCTTTTGTGCTAATTTTGTGCTAAGAATCAACCATTGGTGACTCCTATCCCAGTGCCTGTGATTGTGCTTATTGTATTGCATTAAACCATGACTTGATTAACCACGTTTATTGAATAAGCCATCATTCAGTATACTATGCTTAAAGCAAATGAAAATGTCCTGTTCCTACACGTAAACCAATTCTATCTTTTCTATGGCAAAGAAGTAAGACTGAAAGAATTGTCTGCCACTGGGGTCATCTGCTTCAGTTTACTATCTTTGGCATTGCATTTTCCCAAACTAAGAGAAATGAAACAAACTTCATTTTTCTTAACCTTTTTCATAGGCATTTCTTGCAAAGCCTCCTTTACCTCAGCTCCATTATCACCAAAATAAACAAAACAAAACCCAGACTGTACATAACATTGAGAGGTTAACTCATTTTCCCCAGCGTGTCTCATTTTTATCCTTTCTCATGTTGGAAACAGTAGGAGGTTAGGAATGAATCAGTATGATGTTTCTGATTTCCTGAGTTCCTTGTTGGAGGTTATATATTTGAGAAGGAGAAATTTCTTACATCTCAGGGTCAAGGATATCTGTTGGATTTCTGAAGGGACAGGATTCTACGCAGCTGGGACAACTGCTGAAAAAGGTGTCCATCTTGTCTCACACATAAATATATAAATACTATATGTTCATCTGTTGGGGTT
The DNA here is from genome assembly GCF_031021105.1 of Erythrolamprus reginae. Lineage (NCBI taxonomy): Eukaryota > Metazoa > Chordata > Lepidosauria > Squamata > Dipsadidae > Erythrolamprus > Erythrolamprus reginae. The sequence goes on along the minus strand of NC_091951.1, from coordinate 174,914,361 downwards.
GACATGACTCTGTGCTCTAACCATTTGGGGTAAAAAAAAAAACCAATCCAGATAGATCTATCCATGAAGTTCCCAATATTATATATGGCCTAGCTCAGATAATGGCTTATAGTCCCCTTTAAAAAACCAAAAACAGTTATTGTTACGCTAGCACCAAGTTGTCTGAAGTATCATGCTAGGATCCAAACTGAAGGCTAATTGTATGGTTTGAACTGAAACCTGGTAGTTCAATAGTTACAGTGTAGTATTGCAGGCAAAAACTCTGCCCACAGCCTAGAATTTGTTCCTGACAGGGCTCAAGGTTGACTCAGCCTTCCATCCTTCCAAGGTCAGTAAAATGAGGAGCCAGGTTGTTGGGGGCAGTAGGCTGACATTGTAAACAACCAAGAAAATGGTAAACTACATGGGTGGTATATAAATCTAAGTGCTAATTACCATTGCTATTGAATATCTGACAGCAAAGAGATAAGATCAGTCACATCTTCATATACAGTACTGTACTTAGTTCCTGTTCTGTCTGGGTCACTCCAGAAGCTATGACCAACCCAAAAAGATAAGCCAGACACACAGGTTGAATCCAAACACAGTTTTATAATGATAAAGAGAAAAGAAGCCAACAGAAAATGTCCTTACAGGTCAGGAAAGCACTGGAACTCTAAAAGAAACACGAAAGCAATTGTTCATACAGAAAAACAGGATCCTTAATGCCAAACGAGGCTGTTGAGCTAACAGACCCAAACCTCCCACCGGTCTTCAAGACTGCTGGGCCACGAGCCAGGAACAAAAACGCTGAGAGAAAATGCAGATAACACCAACTCCACTTTGATAACACTCCACGGTGCCGAAAGGGTTCGCATGCCTTATAAACCCTTCCCTGCTAATGAGTACCACACCCAACCCCCAGGTGCTCCTCATTCAGCGCTGATAATATCTACACAGTTGAGTTCTCCTTTGATCTATGCATCTCTGTCGCATACTAATGATAGCTTGTGCTTCGTCATCCAGGGACTCCAGGGAATCCAAGCTACTTGCTTGAGATAGCCCTTCCCCAGGGCTCCCAGGCCTTGCTTCATCGTCACTTTCTGGACTGCTTTCTCCACTGTCTGGCTGCAAAGAACTCTCCCCTCCGCTCTCAGACTCCCCTGGGCATGGAGCCAGCAGAGACGCAGCTGGTCTTTGATCTGGCTCAGGCTGAACCACAACAGTTCCTATCTTAATTGTCTGGATGAAGTTCTCTACTCTCCTTCACTGGAGCAGGAGAGAAGAATGAACAATATGGCAAGAGTTTATAAAGCTTTTAGGGTGGTCTTTGGACCCCCATCCCAAGCCTGCTGCTGAATTTAATGTTTTCAATATTAGAGAGCAGGACAAGCATTAGATACAGGTGATCATATTATCTACCTGGTAAAAAGTAATAGGTATTCTCTGCTTTTTGGAAGCCTCTAATAAGCAATCAAAGGACAAGTGTGCTCCACAGTATGAAAAAAAAGTTGTGTATAATCTATGTATTAAATTTATATTGCTGTCCAATTCACACATATATATCTTTGTATAGCTTTGTATGGAATTTTAGAAATTCCTCATATAATAAAACTCATAAAAAACATTTTCCACCCATTGCTGGATCAACTCATCTTAACTTAGCTGGTTATATTTATTTATTTGTTTGTTTATTGATTTATTGATTGATTTATTTATTTATTTATTTATTTATAATACATTGTGATTGTGATTGTTATTGTTATTGTTATTTGGATGGAAGAATCTTTAAAGGAGATACCATAGCATGTAAATAGATGGGTGGATAAATACTTAAATAAGGAACATATACAGTATATATATGTGATTTCAGGTTCACAACCTGACAAACTGCTTTAGCAGAATAGAACAGAACAGAACAGAGCACAGCACAGCAGAACAGAACAGAAATGACATTGCACCAATCTCGTATCTAAAGCTCTAGTAACAAGTACAAGGCACTGTAAGCATGTGAGGTACTCTTAGTTGACTTCATGTTTCACAATGCCTTATTTATTTTTATTTGTGTGTTTATACCCCACCTTATTTTTACAAATAATTCCAAGGCAGCAAATATATCCAACACACCTTTCTCCTCCACATTGGCAACCATATGAGATGGGTTGGGCTGAGAAAGAGTGTCCTAAAGTCACCCAGCAGGCTTTACATGCCTAAGGTGGGCTTCTTGCTTTCTAGCCTGGTGCCTTAACTACTAGGCCAAACTGTCTACATTGATAAATTTAACATATTGATCACCTGAGCAATCCATGCAATGGTCCTTGTAAAAGAATCCAGCATTTAATGGAAGCCAGTGTTATTACTCCCTCATTGCAGATAAGAGGACTGCTGTTGTCAGTGAATTGTCCAAGATCCAACAAAGAACTCATTGTGGCTGCAGAGCACAATCCAAACTGGAGACTTTTAAATTAAATTCATACTTTAGCTAACTAAACTGTATCAGCATGCCATTATACTAGCTGAGCGATTTGACTTACCTATATCTATTCACTAATGTCCTTGAGCCAGAGGAGGCTGTGAAACACGCAAATGGATAAATTATTGAAAAGAGATGTGTTTTACAAAAGCACAAAGACTCCATCAGTTAGCCAGCTGTCCCTAAACAGATGTCTTTTTGCTTTATCTGTTCATCACTTCTTCTTGCAGCTTGCCAAATCAAAATCTGGCAAAAGGACAGAAAAGTTACAAAAGACTAGTGCTATTTAAGGTATTAACTTATTCCGTTATCTTGTTGCAGCATGGTACAGATAAAAATGAGTATAGTCTCTTTTTTTTCATAGCAATACTTCATTACTGGAATCCCAGAAATTTCCTAATTATTGATATGAATTTTTCACATCATGAGATGGAAGAATCAACACCTTGCAAAAGTATCACTGGTCTTGCTAATATATAATCTGGGAACAAGGTCTTCCTCTATTCCTATGGATTATAAACATGTAAAAATTTTAATGTTAGATCAGATCAAAAGCTTCTCTCATCCAGCATCCTATTCCCAGGGTTGAATCGTATCCTCCTTTGCAGTGTCTGATATTCTTACTGAAAATATGTACACAATGAGATAAATTGAGAAGCAATGGTTATGCTTGCTGGACACAATGAACAAACCTGCCACATTTGTTTTACCCCTAAGTTTCATTTTAATTTTCATTGCAAGTTTAGGAAATGGAGGTAACAAAGAAAAACAAAAGTCAATTAAATTACAAGGAGAGAAACATAGAGAAAGAAAATATATAAATAGGAGGGGGAGGAGGAGGATGAAGAGGAGAAAAAGGAGGAAGAGGAGGGTTTTATTCATTAAATTAAATTACATTAAATGACACAGAATGAAGAACGAAAGGAACTACGTATTTGACTACTGTTTTTCAAAATTTGAGCTCCAGACAGCAACTAACCTAGGAATTATCCAATTAATATTGAAGATATTATTCATTGCACTCAGCCAGATGTTCAGACTAAATTTGACATTTTTATTAGACCTATTGAGTCCTTCCCAAGGACTTGGGATAAGCAAATGTTGATGTTTGATGGTGTCAGAGTTATCGTCTAGGTCAATGTAAGCTATAAGTTTCCTTTTGCAATTGACGGAGATTTTTGTCAATGCCAAATCAAGTGATGTTCCAGTTGTTGTTATGGTGGTGGTGGTGGTGGTTGTTACTCCTCATTCTCCTCCCTCTCATTATCATTATCTTGTATCTTTTAGAACTAAACATCCTTCACAACACAAGCCAGTAATAAGCGCGCGCACACACACATAGAGAAAAAGATTCAAAACTCAACTTTTTCAACTATCTGTTCAAGTTACTGTCTAAACACAGTCAGAAGAAGAAAAGACTGTGATTTCTTTGACTGAACATATAATTACTTTGCCTACAATTGATAGCAATTTGTTCATAATTGAAAAAAAAGAAATGGTGGACTTTATGTATTGAATTTATATGCTACCCATCTCACTCTGAAAAGTGGCCTTGGGAGCTTACAATTAAAATCACAGATATTGAATATAACACAAAGACAAGAAGCAAACAAGGTGTGATACAATGGTAATATCTTCTCAGTCAAAACACCAACTACTTCCAACACTGAGCAGCCCTTCAAGACCTCAGACTAATTGACAGAGATGAGTTTTATTCTTTTCCAGGAGAGAAAAGGGTGGGGGCCAGACCAGGGTTGAGTTCTGGATCCTTTTGCTACCGGTTCGCTCAAGTGTGCACCATACACACTAGTGCATCCGCAGCAATAAAAAATAACTTCTGCACATGAGCAGAAGCAAAAATTAGCTTTTGTGCATACACAGAAGCAAAATCCAAGATGGTGGTGCCTATAATGTATTGCCATGGATTATGGCTACTGTCGTTCTATTGGTTGTTCTGGTTGGCGGGAGGAATACTTGTTTCCTATTGGTTTATCAAGAATTGTGCCGGGTATAAATAGCCTGTCAAGTTGTCATGTTCTCGTTCTTGTCATGTATTGATTCCGACTAATAAAGACTGTCTTGTTCGCTCCGCTTTGGTCACTACTTAATAGTGGCGATGAGGATTGTCTCCACGCTGTACTGCCTATGTCCTTTTCTATTTAATCCGGAATGTCTACGCAACTGACCTTCGCGCCTTTCGACCCTCACGGGGAGACTTGGGATTCCTACGTTGCAAGGTTCGAGTGTTTTCTCATTTCAAACGGGTATACCGAAATATCGGGGGATCGGAAAAGGGCTTATTTCCTAAGTTTTTGCGGTACCGAGATGTTCGAAACTGCCAGGGCTATTTTTGCACCGACTCTTATTCATAATGTGCCCTGGGCAGAGTTTTTATCAACCTTCAAGACCATTATGCCCCTGCTCCCTCCCGCTGTGCCCGTTGTTACATTTTTTTCACCGTAACCAACAAGAGGGCGAGTCCATAAATGATTTTGTAGCTGCTCTCAGAAGAGCTGCCCTCTACTGTGAATTTACAGACTTAGAGGATTATCTCCTAGATCGGTTAGTTTTTGGTGTGAAAGACGGGCGCCTGAAGCGCCGTCTTCTGGCTATCCAGGATTTATCATTTAAAGTCGCTCTCTCGGAGGCGAGGGCTTTTGAGATGTCTAACCAATCTTTGGCTGCTATGGATGTGTCAGTCCACGCTACCACAGTTGCCCCAGTGAAACAGCTTTCGCAGTTACCTCAGGATTTGGAAAACACTTTGGCTTCTGAGGAAGAGGTTTGTCGCCTGGCTGCCTCCAGGCCACGGGAGGCCCCTCCTCCCAGCCGTTCCCGCCCACCTCCATCACCGTGTAGAGGTTGCGGCGGCGATCATTTCCGGGCTGCGTGTCCCTTTAAGGATTTGACGTGCCGTCGTTGTGGGGGTTGTGGGCATATCGCCCGTGTTTGCAGATTCCGCAAGCTGTATGCTCCTTCTTCTACTGGCTACAAAGATCAGTTCGCCGGAGGTTCCCGTGCCCCTCCAAGGGATGCATCATTTCGGCGTTTTGATTGTAACGCCGTTTATTCATCAGTCTCTTCATCCGGCAGCCGCCATCAATCTAGAGCCACCGTCAGGATCGCCGCTACCGGCCCAGTGACTGAGAAGATTTGCATCTCTGTTAACCTAGGAAGGACCCCTTGCTCTATGCAGATCGATACAGGTTCCGCCCATTCACTGGTGCCATGGACAACCATCAAGCGTTGTTTTCCACGCTTATCAAGGAACTCTCTCTCAGCTTGCCTACTGAATCTTCGGGACTACCAGGGGTCCCTGATTCCGGTTGTGGGTCAGGGCTGTTTCCCTGTTCGATTCAAGCAATTTTCAGGGCATTTACCACTTATTATCGTGGATGGACCTTTTGCAAATCTGCTGGGCCTTGATTGGTTTGACTCCCTGGGTCTTTCTGTCTCAGGGGTTAATTTTGTGTCTGGGGGGAAGGCATTTTCTGAATTGGCTTTGCAATTTCCAGATGTTTTTGACAGTAGTTTGGGGTGCTACAAAGGGTCCCCTATTTCTTTTGGGTTAGATCCCTTGATGCCACCAGTAAGAATTAAGCCGCATAGGGTACCTTTGGCCTTGCGCCCCAAAGTAGATGCAGAATTGGACCGCCTTGTGGCCCAAGGCGTTTTGGAGCCCATTGATCAAGCCACATGGGAGACCCCAATTGTGGTGGCTGTAAAGGCGGGAGGTGGAATAAGAATTTGTGGGGATTATAAGTGCACCATCAATAGGGCGCTTGCACACCATTCATACCCCGTTCCGGTAGTGCAACATCTGTTACAATCGTTAGGGGAGGGCAATATCTTTGCAAAACTTGACCTATCCCAGGCGTACCAACAACTGCCTGTGGACTCTCTGGCAGCCGACGCACAGGCTATTACAACTCATAGGGGAGTGTTTAGGTGTAAACGATTACAATTTGGAGTTTCCACAGCCCCTGGGATTTTCCAAGCGCTTATGGAGCGATTGTTATATGGGATTCCTGGCACAGTTCCATATTTCGATGATGTCTTGGTTTCCGCCCAGTCCGAGGCAGATCTCCTTACTAGGGTCAAGCAAGTCCTGTCCAAATTTAAGGAAGCGGGTCTTAAGATAAAGGCTCATAAGTGCATGTTCGGGGTGCCGCAGGTAGAGTTTTTGGGATTTATCATTGATAAACAGGGATTCCATCCCACTCCGGAAAAGACCAAGGCCATTTGGGAGGCTCCCACCCCGAGTTCTAAGGCTGAACTTCAGACCTTCCTGGGTTTATTGAATTTCTACGCGGTTTTCATCCCTCATAAGGCGTCTTTGGCCGAGCCTCTACACCGGCTCCTGGATAGGAATAGAAAATGGGCTTGGGGACCCGTAGAAGCAGACGCTTTTGCGGCCGTCAAAGAAGTTCTCACATCTAACACTGTTCTAGCACAGTATTCCCCATACTTACCTTTGATTTTGACCTGTGATGCATCCCCATATGGAGTGGGCGCTGTTCTAAGTCACAAACTCCCGAATGGATCAGAAGTACCACTGGCCTTCTTTTCAAGGACACTGGCCAAGGCCGAGAGGAATTTTGGCCATATTGACAGGGAGGCTCTGGCTATCATAGCCGGAGTTCGACGATTTCATGACTACTTGTATGGCCGTTCTTTTGATATTGTGACTGACCACCAACCCCTATTGGGCCTTTTATCTGTAGACCGCCAGAGCCCTCTTATTTTATCCCCAAGGTTGTCCCGGTGGGTTATAATTTTAGCTAATTATTCATACCGCCTACTATACCGACCGGGCAGGCATATTGCCCATGCGGATGCTCTTAGCCGTTGTCCCTCACCGAAATTACTCCAGGATCCGGCCCCAGCATCCGCAGTGTTAGCCATCTTGGATCAGTTCTTGGCCTTATCCGCCTCCATAGTGGCCGAGGAGTCCCAACATGACCCATGTTTATCCACCATCCTACAATGGGTTTTGCGAGGGTGGCCTCGGGTCGCCCCTTCCGCAGAGTATATTCCCTTCTTTCGTTGTAAAGATGAACTGTCTGTTATACATGGCTGTTTGCTGCGGGGTTGTCGGGTTTGCATTCCCCCACAGCTACAGGAAAAGGTTCTTTCCCTCCTGCATAGGGGCATCCAGGAGTGGTGAGAATGAAGGCCCTGGCTAGGGGGTATGTGTGGTGGCCAGGCCTCGACAAAGATATAGAGCATCGGGTAGCTAGATGTTGGCCCTGCCAAGAGCATAGGCTGGCACCTCCTCAGGGGGCCCCATTAGCCTGGGAACCACCAGCTGGCCCATGGACGAGATTACATGTTGACTTGGCAGGACCCTTTATGGGTCAAGTGTTTCTCGTAACTGTTGATGCGTACTCAAGATGGTTAGAAGTTAATTTGTTACACTCAACCACATCCCTGTCGGTCATTCAGGTCTTGAATTCCCTTTTTGCAACCCATGGTTATCCGGATTTGGTAGTGTCCGACAATGGGCCGCAATTCACGTCATCCCAATTTGAAGGGTTCTTAGCGGGGGCAGGTATTCGCCACGCCCTTATAGCCCCTTGGCACCCCGCTTCGAATGGACAAGCCGAGCACATGGTCCGCACCACTAAAGATGCGCTAAAGGAAATGTCCCGGGGTACATGGCAGGAGAAACTTGCAGAATTCCTGTTCGCTCAGCATTCCACTCCAACTACCCCAACGAATAAGTCCCCCGCCAAACTTCTCATGGGCCGGAAACTGCGAATTACTTTAGATAGGTTAAACCCGGCCTATTCTCATGGCCCATCTTGGCCTGACCCTGGCCGTTCTTTCTGCTTAGATGCCCCAGTGTTTGCCCGCTCTTATGATGGGCCCCCCCCTGGGTTGCGGCAAAGGTCGCTGGTATTAAAGGACCACGGTCTTATGTGGTAGGACTTAGTGATGGGAGGTTATGGCATCGCCATGTGGATCAACTTAGACGGCGTAGTTGCCTGGTTCCTCCAGGTAACCTAGATGGTAACACAAGCCCAAGTGGGCAGAACAATGTTCTCCCTTGTCCCTCTGGGCCTCCCCATGAAGTATTGACTCCACTAGATAGGGTTGATCCTGGGGAGCATGGTCATTCGAGCCCCATAGTCCGGAAAGAGACTCCCGACAAGCTACGTCATTCAGAAGAGGAACCACCCTTGCGCCGATCCGAGCGTGAGCGACATCCCCCTGCTTATTTACGAGATTATGAAGTCCCAGGGTAAGGGGAAAGGGGTGTAATGTATTGCCATGGATTATGGCTACTGTCGTTCTATTGGTTGTTCTGGTTGGCGGGAGGAATACTTGTTTCCTATTGGTTTATCAAGAATTGTGCCGGGTATAAATAGCCTGTCAAGTTGTCATGTTCTCGTTCTTGTCATGTATTGATTCCGACTAATAAAGACTGTCTTGTTCGCTCCGCTTTGGTCACTACTTAATAGTGCCCACAGAGACACTGACAGAACCAGCTCCATGATGTCGTCACCAGATTACTAACAGTTCTAAAGAACTAGTTAAAACCAGTAGGAACACACCTCTGAGCCAAACTCACCTCAGCTAGAAAGAATGTATAATAATAAATATGTATAATACATGTAATGTAAATCTGGTTCAGAGATTTGACCATTTCAAGATAGAAGTGAACAAGCTTGAAATATTCCTATTAAATCTTCTTCCATGAATTAAAAGGATGAAGAACTTCCATAAATATTCAAAGGGGGGGGGACTGCTTGTGGGAAATGGAGTTGATTAATTAAAAGTGAAACAAAGGTCTCTACGACCAGCCACATCTCATAAACTCCTGGCAGTCTATATAACAGATCCTGGACATCCTTTTCTTTTTCTTGATGCTCATTGCTAGGGGGGCTGAAGACACATGACACACTGTTTCAGTAAAGGTCACCAGCCATACCACTTGCTTTTTTTCTGTTCTCATCCAGTTCTCCTGTGAATATCAGATGCTCCCAGGACAGATTGTTGGTGAAGTCTACATTCTCCAATAGAAGCCTGTTTTGAAGGCTTCCTCCCATTATGTAAGTCAGGGGTATCAAATTCAAGGTCCCTTGGGTGGATCCAGCCCACGAGATGCTTATATCTGGCCCACGGGGCCATCCTGGAAATAATGAAGGATTGGCCCACAATACCTCTGCCAGAAAAAAATGGAACTCGGGAGGGCTACCTGCAGGCCTCTCGGGCTCTGTTTTTGCTGGCAGGGAGTTGCAGGAGGCCAGCACAACCAAAAACCGAGCTCAGAACCCAATTTTTGCTGGCAGGCAACCCCAACACACATGACGTCAAGTTGGCCACACTCACGTTCCCCCCCCCCCGAGTTCATACACAATCTGATGTGGCCCTCAATGAAATGGAATTTGACATCCCTGATGTAAATAGTGCATAGATAATATTTCCAGAGGAGTAGCTGTGTGTTGATGCACAAGTGCAAAGTCTGGGAAAGTGTTCACAATAGGCATATAAATCTACCTTTCTCCCCTCAGTTCATCAGCTCTATTTAAAAAATGACTGAGGAATCTTATCCTATATTGTGCTTTTGGCGTAGGCTTTAGGAATCCATTTGAACTTGGATTCAGAAGGCTGGATTTCATTCAGGAACTGCAAGGGTCTTCCTGTTTTCCAATAAAGAATTTCATCCTAAATCCATGAGAATGAATAAACTATGATCTTCACACATCCTACTCTATTTTAACCATAATGCCCCAAAGGGACATAATGCCCCAAAGGGACATAAACCCATTTTCCAGAAATAGGAATGTTGTTCTTCCAGTGCTCTCACCTCTTTTTTTCTTTTCTTTTAAGTGAATAGACAACCAGTAGAAGTAGTGATAAGGAACAGTTTTCAGCTTGCAAGATATCTGGCTTTGCATTTCAAGCTAACTCTGAATCCTTCAAACATGTTGGTTTGGTTTGTGGCTTGTTGGTTCCATATGTTTTCCTTTGGGATACTGAAATTTATTTTTTTTATTTATTTTATTTATCAGATTTGTATGCCGCCCCTCTCCGCAGACTCGGGGCGGCTCACAGCAATAATAATACAATGTAAACAAATCTAATATTTAAGTTAATTTTTTTTAAAAAGCCAATTTAGAAACCAATCATACATACTAGCATACCATACATAAATTTTATAAGCCTAGGGGGAGGGAAAATGTCAGTTCCCCCATGCCTGACGACAGAGGTGGGTTTTAAGGAGCTTACGAAAGGCTAGGAGGGTGGGGGCAACTCTGATATCTGGGGGGAGTTGGTTCCAAAGGGTCGGGGCCACCACAGAGAAGGCTCTTCCCCTGGGTACCGCCAAACGACATTGTTTAGTTGACGGGACCCGGAGAAGGCCAACTCTGTGGGACCTAACTGATCGCTGGGATTCGTGGGGCAGAAGGCGGTCCCAGAAATAAATGAAGACTCTCTCAAAGATGAGGGAAATAAATTATTAACAGTCAGAGATGCAGGAAAAAAATAAGTTGGCCTTCACAGGGCTAAAGGAAGCAGATTAAACATAAAAAGATGATATTTCAGGGACAAAGCTTTATCATTTAGAAAGGAATTCGGAGGAAGCCAACTGAGATCCCAAGGTCTTGAACAGGATTGCTCTATCGGGATTTTTACTTTTTTTTTTCCTTCCAAAATTTAATAAGCTCAACAGTAGCAAGCCCCCATCTCCCATTTGTAATTTAAAGGACTTACAGATTTCAACACCCTTCCTTTCTTCTTGGACTAAATTACAAGGATGTATTCTCATTCTCTCTCTGTGTGTGGCCCCCACCCCTTCAGAAAAATGAGGCTGCTGCACCATTTCTCCTCTGAGGACTTTTTGCATATAAGAAGCAAATTTGTGCTATTTCATCTCTCAGCCTGTCAAGGTGAGGATATTCTGATTCATCACAGGTTCTTTTTCATCAGTTTTTCCCTCAGCAAAACACCTAATAGACTTTTGATGGGATAGGCATTTCCATTTTGCTCCATCATTGCCTTCCCACATACTGTATGTGTGCCTCTTAGAAACATCAAGGATGCTTATTTTAAAAAATTGAACAATCCTAATTTGGACCCCATGGAAATTATTTCCAGGTGGTTAAAAGCACAAAGTTTCGAGAAGAAGGGTCCGAATGTGGAGAGCAAGCTGTTACTTAACCCTGGTAAGACCAAGTGTTTAGACGTGGGATGTCCCCATCTCTGTTTCTGAATAGGGTTATGCTGTTCCAAACAGACCAAATATACAATTTGGGAGGTGTCCTTGCAGGGTCTGGTCAAAGAGCAAGTGCCACATGCACTTGGAGAGGAATCTTGATGCCAATTTTGCCCCCTCCTAGATCAGAAAGCTCTCCTTGCAGTCACTCACATTTTGGTCACCTTACAATTTGTAGGGAATCACAGAAATGTCCTTGTGGAAACTAATGATGGCAGCCATAGTTCCCTCTAAGCTGAGCAGTGAGCAATCGCTCACTTAAAAATCATCATCAACTCAGAGTTTTCCAAACCTGCCCAGAAGCCGAGAGGGAAAGAGTGAGAGGGAAGGAGAGAGAGAGGAAGAGAGGAAGAGAGAGAAACAGATAGAAAAAAGAGAGGAAGGAAAAGAGAAAGAAAAAGAATGGGAGTAAGGAAGAGAGAAAGAAAATCAAAATCTAGTTTGAAACTAGCTCAACTATTTAAGTGGCATTTTGATATTGATAGAGTTGCCCTATTATGAGCTCACTGTTATAGACACACAGTACAGTATTTTATTTTGAGATTCTCTGAGGCAAAACAGGGCTGGGATTTTTTTTTTGTTTATTTATTTTTATTTTTTTCTGTGCCGCCCAGTCCCAAAGGGACTGCCGCTCAGACACTATACTTTTCCGCCCCCTCCGCCCCTCCCAAAAAATAGAGGGAACACTGATGGCAGCTATAAATGCAGGACAGGAAGAAAACCTTATAAAGAATTTCAAACCAGCACTGCCCTAATTGTGTGAACTGCACTGGTTACCAATGAACTTTTAGGTGCAATTCAAGGTCCTGATTTTTACCTATAATGCCCTTATAGTGCAAAACAGGTTACTTGCAGGATGATGTGTCTGCAATTAGATAGATCAAATCAACATGTCATAAGATCCATGAGAGAACTAACATCGCACAAGCTTTCTGTCATTTTAATGTTTCTCACATTGCTATTAGAAGCTAAGGGTGCCATTTTGGTGATCTACCAAAAGAGATGCTGTGGAACCCATTCAGTCTGACCCTGTATTACAATTTAAGCCTTGTGATATTTTAATATTCCAGTATACATCAACTAAATTAAATTAAATAAAGCCAGTAAACATATAGAAAGCATTGGGGGTTTAAGGAAAGAAAAATAATGATGATGTCCACATCGGTTCTGCTTTTTGGAAGTCAACAGCTCACATATAAAAGCTCTATTTTGGAAAAAAAATGACCCTTCCAGTTTTGAATTTTCTAACATTGTTAGTAATTGCCAAATAACTTTATGACATAATTGATCTATGCAATTTAATGGGGTAGGGGTCTCAAATTAGCCGCCCCGAGTCCCATTGGGATTGGGCAGCATAGAAGTCGAATAGATAGATAGATGATAGATAGATAGATAGATAGATAGATAGATAGATAGATAGATAGATAGATAGATAGATAGATAGATGATAGCTTTTTTTCATAAACATGATTTTACTTAAAGTTCATTTCCCTCATATAAGTCAAGTTTTCAATTAGCGTCTCTTGTAATGTTTTTTTTAATATTTACCCTACTAGTAAGCTACTCAGGTTCCTGTATATGTTATTAGTATCAGCAAGTTACAGAATAATCATACAGCGTATCAAGGATTCTGAAGATTCTAGGAGACTGCAAATTATCAAAATATCTACAATTAAGAATATTTTAACAGCTGATTGTTATGAATGAACGATGGGGAAAGGAGAGCAAAATATTTTTTTATGAAAGCTAACTTCCAACAATACCTTTGTTAGGCCTCTTACAATTTACGCATGGTATGTTTGTATGTATGTTTGGTTTTATAATAAGGGTATTTTTAGTTGTTTAGTATTGAATTGTTACATGCTGTTTTTTATCACTGTTGTTAACCGCCCCGAGTTTGCGGAGAGGGGCGGCATACAAATCCAATAAATAATAATAATAATAATTATTATTATTATTATTATTATTATTATTATTATTATTATTATTATTTACAAAAATAAAAATAAAAAAAATTCATTATGCTTTTGAGATTCAATGCAAAATTATTTTAAAGGGGGGGGGGGTAGATGGAGTGAAGAATAAATGTGACTGGTGTTCATGCCATGTATGCATTATTTACAATCTTAGTTCAAATGTGGGAGAGGACTTTGCCTGAGTGCAAGACTCTCCTAGGTTCCTGGAATGAAGAAATAGTTAAACTACTTTATCCCTCCATTTCTGAAAGCAATAATAATTTCTATTACATTCACAGACCAGCATTACCAATCAAGAGGCATTAAAAAAAAATCCCCATTTCTGAAAATCTAAACTCTGTCTCCAAAGCCCCTTTGTTCAGCCTTCAAATAGGACACGTCATTAGCTTAGCAAGTGGCTAAGAGAAGAAAGGCCAAATCAAGATAGTCTTTCTAATATGTTAACAAAGTCAGAGATAATTTTGACATGCTGGTAATAGCCATATCAGAAAAAAGAATAAATGGATGTACAAGATGCCCTCTGATCACATTCTCCCAGTGCAGCAGGAGGAGGCTGTCAGCAGACAGGATCACTTGCATTAGGGCAGGAGAACACCTTGTGCAAATGATGAAAATACTGTTCCATACAGAATCACCCATTAACAGTCCAATTAGTTAGATTTGCTTATAGGTCAGATATTCTATGTCCTCAGAGAATATGGTTGGTAAGAGTCAAGACTGACTTGATGGCACATAATTTGTCAATTAAATGCTTTAATATGCCCAGATTTCTCCTTTCCCCTTTAAAAAAAATACACTTCCCCGAGAAAAATTAAAAGTTTGCAATGTTTGATGGAACTGCCAATTTTTACAAAACACTTTATAGTGACACGGGCTCCAGCTGAAACTCACCAGCTCAAGGATGCAAAGTCCACTGATGGAATTGTATCAAAAGAGAACAGCCAGCCATTGCGGTATGGAATAGCTGAATGAATTTGATTAAAACATGATGCTAAGGATTGTCTTATTTATCTACTGGTTTTATTGTACGCCAACCACAGTAATATAAGGTTGGCAGCCATATAGGTTTGATAAGTAAGTAAGTAAGTAAGTAAGTAAGTAAGTAAGTAAGTAAGTAAGTAAGTAAGTAAGTAAGTAAATAAAATAACTAGGGAAGGAGGGGTGGGGTCTGATGGCTGCAGCAGTGGTGCCATTCGCTCTCCTGAATTCCCATTGCCAAGGGGTTCTGGTCCTTTTGGACCAGACCGGATCTCTCCTGCAGGGAGAGGGATGATGGGATGCTGCCAAGGGCCTGGCAGAGGCCGGCATGCCCTGCCAGGCGAACTGGCCTGTCTTGCACCAGCTGTGGTGAAGCCGGACAGGCAGCCATGCCTGAGCTGACACAGCTGCGGAGACAACGAGACGCCAGGATGAAGCCGAATGGTAACATCTGGAAAGAGAGCTGGAGGAGTTGCTTACAGAGAAAGGGAGGGATATCCTGGCACTGGTGGTAAGATGACAGTGCCTGAAAGGGATTTTGGACTTTTGTTTCTGTGATTGGTTGCTGGACGGAGCTAAAACAGCCCGAGATAGAAGAAAGCAGCTATCTGTGCAAGGTGACATTCAGCGAAACCTTTCAAAAGTAGTGAATTGCCCATAATTGGATTCTTTTTAGCTATCTAGTTGGTTTTATTTTAAACTTGCCTTTTGGAATCTGGAACCTTGAATTCCTGTTGTGGAAGCTATATTTTTCTTTTTTTTATGTAAACAAAGAGGAACGTAAAATACCGGAAGAAGAAGACACCAAAACCGGAAAATTTGGATATTTGTTTTGTTAAGGGCAGCTACGATAAAATTAGGGTTTTTAAATAAAAGCAGGAATGAGTTTAGTAAGAAGGCTAGAAATGGACTGAAGCACGATGGCATAGTTATGAAACACAGCAAATAGCCAAGAGAAATCTAGATAGCTATAGTACTTTAAATGCAAATGAAGGCGAAGAACAATACTTAAAATCCGGATGATAGTATTTGGAAAGGAGATGGCACAGGATGAATGATATATACCAGAATAAATTGGATAAATAATTAGAAAAAAATTGATTAATTTGACTAAGAATTTGGCATCTGATATTATATTGTATTATATTTTAATTTGAGATATGTAAATTGGAATCTTCCATGTATGACTGTATGACTGTAACCTGTTGCTTGTATCCTTATGATTTATGTTGATTGTTTCCTAGTATGATTTGATTGCTTATTTGTACCATATGACCATCATTAGGTGATAGTCATGATGTGACTCTTATGTTTCTTAGTGAATATATATTTTCTTTTTATGTACACTGAGTGTACATTGAGTCTGTCATCTGCACCTCTCTAACTGTCTGGTTTGATGCTGCAACCCAACAGGATCAACACAGACTTCAGAGGATAATCAAAACTGCAGAAAAAACAATTGCTGCCAACCTGCCTTCCATTGAGGACCTGTATACTGCACGAGTCAAAAAGAGGGCGGGGAAAATATTTACTGACCCCTCACATCCTGGACACAAATTGTTTCAACTCCTACCCTCAAAACGTCGCTACAGAGCACTGCACACCAAGACAACTAGACACAAGAACAGTTTTTTCTGAATGCCATCACTCTACTAAACAAATAATTCTCTCAACACTGTCAGACTTTCTACTAAATCTGCACTTCTATTCTACTAGTTTTTCTCATCATTCCTTTCACCCATTTCCTCCCATGTTGACTGTATGACTGTAACTTGTTGCTTATATCCTAAGATTTTTATTAATATTGCTTCTTCATTGCTTATTTGACCCCTATGACAATCATTAAGTGTTGTACCACATGATTCTTGACAAATGTATATTTTATTTTATGTACGCTGAGAGCATATGCACCAAGACAAATTCCTTGTGTGTCCAATCAAACTTGGCCAATAAAAATTCTATTCTATTCTATTCTGAGAACATATGCACAAAAGACAATTTTTTGTGTGTCCAATCACTCTTGGCCAATAAAGAATTCTAATCTAATTTTCTAATCTAACCTCCCCTTTCACTTCACATCTTTGAAACAAACTGTTTCAATTCCTAACCTCAAAACTATGCTATAGAGCACTGCACACCAGAACAACTAGACACAAAACTGTTTTTTCCCTTAATACCATCATTCTGCTAAACAAATAACATCACTGGTGAGATTTAAATTACTTGTATTTATTCATTGTTATTTTCAGCTGTAACTCAATATTGCCTATCTTATATTTGGTTCCTATTCCTATTTCCCCCCATTTCACCATAACCTGTTCTTCCAATAAAGCATTCAAATCTATGCACATGTTCTGTTTTATTGGAGGATAGATGGGTTTAGCTGCATGTCAAGCTGCACACAGACTAAAATAAAGTAAGGACACAACAAAGAGGTGAAGGTAGAAACTCTAGCAGAAAACAATAACAAATAGACAATACTAATGAAAACGTCATGTGTTCCTACAGCAATGAAGAATGTATGGGGTGGGGAAAGAGGGAGGACTAGAGACCATAACTTTGGAAGATGCTCTATAATGGAATAGGGACTACCCAAACTCATCGGTAATAAGCACAACCAATACTCATTATTGACACACAGCACAGAAAAGGTAAGCATGATGCACTCTTCATAAAGATAAAATAAACATTTGCCCAGCAATTCAACTATGGGGATTTCAAGTAACCTCTGTCCCCCTGTTGGGAACCTAATTCTTCAAGAGTCAGAGAGCCAATAAATTCTTTTCCACTTTGCCGACAACTTCATTTGTCAAAAGATGGATACAGGGGAGTCTGCTTTTTGGATCTAATCCTCCCCAACAGGGAATAAATGGTTGAAGAAGTCAAGAGGGCCAGCATCTTGTAGAGAACGTTATTGTGTGGTTTTTTTCCTGCTATAGAAATTTAGATATATCATTCTGCCACTGTTTAAATGGTGCATCAGTTATCAAAGCAGGTGTTGTCTGAGACAAAAAACATCGCTCTAGGCAAAACATTCATTTTTATTACAGAAATTATTCCCAGCAATGACAGAGTTAGTTTCTCTCATCTTTTAAACTTCATTCCATATCTTAATGTCATCATTATCATAATTTTAGCCATTGTCTATCCACTGCAGCACAAAGGCTTCTTTTGCATGTTTCCAACCTACACAGTCCTGAGCTTTCTTTTGCCAATTGGGCTTTCAATACTTGCTGATGTTGTCGATCCATCTTGTTTTAGGTCTCTTTTGTGGATGCTTTTTATTTGGAAATAGCAAACCGTTCATACTTTTCGTAGTTATTCCCAGATATTTTACTTTCTCAATCTTAAAACTATTATTATTTATCTATTCTTTTTGCTCTTTCTGCTTTCATATTTTAATTGGTCTGTTAATACTGCAATTTATTTTAAAGAATATTCCAAAACACATTATCCATCTCCTGTCTCATAGATAAATGGAATAAGAGATGCAGCATCAGAAATGGCACCTTTTATCCTGATCACATTGTGCATATATGATTCCAAAAGTTTAAGGATGCCTGCTTGAACATGTTTTTGAGTGGATCAGGGCTCCTTAAAGACAGATGACGCTGGTATTTGTGGAAAGAGATTAATACATATTTTAAATTTCATATATACAAAAGTGGAAGCAGGCATTTTAGCACTTTCCAAAGGAAACAACATGAACGGAAAAGTAGAGTCAGAGCAAATCTCCCCAGAATAAAGTCTTCTGTGCCAATTTTTCATCTTAACCCTTCTCACTGGCGACGTCTCCTATAAATAAACATGTGTAAGTTATTGCCACCGTGTTCCGCTTTATTAATTTTGTGTAGAGTATGTTGGCTTTTGCAGAGGTTAATTTTCTGAACGGAGAAGAAAATGGCATTTCACCAATCTGAAAATAAATAATTGTGCTGAGGTTCCCAGTTCATTATATTTAATTCTGGCAAGTCTTGCAGACTCCAGAGGCACCAGTGACAGCTCAGAGAAACAATTATTTTCACTAGCCAGCCGTGCTCTCTCTGTGATATGCTTCTCCAGGAGGCTGTAGGGAATCCATTCTCATTATCAATGGCACTTTAGGATAGCTCGGCGAGTGCAGTGCGGTGCCATGCCATGCCATCACACCAAATTCCACAGGTTCACATTGTCCCTTCAGAAGGCAGGGAGAATCCATACACAGAACTATTGTTTCTTGACTGCAAAGGATCACTTGTTACTCCACACCTTTGTAGCAGAAACACAGGTGTTTGATGCCAATAAGGGAGCAGAGACCACGAGAGGATTGAGATTGCCAGGTTTATTTGGTGCATGCATCAGGTTCAGAAGATATAAAAGCAATGTCTGAACAACGTGGATTGCTTTTCAGGGCTCTTTATACATTTCCAAAGGAGTACAAAAAACACACAGTATCAGCCAATCAGATACTAGTTGTCAACGTTTCCTTATACAGAAAGTAAAAAGAGGTTATACAATGTAGAAGATGCAGAACGTACAGCAAAGAGGCACTTGCGGTTAGATTGTGCCTTCAAAGCTTTGCTCTCTTCCTGAGTACATTTCGTGGTTACGCGTTCAAGCAGTAGCTGCACCCCAACCGGGCACCGAGGAAGTACAGGTGTGAAAATGGAAAGGCTTAGCCCTGTTGTCGGCACTTAGAAAATGTCAAGTTTATAGCAGATATATGCAGGACAAAGGTCATATATCAAAAGTGCATAATCCTGGCAAGAAATGCAGTACAAAATGAAAATACAGATATCAAGGCATAGCCCAGCTTCCTCATTTCCCCCCTCTTGGAACTCCAACCGAAATAAAGTTTATTCGGATGGGGTTTCAACCATGTTACTGGAAGGGGGTTGAAGGTGTTGGAGGGGCTGGGGCTGGAGTGGCAGGAGAACTTCGTATATTGGCTCCTCACTATCGGGGTCCTGAGTGACAGGTTCCCCTTCCTCATTTCCGCCCCTGCGGTTGTTAAGCAGTTGCAGGTGCCACAGAGCCAAAATTTTCTCAGAGGACTTGTTTTGTCCGTCACCAGCGAAACAGAGCTATGAAAAAGTTTCATAAAAAGAGGAAGCACAAAGGGGACAATAACACAGCCAGCCACCAGAAAAAACAACACAAGCCAAAACATATTTGATACCTGGTAAAGAAGGAAGCCGGCAAGGGCACGGGAGAGGTCCAAACCTTTCCAAGTCTGTACTGGAACATGTGCAATCTTGACCATGCGATCGGTGATTTCCTTAATGACCTCCCCACTATTATCAATCTCAATGCAGCAGTCAGACAAATTAAACTTTACACACACACACCCTTCCTTGGCTAAAAGGTAGTCCAAAGCCAGTCTGTCTTGCATGACATACGTGCGTGACTTAACACTCTCCGAGGCCAAGTGGGCAAGATCACGGATCGTCTCATTAGTGACAATTTCCACCACTGCTTGGAGGTGGATGAGATGGTTAAGCATATAAATGGGGGTGCGATAACCAAAGATACCATCCTCAGCCCAGGTGGCCGGGCCATAAACCTTTACAATACATTCGGGGGGCCATTCATCATCCTTCCAGTTCCCAATCTTAAGGTCACCAATTAGGGATCTTTTAGAGCGAACATTGCCAATTTCATCATACACAGGCACTCCAAGAACTTGCCTATGCTTCAGGGGGAGCAGGAAGAAACCAGGGCGAATGACACCAAGGAAACAAGAGCCACACCAATTGAGAGGGAGTTAGGCATAAGCATATTTTCCACAAATCCAGTACATGCCATCAGGAGCAAGCCAAAGAAATTTGGTGTTTTGGGGTCCAAAGTATAAGGCTTCAGGAGGCTAACGTTTTGCAACGCCCGGGCCATGGGGGTTGGCTGCAGACCCTTGCCAGACCACCAGGCTGCATTGTTCCACGTGGACAGGCAATGCAGGTTTCCAATGTGGGCACAGCCAGCGGTGTGGTTACGGGTATAACAGACATTGCCCACCAAGTTAGAGAATAGAGCCCAGTTCCCCTCCTTCCCCACAGTAGTTGTCAGATTACCAGCCAGCTCCATGTCATGGACAAAGGTGTAATTCAACACAAGTGCTTCCCAAGGCCATTTCTCACCCATGTTAGTTCCCCCACAGACAAAACAGTTCTTAACCTGAAGGGTGTGTGCCACATCTTGTGCAAGTAGTACAAAAGTATTGGTTACAGCAGGGGGGACTGCCCATGTATTTAGTTTATCCATTTCCTGATAGTAGGACCAAAAGAGGCTCTTTTTCCGTCCTACTGTCCAGATCTGGCCCGTGATTTCCAAGGACAGAATCAGAGAGGGGTCATATCCCTGGCCATCTATTTGCATTCCAAAAAGTATAGGAGCTTGTGGGACCACAACCGGAGTGAAAGAGAGAGTGACAGGGTTACACTGGCCACTTTTACAGTTTGGGGAAACACCCCCCACAAGATAGGGAGAACTTCATCCCACCCATAGTGCCAGGAGTCCATGTAGCAAACGTAACGCAAGACCAATAAGGGCAGTAGTTGTGGTCAATGACACGGCAGTCACCCCATTGGGAACCATGGCAAACATATTTATGTTGGGATGAATAGGAGCGCTCCCACCTCAGGCTGCCACACTCGCCTTGGGGGTGGACATTGCGGTCAATATAATAGCAGGCATCAAAAGTAAAATTAACAGGGAGATTGAGAGTGGGAATAGAGGTACGGCGAATCTCCTCTCTCCGACCGTATGTAATGTGGCGGAGAATAACATGATATTCAGTGATTTTAGTGGCCTGTTTAGGGTCATAGCACAGAATACCCCGAGACCCATTGCATCGCTGGTAGGTAGTGGCATTCACGGTGCAAGGGGGAAGATTAAAAGTTTCACAAGACGGAGGAGTAGCCGTATGGTAAACAAGAGTGCGGGCAAGAAAATTGTCTGTGCGGGTAGTTTGAATACAGGGGAGGCAGGCTGAAGGAGAGCGTGCCTTGTCCCGCAAAGCCCTTTTACTACGAGAGAGGGTCTTAGGGCGGCCATCAGGGGCCCGTAAAGGGATTATCGGAGCGCGGGGCTGCAATTCATGAAGGCGGCACAAGAAGCCCTGAGTTCCATTACAGCGATAAAGGGCATCCCCAACGTGCTGGCATGGGAGAAAATCCAAGGGGGTACAGGATGGAGGCTCCCCAGCATAATAGTACAGTTTCACCATTAGGAAAACATATAGGACAAGTGTCAGGAATTGGGCGCCCTCCCTTAGAGATGGGCTTGGGAGCCGGTAAAGGGGGGGGTTGAGTGAGATAACATCTAATGGTATTCCCAGTCTTACACTGATAAAATTTACGACCATCATGCCAACAAGGGGGTAGTCCAACCCGGGGGTCTGAGGGTGGTCCAGCCAAATTGCTTTTGCCCGGGGGGGGGGGCTCGCATACAATTCATGCAGGGGGGGGTTGACACTGCTGTAACCTGTAAAGTTGTAAGTGCCAAAGCAGAGGGCTCCACCGAGGGGGTGGGATCAAAATTGGGATCCGTGTCTTCGCATATGGCAATGGAATCCAAAGGCCCATCTGACTCTCCCTTTCCACGAAAGATACAGTAGGCATACATAGAATTAATAGAAACACTTAACAACAAGAAAAAAATGAGCACGCTCAATACCAACACAAGGGTTTTACGGAGACAAGCCAAACGGCGGAGGGTTGTACGTAAGCGACTCCCAGCAACCATGGGGACCGCGGCGGTGGAAGGGAGGGCGCTGAATACTCACCAAGAAGAGGAAGTAGAGAAAGGCCAGAAACTGAAGCAAAAGAGGAATAAACAGTTGTGATGCAATCGGGGGACATCCAGGAGGTAGGGGTCCTGGAGAGACCACAGCTTCCACCGCAACTTTTGGGGGGGGGGGAATAGGTTTAGCGGCGCCTGGGGTGGCGGGTAAGGCTGCTGCTGGAGTCGCTGGCAAATCGATGCCCGTGCGATGGACGCGGGCTTCCGGAGCCGCGGCTGCAGGGGTTCCTCCTGGATCGTTGCCTGTGCAATGGACACGGGCTTCCGGAGCCGCAGCTGCAGGGGGGCTTCTTCGAGCCGTCCGTCCGTTGAGGGACCACTTCCGGTGGGTCTCCTGGAGGGAGGGCTCTCCTCTGCTTCTTCAGCATGAGTTTGAGAGGATCTGTGGGGTGAGGCAATTCCTTCCATGTGGTGGGGATTGCAAGCTTGATCCTCGTCCAATTAATCCAAGATTTGATGGAATCAACCTCGATAGCAAGAGGGGAGATCATGACCACAGTATATTGCCCTTTCCATGTGGGCCTGAGAACTTCCCTGTTCTAGTCTTTCACCCACACCTCTTGGCCAGGTATAATGTTATGTGTAGGAGTGACAAGAATGTAGGGTCTGCATTGTAACACATAATCTTGGAGTTCATTAACAATGATATTTAGTGTCTATAATTGTTTAAATTTAATGGAATCTGCCACATGAGTGGAGGATTGGACCATGGGGGGTAAAAGATTGGGTACCCTCCCATACAGTAATTCATAAAGGGAAACATGTATATTCTTTTGAGGGGTACATCTCACAACAAAAAGGGCCATTTAAGATGAGTTTTCTGACATATTTTGGCTAATGTATCTTTAACAGTCCTGTTAACTCTCTCCACGCGACCACTGGGGGGTGCATGAAAACTACAGTGAAGCTTCCAAGTGAGGCCAAGCATCGAAGCAATTTTCTGGGTGCTCTTATGGATAAATTCTGGACCGTTGTCTGAGGAAATTCTTGAAGGCAGCCCATACCTCGGAATGATGAGGTTTAGTAGGGCCCGGGTGACTTCCGTCGGGGTTTGGAGAATAAGGGATGGCTTAGACATGTTAATGGTGGGTTTCCCTGCTTCTTGCATTGCTTTCATCAAAAGGATTTGGTAGTCTTTGATCTTGTCAAGGTTACCCTCTACATAGGGGTCCTCGGCAGGGAACTTCTGACCCACATATGTCTCTAGGTCTAAACCTGGGGGGGGCATCGGATTTTAGGATTTTTTTCCCCCTCTTTCCTCCGATTTAAACAGGGTTCCCATTAGCTGTTGCAAGTCCATCCAATTGGGATTTTGGGCATCCATAATGGTTTTCAAGAGGCTTGCAACTTCTAAGGGTTTTTCACTATATGGGCCATAGTGCAATTTCCAATTCAAAAGATCGGAGGTGGTGAAAGGAACATGTTGGAATAGGGGCATTCTTGAGGTTTTTGTGAAATCATCTGGATCAATGACAATTTGATCCACTCTGCGAAGTGGGGCTGTGAAGGACACTGATGCGGTTTTTGCTCTGGTGCGTTCCGCAATGGGTCCTTCACTTACTGGACCTGGCAGAGACAGACTGGCCATTCGCTCACTGGGGCCTGGTAGAGTCTCCAGTTGAGGAATGGACCCTGAGGAGAGGGCTTCAGGTGCAGATGGGGATTGAATGGTTGTGTGAGACCCAGGAGATCTCTTTGCATCCGGGTATTGTTGGAGGAGGGTGTTATAACGGGCAAACCTGTCAGCGGTGGTTTCATTATTTATTTATTTTATTTATTTATTCTTTGTCCAATATACAATACATATGAGAGAGAATATACATTAGGAATATATATATAAAGATAGGAAGTAAAAAGAAGGGAAGTGGATAGGAAGAGAATATATATAGAGGAGAGAATATATAAGATAAAAGAGGTAAGAAAAGAGAATTGGACAGGGGACGATAGGCACATCAGTGCACTTATATACGCCCCTTACTGGCCTCTGAGGAATCGGGAGAGGTCAATCGTGGAGAGTTTAATGGAGAAGTGTAGGGGATTGGGGGTTGACACTATTGAGTCTGGTAATGAGTTCCACGCTTCGACAACTCGATTGTTAAAGTCGTATTTTTTGCAGTCAAGTTTGGAGCGATTGATATTAAGTTTGAATCTGTTGTATGCTCTTGTGTTGTTGCTGTTGAAGCTGAAGTAGTCGTTGACCGGAAGGACGTTGCAGCGTATGATCTTGTGGGCAATACTTAGATCGTGTTTTAGACGCCGTAGTTCTAGGCTTTCAAGGCCCAGGATGGTTAGTCTATTTTCGTAGGGTATTCTGTTTCGAGTGGAGGAGTGGAGGGCTCTTCTGGTGAAGTATCTTTGGACGTTTTCGAGAGTATTGATGTCTGAGATGCGGTGTGGGTTCCAGGCAGATGAGCTGTATTCGAGAATGGGTCTGGCATAGGTTTTGTAGGCTCTTGTGAGTAGTGTGAGATTGCCGGAGCAAAAGCTGTGTAGGATCAGGTTAACAACTCTGGAGGCTTTTTTGGCGATGTTGTTGCAGTGGGCCGGGGAACCTAGTCCCACACCCAAACCTACGGGTGGAGGAGCAGTGGTTCCCACAAGCGGAGGGGGGGTCCTGTAGGGCCACCCCCCCAGTCCCTGCGGTGAGGGAGTCCTGTAGGGATGATTGTGTCTGGATCTGGCCATATGGTAAAAGGACATATGGTGGGGGCTGGGACACCTCCTCTGGGCAACTAGACAGTACGGGGGGTTTTGATTTTTCCATCTCCGTTGGGGGGCTGACTGAGTCCTCTGCCCCTTTTGGTGTGAGAGATGGAACAATGTGAACTTCTCTGGGGCCGCCAGGGAGGGGGTGAGTTACCTCCCCCTCTCCTAGGGGTCCTTCTCCTGAGCGTGGCCCCTGAAGGAATGGGGACCACGGCCAGGACTTTACACTGTTGGGTCCTACATTTGGTGACCTATGGGGGTGGGTTTCGAGCTAGTTTCAACCAAAAATCAATGTATGGCTCTGGGTCAGGATGGCCCAAGGTAGGATCAAATACAACGAAGGTTCCTATATCGGGCCATCCCAAGTTAAAAGAGGGCCATTCTGATGTACACAGGTCATTTTATACCATACTCTCGAGTTTGATTGTTATAGACCTGGTTGAAATGTTTCATTACACACTCAAGGGGGGTCTTGGGCACACTTGGTTTCCCTCCCATGTTCCACCCGGGGCACCAGACAGAAAAGGGGAGGGAGTATACAAGGGAGGTAAGGGGTCCTTCCCTTGAGACACAAAAGGAATTTTATTCACTTCACACAATCTCTACCGGCCCAAGGTCCTGGAGCTCACAGCCACCTGTGGGAACCACGGTAGGCAATCACACACACAACGTTTTCTCTCAGAAAACACAGGCCACCCACCTTGTGAGTCCCTCAGTGAAGAACGAGCCAAAACGAGGGTGATCAGTCCTCGCCTCTGTCCCTCAACATAGGGAGAGATAGACTCGTACCAGTCTCTAAAAAGTGTCCACTACAGAGGCCTCGCCTTAAGACTTGCCTTTTATCTTGGAGACTCGGTTACTCTTCCAGGCCGGCGAACAGATGTCCTGGTCTCTTGTTTCCTCTCTTGAATGGTTCTTGGATCGCAAACCGTCAGCGTGGCTGCCCTGGTGTCAACAGGAAGGTCCTCGGAGAAAGATTTCCGATGGCGCCTGGACTGTTCCTCTTTCACACCTGGGGCAGACGCCACTGAGGGGGGCGTCCAGAGGGATCCAAAGTCCCGTCTAGTCCCTTCGTGGTTGCCAGAAAATGTAGCAGAAACACAGATGTTTGATGCCAATAAGGGAGCAGAGACCACGAGAGGATTGAGATTGCCAGGTTTATTTGGTGCATGCATCAGGTTCAGAAGATATAAAAGCAATGTCTGAACAACGTGGATTGCTTTTCAGGGCTCTTTATACATTTCCAAAGGAGTACAAAAAACACACAGTATCAGCCAATCAGATACTAGTTGTCAATGTTTCCTTATACAGAAAGTAAAAAGAGGTTATACAATGTAGAAGATGCAGAACGTACAGCAAAGAGGCACTTGCGGTTAGATTGTGCCTTCAAAGCTTTGCTCTCTTCCTGAGTACATTTTGTGGTTACGTGTTCAAGCAGTAGCTGCACCCCAACCGGGCACAGAGGAAGTACAGGTGTGAAAACGGAAAAGCTTAGCCCTGTTGTCGGCACTTAGAAAATGTCAAGTTTATAGCCGATATATGCAGGACAAAGGTCATATATCAAAAGTGCATAATCCTGGCAAGAAATGCAGTACAAAATGAAAATACAGATATCAAGGCATAGCCCAGCTTCCTCACCTTCATGGGTTAGGTAGATCTATTTTTGATGGTCCATAGAACCTCTGCCAACCGTGTCACCGAATTTTGACAGTGGGAGTACAGAAAACTGGAGAGGAGTTTTATTTGTTTATTTGCTTGTTGCTTGTTTATATAAAGTGACTTTGGGTGGCTTGCAGATCATAAAAGACTAATAGAAAAATATTGGAACTATGCAAATTAATATTTTAAAACTGTACATAAATTGAGCTTCCCCTCCATTGGGTGTAAGACATGCACATTCCCTCAAATAGGCTGAATTAATGTCATTTTAAAAACCCAGGGGCTCCCTGACTTCCCCTAACCTGCATAAAACATTTGGAAAATCTTTGACCCACTTTATAGGTCCATCATCTGCCTTGTAGGATGCCTTTTGCTTTTTCAAAAGGCAACTGGAGTTTGTTTTTCTTTGAAGACATTTTATTTCTCATCCAAGAAGCTTCTTCGGTTCTTTGGTTCCAATCAGAACTGAAGGACTTTCTTGGATGAGGAGTGAAACATTTTCAAGTCCAGCCTATTGAAAAACAAAACACCTTTGGGACAACCATGGCCGGACGACTGAGGATCTCTGTAGACATGATCACGCTGCTGAAATATGTCAAGCCCAATTCACAGCTGACAAACCTGGCTTTCCTCCATGCTACGTAAGGCCCAATAGCCTGGCCAAGAAAAAGAGGTGACTTCAACTTTTCATTCACAAAGAACATCTGAGTTGCTTTTCTCACTCAAACTCCCCTTCCCACATTCTGGTTCTGCTCCCAATACAAATCTAATTGCATGCCCTCTTGCACTCTTTTTTCTATACTGTAAGATTCAGATCCTGTAAGAAGTGCCTGAAGAAGAATGTAAGGGCCAGCTATTGTACATGCAAAGCATATAATGCAGTGAATTCAATCAACACGGATATGCAAAAAAACCCAGGTTTTCAATGGCTGCTAGCCTGGACATATAATTATCATTATAAGAATAGACAGAGCATGTTAATATTATACCTTGATTTTGCCCAAATGCTCATTACAATAATAATGTTAACTTACCTGTCTATTATATATTTTTTCTTCTTTGCACTTGAGGGAGCTTTTATCTCCCATCTTGTATTAAGTCTGTTCTAGCCTAGATATTTAATTTGCTCTTTTTTTATGCATTTTCCCCACAACTATATTGTGCAGATGATGTATTCATTTAAAATGTGAAGCATCAGGGATTTTTTTTTTCTTATTGGCTCTGTTTTAATCCAATCTGTGGGATGTAACCGTGCGATATTAACAAGCAAACTTTACTAAAATGTTTCTTGGGTGAAAATTAAATACGTGATAAATATGCCTCCCAGACACCATGCCTATAGAGATAGTGCTCATTAGAGGGGAAAAACAACCCCAGCTTTGAATATCTTAATACTGAACCCAAGAGAAAGCCAAAGGAAGGGAGAAGATTCACCTCCTGCAGTGTCACCTGTTCATGCAAAATAATTCTGTCAGTCTTTTGCAGCAAGGACATGGCCCTGAAACCTCTAAGCTGAGTTTTTATTGGTACTCAGTAATCACTGATTTGCACATAATGCTGACCAATGGCATCTTTAGCCTTCTTTTCTTAACTATATTCACAGCTGGCTTGGTTCACACATTGCTGTAAAGCACACAGCAAGATTTACAGATCACAGTAGTTGGATTTACACAGCATGCTAGGCAAAACCCAAACAAGATGCACAATGGATTAATATGATGTCCTACAGGTGCATAAGCCATTCCGACACACCTCCTTATTACAGGTATTAAGTTTTAGCTTTGACCTGTCTGGTTGATGGCCATCACATCCTCCTTTTGAGAAGGGAGGACAGTATTTGGAGGAGGGAGGGTGTCAGAGGGATATTTTTTAAGAGCTTACCGTCTAATTGATTACATTTATTTTAAAAAAAAAACAGTGCAAGGAAGGTCTTGTAGCTATTCACTCTTTTTTTACATTACAATGTTTGTTTCCTGACAAAATATAAGTGGCCACTGTCTCTTCTCTGCTTAATCAGCCCAGGTTGGGGAAATCTGTAGAAGTAATTTTATTATTAATTTAATTTTATTTATTACCTTTATTACCTTAGGAATCGGGTGAGGTCAACCATGGATGGTATAAGGGTAAAGTTTTGGGGGTTAGGTGACGAAACCACAGAGTCAGGTAGTGAGTTCCAGGCATTAACCACTCTGTTGCTAAATTTGTATTTTCTACGGTCAAGTTTGGAGTGGTTCATTTTGAGTTTGCATCTGTTGTGTGCTCCTGTATTGTTGTGGTTGAAGCTGAAAAAATCATTGACATGAAGGACATTGTAGCAGATAATTTTATGAGTTATGCTTACGTCATGCCGAAGGTGATGTAGTTCTAAGCTTTCTAAGCCCAGAATTTCAAGTCTAGTTGCGTAAGATATACTGTTGTGGGTAGATGAGTGGAGGGCTCTTCTCATAAAGTATTTCTAGACACTTTCTAATGTATTTATGTTTGATATGTGGTGTGTGTTCTAGACAGATGAGCTGTATTCAGGGTCTGGTGAAAGTTTTGTATGCTCTGGTTAGTAGTGTGATATTACCAAAGAAGAAGCTACATAAGATTAGGTTAACAATTCTTGAAGTCTTTTTGGTGATGTTGTTGCAGTGGGCTTAGGCACTTAGGTCATTTGATATGAGTATTCCAAGATCTTTGACAGAGTAAAGGTAATCTGCAAGGTCTTGTTTATTCAGCTTGTATTTGGTGTTCTGATTCTTTTTGCCAATGTGTAGCACAGAGCATTTGTTGGTTGACCATGTTTGACCATTCTGACACAAAACCAAGGTCTTTTTGGAGAGTAGCAGTGTTGTCGGTAGTGTTGAAGATTTTTACATCATCAGCGAAGAGAACATAGTCACTTGTAATATGATCGCAAAGGTCATTTATATAGAGTTCAAAGAGTGTTGGTCCCTAGTCTTGGGGTACACTGCTGTTAATTGGAATGGGATTAGATAGGGCACTCTATATTTTGACCACTTGTTGTCTGTTTGACAGGAACAGAGTTATCCAATCATGTAGGGATCCAGAGATGCCGTAGGATTTCAGTTTCAGAAGTAGTTTATCATGAACCACTGAGTCAAAGGCTTTACAGAAGTCTACATAAATTGTGTCTATTGTTTTGTCCTGGTCAAGTTTTGAGGTCCATATTATTATTATTATTATTATTATTATTATTATTATTATTATTATTATTATTATTATTATTATTATTTAGATTTGTATGCCGCCCCTCTCTGTAGACTCGGGGTGGCCATATGGCTTTTTCAGTGTAGTAGTTGTAGATTGTAGTATTATTTTTTCCTGAAAATGATTCCAACTAATCTGGCTCCCCCCAAAGGTCAATACAAGCATAATTAATGCAATCTTATTATTGTGTCCAGATTTGAACAGACATGGGTCCAATTAATCAGTTTCCTCTTAAAAAAATCTTGGACTGGACAAAACTACAATGGGGTCCAGTGAAGGACTCTTGAGGCAGGAATGTAGCACTTTCTCCTTCAGGGCTGTAGGGTACCACCTCTTTTCTCTATTGTAAAATCCTTGCGGGAATGAAGGACTGCAGACTTAGTGTAAGTAACAGTTCTTTTATTAAGAGCAGAATGTAACGGTTTCAGGAATGAAACAAGACAACAAAACATGGCCGTGCCTGGCAGCTGTATATACCCAGGGCTGCCAGGCTCAGCCAACCAATCACCTTGTAGTATTTTCCCGCCCAAGGAATATGGGGCGGGTACAAGGCCTAACTGTCCTCTTTAAACAACATCTATAATTCTTTCTTTCTTTCTTTCTTTCTTTCTTTCTTTCTTTCATTCATTCATTCATTCATTCATTCAATGTATATGTTGACCAGAGTCTCCTTATGAGGAAGAACTTAAGGTTGGTTATCACCTACAAAGCTCTACATGGCTTACAACCAGATTATTTACAGGACCATCTTCTGCCTCACACTTCCCAGCAACCAATCAGATCCTACAGAGTTGGCATCCCCCGGGTCCCACTGACCAAATAGTGTCAACTAGTGGGACTACAGGGGAGGGCCTTCTCTGTGGGTGCTCCAGCCCTCTGGAACCAACTTCCACCAGAGATTCACACCACCCCACCCTCCTAGCTTTCCAAAAGGCCTTAAAAACATGGGGTTGTTGAGCAACAACATATAGCTCCAGCCCGAAGTGCTGAATGATTGTTGAATGAATGTTTAAAATTTTGGAGTTACATTGATTGTATGATGGATTGTATGATGGAATGATTGCTGGGTGAATGTTTTTAAATTTGGGGGTTTAATCGATTGTATACTGTTTTTTATTGCTGTATGCCACCCTGAGTCCTTTGGAGAAGGGCAGCCTATAAATCCAATAAATTGGATTGAATTGAATTGAGATTGGTGGCGTATAAATTTAATTCATAAATAAAGTACATACCACTTCATTAATTCAACTGCATGTCCCCTTCCAGGCAACCTTCCCCAATCAGGAAGGATATAGAGTTAATAAAAAGGTGATCGGGTTAGGAGACAAAAAAAAAACGTTAAAGAAATTAAACCAGAATGCTCTTTGAAGGACTTTAAAGTCAGG
Source organism: Erythrolamprus reginae (assembly GCF_031021105.1). Taxonomy (NCBI): domain Eukaryota; kingdom Metazoa; phylum Chordata; class Lepidosauria; order Squamata; family Dipsadidae; genus Erythrolamprus; species Erythrolamprus reginae. The sequence goes on along the minus strand of NC_091951.1, from coordinate 174,882,993 downwards.
ACTTCCTTGCAAATCTTTCTCTGTAATTAAACTCTCTCAGTGAGAACATCGTTATTCATCCAGAATGGAAACAACTCCACCAAATTTTCTTTAGCACTTCTCTTACAAGAAGTTTTGAATCTTTGCTTTTTATCAGAGGGGGTTTGGGAGAGAGAAGAGTCTGTTCCTGTTTTGCTTTAAAACACATCTTCACTAGAAGCTCTTGTAATCACTTCAGAAATATGGAGTCAGCTTGGCAAAAAACCATTATCGTTTGACTGTAGTTGCAGAGGCTCTCAGGAATTGCCAACCACAAATGCAAAAAAAACCCCAAACCCCACAACCCCCCCCCCCCAGTTCAAAACCACAATTCAGAGTGGGAGAATATACAAAAGTGAAATATTGCTTTGCATTGCTTTTAACTTTAGCAACTCCTGTTGGATTCCTTAGAGCAGGTGTGTCCAATCTTGGCAACTATAAGAGGCATGTATTTCAGCTCCCAGAACTCTCCAGCCAGCTTTAGAGGAAAAATCCTCCTCTCACTATCCCACCTCCCAAAGTTAATTTGGTTTATAAGCCTTGTCTGTTGACAAACTCAAGAGTATTGCATTCTCCCAGAACTAAAAGCACAAACTATTCACCACCTCATATACCTCCAGGAGCCTCTGATGATAAAGATTAAAGACATGGCTCAAAGAATATCCAAAGTGGAAATGAATAAAGAAATGATTTTCTCTAGGTAACTTTGCTACATCCACATTCATTAATAAACCAACTATGCAGGATCTAGGGTAGAGTTTTATAGTGCTCCATAGAATGCTTTCTCCTTAAGCAGTGTGTCTCTCTTATTTTCTGTTATGCTCCCCCCACTTAGGAAGAAGTAAACATTTTGCATGCCCCCCAACTCTCTGCTGAGACAATTGTTTGCAATATTTTCTCTGAAAAAAACCCATGTGGCTAATCAGAGTGATTGGGGTGTAATGTATTTAAGTTAAGTTGTGCGCACATGCAAAACATTAGATGCGAACTGGCGATAAAGGTAAATGGAACCCACCCCTATTGGTGAAGGTTTTGTTGCACATGCAAGGAAAGTGTTCTCTGTGTCTTTCATTTTTATAGGTTGTCTGAATTAACACAGAGCTTTGAAGGGATGTTTTGATTCAGCGAAGTTTCATTTAAATCAGTCCATTGGTGTAGATTTGCATACTGAGAAACACTAGCTGCTTCTGAAGTGGAAAATCAACTCGGAGAGTTTTGAAACACTTTCCAAATCCAAGGCCTTTCGGTGCTTTCCTTACAATATACAATTTGGTAACTTCACTTTAATGTATAAAACAAGTTGGGGAAGGGTGTTAAATGAGGCAATGGGCTTCATGACATGAATAGCCAGCCAATGAGCTTTATCATCTCATTAGCCTCCCAGTGTTCTTTGAGAGTGGTAAGCCTATGATCTCTTTGGGCTTCATTCACTTTCTCAGCTCACAACTTTTTTTAAAAGATTGATAAACACAAAGTTCAGCTGTGCTCTTTCTTGCGCCAAAGAATGAAGTTGTTTGCAAATAATTGAGAATGTTAGGCCTTTACTCTTATATATTGAAGTTGGGCTGAGAGGTACAATTTCTTATTTTGGCTTAGTTATTTAATAATAATTGGTAGGTTTGGTTAATATTTGATCAATACTAATTTAAAACTCCTATTTCTTATTTTAGCTTCTGTTCTTTAACCAAGTATACAATCTATTCCAAACTTGTAATAGTCCAATTCTTCTCTTTCTTTTAATCCCATGGTCACTTTGTCCATTTCTGCACATTCAAGAAATATTACATTTTAATCACTGTACCACCATGTTCTGTTTCTGTTCTTCTTGTGTTTTCTTATCCATTTGTTTGCTCTGCAGTTCATTCCAGGTAGGATAAGAAAAAGCAAAAGATGTCCTTTGAATATCAGTCAAGCTCATCTCCTTCTCCATTATCTCCATGTGTGACCAATAACCATGTGGCACAAAGAGAGACAGTTCCTATGGCAAGTGCATCAGAGGAACGACCCAAGGTAAGGTGACCAGACGTCCCGCTTTCCGTGGGACAGTCACGCTTTTTAGCAATTGTCCCACGTCCTGGGGCATTTTTAAAAAGTCCCTATTTTGTTTTAAACAAACTGCCGGCTGGAGATTGCTGGACTTCCACACCAGCTGATTTTGGGCAGCGTGGAAGCTGAGCTTCCTTCTTTGTGGCTTCAACTTTGTTTTCTACACCTATCATTCCCCTGCCTTACACAACACAATGCAGGACAGCACTGATCCCCTTAAGACAATTTTTGTTCATTCCTGCTTAACACGTTAGAAGAGTATCAGGATAGAGCTGGAAGGGACCTTGGAGGTCTTCTAGTCCAGCTCTGTGTTCAAGCAGGAGATCCTATACCATTTCAGACTAGTGACTGTCCAGTCTCTTCATAAAAACCTATAGTGATGAAGCACCCACAACATCTGAAGCTGTTCCACTGGTAAATTGTCCTCACTGTTAGGAAGTTTCTCCTTAATTCCAGGTTGCTTCTTTCCTTGGTTAGTTTCCAACCATTGTAAAAAGGCTTTTCAAATGTTCTAAATTTGGGACAGGATTTGAGAGCTGGTTGTTGTTGTTGTTTCACATGTGTGCTGCTTTTAAAAGGAAGGCAAATGTTTCTGCTTAGGGAATAAAGAGCCAGAGTTTGGTTAATATCTCTGGGCTAAAATTAGAAGATCCATATCTTTCCCTGCACCTCCCACCACTTTGCTATGATGACTCTACTAGGCTGTTGAGTACAATGGTACATCAAAGGATGCAGATCCATTGATCAAGGAATCAATTGCCATTATAACCCTTTACAAATCTGTGTAATTTTCAGGTCTTTTAATGCTGAGTCTGCGGAGAGGGGCGGCATACAAATCTAAATAATAAATAAATAAATAAATAAATAAATAATCATCTGCCATCCAGCTACTTGGCAAAGGCTTTCTACTTGGTCATCTCACTGTGGTGTTTTGTAAGCTACTTCCCAACTGGTCAAAGCCTGCCAGTCTCTAAAAATCTTATAGCAAGGGGTTACAAGGAAGAATGGCTCTCAGAAGGACAGCTCTTTAAGTCAATACTAAAGACTATTCCTAGCGAATTTTGGCTCTACCAGTAAGGAAAATCTCCTTTCCAGAAGAAGCCAAGTTTACCAAGACCCTATGGTTAGTAACTTCACAATCACAGATAGCAAAGCTACATCTTGCCAGAGGGGCAAGCTGCTGATCAGAAGGGGCAAACTTTGATAATTGCTCTGCTCAGCCTCAAAGCCACCCCCCCAAACTAATGTTCCTCAAGGACAAATTAGGAAATGCTCTCTAGCCCCCTTGACATATATCTTGTTGAATATGGGTCATCCCCATTTCTCCCTGCCTTTTGTTTGGTCCAATTGCCCTGGGTAGCTAACTCAATTCATGCTCCATTTCTTTGATAGACACTGGCCTGAGAATCTCATCTTCAGAGGCTGTAGTTAATTTTCTTATACAGCTGGCAATGTTCTTTTCTTAGAAATCCTGTCTTTTATGTAATTTCTCTTTTAACGATTTAAGCTACAAAGAGATGTGATGTATTCCCTTCAATTGCCTCTCCCAAGTCTCAGTCAAAATGATCTCGCAAGCCATCTAACAAATTTAAGAGACATCCGGTCAGACCCAGATCTGATTCCAGGCAGCACCATGACCCCATGCAGGTAAGAATGAAACCAATGTTGGCTTTCTTGTTAGTTAAAGCTATTTTAAAACTCCAGGAAATCCTAATAATGCAATGCCAGGTTCAAATTCTCCACAGCTGTAGATTAGGGAAAGCATAACAAATCACCATTTAAATAAGAAAGAAGCTTCAGAGAATATGTTGGATCAGGGTACATTAGCTTTCAAACAGCTGTATCTTCCAAATATCAATTTAGACTCCTACGTGCCTTCCTTGACTTGGTGATTTAATTTAATTCTCAACTTTCATTTTAGAAAATGAAAAAAAAGAGATAATTCTGCAGTTTCCTTATCAGCTTAGATCTTCCATAAGAGTCGGAATGTACAAACTGAAAATAAAAATATTTTCCAAAAGAAGCAAAAATAAATGTTGTGTTTCTGGCTTTTAAAAATATTTTAAAAAATGACTTTTTCTTTACAGCAGGAATTAGAAAACCCTGGTATTTAAAACTAGAACCAGAATTTGTAGTTATGATTTCCATTCACACTTGTTATAGTCTAATATCTTGCATTGATTATTTGAGGGGGGTTTTAATTGTTATGTAAAAACCAGCTATGCTGAGTGATGTAAGGTGGGGAAAGGGAACAATTTTGTTGAGCTAGTAGATTGAACACAGGGAAGTTCTTCTGTCCATATAGAAAACTTTCTCTGTGTCTATAGCTTAAAATTTTGGATTTAAATCTCTGTGATTTCAACCAAGTTTTCATACTATATCTGAAGAACCACTCATTCCTGATCATGGCTGCCTATCATCAGGTCTATCAGAAAGAGTACGTTGTGGGCCTCATGTGTCTCACATCTCGCATCTGGCAGGAAATAAAACAGTGATGGTGAATATTTTAGGCACAAAATGCCCAAACCAGAAATTGTGCATGTATGCTCATGCAAGCACACATACACATGCACAATGCCGTGAAATTGACAACCAGCTGGTTGGCACACATGCATGCCTCAGAAACCCAACAACCAGCTGGCTGATTTATGGCAACAGTGCTTGTACCCACAGAGAGGGCTCTGTGTGCCACCTCTGGCACGTGTGCCATAGGTTCACCATCATGGACCTGGGATATGGATCTTTTCTGCCATGGTGTCCGTCCCATGGGAGCATGATTCTCTACAAGGTAAGATTGATCCCAACCTGGTTAACCATTTAGAAGTTTCTCAAAATGTGGCTACATCCGGAGGCTTGGGAATCTCAGGCCTACAGAGAACTGGTAAGACAATTACATGGTAATAATGAAGATGTGCTGTCCTAGAATTACTTACTTACTTACTTACTTACTTACTTACTTACTTACTTACTTACTTACTTATTAACTTACTTACTTATTTACTTGATTAATTGATTTATTGATTGATTATCATATTTTAAAACCACCCATCTCCCTCACAGAGTGCCCATAATATTTGTATTTGTATTTATTAGATTTGTATGCCGCCCCTCTCTGACGTTAAAAAGCTGAGGGAATGTCCTCAGGCCACTCCGTACGCCTGAGAATTTCATGCCACACTTTGATCCTCATACAGGCTGGCAGAGCCAGGTCTTCACACTCTACTGGAAGACCAGAAGCGTGGCGGCCAACCTCACCTCTTCAGGCAAGATATTCCACAAGGTGGGGACAACAGAAGAAATGCCTCTCTTCCTAGATGTTGCTAGTCAAAGTTCCTTTATAGACAGCATTCCTATCTCTCTGTCTATAAAGTTCCTTTATAGACAGCATTCCTATCTCTCTGTCTAACCAGGTTGGACAGATCAATACAATTGGGGCAAGATGGTTCCTCTGGGAATCTGGTCTCACGACATGAAGGCTTTAAAGATGATAAACAACACTTTTAATTGAACTTGGAAGCAAACTCGCACCCAAGGCAGCTTACACAGCAGAAGTGTGAGATGCATAGTCCTTATGGAACCCCAAATTGATCTCCCAAAGCCACATCCTGCATCAGTTTAGGTTTAAGTTTAATCAGATTTGTATGCCGCCCCTCTCCGCAGAATCAGCTTCCAGATAACTTCAAGGAAAGGCTCATGTAGAATGCATTGCAGTAGTCAATTCAGAAGAGGACCAGGGCTTTAATGACTCAGAGAAGGGCCACCCAATCCAAGTTGTGTGTGTAACTGGCACACAATACAAAGTTAAACAAAAGCACTCCTGATTACAACTGCTATCTATTCCTTAAAGGTGTCGTGAGTGCAGAAAAATACCCATATTATGCACCAAGTCCATCTGGTCCATGGAACCCCATCTGAAGCCAAGGATGTTAAATCCCAGATAAAGAGCAGTTTCCCCACCTACAACCACTTTGCTACTATATGCAGTAGTTCCAAGACCCTTTCTACTCAGTCACTGAGGTGCAAGGTAATCTCCAGACTTCCTGTCCAAGCAGCTTCCAGTACATTTTTTGCTGGAAATATATTGCTTTGCTCATCATCCAGCCAAAGATAGGCATATTCAAGTCCTACTGATTTCCACTGGGAGAGTTTAAGACATGCAAGATAAACACTTAACAGATGGAAACTATTACAGTACTAGGAGATTATTAAAAGCAACTAATGCATCATACTTGCTTAACTTTCTCAGATTCATCTCTATTATCCAGGTGAAAAATTTCCAGTGACCTTATGCCTTTTCATGCAACTCTTTTTATCTTTCATTTTTGTTCAAACGTAAGATGCTTTTGACTTGCAGTGCCCACTCACTTATAAATTAACATATTACAGAAAAACACTTCAAGTGAGTAGTATATAGCTGAAAATGTCAAATGATGCCTTAAATTTGAAAAAATTCTAACCTTCAACCCAATCCTCCTTAATAGTTGCCCATTATGTGGAGTTCTTTATATGACGTCCAATCTATATTAACTCCAACTTGCTGAATAAAATCTCTTTTGGCCACATTGTAGGCAATTTATGGGGGTTGTAGTCCAAAATTGAGGACGTCTAACATTATCCTTTTCAAACGGTATTATCCTTTTCAAATGGTATCAAAATAAATACAAACTAACCATAAGTATGTCTATGTAAGACATAACATTTCTAGAATTAAACCCTTTAAAAATAATTAAAAGTTCAATTTAATGTTGAGCTCTTAATTCTCTTCTGTAGATGTAATTGATACTTTAATTAACAAACTGGTTATTATGAATGCTTAATTAGGGGCCTTACTCATTACTGATACTGCTTAACCCTGCTGTTCTGTTTAAGAAAAGTAACAAATCTTCTGTTCCCGGGTCACCCTGACCCGGACCGAAAACTCTTCATTTGCAGTGCTTATGTTTGGTCTTTTTGAAAGCTTTTTTCACTTGGAAAGTAGTCTGAACATTTCTGCACACAATGATATGAAAATTGAAATGAAAAAAGTAAATCTTATTGGTTTATTTTGCGGATATAATGCACGCCCCCCCCATTTTTGTGAAATTTTTTTCAATTTATGGATAGTTTTGCTTGCAAAATGCATTCTATTTTACTAAAGTTGGTATGGGATTGGTAGCTTGAACATTTCTGAACATAATGATATGAAAATTGAACTTGAAAAATTGATGCATATTGGTTTATTTTGTTGATGAAATGCATGCCCCCCCGTTTTTTTTAAATAGTCTTCACTTTATGGATAGTTTTGCTAGCAAAATACATTCTATTTTACTAAAGTTTGTGTGGGATTGGTAGCTTGAACATTTCTGAACATAATGATATGAAAATTGAACTGGAAAAATTGATGCATATTGGTTTATTTTGCACATAAATGTATGCCTCCCCCCGTGTTCAATTATTTCAATTTATATAAAAATTATGCTGTTAATTTAAAACTTACATACTTTTTTTTAGTAAAATGGATTTGTTTCATAAAATTAGTCCTCTGGCTACAATGTGGTTGATTTTCAAAAGGATATTCCAAATATTTCTAGACAAATATGTATAAACAGTGACAATAATGGCACATAGCAAGGCCGGGGGTGGGGGGTGGCCTTTTTGTGGCAAAAATAAACCAATAAGAACCATTTTTTTCAGTTCATTTATATTTTTCTTATATTCAGAAATGTTCAATTTAGTATATCAAACCTTTTGGGGGGAAATTCCTTAGGGATTTGTAGCCTTAAAAAAATAGAAATTGACACGAAATTAAAAAAGGATGGGGGGGGAGGGGCTTTTTGATCAAAATAAAAATATAAGTCTCAATTTTTCCAGTTCAATTTTCATATCATTATGTTCATAAATGTTCAAACTAGTTTTCCAGTTGAAAAAGTTTTCAAAAAGATCAAATTCAAGTACCTAAAAAAATTATTTTTGGGCCGGTCATATACGAACAGAAACAGACTCGAAGTTATGATTTTTTTTTGCCCAGAAAACAATTAGCCACCACCCCAAAAATATTTTTTGATGATCAGCATTGTTAAATTGAGTAAATGAATGCCTAAGATTTTAAAGAATATTTCGGATTTGGAGGATAAAAAAATAAAAAGTGAAAATGGTTGCAAGCAGCCGAGGGGGGGGGGAGGCCTTATTTCTGATATTAAAAAACCAATAAGAATCATTTTTTTCAGTTCCTTTATATTTTTCTTATATTCAGAAATGTTCAAGCTACCAATCCCACACCAACTTTAGTAAAATAGAATGCATTTTGCAAGCAAAACTATCCATAAATTGAAAAAAAAATCACAAAAACGGGGGGGCGTGCATTATATCCGCAAAATAAACCAATAAGATTTACTTTTTTCATTTCAATTTTCATATCATTGTGTGCAGAAATGTTCAGACTACTTTCCAAGTGAAAAAAGTTTTCAAATTGACCAAACATAAGCACTTCAAATGAAGAGTTTTCGGTCCGGGTCGTATGTGACCCGAACAGAAGATTTGTAACTTTTTTTGCCCAGCAAAAACTAAGCCCCCCACCCCCCAAAAAAAATTCTCATAGAGAGAACCCCTGAAGTGATGGATAGTCATGAAATTTCAAGTTTCAGATATGCAGGGAAAATTTTTTACAGGGACTCAAACTTGGCTTCGGGTCACATACGACCCGAACAGAACAGCAGGGTTGGAAAGCTCCATTTTAGAAAAATGAAAAAAACTTTTAGGTGGGGGGATTTTATTAATTCCATCTGTGTTCTGATTGAACTCTTTTAAGATCTAAGTATTTTCCCTCTTCTAGTCATGTTAATTAATAATTAATAATAATAATAATTTATTAGATTTGTATGCTGCCCCTCACTGAGGACTTGGGGTGGCTCACAACAAGACAATACACAATATACAAATCTAATAGTTAAAAACAATTTTTGAAACCCTTATAAAATAGTCATACAGCTCAAACAGACGATACATAAATTATAATAGCTAAGGGGTATATTAATTTCCCCATGCCTGGCGACATAGATGAGTTTTCAGAGGTTTACGAAAGGCAAGAAGGGTGGGGCAGTCCTAATCTCCCGGGGGGAGTTGGTTCCAGAGGGCCGGGGCCGCCACAAAGAAGGTTCTTTCCCTGGGCCCCACCAGACGACTTTGATTAGTCGATGGGACCCCGAGAAGGCCCACTCTGTGGGACCTAATCGATCGCTGAGATTCATGCAGAAGAATGTGGTCCTGGAGGTATAAGGTTAAGGTACTTGGTACACTTTCTTCATAGTATCTGCAAACTATATGATGTGATCAGTGATGGGCCGCCAACCACTGGTGCTCATAATGCGCTCCGTGCATGGGTGCATGAGATTCAGCTGTTGCACATGCACAGCAACTGAAATCTTGTGTGAGTGTACTCATGCAAGCAAGATTTGGGCAATTTTGCCTAAATCTCGCTTGTGCAATGATGCTCACACATGTGAGATTTGGGCGATTTCACATTTTTTGCTATGTGCGGAAGCAAAAAAATGGTGAAAATCGACAGCATCTTGCTGGTTGCATGCATGCATGGCTAGAGCCATACACCTGGGTGCATGAGACCTACCAGAGCTGCGCATATAGATGCACTGGCTGCTGCCCATCACTGGATGTGGTTGAACTGATATCATTAATCGGAATGGCTTTGCTAGGTATGTGCAGTCAAATCAGGGATGGAATTCAGCTGGTTCAGACCGGTTCAAATGAACCAGATGTTAACTTTACATCTGGTTCACCAAACCGGTAGTTGAAAGGACTGGCTGACCTCGCCCACCCCTCCCAGGAGTCTCATTTTGGATGCCAAGTAACTGCAGGGCCCGCATGGAGATTCTGGGAGGGTGAAAAACAGGTCTACTGGAAGTACTGGAAGTCCAGAAATGGGCCCATTTCCAGCCTCCTGCGGGCCTCCAGAGCCTGGGGAAGGCCCTTTTCACCATCCTGGAAGCTTGAGGAAAGCCTCAAGAGCCTGAGGAGGGCAAAATTGCCTCCACCACCATGGTGCAAGAGGCCAAGCAGGCTATGCCGATGGCCATGCCCACCAAGAAAACAGGCAGAGAACTAGTTGCTGAAATTTTTCAATCCTACCCCTGTCAATAACACTTTCTAGCAAGGAGAGACTGTGATTCGAATAAAGGCACAGGGTCAAAACTTAGAAAAAAATTTCTTTAGGAGGATTGATGTGTAGCATACATATTACATCTGTATGTAGAATAGAATAGAATGGAATGGAATGGAATAGAATGGAATAGAATGGAATAGAAGAGAAGAGAAGAGAAGAGAACAGAATATAATTCTTTATCGGCCAAGTGTGATTGGACACACAAGGAATTTGTCTTTGGTGCATATACTTTCATAGTACATAAAAGCTATAAATGATAAATCATGATCATAGCTATCATTAAAATATATTAATCATATATCACAAGATACAGCACTTAGTAAGTAACAGGATACAAAATAAGCAATCAACATACTTATAATCATAAGTAGAAAAGGAGATAGATAGTAGGAAAGATGATAAGAATATTATTAATACAGTCTTACTAAATAGTTTGACAGTGTTGTGGGAATTAGTTGCTTAGCAGAATGATGGCATGGGAGAAAAACTGCTCTTGTGTCTTTTTGTTCTGGTGTGCAAGATCCCTATAGAGTCGTTCTGAGGGTAGAAGTTGAAACTGTTTGTTTGTTTGTTTGTTTATCAAAACATGCACAAGGTAATAGGTATGGTATAAACATAAACAAAAGCAAGCAGGTATATTTGGAAACTAGTACAGTAGGACAGAGATGGTGGGCACAATGGTGCACTTATGCATACCCCTTACAGACCTCTTAGGAATGGGTGAAGTTGACTGTAGAAAGTTTAAAGTTAAATTTTGGGGGGGGTTGAGGAAGAAACCACAGAATCAGGTAGTGCATTCCATGCATTGATCATTCTGTTGCTGAAGTCGTATTTTGTACAGTCGAGTTTCAAACAGTTTACATTAAGTTTGAATCTATTTTGTGCAGGTGTGCTATTGCGGTTGAAGCTGAAATATTCATTGACCAGTAGGACATTAGATGATTTTATGAACTACATTTAGATCAAATCAAAGACGACATAGCTCTAGGTTTTCTAAGCCCAAAATTTCAATGTCCAAGATGTGAGGGGTCTAGATATTTTCGCAGCCTTCTTTTTGACTCGTGCAGTATACAGGTCCTCAATGGAAGGCAGGTTGGTAGCAATTGTTTTTTATGCAGCTATAATTATCTGTTGAAGTCTGTGTCTGTCTTGTTTGGTTGCAGAGCCAAACCAGGCAGTTATAGAGGTGCAGATGACATACTCAACAATTCCTCTGTAGAATTGTATCAGCAGCTCCTTATGCAAAATTTGAATTTTCTAACTTGGCACAGAAAGAGCATTCTTTGTTGTGCTTTTTTAATGCTGTTTTTAATGTTAGATGTTTTTAAGATCTTGAGATATTGTAGAACCTAGAAACTCAAAGGTCTCTACTGTTGATACTGTGTTTTCTAAGTAGTTTCAGATTTGCCATTGATCTCCAGCACAGCTGGACTACCTAAGAAACTCAAGGGAAGAGATCTCCATTCTAACATCTGACAGCACCAGGAAAATCAGAAGAGATCCAGGCAGTTCAAATGTGTATGAAGATTTACTGTAAGCTTAAGCTCTCTACAAGAATCTGAACTATTAATAGTGAAGGGAAATTAGTGGGAGTATAGAATAGAAAGGAATTCAAGGTGGGTTGGACTTTGGTCTCTTGAGGACTCGACTGATGATACATTTGCCCTTTCCTTGGACTGATCTCCTGGTCATTTCCTACAGTGTCAACTCATTTCATCCATAACCAAACCCCAAATTATTTGGCAGATGGAATGCAGTCTGTTAAATGAAATGAAGAAGGTAAAGAGAAATAGGTAGAAGACAGAGAAAAGGTGACAAAAGAACCTGTTTGAGATTTTCTAGTATGGGAACATGGATGATGATATGAAATAGATTGAGAAATAAATTAATGAGTGAGGAAGGAAAGAATAACAAAATTGTACAGAAAAGCAAAAGGAAGCACTTGAAAAATTCAGGAATAAGGAAAATGTGGAAATCCAAGGAATTACCACTTTCACTTTGCTTTCTAGGGTATTTGAAAATTAATGTGTGGAAATATTGTTATAACTGAATTATAACACTACTTACAGTGGGTATCTAGCACTTACAGTACTATATTGTGGTTAGTTGGCATGTAGTAATATTTAACATCCTGATATTCAAGTTGCAATTTTGGACCATTGGTGATTTTTTTTTAATTGAGACCTAATTACATTAAAACAGAAACAACCCAATAAAATATTTATTTTAAAAAATGAAACAGAGTACTTAAACAATGTAGCCAAAAGATGAACAGAGGTAGATACAAGCATTTCATAAAACAGAGTATCCTTTCTCATCTATCAAATCCATTCAAATTTTGTTCAAAAATCATTTTCAGATTCAAATGTTAAAACTGTAGGTTCAAATGGTTTTTGTTTTTACTTTTATTAACTAAATATGAAAAGCCAGCAGAAAAATAAATGAACAGTGCATAAAGTTATATAGATAGAAATACTTGTTGAACCTTTGCCATTAATAATTACTTTATTCCTAAGCCAACCACATGCTTTAAAAGGTAGTCAGAAGTCTCTCTGCTGGTGGTCTGGAGAACTCCAGTTTGAGCTGAACTCCCTTTCCACATCATTTAGCTGGCAAAGAAAATAATAGTTGAGAGGAAAAGAAATCAGTGCTCGGGAAGAAATATTTATCCATTAGATCTCCACCTGGTGAGAACTGAAACTAAACTCCCCAAGAGCTAAACAGATTATTTCTGAAAAGAATGTATATACTGTACACTTAGGAGGCTGGACCAGAACAACCAATTCCCACTCACATGAATTCCCACTGATATTCTGCTGGGATGCTTCTAAAGGAAAAGCTTGGGTGGCTGTTATTCAAACATAATGTTCCTGCGTCTCCAATAGCACAGATGATGTGCTGATTTAAAGTACACACTCATGCTTTTCAGATTTATATGGAAACAGTTTTGAGGTCTCAAATGTCTGTAATTCTCAAGGACATTCCTTACAATCTGTTAGAAGTGATGGGGCCATCCATCTGATTTGCCCTTATGCAAATAGATATCTTGGGGGAAATGCTAGAGGGACAGCCAACACAATAAACCTCTGTCATATTTCAGTTTTTGTTCTCATCACTGAAACAATAATTGATGCAGACTTTTGCTAGAGTGCATTTTCTCTCCTCCTTCATTGCTTGGGTACCTATACAGTGGTACCTCTACTTACGAACTTAATTCATTCCATGACCAGATTCTTAAGTAGAAATGTTTGTAAGAAGAAGCAGGGATAGGAATGTAAAAGAAAATAATGTGTGCAATTGGGGAAACCACAAGGAGGGTGGAGGCCCTGTTTCCTTCCAGGAGATTTCTAGAGAGTCCCCATGGAGGCTTCTCCCTGCCTTTTCCAGCCCTGTTTCCTCCCAGGAGATTCCTAGAGAGGCCCCACAGAGGCTTCTCCCTGCCTTTTCTGGCTTTGTTACCTCCCAGGAGATTCCTAGAGAGGCCCCATGGAGGCTTCTCCCTGCCTTTTCTGGCTCTGTTTCCTCCCAGGAGATTCCTAGAGAGGCCCCATGGAAGCTTCTCCCTGTCTTTTCCTGTTACATTTTCAGAGGCTTAGCTTTGTAAATGGAAAATGGTTCTTGAGAAGAGGCAAAAATACCTAGAACACCCAGTTCTTATCTAGAAAAGTTCGTAAGTAGAGGTACCACTATACTGTCTTTATCAGCTGCATTATTGGCTATATGATCAGGTTTTAAATTGGGAAGGGGCCCACAGATAAAAAGAATATGAATTTATAATGTACTGGCTCTGAACATACCTATGGCAGAGAAGCATAGGTCAACTCCTCCCAGTTTGGATCAGTTCACCTGAACTGGTAGCGACCCGCTAGTGACGTCACCATGACATCATGGAACCAGTTTGGTCGGTGCTGGTCTCTGGGTGCTGCCATCTTTTTTAAAAATGATTTTTTTTCCTATTTTTTTATTTTTTTCTTCTGAGCATGTGCACAAGTCAAGTTTCCAACATTGTGCACGTGGTTGTTTTTGGCTTTAAAAGAAATGTTTTCTTCTGAGCATGGGCAGAAGCTGAGTTTCCGGCATTGTGCATGTGGTCGCCATCTTGTTTTTGACTTTTGTTCCCCCTTTTTGGATTTTTTTGGCACTGTGCAGGCATGCACAAAGCACACATGCCCACAAGGCACACCCACGTGGCAGAGGAGGAAGTGAACTGGCAGCAAGGTAAGTTAGAACCCACCCCTGCAGGGACAGAAGGAAGAAGGGAGGGTAATTCAGTCATCAATTTCCTAGTCTATACTGTGTGGGGGCTTTTCTGTTATATGTTCCAGGACATTAAGGCAAGCCATGGTTTAGTGCAATCAGATTCAAAAACTCATATACAGTATTTGCGCACAAAATTGTGTTACAACTTTCTATGAAATCTTCTAAGAACATTAGCATGAAATTTGGTAAGGGGATTTAATACCTAAAGCTGGGGGTGTTTCCTACCATTCTGGGACACTTTTAACAAACAAAGAGATGGTAAATACTGCAGCATTGCCTTCCCCAGAACTATTGCCTTCCAGCAATATTGGGACTACAATCCCCAGAAGCCCCATCTTGCATAGCAAAAGCTGTATTGAGAAGTTACAACATCTGGAGACAGGCTGTTATCACTTAATGGTTTTCACTGTGTCTGTTTGTATTTACTGCTCAGAGATTTCAAGCGGTTATGTTTTCAGTATCATTTTCAGTGAAATCTGCAGATTTTTAGACTGAATCCAAGGTACAGATAATATAATCATCACTATTTTTTGGTCATGCTTGGCCCAATATCTGAATCCTTCATCCAGGAAAGCAGACAGTTAACCTTATCCTTAATGCTAATCCTAACTCTAACCCTAATCTTTACTTTAGGTTGATTCCTCCATCAATATTTAGTTTGCTTTATTGTCATTTGCTTTATTGTCACCTCGTACAATGAAATTAAATGCCAACTTCAGTGTCCATCATACATAAGAAAACTATAAAAATAAAACAAAAACAGACATCCTTCACATTCTATACAATTAAATTGAAAACCCCTGATCTTGCATTAATATTAAACTATACAGTAAAGTTCAATATAGTTACTGCTCTGGGATAGGAGCTGTTTTTCAGCCTATTTGTCTTCATTTTAAATTATCCTGTACTGTCTGCCAAATGATAATAGTTCAAAAAAAGGATGCCAAGGATGAGATGGATCTTTACAAATGTTTTGAACTTTCTTAAGGCAGCGGGAGCTATAAAACTCTTCAAAGTAGGAGAGAGGCAACCAATGATCCTCTGGGCAATGGTATTAACCCTCTGGTGCACTGATTATCTGTGAGTGTGTAAAGCAAAATATGGTAAATTAAATCAGTGGTGGGATTCAAAAAAATTTACTATCAGTTCTGCAGGCCTGGTTTGGTGAGCATGGCAGGGGAAAAATACTGAAAAATCCCCATTTCCTCCCAATCGTCTGGGACTCCGGAGGTAGAAAATAGGTGGGGGTGGGGCCAGTCAGAGGTGGTTTTTGCTAGTTCTCTGAACTACTCAAAATTTCTGTGACCAGTACTCCAGAACAATCAAAACATCCCTTCCCCACTGAAACATGTAAAGCTGCAAATGTCTTTGAAGAAGATTCTCAATCATCCAGGTCCTGATTGCCCCCAAAGGCACAACAAACACACACAAACACATGGCACAACACTGGACAACAAAGTCATCAGGACAAGATTAAGCAGTCCATCTGGATGTGAAAGACAAAGTTCACTCTTATGAAGACAGCAAAGTTCATATTCTGGTATGAAAAAGGTCTCAAATAGGCCATTCCTATTAAAATTGAACAGCCCTCTCTCAACAGAAGTTTGGGGGACACAACAACACCTCTCTCCTGCCTACAACCCAGTCCTTTCAGTGGTCCTGAGAAAGTCCCAGACCTGTTTATGCTCTGATTCAGGTGATTCTGAGGACACTGATAAATTCCCGAGGGGCCTCAGAACTTTCAGAAAGCTAAGAATCAACCGTTAGAGTACTAAGGACCACACCACTGCAAAGAATATAAAACCTTCCATTCCCCACCTGTAAGTCAGAAATAAAGCAGTTTCTTGGATGAAAGTTCAGGGTTTTTTTGGAAAAAGCATTTTTGAGCAAAGCCTCATACACATGTGTGTATGTGTGTGTGACTAAAATATATATTAGATTGCTTTCTTGAGAAGTGTGGCTAAGTCCCTGAGAGTTGGCAATCTGCTGTTGCTGTTTAGTATAATTTGTTATCCTCCAACAGGCTTTCGGTTAAAACGATCCCACTGTTGCTGGTTTTTTAGTGTGATCTGGTTTTATTGCACTTTAATTGCTAATGTGATGTTAGCCATTGAAAAAAAAATGTCCTGGGTTTGCACATAGCACCAGGGTACAATTTATTTTGCCGAGGTGTCTGCGTGTGTGCATGGGCATGTTATTTGAACATCTGAATCCATTCCAAATAACAAATCATTCTTTCTCTTTTGGCAACCATGGGTTGGTTTATGGATCCAGGAGAGGAAATAAATCAAGAACCGATTGCAAGACTGACAATGACTTAGCAGGATTAAAACAAATCTTTGCGTAGCGTTACGTTGCAAGAGTTTTAACATGGCTTATAGCTCCTTACATAATTAAATAATAATCATATAATTTGTTTCAACAAATACGGGAAGCATGCTAATGTTTAGATTAATGCTCAGAATAAAGATGTCCCTCTGTGTGAGGATGTGACCCAAATATCCATGTTCAGAGATCCAAGTTCTGGTAACAGCTGCTGCTGGATAAACTGTCCAGATGTGGACAAGCTTTCAAATTTTTGCTCAATACCAAGGAGATAATGTCTGATCGTTCCCTGCATAAAAAGCCTTTGCAAATGCTCCTGTCATTCACAGGTGCACAAAGAAAATATAATTTGTGAGTATTTGTTTGCAGCCCAGACAGATGGAGGCACAGCAGGTAGATAAATACAGCTTTTCTCTCCCATGAATGCTTTCAAAAGGAAGGTCACAGATAAGGCAGTAAGTAAAGTGAATGGAGATTAGGAGGAACATCTGTTTATTTAGGATAGCGAAAGGGAAAAAATATTCATTTCTTTTCAAATAGATTTCAGTTTGCTGTCTTATCAATAGACATCTGCCCGCTTCTGAATCTTGAGCAATCCTGAGTATTAATCTTTTCACTGGTTTTTTAAAAAAACCCCGCAGAGACAGGAAAGAGCTGTACCAATTTTTCCAGGGATATCTTGTCTCTTGTTTCTGTAATTTGTGGGATAAGCATACATCTTATGATAGTTTCCTAGAGTCCCTGTTGTGAGATGGATGGCTCTATAACTCAAATAAATACATACATTTCAGATAGCAGACCCCAGGAGAAGAGTCTTTCCTACTGTGGCCCCCACACATTGGAACATTTTCCTGTTTGAGGTGAGGCCAGCCCCCCACACTGCTGGCCTTTCTGAAAATACTTAAAAGCTGACTCTGGTTTAATTATTTAATTACTATTTAACAAATAAACAATAAACAAATATGTACACATCATTCGCTGATCAACTGAATGTTCTAATATTGAAAAAAAACAGAAAGCTAAATACAAATTTCACTGATGAGTGTTCCTCTTTCCCTATTTCCTAATACAGATGAAAAAAGAGGTAAGGAACTTAAGGAACTTTAAAACCTGTGGACTTCAACTCCCAGAATTCCCCCAGCCAGTGTGAAAAACACTGCATTATGGGTTTGATAGAAGCTTGCTAGTGCAATCTACCCAACTGTACCATTGCTGCAGCAGCTTTAGTGAAATAAGGTCTATCGGCATCATCATGTCATCATGTAGAAACATGACTTATGTATATGCATTAGACATCATAGGTCATCATATAAATACATCACTTAAGCACTGACATGACATGTATATCATGTTGACATCTTTGCGGCTTGTAATGAATGGCATCTGTTAGCATCTCTCATTCTATACAGTGCTTAAAGCCTTGCTCAAAGAAGTATGTAAACAGATAGGGGGGAAATCATCTTTCAATTTCATGGTGGTGGTATTCTGGTTTTAAACATATGTCATATTATGTATATTTATGAGCCCTGCCCAATGGGGTGAACTTGCCCCAGCTCCTGCCTACCTAGCAGTTCGAAAGCATGCAAATGCAAGTAGATTAATAGGTACCACTTCATTGAGAAGGCAACAGTGTTCCATGCACCTTTGGCATATAGCTATGCTGGCCACATGAACATGGAAAATATATTTGGGCAATACTCTCTCCCTCAGCCAAGTAACATAGATGAGCCGCCCCGAGTGCGGAGAGGGGCGGCATACAAATCTAATAAATAAATGAATGAATGAATGAATGAATGAATGAATGAAATTAAATGAATGAATGAATGAATGAATGAATGAATGAATGAATAAATAAATAAATAAATAAATAAATAAATAAATAAACCTGCCCTAGAGTCAGACACAATTGGATAGGAGAAACCTTTACCTTTTTAATATTAACTCATTGTATTCTAAATAGTGCAGTACATATAAAGCAGGGATGGATTCCACTTACCTTCACTACCAGTGTGCAGTCGGTA
Organism: Erythrolamprus reginae; assembly: GCF_031021105.1. NCBI lineage: Eukaryota > Metazoa > Chordata > Lepidosauria > Squamata > Dipsadidae > Erythrolamprus > Erythrolamprus reginae. The sequence goes on along the minus strand of NC_091951.1, from coordinate 174,864,168 downwards.
TTAATCTGAGGGTGGGCAGGAGTGCTTTTTTCACAGAAGAGGATGAGGAGAAACAATACAAACAACGAAAACATCACCCCCCAAAAAATTCCAAAAAAACAGATGGCGGTGCACACAGACCAACACAGACAGAACCAGATCTGTGACACCGAAATTACATCACCAGCGAGTCGTTAATGGTTTGGGTGATCTGGTCTGAACTGGGAGGAACCTGTCAGAGTTGCATTCAAAAGCTGCTCACCCAGAATCAGATACGATATCAGGAACTGGAGTCATTTCAGAATGAAGACAATACAGCAGGAATTCTTGAGAAGATGTTTATTTCTTCTTTGCAGCAAAACTATACTCTCTATATTTTATTTGCATAACACCAACACTATCTTACTAGACAACACACCACCACTAACCACAACCATAGACCAACCAAGACTAACCACACCTATGCAAAGGTGAATTACACTATATACAGTTCTTAGCCAATCAGGTCATAGTACATTCTGCTGATCCACCAGGACTCAGCATTCCTTTTAATTTACATCAATTCTACTCCACTGTAACTGGAATATTACCTCAGGTACTAATCCTGACAGAATCTACCCTTGATATAAAATAAGGGTATAAAACACAAGGCCCGTGGGCTGGATCTGGCCCATGGGGCCATCCTGGAAAATGTAAGGGGCTGACCCGAGTGGCTTTGGCCTGGTCTACCCAATGCAAAGAGGAAACATAAGGCCAGCGCAGCTGCAGCCCGGTCTACTAAGTGCAAAGAGGAAACATGCCAGTAGTTTGAAGAGTGACGTAAAACTGGCCATGCCCATCTGGTTGGCTACACCCACCCAGTCAGCCATGCACACACACACATACCCCAAAGTCAGCCACAATCCTGATGTGGCCCTCAATGAAATTGAATTTGACACCCCTGATATAAAGTATTGAAGCATTGTTGGGATGGAGCACAGGCCACCTCTACTTCTCTCCTAAACCTCTCTAAATCAATTGCTACTATATGCTGGTGGAAAGATCTTCTCTGTGTATTAAGATAAGGTCAAAGAGACAGCCTGAGTAGCATCTCTCAAAAGTGGAACAACCACACCTGTTATTGTTCATATAGAACAATAACTCTCACTAATTTTCAATGGATGTTTATTTGGTTGTGCGGTTCCACTGCTGTTGATCTCAACTACCTGGCCCTATAGTACCTGGCCCTGGAGTATATATTAGCCTGTAAATAGGTATGAATATATTAGACCTGTAGGAATCCTGTCTTATGCAATTCAAACTGGAGATCAGAATGTCAAGAAGGCATGATTTGATTTGAGTCTGCAATTCAAGATTCAAGCACAGTTTATTTGATCTGAGCCACTTCAAGATTCAATTTGGAAAAGGGAAAAAAGGGTTCCTCTATAGGCTATAATTGAGAGGCTTCAAAATGCCTGCAGCTGTTTCAATTTTGGGTAGAATGGAAATAAATACAACAGAGACTCTTAAAAGAGCATTAACCTTCCTAACTTCAGTTGATACTGGCAAATATTTAAGAACAATAAGTGAGAAAAAAGCAGCAAAGCTCCGTTCAATATATCATGTATTCTGTTGACTAAACCCATGCAGAAACCATCGATTAAAACTTAACATTAAAAAAACCCTGTTTACAGGATAAACACTTACTTTTTCACTTCTTTTCTCTGGATGGTATGCTAAGACTTTGAAGAATGATTGCAGTTGCCTTCCCTTTACTGGGGGGGGGAGGTACATTTTCAAACTTGACTTCTCCTGGGCAAGACCCCTTCAAAACTGGCAGGAATCAGAATGATGGCTTACTGACAATTGTTAATTAGCAGAAAGAGGCTGGCACAGAGACATACAGCACCACAAAGGCGGAAAGCTGGCATAGAATGGCAGCATTTGTAGGCTTGTCATCTCCTACTCTTAAAAACAATAGCTGTTTAAACATATATTTTAGCCTGGCAGCCATACATTATTTGTTGAGAATCTTCAGCCTGCTGCAGCCATGAAGAATGTAGAAATAAAGTTTGACCCCAGAATGCCTACTGTATTAGTGAGAGTACTAAGATTTGAGTTGCATTTCCAGTTCTTCCATGGAAAACTAATTTAGAAGCAAACAGGTCACTAAAGAGCACAAGGTCAACTTATCACCAGCCACTTTAAAGAGGCTGAGAAAGATATAGAAGCCTGCAACAGTCTTAGGCTTGCTATTCTCAAATAATGCGAAGATTCAAGAATTTGATGATGTATAAACTGATTGACACGAGTATCTTACTAATGTCAGCCTCTGTCAAGCTGCTTGACCCCAGCATGGAGTCACTACTATATAGAAAGAGGATTGCAACACTATAGATATCCTGCAGCCACCCCTGAAGAGTGTTCTTACATCCATGAAGTGTTGGGAACAACTACAAAGCGCATCAAAGCCTTCTGGTTCAGTTGGCAGCTTCAGAGGGAATCTCCACACCAATTCACAAACCACAATCCAATACACATTCTTCTTTGAGAGTGTAGCTTGATTGAAACATTGTCAAATCAAAGTCACTTCCAAAGCTTTGAAGGTTCTCCCAATCCAGCATACTAAATAAGTACATAGAAGCATGCTCCTATAAAAGTGGCATTCAATGATCCGAAAAGCGGATCCTAGTGGGAATACACAAGGAGGAGGAGGAGGAGGAGGCAGCAGCTATATGAGTCTACTCAAATGTTTATTGTAGTAAGAGGTGTTCCCTAGCAGATACTGTATGTACAATTGAATCTGTTACATACTGTAGAATAGGATAGAGTAGGGGAGGGTAGGGTGGGATAGGATAGGATTGGATTGGATTGGATTGGATTTTTATTGGCCAAATGTGATTGGACACACAAGGCATTTGTCTTAGTGCATATGCTTTCAGTGTACAAAAAAGAAAAGATAAATTCATCAAGAATCATAAGGTACAACACTTAATGATAGTTTGAATACAAATAAGCAATCCAACCATATTAGGAACATGACAGCATCTCTGCATTGAAAAGGTATTTCCATCAAATTCTAAGTTGACCAGGGGGTAAACTGTTCCTCATTTCAACAGCTGAGGTCTTCTCTTTTGTTTAAGAAGGTTCATCAAGGACTAGCAACATCTTTGGGAAAAGAGCTTTGTCTTCAAATGTTCCACATAGCACAGGGGAGCATCTGTCAAGGAATCTGCTACAGATGTCTACAACATCTAACTAAGACGCCTTAAACAAGATCTAAGTATTGCCCACAAGATCATATGCTGCAACATCCTGTCTGTTGGCGACTACTTCAGCTTCAACCACAACAACACAAGAGCACACAACAGATTTATACTTAATATTAACCGCTCCAAACTTGACTGTAAAAAATATGACTTCAGTAACCCATTTGTCGAAGCGTGGAACTCATTACCGGACTCCATAGTGTCATCCCCAAACCCCCAACACTCTACCCTTAGATTATCTACTGTTGACCTATCCAGATTCCTAAGAGGTCAGTAAGGGGAGAGTACAAGTGCACTAGGGTGCCTTCCGTCCCCTGTCCTATTGCTCTCCTATATCTCCTATACCTTTCTTCAATTCCTATATCTCTTCTTCTATTCTTTCATTGATATGTTCTATTACTATATCATCTTTTCAATTTTTTCTTAGATATATTTTACTATGAGTATACCTTCATCATGTATTTTACTATGTGTATATAAATATATACCCACTAAAACCCTCATTGTGTATTGGACAAAATAAATAAATAAATAAAATAAACATTTCCCACACTTCTCTTACCGCTGCAGTTGTCTTCTTGTAGGGTTGTGCATTTGGTCATTGACAAGTGTCAAAGGCCTTTCTTGAAGATTACTAAAGGAATTTCAAATCATCTGGCTAGTAAGCATCTTGAAATAGGCTTTTGAAATTTGACAACTCCAGATGTTTACCCCCACTCTGAATGCTAACTCTTTTTAAAAAGATAAATACTTAGTAGGGGAAAAATTATAATTTCCAACAGTAGATAATATTGACTTTCATCTCTTCTGCAGAAGAAAATGAGGCTGTTTCTATCATGGTAGCAGATCAAACAAAACAAAATCAGCCAGCAAGAAATCTGATCATCAACCAGCTTTCTTACTGAATATAATGGAGCTTCCTTTGGATGGGGATGCGATCAACAAAACTGCCTTGACCTGCCTCCTACTCTTCAGTTGATAAAGAAGATGGCTCAAAGCCAAAGGTTAAGGTTGATCAAAGTGTGTAGGAAGAAACAATAACAAATAAAATCAAATAAAAACGTTAAGTATTATTTCTCTACTGCATTTCCTCTCAAAGAACTAAACCCATTTAGATGAGAACAATAAAAAGTTGTAAATAAAGCCAACGAGACAAAAACAAACATGAAGCACCTTTTGAAAGAAAGACAGTCAATAGGCAGGGATTCTGAAAGACCCTGAAGACTTTGGTTCTGAAGCAGTTCTTCTGCAGGTGCTTTGGGAAACGGGTATCTTCCAATTGTTTCCTGAAGGAGGTCAGCAAAACCTCAGCTGATAATGGTCATCCACATCCAGGAACAGAGGTGGTATTCACTTCTATCTGGTTTGGGTGAACCAGTATTGCTGACTATGGGTGGGCCTGCTCACCCACCCAATGATGTCCCATTTATCCACATTTTTGAGATTATGCACATGTGCGGAGGTATGTGAATAAGTGAATTAGGGAAGGTAAGTGAATACCAATCCTGATTCAGGAATGTCAATTGATGAAGAGAAAGACACACTCCTGGCTATACAACACACAAAGCTTACTCATGGGATCTTGGCAGAGCTTTCCTGAATATCCTTAGTGTAGGTGAGTTGAATGCTGATTGTTTTAGTATTTGAGGAAGGATTTCTGGTCTCTATGTTCTCAGCTCCACTGAATCCTCTAGAGATTCCCCAAATTTATTCTTTTCCATTCAGTAACTCCTGCTTTCTATTTCAAGTTTGGTCTTCTTATTGAGTCCTTCCTGAGGACCTAGGAAGTGCTGATGTTGATATTTCATAGTGTTAAATTATTATTATTACGGTTTGTCAGAGTCCACCAGATGTTCAGAGTGGATTTGGCATTTTTAACCATTTGTTAAGTCTTACCAAATGACCTAGGATGGACAGATGTCGATATTTCATGGCGTTCAATGATTATTATGGGGGGCTGCACAGTCAGACAGATGTTCAGACTGAATGTGGCATTTTTATCCACTAGCAAGTCCTTTTCAAGTTGCTAGGACATGCAGATGTTTTTGGACGGTATGGAAGGTGTCATCACAGGATGTAAGCTGTTCCAAGTAAAGCTACATTTTGCAATTGACCAATGGTGATTTTGATAGTGTTAATGGTGTTCAAGTGGTGACCCAGTTATTTTATTGTTAATTTTATTTAATCTGTAAAAGAGAAATAAAATATTAAAATGTAGAATCTCTCTATTTCTTCCCCTATTCAGCCCAACACATTTCCCCAATACAATCAAAAGAGTTGGAACGCTGCAGGGAGAAAATTAAAATCTTTCTTCAAACCCAACATTGCAGGGGGGATAATAATATAGTTGAGTTGGCACCATGGGAAGACTTCATAACTTCTTCCCAATAATCTCAATCATCTTCAAAGGCAGTTACAGAGAACTCCATATGGTCATCTAACCACAGCTGTAAGTCACACAATGATGGTGATCTATCTACCTTAAAAATATACCACAGAGAAAGGAGTCTGTAAGATTGTCCTACCTCCAGGTTGGAGGTGATAATTCCACTCAAAGTTGATTCATCTGATGACCTATTACAAGGCAGCTACACATTACTTAGTCTGCAGAGGTTATTCAAATACTCCTCTCTTTCTAATTCATATAGAGAAGAGCAAAGTGGGCAATTTAAAAAAACCCATACAACAACAACACACAAATCCTATAACCATTGTACTAGTACCTGATGTTATGATGCAAATGTAAGAGAGGTGGGATTTGCATTTTGATCTTGCAATTTTATGGCATACTTTTTAATCCCCCCCCCATCTTTGTAGTGAGCTTTGAATGCCTTTTTTCTTTGGAAAAGGGAATCCTGTTGATATAACTTCTGAAGTGGGGGGATAAGGAAGCCGAAGAAGTGGACCTCTTTACAGAATATTCCCTCTTTCCCATTGATCAGTAGAGTAACAATTCAGAAACAATTAGTAATTAATAAACAACAGAAAGTATTTATTTATTTATTTATTTTTATTTGGATTTGTATACTTGATTGACCATACAATGGAAGCCAGCATCCAACTACACAATTGCAGCTTTCAAGTTTCTACCCCCCCTGTCCTTGTTTTGCTGTGGGTATTATGAAGTGGTGTGCCAAATCACATTTATTTCAGAATTGAGTGAATAATTACAAGTAAGTTACAACAGATTCAGAATGAATTTGGGCCAACTGGAGTTAAATTGGAGGCAAAAATAGCTTGAGTTTACAACTGTGTAAACATCTTTATAGGCTTAAGCCTTTCTTCAAAATTATTCAAAATTCTACTTGAAAGTATTCACTGCTTATGATTGCCACCAAACATGCATTTTCAAAGATTCTTAATATCTTAATATTTTAAAAGCAGTAAAAAATCAAAAAGTAATTAAGATGTTCGGCCAAGCTTTATGTCCACACAGGCTACATTATAGTTGTGGGCAAAGATGGATGGAATGCCTTGATTCTGAGCTGCTTCATTCTCCAGCTGACTGAAAAAAACCCACCTCATTTCATGCTTTCTACTTGTAAGGAGTAACCATCCAGAATCCATGTGGGCAAACCTGTGCTCTCTCCTTTCTCCTGAGAGATTTCATAGCCAAAATCCATTCTTTGATTTCCAGTGTCAGATGTAATGCCATTCCCGTTCCTTCAGGGATGTCTAACTTGTCATGGCCTCATCAGAGATGAACTTGGGTTGTGTTTGGAATGTTGGGCCATAAACTGTTGATATAGCTGGAGCAATTCTTGCTTTAAGGTAACCTTATGTCCCAACCCAACATTTTCTCATCCCACCATTGGGAGGAATAAACAAAGGACCGTTTGAACCATTTATTCCCCTTTGCCTGTTTTTCAGGAATAGATTGGACCATTTTTATTGCTTCTCAAATTATATACTGTTCTGTCTGGGTCACTCCAGAAGCCAATATACCAACCCAAAAAGAGAAGCCAGACACACTGGTAAAAGGCAAAGGCAGTTTATAGAATTCAAGGAAAACACAGGTAACAGAAAATGTCCTTACAAACAGGAAAAATGCTGGAACTTCAAATATATACACGAAGGGAATAGTCCATGAAGCAATACCAGATTCTTGCTGCCAAGACGAAGCTGTAGATAGCAAACAGACACCTCCCACAAGTCTTCCAGACTGCGAGGCCACAAGCCAAGATCAGAGACGCTGAGAATCAAAACAGGTCACCGCAACTCCAATTGATAACACTCCACATGGCTTCAAGGCCTTGCCTACCTTTTAAACCCTGCTGATGAGGACCACACCCAAACCCAGCTGTTTCTAATTCAAGGGTGAAAATATTTCTTTAACTGCTCCTTTCATTGCTGTGAACGTCTCTGTCTCATGTCAATGACAGCTTGTGCGTCATCACCTAATGACTCCAAGCTACTGGCTGGGGAGAGCCCCCCCCCTCCCGGGGCTCTCATGCTGTTCTCCTTCATCCCATTCCTGACTCTCCTCTCCCCCGTCCGACTGTTCAGCCCCCTCCTCTGCGCTGTCATCCTCCTCCGGGCATGGAGCCAGCAGAGACACAGCTGGTCCCTGAGCAGCCTCAGGCTGAATCACAACATATACAATGTATGATCTTTGCTGCTGATTAGCACTGAGCTCTGCCTGTATATATCCTGGTTAGTATTTGTTTTTCTCTTCTGACATCTGGAACTCACAGCTGCAATAAATGTGTCTCACTTTTCTTTTACATCTATGGAGTCATATTTAAAAGCTATTTAGTTTTCTACAGGGTGGTGTTTAAAACACATACAAGGGCTTGCATTTGTCAACCTCAGTTGCCAATGATAAATAAAATGGCTTCTTTTATTATTTTGAAACATAATGGGCAGTATTTTAATTATTATGTTAATTACTGCAGCTAGCCTTAGCTGATACACTGAATGTAAACATTGTCTTTGACTATAAAAATTGCATTTATTACATGGGATAGAAAATGGGTAACCAGCCTTAAGATGGCATCTAAAGAAATATTAATTAACTGCATACTTGTGGATGCACAGCGCATCTTGCTAGCTACTCAGGAAAATGCACTTTGAAATGTGTCCTGCTTTGGAAGCATCACAGTGCACTCTACAGGGATCCTCCTCCAAGTACAAGGAAAGATCATCCTTATTTGATTACACAGACAGAATCACAGGGTATTAGAGTTGCCAGGGTACAATGCCTGGGAAAGCCTGCTAGCCACTTAGAAGGACAAATATAATCCAATTGAAGTCAATAGAAATTTAGCCATTGATGGTAGCAGCATCTAAACAGAACTCCTGTTTTCTTTCTGAATAAGCACAAGCCAAGAGCTGTCTTTTAAATAAAGCTTCTCCAAATTATTGCTTTTAAAAAGCCAATTGCTTCCCTGTCCACAGTTTCTGACAATTTATAATGGATAGATAGGAGTGGGATGGAGGGAGAGAACATAAATATATAAATACATAAATATTATGTAGCAAAGGACATCTGATGAAATGAGCTGTTGTCTTTCAGTCATTTTTTAAAGAAAAGAATAGAACAGAACAGAATAGAATAGAATAGATGCTAGGCAAGATAGTTCAAACAATGATTTGTCATAATTGTGGTGATTATAGGGTACAGCTCATGAAAACCCCAAATCCATAATTTCAGAAAATTAGAATATTACATGCAATCAATAAAACAAGGATTGTACACAGAACAATATTGGACCTCTGAAAAATATAAGCATGCACATGTACCTACTACTTTGGTTTGGGCCTATTTTGTAGCAATTACTGCCTCCGTGCGGTATGGCATGGAAGATAGAATAGAATAGAATAGAATAGAATTCTTTATTGACCAAGTGTGATTGGATACACAAGGAATTTGTCATTGGTACATATGCTCCAATAGATTCATATTTGACACTAATCACAAGGTAAAAGACTAAGAAACCTAAATTCATTTATGCTTATTTCACAAGACGTTGTTCTGGGTGGTGTACAATAGTTAATTAAAACAATAAAATTAAAATTAAAAAGATACAAGAGAAAATTAATGTTAATGATAACAAAGGAGTTACCTTAAGAACTCATTGGTTCCCTGGTACCACCAAGCCTAGTGACATAGCCAGGTCTTGAAGGACTCCTAGAATGGGATGGAGGGGGTAGAGCTAACCTCACTTTGGGGAGAGAGGAGATAATGTTCCATAAGGAGGGCACAACAGAAGAGCCTGCCTCACACACAGTCACTCTCTCACACACACACGTAGTTTCCTAGCAGAAGGGATTCACAATATGCCTTCCAGTGGTGAGATTAAAAAAAATTATCCCTCCCTCCCACTCCTAAGCATGGTTTTATGAGCATGGTTTGGTGGGCATCTTGTGGTGTGGCTTGGTGGACGTGGCAGGGGAAGGACACTAAAATCTCCATTACCTCCCTACTCCAGAGGAAGGTTACTGTCAAATATCTATTTCCTCCCAATCAGATGGGCCTTGGGAGGCAGAGAATAGATGTAGCTGGGGGCCAGTCAGAGGTGGTATTTACTGGTTCTCCAAACTACTCAAGATTTCAGCTACTGGTTCTCCAGAGCTGGTCAGAACCTGCTGAAACCCTCCTCTAGTGTAATCTCTACCAGATGTGTGGGAAAGGCAAATATAATTGGGAAGAGGTGGTCCCTCAAATAACCTAGCTCCATGCTATGAAAAGCTTTAGGTTAAAGCCATCCCCTTGAATTGGACCCTGAAGCAAACTGGCAACCAATGCAGCTCACAGAACAGAGGTGTAACATCTAGTGGCACACAAAAAAATGTCTGTGCCACATTTCATGGATTGCTGTGTCATTTCCATAAACTCAGGACCAGTGAACTCAAGCAAAGTCTAGACAAGGTAATGATAAAGAAGACAGATGGTTCATCTGGGAGACAATCACGCCTGAAGTCTGAGAAGCTTTGACATTCAGTGGCCCTATAGATGGAAATGGAATTTGGAGGGCCATGTAGTCCCTTACACCATCTAAGGATATTGTCTAGAGTGAGTTGTCATCAACTCCGGAAAACTTTGAGTTTTGAAAACTTTGACTCCAGAATTTTTTTTTTGTCAATTCAGGTTACACACCTGCTACCCATAGGGAAGTCTATTACACAATCATGCTGTCTTTACAGACATTTCCAGACATTTATTGAAACGAATGCCCATGTGCCCCCCCCTATGTTGTTTGAGGCAGGCAGGATTCCCTTGAGTACCATTTGTTGGGGGTCAGGGGAAAGGGAGGGTCTTGCCTTCTCTTTCTGCTCAAGATCCCCAAGGACAATTGGTGGGCCACTGTGTGACACAGAATGCTGGACTCAATGGGTTTGGCCTGATTCAGCATGGCTCTTCTTATGTTCTTATAGTTCTGACTGGGGCTGGCAAGTAGCTCAGAAAGATGGAAGGCCAAGTCAACCTCGAGCCCTTTCAGGATCAAACGCCAGGTTGTGGACAGAGTTTGCTTGCAATACCGCACTTTAACCACTGAGCCATCTAATAAAGGCAAAATACAAATCTAATATATGCATAAAAGATGTGTGTGTGTGTGTGTCTCTAACAATCTTTTAAAAGGGATCGGGCTGTTAGATAAATATAAAAATGCATTAAAAGTATGTGGAAGACTACATCAAAACAATGAGCTGGGGTGGCGCAGCAGGTAGAGTGCTGTACTGCAGGCCACTGAAGCTGACTTATAGATCTGAAGGTCAGTGGCTCAAATCTCATCACCGGCTCAAGGTTGACTCAGCCTTCCATCCTTCCGAGGTGGGTAAAATGAGGACCCGGATTGTGGGGGCAATAGCCTAGCTCTGTTAAAAAAGTGCTATTGCTAACATGTTGTAAGCCGCCCTGAGTCTAGGGAGAAGGGCGGCATAAAAATCGAATAAATAAAATAAATAAATAAATTACATGATAATATGGTGAACTGGATGCTCATTAGATCTAATTTATGGCTCAAGTCATCATCATTGGCCAAATTTTAAGCAATGTTGGCATAATCTGGCAAAATTGTACGTTGTAGTTGAACTGGGATTTGAAAGCAGCAGGGAAAGCAGCCCTGGGTCCCCTGGGTATTTCACACATGAATTGCTTAGATACTATGTTTTTTATTTGATAGACTTTTCCACCATTCCCACTTTTGTGCCTGATATAAAAGTGAGAAACCTGATTTTTAACATGCTTTCTTCACAAAGGTTCACCTAAACTGAATCTGGAGACTTTGTATGATCACACATACTTCCCTTATCCTGGTTTTTCAACATAGCTGTAATACTGGCATTTTTCAATACTCTTATTGCTTTACAAAGGTTGCTGATTTGTTTTTCGAGTATGGTTATATTTTAATCTTGGATGTTGCTCAATTTAGATTTCAGTCTCCATAAATTTGCAGTGACATGAAAAATTATGGAAGATTCAGGCTGATTGTGGCTGGCAAGCATCACCAAATCCAGCCCATCAACCATGTCTCCAAATGGCCTAGAATAAACTTCTTGTTATGGGACTGAAAAAAATGATCAAGTTCTGAAATCTCTGGCAGGCCACAATAAGTGACTGGAGGGCTCTGTTTAGTCCTGGCAGAAATTGATTAATAAAAAGAAAGAACAAACCTGAAAACTACAGTCTCTCTTTCTCATCCATTTGCCTTTTGCAGTAGAAAACTTTCATCAATCCTTATATATTTTATTTGATTCAGAATACAATGAGAGTGCTCCGTGACATTGAAATTAACAACAATTTTTATAGGAACTGGAAATTGATGCAATCTCTTTGGTTTCCGAGCTAGGAAAAAAAGAATCCTTTCTGTTTTTATGCAGACAAAGAAGTGCTATAAAATATTTAATAGGTATTTGTAGACTGTGAGCACATTTGCCATTTAGAAGTTATAAAAACATAAGGAAAATACCTTCCCCTCTGGTGATATCTGGTTATTGTTGTTGCTGTTTTTACAATGTCACAGATTGAGGTGGGTGTGCACTTCACAATGCTCACAGGCACCTTTTCTTATTTTTTCCCACAACAGCCTTGTAAATTTATTTATTTATTTATTTATTTATATTTATTTATTTGTCCAATACACAATACATATGGAAGAGAGTAGACATGAAGTAATATATATAAAGATAATATGTAAAAATAGAGGAGAAGATATATGAAAGGAAGAAAATATATATGAGATATGAGATAAAGGAAAGACAATTGGACAGGGGACGAAAGGCACACTAGTGCATTTATGTACGCCCCGAGGGACACAGATGGGGAAATGACACCAATCAATGTCCTCGTCTGAAGATCTTCCTGGTTTAATATCTTTAACCACTGCACTGCCAAGATTCTGGCTACCATGTTGATCAGGAGGGACCATTATTATGTATCCTTCTAGTTTTTGTCTCTTAAAAATTGCACATTCAGCCGAGCATGGAACTAGTTTGCCCCCTGTGGTACACTATGGATAGTGCATGAGTGTGAAGCAATCTTGGGCAGCCAAACAACTATTCTGTATTAATATTATAGTCTCCTAGCTAATGTGCCATCGCCATACATTAAATAATGCACATACAGCAATGAAGAAATAATGGTCCCAATGTCACTAGTGATTGACTATTAAGGATTACAAATCCAGATACTAAAAACTACCTGTACCTTTTGGGGGCAGGTGAATTAGGGTACAGGAGCAGCTCTGCATGTGCTGCCCATTTGTGCCTTTTTACTGTTTTCCTATCCATTAATGACAGCAAGTTAGAAATCATTTAAAACCATGCAACTTTGCCTCAGCAGTCCAAATGCTCTTTTAAAGTAACTAAGAATTCTCCCAAATTCTCTAGAAGAGAGTTGAATTCTTCAGCAGCAGTATGGAAAAATCTGGATAATGTTGCAGGTGGTCCTCGACTTACAACTGTTAACAGAACCCAGAATTTCCATTGTGAGTCACGACGTCTAAAAATTGAGGTGCCCACATAACTAAATGGTTTTACAATCTTTTGACCCCCTATGACAATAATTAAGTGTTGTACCACATGATTCTTGACAAATGTATCTTTTTCTTTTATGTACGCTGAGAGCATATGCACCAAGACAAATTCCTTGTGTGTCCAATCACACTTGGCCAATAAAATTCTATTCTATTCTATTCTTTATTGAGGCTAACATTTATTGTGCAAATGCTGCAGTCGTTAATAGCAATAGCACTTAGACTTATATATTGCTTCACAGTGTTTTGCAGCCCTCTCTAAGCAGTCTACAGAGTCAGCCTATGGCCCCCAACAATCTGGGTCCACCTCAGAAGGATGGAAGGCTGAGCCTGCCTTGGTCAGGATCAAACTGCTGGCAGTAAGCAGTGTTAGCCTGCAATATTGCATTGTAACCCACTGCACCACCACATCTCTTTAAGCAAGTCAATGTATTCATATAGGTGGTGAGGTTTTTTTGGGGGGGGGGGCAGTTTTTGGCAAAAAATAAATAAACCATGTCACATGACTGTGTAACACAGTCACAAAAGCAAACTAGTTGCCAGATGCCCAAAAGATTAGTCATGCAACTGTGAGAGGCTGCCGCCATTGGAACTCCAGAACTGGATCAGTAAGTACCTTTTGGGGGGAGCATCTTAACTTCGAAGAGTCAATAAGTGAGAATTCCCTGTAAAGAGAGAGTTCTAAGCAGCAGCATATTTTCCTAAGGGTTGCATGAAAAACTTGGGGAGGGGGGTGGATACAGCTGGTGGCTTGGATAAGTGATGGGGAAGTGCTGTGTGTTCAACCTGGCATGAAGTCCGAAGCGTTTCTTCTACATCATTTCCGAAAGTGTGTGCATAGCCTGAATCCATAGCAGACAGCCTAACAGCAGCCCTCGTATAGAACGCCAGTGATCTTCAATGACTGTCTAGTTACATAAACTGAGTAGTGAGCAGGGTGCTTTGTTCTTTCAAGCATAGTAGGAAATGTCATAAGACCCGTAAAACAAACTACAGAACAGAAGCATCTAAACTAGTTGCACGAGCTTCCTGAAGAGTAAATGATGTGCTAATTGAACTTTCTCCAGTTCATTGAACTAGACTATTGCAGAAAATTGACTGACCTCTGGATCACTATCCTTTCCTTTTCCTCTTTCAAGAGAACCCAGACAAAATCTGGTTATCTTCACTTTCTTCCACTGGCTGCTTCATTTTTGTAGTGGGGTGGGGCAAGACATATCTAATTCCCTGAGGACTGGGGAACAAAAGAGCAGGTAGGCAGGGAAATATTTAGAGATAAGAAAAATACGAAAAGGAATGTTAAAGGTTAAAAAAAAAACCCTCATTTTTCAACTCTATCATGAAAGAAACAAATGACTGATGATGTGACAGACATCGAGATAGCCTCCTGAGGCATGTACAGAAATGTTGGGCCATAATATGTATGTTACTGTCATCACCTCTTGCCATAACTTGTCAGAAAAGTTTGCTTAACAGATTCAATAGGAAACCCGTGGCTCCAAACAATTTATCTTGCTGGTTTCAGAAGACTGGGGGGGGGGGGGAAATCATCAAAGAGTGAGGCAGGTTTATCTGCAAATATGGTTGACAGATTCAAGAACATGTAGAACTTTAGAATTGCTGCTCCTTCCCCACCCTCTCCCCTCTCATCCCCCCTCTCTCCATCCCCCCTTTCTCTCTCCCTTCCTTCCCCTCCCCCTTTCTCCCTTCCATCCCCCTCTCTCCCTCTCTCCCTCTCCCCTTCCCCTTCTCCTTTGCTCTCCCTCCATCCCGCTCGATCTCTCTCTCCATCTCTCCATCTCTCCATCCCTCCCCCTCCCCCTTTGTCCCCCTCCATTCCCCTCTCTCCCTCTCCCCCTTCCCCTCTCCTTTGCTCTCCCTCCATCCCTCTCGATCTCTCTCTCCATCTCTCCATCCCTCCCCCTCCCACTTTGTCCCCCTCCATCCCCCTCTCTCCCTCTCCCCCTTCCCCCTCTCCTTTGCTCTCCCTCCATCCCTCTCGATCTCTCTCTCCATCTCTCCATCTCTCCATCCCTCCCCCTCCCCCCTTTGTCCCCCTCCATTCCCCTCTCTCCCTCTCCCCCTTCCCCTCTCCTTTGCTCTCCCTCCATCCCTCTCGATCTCTCTCTCCATCTCTCCATCCCTCCCCCTCCCACTTTGTCCCCCTCCATCCCCTCTCTCCCCCTCTCCCCCTTCCCCCTCTCCTTTGCTCTCCCTCCATCCCTCTCGATCTCTCTCTCCATCTCTCCATCCCTCCCTCTCTCCCCTCTGTCCCCCTCCATTCCCCTCCCTCTCTCCTTCCTTTCTCCCTCTCTCTCCCCCTCTCTCCCTCATACCCCTCTCTCTCAACCTATTGCTGTAATTAAGTCTGTAATTATGGGCCTAAATTATGGCTGTTGTCATCACATGACAATACCTGATTTTATTACCTTTTATAGTGGTTGTTAAGCAAACACCATGGTTGTTAAAAGAACTGCAGTTATTAAGCGAACACAGTCATAATGGACCCCATTCAAATGGACATTGCAAATGATTGTAAACACAGCTCAGTTAGCAAGTGCCCAAAATACAATCACATGACTGAGGGGAGATACCACATGATTCTTGACAATGTATATTTTATTTTATGTATGCTGAGAGCATATGCACCAAGACAAATTCCTTGTGTGTCCAATCACACTTGGCCAATAAAAATTCTATTCTATTCTATTCTATACTGGAACTTTGAAACAGGATCGTAAGTAGCTGTGGAGATGTCCATTGTCACTTTGAATGATCACCAAACAACCAGACATAAACTGAGGACTATCTGGGTTTTTTGCAGACGTTTCATTACCAATTTACTAATAATTTGCAACACTACTTCTTGACAGAGAGCAAGGGTGTAAAAAGAAATTTGCCACAGATTTCTCAGAGATAATTCTGTGTACTTGCAGAGATAATAACATATATTTATTTATTTATTTATATATATTTGAATTTTTTAATGCCACCCTTCTCCTTGGACTCAGGGCAGCTTACAACATGTTAGTAATAGCATTTTTTTAAACAGAGCCAGCATATTGCCCTCACAATCCGGGTCATCATTTTACCCACTTCGGAAGGATGGAAGGCTGAGTCAACCTGAGTCAACTGAGTCAATATATCTACTTGGGAAACCTCTGTAAAAAAAAGTATTAAAGGTTTTTAAAAGATACGTATGTCAAACACAGGGAGAAAAGCATATATTAGAACATACACATACATGCTTACACACCCAGTCTTTTACATTAGGGAAAGCTATGTGCAAAGAGAAAACTATGTACATGCATGGCAACCCTTGAGTTTAATTGATCTTCTTTAACAGGATTTGAACTTAACTGATAACCTGGGCTGGATCCAAGGGTGGTGCTAGATTTGATGCCACTCAGAGCCTACTTCACTACTCATTTCTCATTTATGAATGTATAATTTATGATGGGATGAATATGGATGGCTGCTTTTAAGGACTGGGATTTTAGACTACATTTTAAGTTTAAATTTCTTATATGTTCTATTTTGGTATTTATCTTTGTTGTGAGCCACTCTGAGTCTATGGAGAAGGGCAGCATAGAAATCTAAATAATAAATAAATGAATAAATAATTTATGCTGTTCGTTGCCTCTAAGACTCCCAGTATATGATCCTTAGCTTATATGCAATTTCTCAGCTTGTTTTGGGAATCTGCCATGGTTGTAGCTTTTGGGAATTACCATCAGTTACAGTTTGAATTACCAATTTCAAACACCCACAGCTAAGGAGTAGGACATAATAGGAGTGAATGTGGTGTCTTCATCTTTGGCTGTGGCTCCTATTTCTTTATTTCCTCATTTGCTTTTGGACCAAGCTGTTGTGTTCTGTCTTTGGCAGTGAAGGGCTACCAAAAGTTTTACTACTACACTAAATTATAAAAAGAATTGAGTATGCATAATGAATTGGATTTATTAATATTTTAATCTTATGGCAGTTTACTAATGAAAATACATATATTCTATACATATATACAAATATATAAGCAAGTGCTATAAAGTGTAAAATGGAAGAACTGTACAAGAGGAGAAAATTTAATGGCTTATGAATGAGAAAATTGAAAATAGCTCTGATTATTGTGTGTAATATAGATGAGATATTTGATACTGATTATGATTATTTTTGGATGGTTTTCTTTTTCTCTTTTCTTTTTTGTTCTTTTCTCTCTTTTTTCTTCTTCTGATTGATTGAATTATAAATTGCCTATCTGATTTATGGTTTATGGTGATAAATAAAATAGGAGGAAGGGGGAAAAGAAAAGGAAAGAGAGGTATAATATCAGGAGTAGGATTAATATTGGATAATAATTAGCACTAATTATGTTAGGCATTATAAGGAAATACAGATGAAACAAGGAAGAGTTAAAATGAATAGATTAGGGAAGATTATCACACTGAGATCGATGGTGCAAGATATTTAGAATTAGGGATAATATATAGATTAAGGAAATGTAGAGATTAGGGAAGATTATGGCACTGCACTCAGCAGTGAAAATAATTAGAATAGGGAAGATTATTGCACTGATATGACAGTGAAACACAGATTAGGGAAGATATTTACACTGGGATTGGCAGTGGAATTTATAGGTTAGGGAAGATTATCACACTAAAAACGGCAGTGGAAAATATCTAGATTAGGGAAGAATATTAATATATTGGTCTTTCTTTTTTAATGGAGGATACTTTTTGCACAAAATAATGGAATAATAGTGATTTATATTTATTTTGATCTGTTAAAGTAGAAACAATATACTGATATAATGAAAGAAGTGAAATAAATGAATTGAGTAGGAAATAAATCTCTAACAACAACACTTCCTCCTATGTATAGATTAAGATACGATATGAATAGTGCTTCCCCCCCCCCTTTCCTTTCTGGGTTTTTAAAGAGAAGTAAATTTGGATATTTCTATTGTTAAGGGCAGTTACAATAAAATGAGGGTTTTTCAAATGAAAGCAGGAATGTGTTTACTAAGAACGCTAGAAAGTGACTGAAGCACGATGGCACAGTTATGAAAAATAGCAAATAGCCAAGATAAATTTAGATAGCTATAGCACTTTAAATACAAATGAAAGCAAGGAATAACATCTAAAATCCAGATGATAGTATTTGGAAAGGAGGTAGCACAGGATGAATGATATATACCAGAATAAATTGGATAAATAATTAGAAAAAATTGATTAATTTGACTAAGAATTTGGCATTTGATATTGTATTGTATTATATTTTAATTTGAGATATGTAAATTGGAATCTCTGTAAGGTGTGACAAACAATAAAAAATGTATACCCCCCAAAATAAATAAATAAATACATCACTTTCTTTGTTCAGCAAAAATGGAACAACAGTAAACAGATTCTCCTGACATTAGCAATCACAATATGACTATGACAAACGTTTGGCGAAGACTCATACCCCAAATCCAATTAAATAAATAAATAAATAAAATAAATCACATAATATTCAATACATATTATTATTAAATTTCAGTGGTCTTTTAATAAGTCTGTCATTTCTTGCTCTCATCCCATGAAACAGGAGCATTATCTGGTCGATTCCAGATAAGCTAAACCTTTTCAAAGCTTGATATTTCTGTCAAAACACTATTATCTTTGATTGTTAACTAGTTCAAATAGAAAGCCAGAAATAATCCAAAGGATAACTTTGTTAATAATCTTACATCATGGTAGAAATTTGCTTTCAGTTAGGCTTAGCAACATGCATCACAACTCAACTTTAAAATTATAGCCTTCAATTGTATGTATGATTCCAGCATAATGTTTCATTTAATTCCAGTATTGCTATTGATAGGCCGCAGCAGTTCAAACAAACCTTCACTTGAAGACAGAGAAGTAGAATTTTTTATATAATTGTCCCAAGAAAAAAGCAACTATCTCTTCGAAGCTCTGTATGAAGTAGAATGATATATGCTCCCTGCATTTTCCCCCCAAACAGTGATGAAAGCATTCAGTATTCTGATTACTGTTGGGATAATAAAGAAAAGCATAGATGACTTGGATGCCACTAGATGAACAACAACAATTAAAGAATAGAAGCTACAAATGGGAATTATTTGTTAACTAGTTCATATAGATTATCACAATTAGCAAAAAAAAAAGTCTCATATAAATGGCAACCTTCCAGGTAGGAATAATAATTATTAGTGTTCCCTCTAATATTTTTTTGGGGGGGGGGCGCGGAAAAGTATAGTGTCTGAGCATGGGCGGCACAGAAATAATAAATAAATAAACAAACAAATAAACAAACAAACAAACAAACAAATAAAAAACCCACCCTGTTTTGCCTCAGATAATTTCAAAATAAAATACTGTACTGTGTGTCTATAACAGTGAGCTCATAATAGGGCAACTCTATCAATATCAAAATGCCACTTAAATAGTTGAGCTAGTTTCAAACTAGATTTTGATTTTCTTTCTCTCTTCCTTACTCCCATTCTTTTTCTTTCTCTTTTCCTTCCTCTCTTTTTTCTATCTGTTTCTCTCTCTTCCTCTCTTCCTCTCTCTCTCCTTCCCTCTCACTCTTTCCCTCTCGGCTTCTGGGCAGGTTTGGAAAACTCTGAGTTGATGATGATTTTTAAGTGAGCGATTGCTCACTGCTCAGCTTAGAGGAAACTATGATAATGATGCAAGCATATTTATTTATATTTATATGGCCACCCATCTCACATGTGACTCTCATATCCTTATTTTATGGGTCCAATAACATCAATTTCACCCGGTCACTCAGGATAGTGAAATAGATGGCATAATAGAGATAGATAGATAGATAGATAGATAGATAGATAGATAGATAGATAGATAGATAGATAGATAGACAGACAGACAGACAGACAGACAGACAGACAGACAGACAGACAGACAGACAGATATAGATAGATAGATGGGTAGGTAGGTAGATAAGGAGAGATGGATAGATAGATATGTAGGTAGATAGATAGATAGATAGATAGATAGATAGATAGATAGATAGATAGATAGATAGATAGATAGATAGGGATGGATGGATGGATGGATGGATGGATGGATGGATGGATGGATGGATGGATGGGACGGGATGGGACGGGACGGGACGGGACGGACGGATAGAGAAACAGACAGACAGACAAAGCATTTCTCCGAATGGTATAATAAAGTATTCTGCCATGTACAGGGGGTTAGACTAAAAGACCTCCAACATCCGGTCTAGCTCTATGATTTTATGATTCTATGAAATGTCCAATTGAATCTAAGAATAGAGTGCCATAGAGTGGGTATGATGGCTGATCCCCATGTAAAGACTTAACATCTGCTTGGTTTGCACCAAATGTGATATTTCTCACAAGTTCACTTTAACACTGTTCTACAAATTTTCATATTTTTTTAGTTTCAGGAATGAAATGTGCCATTTCTGAAGGAATTTCACATGGTTAATTCAAATATAATAATGAAATTTGTTACTTGGCTCTAGTTTTCATACAATGGATATTTTACATTTCCCAACTATAGGTAATAGGGAAAATAATGCACCAAAAGTTATTATGTATATTTTTATTAAAATTAAGTGAATTGTATTGGCACAACAGTGAATATATGAAATAATCTATTGTATATGTTTATCAAGAAAAACTGTCACCTTCCTGGTCAAAGAATGGAAGATCTTTTTGATGGTCACGGTATAGAGATGTACGAATATCACTTGCCAGAAGATTCCACTGCTTTAGTCTTAAAACCTCTGCCTTGTTCTTTGGAAGATCCAGATCTCCATTCAATTCCATTTATGCTATGAGGTGTGGTTCGGTGGATGTGGACGGCAGATAATTCAGGTCATGTAAGGCTGTTTGTTCATCACTACAAGCTTCCTCACGGGACTCAACTACAATAGAATCAGGCGCTTTTGGAATCGGTAGTCCCTCTCTATGAGGTGGAGTGTTGCTGATGGACTGTTGTTGTTTTTTCCTTAGTAAGGCCTTTCTCAATTGTAGGAACCATACATAAATAACAATTACTGACATGATCTGTTGGTTCTCTCCAAATCATTGGCACTGTGAAAGAAGGTTTATTCCTATTCAACCATTGAACAAGTCTTGAACCACATGAATTACAGCTTATGTGTGGCACCCAGCATATGTGTTGTGCCCAGTTTTTGTCCTGGTCTTCTATTTTGCAACAGAAATACAAGTTGGAGGCTTTTTTAATCATGGTTGTGATCCTTCATTTTTGGGATGCAAAAGTGAAGTACAGATGATCATTCAACCCACTCCCACCTGGTCACATGGCCAGCAAGCCACTCTTACCCAGGCATATGACCATCAAGCCACCCACAAAATAAGCCACACACACAGTGTGGCAGTAAAAATTTTGGCTGCCCATTATTGCCAATACTGACTGTAATCTATGGTGTAAGTTGCATCATGCATTTTATAAACCTTACTTCATTAGTTGGTTGCTTATATCATGAAAACTACTGCCAATATACATTTTTAAATGTTATTTTTATTTTTAGCACCCCAAAATTTTGTAAGAACAGCTGTTTTCATGCTTGCAACTTTGCACCTGTAGAACAGTGACTTGCACTTTTTCTGTGTAAAAATCTAACAAGAGATTGTTCAGAAAGCTCATCCACAATAGACTTAAGTGTTATTTGTGGAACAAGGATAGATTGCAGCCATTTGTTGGGTTGAACAATATGCTGAAACTTTGTGAATAAAGCATCTTGCCAAAAAGCAAGGCAAAACTACTTTAGAAATCCAAATCTAGCATATAGAATTTCCTAATCTTTTAAACATATTCTTGCACCAATTTGTTTTATCCTAAATCAGGTCAGGGAAAATATTGCAAGGGAATCAACTACATTCATTTTTGCCAAGCAAAATGTATTGAGCAGCATAAATCATAAGGTTGCAACTGCCAACTAAGATGCTGAATCCAAGGTGAGAACACGATCCTTTTATGTAGCTGAAACAAGCACATGAATAGTTTATAATCCATCAACTACACAAATGGGCATCCCTAATGATAAATATGAAAATAGTCTATATCTCACACACATCCTGAAGTTTCATATTCATTCAGCAAATATCTCAGTCTCAGAGAAGAAAGTACAGCGCTGTCATATTCAATAAGTTTTTTGAACTGTCTACCTGAGTTTGTAGCTAGATGGCACTAGTCTAGAGGATTGGCATCAGTCACTGCAAAAGCTAGTATGCTCAGATCATAATGAACGAGACAAGGTGCCTTAGTTAATACGTTTTTCAATTGCTGAAATGCAGTCAGCTGCTACAGACTAGTGCCAAGCAACTGCCTTCTAGTCACAGGTGCAGAAGTCCTGAAATATACACATAGAAATACATTTGTGGGGAGGGCCGCTAGTAGCAAATCTGTAAATCAGGTTCTTAGTGGTTGGGTCTTGCAAAATAGCTTCTATCTTCTTCAGATCAGGTCTAATGCATTCAAATCCAAAGTGGCATCTCATTGGTTTTGTTTGGTTTCAATCTGCTCTTATGGAATCTTTCAAAAACTGTGATGCAACAGTTTAAGAATACCATCATCCATTTAAAATATATATATATATATATAAAATAAATAAAATTCAAGGATAAATATCCAAAAATGTAAAAATGCCAAGCAGTACGTTAATATTTTAAAAATGGAAAATTCTCCAATTGAAAATTCTAAATGAGTAGGGAAAGCAATTTCCCAAATGTTTGTTTTATGTGTTTTTTTGTTTTGTTTGTCAGTGTAATGTTTATGTATGTATAAAAAATTAATTAAAAAAAAAGAATACCATCATCCATATAACCAGACAGCACAGAGAGATGCCACAGAATATAGGCCATTGCTGTTTGATTAGCCTCGGGGTTATGGTTAACACCACCATCACCACCCCAAGAACCACAAAACCTGGATGGACATGGCCAATTTGACATCCCTCACCCCCACCTAGTCACAGGGAATTGGGAACCACAAAACCCTTCTCTCTCTCTCTCTCTCTCTCTCTCTCTCTCTCTCTCTCTCTCTCTCTGTGTCCCTCCCTCCCTCTCTCCCCCTCTCTCTAGTAATAAGAAGATTGCTAAACTTCTACTCTGCTTTTATGGAAGGAAATGTACATTATTAGCATCTGTGATTGGAGAAATTCAGCTTTAGATTGGTGTGATGCAAATAAAATATTTGTTGACTGCAGCAGTTTTTGCCATGACTCATCTTTGATACAATTCTGAGAACCCTCTTGTGCCTGTACTCTGTAGCCCACTCAGAGAAGCAACTCAGATTCCCAGTGTCTTGTGAAAAGTCCAGAGACAGGCTTAAGTAAAGACGGTTCCTTTATTCAGCTCTTAAAATGGAAGTGACAATCAGCGGGAACACGTCTCTCTTAACCTGGAGAGAAACTGCTCTTTTATACATTTGCGGCTCCCGCCAAAAGAGAGCAGCCAGTGTCTGAGCCAATCAGGCACGACTTCCTGTTTCCAGCTCAGACAGCATTTCTCATGGAACCAACTATTTACATAGGATTCAACATCTTGTGTATTTACCACTTCAAATACCCGTGGAATAGGGGATTTGAGAGACCTGGTTGAAATTCTCACTTTGCATATATGCCTCTGTGTGTCAACAGAAATTGATACATCCAAAGAAGGTCGAGAGGTTGCTCCTGGGACCTTATCCTTCGCTGCCCAAGTTTGTGGTGGGGGATCGGCTGGGAGACAGCCACAGGTGCTACCACACATGACCTCTTTGTGGCTCCCCCTGCCCCATGATGAGGGGGGGTGTTTGCATGTTCCTTCCTCTCATTTGCTCACTTGCTCAAGGGCTGTTCAGGAACTTCCAGCAAAGGGGCTGACCGGAAAGGCTTGCTCTCTGCTTTAAGGGGCTTTGCGTAGGAAGGAGGGGGGGGCTCTGCTTGGCTTTCACCCAGGGGTGGGCTGCTGCACAGATTGGGGGGGGACACCGTGGGGTAGCAAAAATGGAGCTTCACCCCAGAGCATCCAATTTGCACTGAAAGATGTTGAAAGAAAATGCAGGGCATCCTACATAAGTCACATCCACAGTCTGGTAGTAAAAAACGTGGTAGCCGTTCACTGATTTTGCCTCTCTCCTCAGGTTTATCTGGGGTGGGGATGTGAGTCATGGACATGATTCAGGCTGAGAAGAGGCAGAATCTATATACCACAAGGACAATCCTGGAACATGAGGGCAGACAGAGGCAGGGAACTCTACCAACGCTAGTGGCTGCTGCCCCTCCACAATGCTTCTGGTGTATGAGGCTGTTCTGGAGCCTGGCTCAGGGAGATGATTCATTTCTTTTAGGGGGGGGGGGGGTAATCAGATGTTTGGTTTAACCCCTGCCCCCATCCCATTAAAGCAAATGAGCAAGAAAGCGCATGTAGTCCTGAGAGGTGGGCTCCAAGGCAAACCATCTGATTCTTTTGCAACAGGGAGATGAGCCCTGTAGCTTGGCCTAGAGCCCCCCCCCAGTGGATGCCCTCCCTCTCCCCTTCCAAAGCTAGAGATGGGTGGGGGGACATTTTAGAGCAGTGTGGAGTATTCCAGATGCCGGAGGATGTGACATGTGACCTCCTACCCCCATAGTCCTCTTGGAAACTAGGAAGAGCCACGTTCAAGGAGCCAAAGAGCTGCATGTAGCTCGCAAACTGCAGTTCGTTGACTCCTGGGTTAGGATTGGGGTTGGGGTTGGGGCTGGGGCTGGGATTGGGGTTAGGGTTATGGCTGGGGTTAGGGTTAGGGTTAGCGTTGTGCTCCTTGCATAGCATACAAAATATTGTCTGTTGGTACATGGTGGCAATTCCTACCGTGTTTCCCCGATAGTAAGACCCCCCCGATTGTAAGACATATGGGGGGTTTCAGGGGGGTCGGCTTATATAAGCCATACCCCGAAAGTAAGACATATGTCTTACTTTCGGGGAAACACGGTATAAACGGTATTGCGGGGGGGGCGATGACATTGCTTCCAAGCTCCCCGCGCGCCCCTCGCCTTCGCTCGCCGCGGCGCCACCGCCTCTTCCCCTGCCGAGGCTCAGCTGCAAGCGGCCAGCGAGGCCGATCGGCTCCGAGGCGAGCGGCCGGAGCTGCGCCCTCCTTCGCCCGCCTCCTTTCCGCTCGCCTCGGAGCCGAGCGGCCTCGCTGGCCGCTTGCAGCTGAGCCTCGGCAGGGGAAGAGGCGGTGGCGCCGCGGCGAGCGAAGGCAAGGGGCGCGCAGGGAGCTGCCGGAAAGGAGGCTGGTGAAGGAGGGCGCAGCTCCGGCCGCTCGCCTCGGAGCCGATCGGCCTCGCTGGCCGCTTCCCCTGCCAAGGCTCAGCTGCAAGCGGCCAGCGAGGCCGAGCGGCTCCGAGTCGAGCGGCCGGAGCTGCGCCCTCCTTCACCAGCCTCCTTTCCGGCAGCTCCCTGCGCGCCCCTCGCCTTCGCTCGCAGCGGCGCCACCGCCTCTTCCCCTGCCGAGGCTCAGCTGCAAGCGGCCAGCGAGGCCGCTCGGCTCCGAGGCGAGCGGCCGGAGCTGCGCCCTCCTTCGCCCGCCTCCTTTCCGCTCGCCTCGGAGCTGCTTGCAGCTGAGCCTCGGCAGGGGAAGAGGCTCACCCTTTTTGACTGCCCATCCACCCCTTGACCTGCCTTTAGCCAGCCAGCCGAGCATCCGTGTCGCCGCGGAGTTGGCCTCCCCTGCCGAGAAACATTGCCGGGAGCGGCGAGGGGATGCTCCCCGCAACCCGCCGAACGTCGAGGTCGGCGCCCGCCTCCTTTCCAGCAGCTCCCCGCGCCCGAAGACGAGCCGGCCCCGGTGCCCGGGACAATGTAAGACATACCCCCAAAGTAAGACACAGTGGGGCTTTTGGGGGTAAAAAGATAGTAAGACACTGCCTTACTATCGGGGAAACACGGTATATCAATTCTTGAGCCATGATGGCACAGTAGTTAATTTGCAGTATTGCAGGCTACTTCTGCTGCCTGCAGTTCGCCAGTTCAATTCTCTCTGGCTCAAGGTTGACTCTACATAAATTAAAACATACTGATAGAATAAAAAGATAATATGTGAAAATCTTCTCATTACAAATTCAGCTGTGGCATTCAGAGAGCTATACATGGTATGGAATCTTTTCATTTTATTTTTCTGATTATTTAATTGATTTTTGTAATTCATTTATTAATTTTTCTATTTCACTGTTGACAATAAAAGATGAAACAATCAGAAATATGGAAGGAATTTGTAGAAAATTAAACAGAATGAGAGTTTAAAATGAGAGAAATGTATGTTAATTAGAAATGTGTATTAGAATGAAAAATGAAATAAAAAACAAAGTAAAGATTTTCTCAGGAGAATCTTGTGTTTCTTCAATAACAATATTATACCTTTGGTGTTCATTTAATTTTCCAATTTATAAACATCTAATTAATCTGTGGTGAAAAGTGAATGTTTTTCATATCAAATTAGTTGTGTCGTGCCTCAAGCTCCTAAAGACAGACTGAAGCATTATGTAGATTTTAAGGATGTATTGGTTTTCAGATGTAGCTTTTTTCAAAAATTGTATGATAAGAAAATAATATCTCCAATTTGCCTTCTTTCAATTTTCTTTTTCCCTTTCCTCCTTTTTCTCACCTTTCAGTAAAAAGGTGAGGAAAGAAACTGTAACATAGGAAATGAACCATTAAATGGCTAGGACCATTTGCTCACATGTACAAGAATATTACATAGAAATACCAAAACTTCATGAAATGAGATATGCATCTTCCTTGTTGATTGCAGGATACAGGTGATAATTTTCATGATATTGAAATATACTGCTCAAAAAAATAAAGGGAACACTCAAATAACACATCCTAGATCTGAATGAATGAAATATTCTCATTGAATACTTTGTTCTGTACAAAGTTGCATGTGCTGACAACAAAATGAAATTGATTGTCAATCAGTGTTGCTTCCTAAGTTGATGGTTTGATTTCACAGAAGTTTGATTTACTTGCAGTTATATTCTGTTGTTTAAGTGTTCCCTTTATTTCTTGAGCAGTATATTTCTTTTTTGTGACAGAAGCAACAGATTGTTCTTGTAATCTGAAAGTTCCAGGGATATGACACTGGTCAGAGTGCTGTCACTGAGGTCATTTCAGTGACACAGACAAATAAAACCTGGCATTTCCTAGAGCAGAATCAATATGCCACTACTTATTTTACATTAGGCTCCTCATCCAAAACAATTTTTTTGGCTGCCTCTCTCCAAACCGTATCTAAGCAGTATTCAAAGTATGAATTAAACCCATATAGATCAAACACATCTTCAGAAGAAGGTATATTACAAGTCCAACAGTAGAAATTAAAATGACAACACTTTTTTGCATTTGATTTATCTGGCATAAATAAAAAAATAAAACTTCAAAATATTACATGCTGAGAACTGTAGTCAGCCAATACTTGGCAGATGATGCTACATGAATGAACATCTCTGTGTATAGCTAGATATTGACTACACAAAAAGCTTTTAAAATGTTCTTGCAATAAGAGGAAACAGTGAAAAGATGTTATGAGTCAGCACTAGGAAAATCAAATCATCAACAGAACATTTCTCCGGAGGCTTTTAATTCTCTAGTCCTGTTACGTCATTTTAAAAAAATAGATAACTAGATATTTCTTCTTAGTAAAGACCACATCTTCTTATTTAAGGATGTAACCCAGGAGATTGCAGAAAAGTGAGAAAATTTGGTACAAATCAATAGAAATTTCCCATGAGAAGCAAGAAATAGCATGAATATTAGGAATCTGGATGCCCAGGAATTGTAACTAGTTGGAAACTGAAGAAAGAGGATGTATACTGTATATATAACAAGGGAGAATGGGTAGATAGATCATGGGATAAAATAAAGACGTTCTCAGCCGACAACAGTGTCCTATAGAGACACTTTAGTCAGAACAGGCATTCCTGGGTTCAGATGGGGAAAGTAGACCAACTTGGAACAAGGCAATTTAAAGTCTCTCCCCCCCCTTTTTCTATCCAGCAGTAGAAAGAGTCCCAGCACTTATAAAAGACAGAATCTTCGTTATTTCTAAGTTCCATAGTTAGTTTGGTCATTTCTGCGCAGCTTCTAATCTTTTCTAATATTAGTCCATCATGTGGCATGTCATTATTTTTCCACCATTGTGCGAATGCTAGTCTGGCCGCTGTAGTAATATGTATAACTAGATAGATTTGATTTTTTTTTCCAGATTTTGTCTTATTATACCCAAGAGGAAACATTCTGGAGTTTTATCTATCTCTATGTTAAGGATTTCATCTAGCCAGATTCCTATTTTTTCCCAGTATGCCTGGGATTTTTCGCATTGCCACCATAGGTGAAAGTATGTACCTTGTTCCTTTAGACATTTCCAGCAGGTGGGAGATAATTTCTTGTCTACTTTCGCTAATTTTACAGGGGTAATGTGCCATCTATAATACATTTTAATTAAATTTTCTTTATATGGAATGGCTAGTGTCATTTTAAAGTTACTGCTCCACATAAGTTGCCATTCATCAGAGTGAATTTCATGTTTCAGATCTAGATTCCATTTTTTAATATTAGTTTTAATTGTAGTTGTGTCTAGATTGTTAATTGTTAAACAGCAATAGAATTTTTTTTTAAAGTCATCTGGAGTTACTTTACAGGGGATATAGGCAGTATAAAAATTAATTAAACAAAATAAAGCAATAGGAAAAAGCAGGAAAACTCAGGTAAATGATTCTGGGCCCTCCCGAAGTTGTGAGCTACAGCTGCCTAAAGACCCAGCCATCATAAGCCCATTAATGAGGAATGCAGATGGTGGTTTTGATTTCGATTTACAGCAGTATCAAGGAAGCAATCCATTTCTCATCCTTGGTGAACAAGGCAGACACAGACTTCAGAGGATAATTAGAACTGCAGAAAAAACAATTGCTACCAACCTGTCTTCCACTGAAGACCTGTATATCTCATGAGTCAAAAAAGAGGGCTGTGAAAATATCTACTGACCCCTTGCATCCTGGACATTAATTGTTGCAACTCCTACCCTCAAAACGTCTCTACAGAGCACTGCATACCAAGACAATTAGACACAAGAACAGGTGTTTTTTTCCTGAATGCCATCACTCTGCTAAACAATTTCCTCAATGCTGTCAAACTATTCACTAAGGCTGCACTACTATTAATCTTCTCATCGTTCCCATCATCGATCTCCTCCCACTAGTGACTGTATGAATGTAACTTTGTTGCTTGTAGCCTTATGATTTATATTGACTGTTCCCCAATGTGATTTGATTGCTTATTTATACCATGTGACTATCATTAAGTGTTGTACCTTATGATTCCTGACAAATGTATCTTATCTTTTTATGTACACTGAGAGCATATGCACCAATGAAAATTCCTTGTGTGTCCAATCGCACTTGGCCAATAAAGAATTCTATTCTATTCTATTTTATATGTTTTGGAGCTGCTTATTTATAGGAGAAGGAGAGACATGTAAATTTCTCAAGAGAACCATAGTTTGCAGTGACTGCAGTTTCAGTATAAAAAAGACTCATGGACTTTACCGCTTAGCAATTTAGTCAGTAGATAGCCCTTTACCTTACAGTATGGCAGGCTGCCCTGAGAAGTCGACAAAAGAAGAAGATTTTCCATCAAGGCTCAGAGGATATATTATAACTCCTGTCTTCCTTCTGGAAGGCAGGTATGAGGAAAGTGACAGAGAGCTGGCAACTGAAGCTATCCCCACATCCCATAACTTGAAAATATTATGAATTTCCAAATGTCATAATTACAGTATGGCAACTCAAATTGTCTTCACTCTGCAACTTTCCCTTTGTCTTCTCTTTAATATCTTTAACAGGCCATAATTATTTCTTCAGTGCAGATCAATTATTTCAGAATAGAGAAACAAATTGCCATCATTAACTCCAATTTTTACCCCTTTTCTCTTTTCAGCAATCAATTTTTTTTCCAGACAGAAAAAAGAGCTCCTGTTTAAGGGTTCATTGCAGTTCTTGTCTTGGCATCTATCTATCTATCTATCTATCTATCTATCTATCTATCTATCTATCTATCTATCTATTTATTTATTTATTTATTTAGTCCAATACATAATACATATTGAAGAGAATAGATAAGTAATAATATAAATAAAGAAAAGAATAGAAGAAAAGATATAAAAGTATAGGTGAACATATTTGAAAGGAAGAAAAGATAAATGAGATAAGGAGAGACAATTGGACAGGGGACGGAAGGCACACTGGTGCACTTATGCATGCCCCTTACTGACCTCTAAGGAACCTGGAGAGGTCAATCGTGGATAGTCTAAGGGAAAAATGTTGGGGGTTAGGGGTTGACACTACTGAGTCAGGTAATGAGTTCCACGCTTCGACAACTCGGTTGCTGAAGTCATATTTTTTACAGTTAAGTTTGGAGCGGTTAATATTAAGTTTGAATTAAGTCTAAACATACAACCATGTGTAAATTGCCTGTCAATTGGAGTGGGGTATTTTTTTTCACCTCTTCAGTTGGTCCCTTGTCATTAACATTCTTTATCTTCCTCGGATTGAAATCAGCTTTTGGAATTGCAGAATCAATCTGCAAGGCCAGATAGAAATTGGTTGTGACATGATAGCCTGTGTCTCCCTTGGGTTCACCCAGCAAAATGTTTTTTGCAAATTAAATACTCAGATTGTTCATAGGAATATTACTGCCTTCCTGATAGATCCTGTTGCTCCCACATTAAATATAGGTTAAAGCTATTTAAACCATCACTAATCAGAAATTAATCATTCCAGTTATTACACTGACTTGGTGAAAGGGATGGGAGAAATCACATTCTACCTAACTTTCAAACCTAATGGAATGGATTAAAGAATAATTAGGCCACTTAGAGAGAAAACTCAACCCCTTCCAGATGCTTGTGTGGATGGTGTGAAAGGTTTTTGCTTGAATATTACAAAATAAGCAACTTCTCTGTTCCTGAGAGGATAAACTTTATCTAGCAGTCAAGAGGAGGCAAATCTAGCAATGATTTTGAAGAAGTGAAATATCAACTGAATTGCTCTTTTTCTCCTTTGGGTACATGGTAAAGGAAAATTGGGAATATCAATGACACATTAATTCTATAACCTTTTAAAAATGACCTACTTAATTAACTGGGAGGAAGATGTAGCCCCAAATGGTCTCAGGCTAGCTGAGGCTAGAATAATTTCCCTCCCTCTTGCAAATGGTTTAACCCAAAGTTTGTTGATTCTCTTAATTCATGAGCTGACATCTTACAATGGCTTTGCAAAAATGATGCCTCTCTGGGATCTTTAATCTGTAGATGCCTACCCTTCTCCCTTTATTGTCCCACACAGCTGGCCAACTCAAGAAACAAGATCTAAGCAAAATATTTTTTAAAAAATTAGCTTTCTCCCTGGTAATATTTTACTGCTAACTAGAGCATATAAAACATTTGCTAGACCAATTCTCGAATACAGCTCATCTGTCTGAAACCCATTTATTTATTTATTTATTTATTTATTTATTACTTAGATTTGTATGCCGCCCCTCTCCGAAGACTCGGGGCGGCTCACAACACGTGGAAACAAATCATAAATAATCTAACAATTTTAAAATTAAAAGATTTAAAAGACCCCATATACTAACAGACATACACACAAGCATACCATATATAAATTAAACATGCCCAGGGGAAGATGTTTCAGTTCCCCCATGCCTGACGGCAAAGGTGGGTTTTAAGGAGTTTACGGAAGGCAGGAAGAGTAGGGGCAGTTCTAATCTCCGGGGGGAGTTGGTTCCAGAGGAACGGTGCCGCCACAGAGAAGGCTCTTCCCCTGGGGCCCGCCAACCGACATTGTTTAGTTGACGAGACCCGGAGAAGGCCCACTCTGTGGGACCTGATCGGTCGCTGGGATTCGTGCGGCAGGAGGCGGTCTTGGAGATATTCTGGTCCAATGCCATAAAGGGCTTTAAAGGTCATAACCAACACTTTGAATTGTGACCGGAAACTGATCGGCAACCAATGCAGACTGCGGAGTGATGGTGAAACATGGGCATACCTAGGTAAGCCCATGACTGCTCTCGCAGCTGCATTCTGCACGATCTGAAGTTTCCGAACACTTTTCAAAGGTAGCCCCATGTAGAGAGCATTACAGTAGTCGAACCTCGAGGTGATGAGGGCATGAGTGACTGTGAGCAATGAGTCCCGGTCCAGATAGGGCCGCAACTGGTGCACCAGGCGAACCTGGGCAAACGCCCCCCTCGCCACAGCTGAGAGATGTTTTTCTAATGTGAGCTGTGGATCGAGGAGGACACCCAAGTTGCGGACCCTCTCTGAGGGGGTCAATAATTGCCCCCCCAGGGTAATGGACGGACAGATGGGATTGTCCTTGGGAGGCAAAACCCACAGCCACTCCGTCTTATCCGGGTTGAGCTTGAGTCTGTTGACACCCATCCAGGCCCCAACAGCCTCCAGGCACCGGCACATCACTTCCACCGCTTCGTTGACTGGGCATGGGGTGGAGATGTATAACTGGGTATCATCCGCATATTGATGATACCTCACCCCATGTCCTTGGATGATCTCGCCCAGCGGTTTCATGTAGATGTTGAATAGCAGGGGGGAGAGGACCGACCCCTGAGGCACCCCACAAGGGAGAGACCTAGGAGTCGACCTCTGACCCTCCACTAACACCGACTGCGACCGGCCAGAGAGGTAGGAGGAGAACCACTGAAGAACAGTGCCTCCCACCCCCAACCCCTCCAGCCGGTGCAGAAGGATACCATGGTCGATGGTATTGAAAGCCGCTGAGAGGTCAAGGAGCACCAGGACAGAGGATAAACCCCTGTCCCGGGCCCGCCAGAGATCATCCATCAACGCGACCAAAGCGGTTTCCGTGCTGTAACCGGGCCTGAAACCCGACTGCCGGGGACCTAGATAATCGGCTTCTTCTAAGGACCGCTGGAGCGCCACCACCTTCTCGACAACCTTCCCCATAAAGGGAAGGTTGGAGACTGGACGATAGTTGTTAAGCACAGCTGGGTCCAGGGAGGGCTTCTTGAGGAGGGGGCGCACGAGCGCTTCTTTATAGAGTGATGGAAAAACTCCCCTCCCCAAGGAAGCGTTGGTAATCTCCTGGGCCCAGCTCCGTGTCACCTCCCTGCTGGCCGAAACCAGCCAGGAGGGACACAGATCTAGTAGACAGGTATACTACATATCAGACATTAATCCAATTGAGAGAGTACAGAAATATTTCACAAGAACAGTCCTCCATTCCTCTACCCGCAATAAGATACTTTATGCCACCAGACTTGAAATTTTGGGCTTCAATTTAGAACTTCACTGCCTTCAGTCTGACTTAACTGTAGTAGATAAAATTATCTGCTACAATGTCCTACCTGTCAATGACTACTTCAGTTCAACCACAATAATACATGAGCAAACAACAGATACAAACTTAAGGTAAACCACTCCAAACTCAACTGCAGAAAATATGACTTAAGCAACAGAGTGTTCAATGCCTGGAATGCACTATCTAACTCTGTGGTTTCATCCCCAAATCCCCAAAAATTTAAGCTTAGACTGTCTCCTATTGACCTCACCTCATTCCTAAGAGGTCTGTAAAGAGTGTGCATAAGCGCACAAATGTGCCTACCATCCCTGTCCTACTGTCCCTTTTTTTATTCATATCCTTTTCATGTATTCAAAATCATTTTTTTTATTTTTATCTGTTAATTTATATATACTTGACAAGCAAACAAACAAATAAATGACTAATGAATCTGTGGTTTTGGAATTTGGGGATTTAAAAGTACCAAAGAGGATAGGAGAAAAGAATAAGATAACAATTACTTGATAGCAAGAAGGACAGAGGGCAGAAATATATATCGTTTTCATTTCTTTTCTTCTCTATTTCTTTTCTTTTTCTTTCTTCCTACCTTTTGTGTTTTGCATTCTTTTATTGCATTGAAAAAATTCTAATAAAATAAAAATAAAACTGAGGGTACTAAGGCGCAAGCAAGCAATATATATAAGATGTTAGTGAAGTCAGATGGGGATGTGATCCAAGGATTGAGATACAAGTAGAGGTGCAATAGATGGAAAATACAGTAGAGAATATAATGAAAATCAAGAATACAAGAGTTATTGAAATGAGAAGGAAAATATTACATAAGTGGTATTCCACACCCGTTCAACTTGCACACTTTCAGCAGAACGCTAAAGGTATCTGTTGGCATGGGTGCCAAGATAAAGGAGTGTTTATGCATATGCTATGGGAATTCCCAGTGGTGCAGAACTTTTGGCAAAAAGTGCAAGGGAATATTAATAGGATATTAAATATAAGATGGACGATTACTAAGGAAATGGCAGTATTAGTAAAAAGTAGTGAGATGGGAGAATACAGAGAAATAAAACAAGCACTCAGGCGGTAATAGTCTTGGGGTGGAAAGATGCGACAAAATGGACAATGCAAAATTGGTATAGTTATATGGCGGACCACATTCAATTTGAGATTATGAATAAAAGGATGAATTGGATTAATGAAACTGATTTGCAACAGCTGATGGGGCGATGGGACAAGGTAAGACGATATATGGCAAGTAGGATCCGAGACCAAGCTATAAGAAACAAGTTGGAATCACTCTATAATATGTAAAGAAATATTTCACTCTTGGGTTTAAATGATTTATACAAGAAATACCCCCAACTGGTGGTGGGATATGATTGATTGTCTGGTGATGGGATCACTGAGCACATGCATATATTATATGCTGTGTGTGTGTTTTATATTATAAAAATCAATTAAAAAAAAGAATCAAGATTCCAGATAGACTTCTGCAAAGCCCATTAAAGCAGAGTCTCTTTGAAAAGTTTCCTTCCCTCTGACCACACCTCTTGATTGTGCTGCCTTTTTACATGTAGTGAATTCTTCCTCTGCCTAATAATTCCCGTGTGAGTTAAAAGGGAGCAAAAAGAAGTGGGGTGGATAAGACCGTCTCCAATCTCCCCGTTGTGATGCCAACCCCCAACATCAGCACTGAATTTTGCTTTCCTCCAGAAGGGGTGGACATTAAAAATGCAGGAAGCAAGGGAAAAGTGACTGTGCCATGTGTGGAAAATGGGAAAAATTTAAAAAAATAACACACTGCAAGCACAAAAAGAAAATTAAAATCCTTTGGGTGTAGGCAGGAGGGGGACATCATCGTCATTCATGTTGTTGGAACATAACCCGAGTGTCCCATTATTAGTCTCCTCCTGAGTGAAGTGAATCATGTGTTCCAATATTAAACATAATTCCCAGCGGTTTCTTGTCCAGCCTATAGGAGAGGTGGGCAATGTAGCTATCACTGAAGATTCTTATCAAGATAGTGGGAATTCTTCTTTTTTAAAATAAAGGTTGTATTGTTTTTCTACACAATACATCCATATATATTTAATTCTTAATAAAATATACTGCTAAAAAAAATAAAGGGAACATTCAAATAACATTAGATCTGGATGAATGAAATACAGTAGTACCTCTACTTAAGAACTCAATTCGTTCCGTGACCAGGTTCTTAAGTAGAAAAGTTTGTAAATAGAAGCAATTTTTCCCATAGGAATCAATGTAAAAGCAAATAATGCATGCAAACCCATTAGGAAAGAAATGAAAGCTCGGAATTTGGGTGAGAGGAGGAGGAGGAGGAAGAAGACAGTCAATGCCAAAGGAAGAAGGTGAGGTGAGGGGAATTAAAAAAAAATCCAAAACTTTAAAAAACAGGAACTCTGAGACGGCGAGGAGGAGCACGCACCTCCCATACACCTGGTGCGAGGCTGCCTCCCATACACTGCGCCAGAGAGAGAAACCCAGGGGGGAACCTCCTGCTCCTTTGACCAAAAGGTGGCTGCTGCTGCTACTTGCTTCCTCTTCCTTCCCATGTTGAAGGGCTCCCCTCTCCTCTCGTTCGCTCGCTCGCTTTGTAGCTGGTGCCTTTCCTTCACTGTGGTGACTCCTCAGTTTGGCTGAAGCCGAGTTGATCTGGCCAGGGCGAAGCACCCCCTTTTGCCTTTCCATACCCATACGCTCCAGGAGGCAACCTCACGCCAGGTGTATGGGAGGCAGACCGAGGGAGTCACCACAGCAAAATGGTTTATTCCCTCTACAAGTGCCCAAGTAAGGAAAACACTCCATTCACTCTGGGCTGCCCAGAGCGAAGGGAGCATTTCTTTTCTCGGTGCACTGACAGGGGTTTATTCCCTCTCCAAGCGCCGAGAAAAGGGAAAATGCTTTATTCGCTATTGACTGCCAAATCCTCCTTAAGCACCACTGAAAGGCTCCTCTGGCAGCCCAGAAAAGCCCGAGATGGCCGGGATTAAAGGGAGAATGGCAGGAAAGTGGCTGGGCCTTTCTGCCGCTCTCAAATTTCCTGAGAAATTTTTCTGGGCACGGGTTCTTAAGTAGAAAATGGTTCTTGAGAAGAGGCAAAAAATTCTGGTTCTTATCTAAAACCTGGTTCTTATCTAGAAAAGTTCTTAAGTAGAGGTATTCTTAAGTAGAGGTGCCACTGTATTCTCATTGAATACTTAGTTCTGTACAAAGTTGAATGTGCACAACAGCATGTGAAATTGATTGTCAATCAGTGTTGCTTCCTAAGTGGACAGTTTGATTTCACAGAAGCTTGATTTACTTGGAGTTATATTGAGTTGTTTAAGTGTTCGCTTTATTTTTTTGAGCAGTGTACATATTTTATACATTTTTATTTAATAGTACATCACCCAATATCTTAGTTTGCTCCTTTTATACATTAATTACCCACCAGTTTCCCCCTTTATATCATATCACTCCCCTCTCTCTATCATCCTCCCTTCCCTCTATCTTCTTTCTCCTCCTGTCTCACTTTCCTACCTCTCTCCTCTCCCGTTTTCCCTCTCTTCTCTACTTCCTTTTCTCCCTCTTATCCTTTCCCTGAGTGTATTTTATGCTATCCTATGGAAAAGCTCAGTGCAAGCAGCTGCTGAGAAGACTGGATATACTGGCACAAGCATCTGTTTCCAAGCACACAGAATGGAAAAGAAAGACCTGGATGTGCCTGGATGCTGACAGGAATACAAACTAATCCTTTCCCTCCCCAGCTGGTTGACGTGGCGGAGTCATTCATTCGCACTGCTTTGGTTAGCTGGCACTCAAAAGTTGAACTTATGAATGAATGAATACTATCCTGAGGATTGGGATCATCTCCTCTCTTGTTTTTGCTTCATGCCAGCTTGGGAAACA
Source organism: Erythrolamprus reginae (assembly GCF_031021105.1). Lineage (NCBI taxonomy): Eukaryota > Metazoa > Chordata > Lepidosauria > Squamata > Dipsadidae > Erythrolamprus > Erythrolamprus reginae. Next base: position 174,826,679 of record NC_091951.1, on the reverse strand, counting down.
ATTTCTTCTCTAAGCCTGTCTAAGCCAGACCTTAGCCTAAGAAGCTTATTGCTTGTGTTCCTCTCTGAAGCAGGTATTGAAAGCTTAAGCATTGGCAGCTAACAACCATAAATATCATAAAGAATGAACCTTTGGTTCCATAGGCAGTGGTGCTCAGGGTTCAGGAATACTTAGAAATAATCAATATGGTATCAGTGGATGCATTTGAGTTATTTTTCTGGTGAATGACATCTTGGGGGGGGAAGCATTCACAGAGGAGGAAGGCTAAAATCAAATTACACTAATCTAGTATTTGCAATTGTTGCCCTACCTGAGTGCTAATACTGGGTTTGATCTTTCACTAGAGTATCTTGTTTGATTACTTGCACAGTTTGTTTGTTTGTTTGTTTGTTTGTTTGTTTGTTTGTCTGTCTGTCTGTCTGTCTGTCTGTCTGTCTGTCTGTCTGTCTGTCTGTATGTCTGTCTACCTACCTACCTAGCAATTTAGGGCGGTGTACAGCATTGTGAATGCAACAATATATATGAGAAATCTAATTATTTTTTTAAAACATATACAAAATTAATAAAAATCTAAAACCCCTTATGCAGTCATCCACATTCATCCCATT